>NC_141875.1:376294328-376919328 GCF_056163025.1 Triticum urartu
GAGTACAAATTGGGAAAGTTACATCCGGGGTGTTACAGGCTCCACGATGACCTCCGTCTTGCAATCCTCCTGGTCTTGGTCTTGTTGCACCGAAATGGCAACCTTTGCCTGATGCCTCGGTACTCCGCGGCTGCGCTTGTCCCCTTTGCACCAAAGGGGAAAGGAGGACACTGCGCGGGCTGGCACCCGCCTGGCGCCCTTGGTCGTCATGGCTTGCGTCACGGGCACCTCGTGAGGTACCCCGCCTTGATCTCTCCGCCTCCTCGCAAGCCAGCCTGATGAGGCCGTGCCTGAGGAAGCTCCGTGTCGTCCGCCCCACGAGGCTTGGCCCCTCGCGAGGGTCTTGGGTCTGTGTTGGTGAAGATGGGCCGTGCTGGGCCCCCCTTTGAGCCACGCTGCAGGCCGCAGGCAGGCAAGTCTGGGGACCCCCATTCCCAGAATGCCGACAGTAGCCCCCGGGCCCAAGGCGCGCCTGGACTTGGCCGTGCAGGGAGGCGGAAGGGCAAGAGTGAAGCGCCGCGGGCCCTAACAGCCTGCGGCCTTGGGCGCCGCATGGCGGTTGATTGGACGTGGGCGCCTCCACTTCCCCATGGCGCCTCGGCAACTGCACGGACTGGACAAGTCCCTACATGCAAAGTGGGTCATGATTACCTGCAATCGTGGAGGTCGGCGGTTGGCCTTCGTCGGCCATAAGTACGGAACAGCGCACGCCCTTCCAGTCCATCCCTCCTTGCTTCTCCTTCTTCCCGGTCCTTGCTTCGTCTTGCTGCGATGGCTCCGATCCGCCGGTTCTCGACGGCAGAGAAGGGAAAGGCTCCCCAAGAGGAACCAGACCCGCTCCCGCCGAAGAAATGGCTCGTCCTCCGTGGCCCGGACGAGGGGGCCCATCAGGTGGTGTCGAGGCCTTGGTGCAAGCGGGCACCGCCGGGGTTCCCGCTTCCCTTGTACGCCCACATCGAGGGCCCTGAAGGAGCTGATGCTGATCTCCACGGGCGCCGCCGCCGTCGGCGCCGACGAGTCACGAAGGTGTGGGTCGTCCCCTCTGGGGTCCACATCGAGGGCTCCTCCCGAGAGTTCGTGCTCCATGTCGCCATGCCTCCTCAGTCTTGGATTCGCCTTCCTCCCTTCTTCGCCTCCATCATCCCGCAGGGAGAACTCCTGGAGCTTTGGCTGCAGCACGCCGGCTGCAGCACCCTCGCGACCGAGGCAGAGGTCGCAGTCGTTGCCCTGGGCGAGGTCTTCATGACTCGGGGCTGGAGTGAGATCGCTCGGGTTTGTAGGACAAGAGGCACCCTCGCGATCCACTTGGAGTATGACGGTGCTTCGGTGATGTTCTTCAAGATCTTCGATGCGAACGGGCACCGGCTGGAGTGCTTCCCCAGGAGAGGTGGCCAGGACCCTGCTGTGGCGAGGACTGGGCCCACCGACCGCTCCCTTGGCGGCTCCTCAGGCGGTGGAGGCGTTGGAGGTTCCAGCGACTCCGACGAGCTCTTCGCGACTCCGGAGACGAGCGACGACAGCTATGAGCCACCGAGCCGGCGCCGCTCCTGGAGCAGGGCGGGCTCGTCAGGCCGCCGCTGACTCTGATCTGGATGGGGTTGGCGCCGGTGCTTGACGGCCCACTGTTGATGATGGCGTCTTTTGCAGGGGCACGCGTAGTTAGTGTCCCTTTAGGATCTATTCCCTGCGAGGAATCAAAGACGCGTCCCGTGGGGGTTTGTAAGGTGCCTGTGATCCTGTTTTGTTAATATAACCCTTGTCATAGAATTGTGCGAGTTGCTCATTCCGTTTTAGCTCAGTCCTCCCTTTCTAACCTCACGAGGGCTTGGTGCTCTGCGCCGACAGGTCCCGGTCCCAAGGCGGCTTCAGCCGTCGCTGGTATGCCAGGTCGCGATGCCGTGGTCAAGGCCAGGAGGTGAGCGACCCGGAGTCCGGTAAGAGCCCCTGAGTCGTGATGCTCAGGAGGTCCCCTTTGGCGCTCAAGCAGCCGTCGTTCGGTGAGAAAGGAGAGCGGCGTTGCTAACACGGGATTGCATTAGGTGCGGGGATGATGCCACGGTAGTTGGCGCTTCCGGGTGGTGACTTATCTCGAGAATCAGGGGCCGCTCTCTGGTGTGTCGCTAGGTCCGTGCATCGGCAGGCATGAGGTTGCTTGGCGAGGTCCTTGCGTGTCCCTCCCCTCTCGCCTTTGCTCCCCTTTCTGCTCTACGTCCTCGGGTCCCGGCCCTCGAGCGAGTCTCAGCCATCGCTGGTATGCCAGGTCGCGATGCCGTGGACAAGGCCAGAGGGTGAGGGCTGGAGAGCCAGTAGGAGCACTGAGTCACGATGCTCAGGCACCCCCCCTTTAACGTGCAAGCGGTTCGCGCAGACGAGAGTGAAGGATACACCGCAAGGGCCTCGCCTGACGCAGCTCCTTCAGGAGATCCTGTAGATCCATCATAGAAAAAACGAGGGGGTTGCCATGACAATTGATAGTCAGCCGTTGGTTGCTTCCGAGGGGTAATGAGGCACTGAAGGCTTGACGAGGTGGCGCCATGCGGGGCTGCCGCGGCCAGAGCTCAGCCATTCAGGTTTGTCGGCGTTGCAGGGACGGACCCATGCGCAAGCGTCGTGCCGTTTGGGAGCAGTTCCATCAGTTGAGCGGGCAACTAGGTCAAGCACATTAGCCGCGGAGGAGTGGATTCATTTAAATAGATGCTGGGAAGGCGGACATCACTGGGTCTGGCCCGAGCGACTTGGGGATCATGCAGCCCGAGGGGCGCCCCCAACAAGGTAAGCTAACAACATGAAATAAAAGGGATACATGCCGCAGGGACGGACCCACGCGGCCTGGGAATAATGCAGCCCTGGGGGGCGCTCCCAGCTGGAAGTGAAACTTGAAAGATGTCACCTGATGACGTTGAGGACGAAGGGGTGTTGGTGTAGCAGACTCGGTGGGCTGCGGAAGCCGATCCTCATGAGCCCCCAGGCCCAAGGGCCTCGGGAGGCTCCAGAGGCGCTGGTGGCTCCTCGCGGACCATCTCCGCCAGGGCTGCGGAACGCCTGGCCTCTTGTGCCTCCGTGATGCCCCTCATGAGGCGCTGGTACGTGGCAGCCGCGTTCGGCAGGCCGTAAGGCATGCGAACGTAGTTGTGGGGTGGACCTCCGCAGCGCCCCACTCGCGAGGGCCAGAGGCGCTCTAGAGAGGCGACTCGGTTGAGCCCTGGTATGTCGATGCAGACGCGCAGCCCACCATCCTCGCCTGGATGGGGAGCCACTGCTGGTAGGCGGCGGCCGCCTTTCATGACTCTTGACTCCTGTAGCTCCTGAATGGCCTTGCTGACGAACTCCTGAGGGTCTGGCTCTCCTTGCCTTGCTCCTTCTTGAGGGAAACGTGCTTCGAAACACGCCTCCATGTGGTGCCCAAGCGCCTCCCTCATGACCCTAGCTAGGTCGGTGGCCCTCCAGGGGAGAGCCCCCGAGCCCTGCCTGAGGGGGGCGCCGGGCGCACTTTCCTATGCGATGGAAGGAGGTTCCTCCTGGGCAGGCACGGGCCCAGAGGGGCCTTCCTCCTGAGTGGTCGGGCCGGACGATGTCTTCTTCTTCTTGGGGGCGGTCTCGGGAGGCCTCCTGCTTCCGCGATCCGGGTCTTCCAGTGACGAGGCCTGAAAGGCTCGTTCCAGGGAACACACCGCGTCCTTCTCTTCACAGGGCACCATGATGACTCCGCCACTTCCTGGCATCTTGAGGACGTTGTAGCCGTGGTGAGTTACGGCCATGAACTTGGCCAGCGCTGGGTACCCAAGGATGGCGTTGTACGGCAGGCGAATGTGAGCGACATCGAAGTCGATGAGCTCGGTGCGGTAGTTGTCGCGTGCCCCGAAGGTGACAGGGAGGCGGACCTGCCGTCGGTGATTCCGGAGAAATGCTTGGTTGGCTGAAGCTGGCTGTAGGGCACTTGGAGATTGTTGAATGTTTCCGTGGACAGGACGTTGAGCCCTGCCCCACCATCGATGAGGGTCCTGGTGACCACCACGTTGCTGACGATTGGGGAACAAAGCATCGGGAGGACTCCGGCTGTAGCCGCACACTTGAGCTGATCTGCTGAGCTGAACGTGATGGCGCATGCCGACCACCTGAGAGGGCGCGTGGCTTCGAGCCTGGGGAGGGCTGCATTCACTTCGCGGGCGAACTGCTTGAAGATGCGTTGAGAGGCTGGGGCTTGAGCCCCGCCCAGGATGCAGGCGATCGCGCGCGGCTCCTGGAAGCCCCCAGCCCCCTCGTCCTGGTGGCGGTCCTCGTTTCTCCTTGGCTGCGGCGGCAGCGGAGGGAGGCCTGCGTTGCCTTGCGGGCGATCGTCGCGAGGCTGATCCCTCCAGTCTCCCTCGTGAGGCGGGTCTTGCCAGCGATCCTCGCGAGGTTGATCACGCCACCCTTGGCGCGGGCCACGGTCTTCCCAGCGTCCTACGTTCCTTCCTCCTCCTCGACCGTAGCCCCGATCACCGCGGTCGGGGCGACAGCCATCCTTCCTTCTCGCATGGCTCGGAGCTCTTGACATTCGTTGGTGTTGTGGGTGTGGAGGTCGTGGTACACACAGTACCGGCTGCCCTTGGAAGGTTCGGGCTGATCTCTGCCCCGCTTGGTGTCTGGTTCTGCCGCGAGCACGGCACCCCCCTTGCGCTTCACATCCTTGGCCTTGGGCTTCTTCTCTTCTGGGTCTACGGCAGGTAGCTCGAGGAGGGAGAGACACCCTTCCTCAGCCCTGGCACACTTGGTTGCCAAGTTGAACAGCTCCAAGGAAGTGCACAAGTCTTCATGCATCGCCAGCTCCTCCTTCATCTTGACATCGCGCACGCCGTCGGAGAAGGCTGAGATGATGGCCTCCTCAGTCACCTTGGGAATCTTGAGGCGTGCGTTGTTGAAGCACTGGATGTACTTCTGCAGGGTCTCCCCGGGTTGTTGCTTGATGCGGCGCATGTCGCTCACGGCGGGTGGACGGTCGCGAGTACCTTGGAAGTTGGCGATGAAGCGGGTGCGCATCTCGTCCCAGGAGGAGATCGTGCCTGGAGCCAGGTTCAGGAGCCAGGTGCGGGCCCCGTCCTTGAGCGCCACGGGGAACCAGTTCACCATGACCTTCTCGTCTCCATTGGCAGCTTCGATGCCCAGCTCGTAGAGCTGGAGGAACTCCGCAGGGTCAGCCATGCCGTCGTAACGAGGAGGCAGGTCTGGCTTGAACTTGCCGGGCCACGCGATGCTGCGTAGCTCGGTGGTGAAGGCGCGGCAGCCTGCTGTGGCCACGGGAGGCCTTGGGTGACGGAGATCTTGGTCTTGCATGTCCCCACGCGCTGCAGCTGGGAGCAGCACGGGGTCTTGACGCACGGGAGCAGGAGCATGGTCGCGACGTGCTGGAGCAGGGAGCGCCCCGGCAGCTTCTTGCGGGCGAGGGACTTCTTGGCAGCTGTGCTCTTGCCGCGCTGGCACCTAACGGAGCGGGTTCCGCCCAGGGGCCACGCGCCTTGGAGCCATGGCGCCTTCCTGAGGAGGAGGCGGCCGGGGCGCCGCCGGAGCTTCGTCGCCCGCGCGGGGCGGGGTGCGGTGCAGCGGAACGGACGGCGCAGGAGAGCCCCCTGCGGCGCGGACGAGCTCGGCGACGCGGTCGAGCCATTCTTCGTAGACGTCGTCGACGGGACGGTAGCGCAGGAGCTCGTTTGCTGCGATGAGCGCAGCTCGAGCCTCCATGGGCGCGCGGAGCGCGCGGGACGAAGAACCAGCTAGGGTGAGCGAGGGAGTTGCGGTGCGGCCGTCTTGCCGCACGGACGGATGCTGAGACGATGCTTGCTGCTCGTCCCCCGCCGGGCCGGTGGCGGCGTTGACGGCATGTGATGGGGAACGGCGAGGACGCCCGCTGACAGGGGCCGTCTAGGCGATGTAGGAAGCGAGAGCGGCCCGGCGCTCGGCGCGGGCCCGACGAGCGTCAGACATGGGCGTGATGGTCGGAAGAGAACGGGGTGGTGGAAGACGAATTCCAGCGCACCCCTACCTGGTGCGCCAAATGTCAGATTTAGGGTTCCGGCAGACCCTTGAGGTTCGAACACTGGGGTGCGCGCGGAGATTTCGCCTCCTACCTACCTGCACCTCTCCGCCTCGCTAAGATCTAAGCTATGGAAAGAACAACACAAGAGACACAGGGTTTATACTGGTTCGGGCCACCGTTGTGGTGTAATACCCTACTCCAGTGTGTGGTGTGGTGGATTGCCTCTTGGGCTGATGGTGATGAACAATACAAGGAAGAACAACCTCGCGAGGGTCTGTTCTTGGCTGGGGCGATGAACTGCTGGGAGGAGTCCAGTCACCCTTCTCTCTCTCTTCACAACTGATGATGCTTCTCTCCAACCTCTAACCTCTCACCCTGCTTTTTTCATCCTGCGGGTGGCTGGTCCTATTTATAGAGGCCCTGGTCCTCTTCCCAAATATCGAGCGGGAAGGGAGCCAACAATGGCGGGCTAATTTGAAAGGGGACAGCTAGTACCAGCTGTCCTGACAAAAGTAGTCTTCGCCTGCACAAAGCTCTCGTGGTGACGCCGTCTTGGGCTCCACGATGACCTCCGTCTTGCAGTCCTCCTGGTCTTGGTCTTGTTGCACCGAAATGGCAACCTTTGCCTGATGCCTCGGTACTCCGCGGCTGCGCTTGCCCCCTTTGCACCAAAGGGGAAAGGAGGACACTGCGTGGGCTGGCACTCGCCTGACGCCCTTGGTCGTCATGGCTTGCGTCACGGGCACCTCATGAGGTACCCCGCCTTGATCTCTCCGCCTCCTCACGAGCCAGCCTGATGAGGCCGTGCCTGAGGAAGCTCCACGTTGTCCGCCCCGCGAGGCTTGGCCCCTCGCGAGGGTCTTGGGTCTGTGTTGGTGAAGATGGGCCGTGCTGGGCCCCCCTTTGAGCCACGCCGCAGGCCGCAGGCAGGCAAGTCTGGGGACCCCCGTTCCCCGAACGCTGACATCCTCCATCACCAATTTCATGATGCTCACCGCCGTGCGTGAGTAATTCCATCGTAGGCTTGCTGGACGATGATGGGTTGGATGAGATTTATCATGTAATCGAGTTAGTTTTGTTAGGGTTTGATCCCTAGTATCCATTATGTTCTGAGATTGATGTTGCTATGACTTTGCTATGCTTAATGCTTGTCACTAGGGCCCGAGTGCCATGATTTCAGATCTGAACCTATTATGTTTTCATGAATATATGGGTTCTTGATCCTATCTTGTAAGTCTATAGTCACCTACTATGTGTTATGATCCGGCAACCCCGAAGTGACAATAATTGGGACCACTCCCGGTGATGACCGTGGTTTGAGGAGTTCATGTATTCACTATGTGCTAATGCTTTGTTCCGGTTCTCTATTAAAAGGAGGCCTTAATATCCCTAAGTTTCCAATAGGACCCCGCTGCCACGGGAGGGTCGGACAAAAGATGTCATGCAAGTTCTTTTCCATAAGCACGTATGACTATATACGGAATACATGCCTACATTACATTGATGAATTGGAGGTAGTTCTATGTCACCCTATGTTATGTCTGTTACATGATGAACCACATCCGGCATAATTATCCATCATTGATCCGGTGCCTACGAGTTTTCCATATACTGGTTTACGCTTATTTACTTTTCCGCTGCTACTGTTACAATCACTACAAAATACCAAAAACATTACTTTTACTGTCTTTACTTTTGTTGCCGTTACCACTACTATCATATTACTTTGCTACTAAACACTTTGCTGCAGATGCTAAGTTTCCAGGTGTGGTTGAATTGACAACTCATCTGCTAATACTTGAGAATATTCTTTGGCTCCCCTTGTGTCGAATCAATAAATTTGGGTTGAATACTCTACCCTCGGAAGCTGTTGCGATCCCCTATACTTGTGGGTTATCAAGTAGGGACGACTTGCCCTCGGGCAGGCAGCCGATGCGAAATTTTGGCTGTCAGATATCTGGCCTCTCTCAACTTCTTCATGTCCTCCTCCGTGACGGAGGAAGGCATCCACCGACCTTGGAGGTTGGATCCGGACATAGTTGAAGGTCCGAAGTGCCTAAACCTGAGCTTTGGGTGTTGGAACTCAAGGTGGGAGGCGAATTCGATTAAGATCGAGAGGAAAAGGCCTTGTCCCCTTTATAAAGAGGGTGAATATCAAGCGTCCTCCTCGTAGCCATTTGGGACTTGCCTAAGATCTAGGAGTCCTACCAATAGGCACGGTTGGGTCACCCACATCCGTATTGATGAGAATCCCGTGATAAAGGGGACACGATCTCTGCTTCGACAAGACATGCCAAGGGAATCGCCTCACGAAACATGCTGAGATTGGTTATGAAAAATGATTCGAATAAAGACCTGGCTGTGGTGTGATGTCACACTACGGGGTACGTCAGCAGATTAGATTTATGGAAATATTATTCTCTCTACGGTGGTATGTGGAACTTGTTTTGCAGAGCCAGACACGATCCTCGTGTTCAAAATCTTCTATGAAGTATTCGGAGGAGGAACCCGCCTTGCAATGCCGAAGACAATCTGCGCGCCGGACTCATCGTCATTGAAGCCTGGTTCAGGGGCTACCGAGGGAGTCCTGGATTAGGGGGTATCCGGACTGCCGGATTATATCCTTTGGCCAGACTGTTGGACTATGAAGATACAAGATTGAACACTTCGTCCCGTGTCCGGATGGGACTCTCCTTGGCGTGGAAGGCAAGCTTGGCAATACGGATATGTATATCTCCTTCCTTGTAACTGACTCTGTGTAACCCTAGCCCCCTCCGGTGTCTATATAAATCGGAGGGTTTAGTCCGTAGGGGCAACATACAATCATACCATAGGCTAGCTTCTAGGGTTTAGCCTCTTCGATCTCGTGGTAGATCAACTCTTGTACTACTCATATCATCAAGAACAATCAAGCAGGACGTAGGGTTTTACCCTCCATCAAGAAGGCCCGAACCTGGGTAAACATCGTGTCCCCTGCCTCCTGTTACCATCCGCCTAGACGCACAGTTCGGGACCCCCTACCCGAGATCCGCCGGTTGTGACACCGATAACCATGCTCACATATGTTATTTGTTAAAAACACTTCTCTTACCCAAGTTAACTGGGGTCTCTTAAATTTATATGAGCCGTTTTATATTAAATGTGTTTTCTTCCTAGTCGTTGCAAAATCCCTTTCTATGACTCCTTTTTCGACGCGAGTGTGTGGTCAATAGCCGAATAGCCCATTTCTCTCTAATGACTGCTCAAGTTTAGTTCGCTAAACTGGCCTAACGAGAAGTACTCCACCTTTGGGATAGGAGGTTGAAGCCGAAGGCTGACCCACTCGACGTCTTGAAATCGGATGTGTCATGTTAAAGCACGACGAAAGCACAAACTAATTTTAAGACCAATTTTCGGATTGGCACAAAAAAATTGATTTAGTTCGGACGTAGAGTTTCCGCATAAGTTTTTTGGTTTTTTAAGCTTATGGCACTTTTTGATCTATTTGTTTGCTTTTCTTTTATGAGGCGGGACATCCTCTTGACCAAGGTACCTGAGGGAGTCCTGGACTAAGGGGTCCTCGGGCGTCCGGCCTGTTAGCCATGCGCCGGACTGATGGGCTGTGAAGATATGAAGACCGAAGACTGCACCCGTGTTTGGATGGGACTCTCCTTGGCATGGATGGCAAGCTTGGCGACCGGATATGTAGATTCCTTTCTTTGTAACCGACCTTGTGTAACCCTAGATCCTCCTAGTGTCTATATAAACTGGAGGACTTAGTCCGGATAGAGGATACTGATTATCATAGCCATACATGCTAGACCTCTAGGGTTTAGCCATTACGATCTCGAGGTAGATCAACTCTTGTAACACTCATATCCATCAATATCAATCAAGAAGGACGTAGGCTATTACCTCCATAGAGAGGGCCCGAACCTGGGTAAACATCGTGTCCGTTGTCTCCTGTTACCATCGACCTTAGACACACAGTTCGGGACCCCCTACCCGAGATCCGCCGGTTTTGACACCGACATTGGTGCTTCCATTGAGAGTTCCTCTGTGCTGTCGCTAAAGGTTTGATGGCCCCTTCAATCGTCAATAATGACGTCGTCCAAGGAGAAACTTTCCTCCCCGGACAGATCTTCGTGTTCGGCGGCTTCGCACTGCGGGCCAATTCGCTTGGCCATCTAGAGCAGATCGAAAGCTACACCCCTAGCCATCAGGTTAGATTTGGGAGCTTGAACTACGTTGCGGACGTCCGTGGAGACTTGATCTTCGCCGGATTCGAGACCACGGTAGCCGTTCCCGGTTACCCCGATGATCATGACTTAAATTTGTCATCTGACCGCATCTAGGAGATTGCTCCGGTAACCGCTCCGGCCTTAGATCCGGAGCAAGCTGCGCCATCCAAGGATGGGAGGATCAACCTCACAGCGGAGGCCACAGATGGGTGTTGGAGCCGCACATAGACTTAACCTCTCACGATGCCTTTGTCAGCGGAACTCCGGGCTCGTCTTCGGTCGTAAGTTCGGAACTACGTGAGCCCGCGGAGGCGTCCTTGATCACTTATCGATCTTCGAATTCAGCGCCGCAGACATCTTCCAGCACTTGCCTTTTGGGCGATGTGCTAAACTCATTGAAAAACCTGTCCTTGGCGGAGGACTCATAGCAGAACTATATCCGGCTCGAACCAGGGGCTGACGGTGGAGAATTTTGCTTCCCACCCGCCACCCACTTCATAGCCACGGTCGAGGATTCGACCGATACACTTGATTACGACTTTGAGGACATTGACGGTATGGACGACGATGCCAAAGACAACAAAGACCCCATTGATACAGCTAATGAACAAGATGAACGGGGGGATGGGCAGGTTAGCCCTGGTAAACAGGCAACACACGAAGATTCGGAGGACGACAATTACCTTCCGCTCTCTGAGGATGAGGTGAGCCTCAGCACAGAGGATTTTATCGTGCCTGAGGAACCTCTTGATCAGGAGCGCTTCAAGCGCCAACTAATAGCCACTGCAAGGAGCCTAAAAAAGAAGCGGCAGTAGCTTCAAGCTGACCAAGATCCGCTCAATGATAGATGGACTGAAGTCCTAGTCGCCGAAGAATACGGCCTTAGTGGCCCAGCCAAAAGCTACCCGAAGCGTAGATTGCTACCCCAGGGTGACGACAAGGCGCTCCAGCCCGTGCCATCATCGCACAAGGCGGCAGGTCGACCACAACTTGGTACGGGTAAAGCGGCAACTCAAGCCGAACACCATACTGCCCCACCTCACCGTAAAGGCAAGAACAAAACAGCTCAGGGTTGTGCATATGACCTTCAGCAGGACTTGGGTAGTAGAGCAGGACACTCAAGAACGATCTACGGATTGCGAGAACACACCTCGACACGCGACGACGGCCGCCTATCCGGATGTGACAAACCTAGCCACGCCCAGGCTGAAAACCGCAAATGGAATCCATCGGAGGTACGTCGCAGTGTGGCCCAACATAGAGGCGCCGCACACCCTCTTTGCTTCACAGACGAAGTAATGGAGCATGAATTCCCAGACGGGTTCAAACCTATAAATATCGAATCATACGATGGAACAACGGATCCCACGGTATGGATCGAGGACTTTCTCCTCCATATCCACATGGCCCATGGGGACGACCTTCATGCCGTCAAATACCTACCACTAAAACTCAAAGGACCAGATCTGTCGTGGAATTGTCACGGCAGATGTCCTAGTGAAAGGACTTAGTCGTGGAGCCATCACAACGGGTTAGCTTGAAGGGGTTAAAGCGGACAAGGGACGCAAGGGATTATACTGGTTCGGCCCCTTACGGTGAAGGTAAAAGCCTACGTCCAGTTGTGATGGAATTGCTAGGGTTTCAATGACCAGGGAGCGAATCCGCTTTGTCTGGCTCTCGAGTTATTGTTTGTTGTCCCTAAACCGCCGTCGGGTCGTCCCTTTATATACTCAGGTAAACGCCCGATGGTTTACAGAATCCAGAGGCCGGCTCATACACGTACCCGGCTCGGTTTCTCCCTTTCCTTGCTTTACAATATAAGTTACATATCATATGGCGGTTTATATCTATGGGCCCTAATCCGCCTTTGGGCCCTGGGCCTTCATGTAGATCTCCTATATAAAGCACCATACCTCTTGTCTTCATGGGCTTCGAACATGACTAACTACTTGTGGGCATAACCTGGCCCCTCATGGCCGGTTTATACTTAATAGTAATATCCCCAACATTAGGCCCCAGATTGATATGTACTCGTTCATGTCAATCTTCAACACTTAGAAAAATTCCTCCTCCCGCACCTTCACATAGATCTTGTAAACCGCCATGATGTCATCTTCCAGGTTCGTAATAAACTGCCATGACGTCACCTGTTCATTAAAACCGAAGATACCCTTCATTAATGATCCTCCAACAATCGAGGCAACAACTTTGCTGTATATCCATTTTTTGGGCTCCTCGATTTCCATGCCTGTCGCTTATCTCTTTGTTTTATAAATAGGGCCGTGGGTTCCTTTTATTTCCTCCCGTTGCCTCTTCGTCTCTCTTCTATCTCACATCGCCTCAGCACTCGAGCGCCACCGCCGTCGTCGACCTTCGCTTCTGCCTCAACTCCGGCAGCTGCATCACCCTGACCGTACCAGAAAAACACGGCGCGCCTCCGCTGCTTCAACAGCTTCGGTAAATTCATCTTCCCTTCCTCTGTAGATCTGCTAGGTTTGCAAGTTCTTCTATGTTCTTCGCTGTTCCTTACAGATTCTTCGTAGTTTCTCCACTGCATCCTCTTTTGATCTAAAAGAAGTATGAAACTCACGCGGTAGCTACTTCGTATCCATTTCAGATGCTAGTAGACCCCCTTTTCTTGTACAAAGGCCTCCTTGATGAACTCCTCTGTACTGGTTTATAGGTCTAGACTTATTTTCCTTTTCCTGACATGTGGTAGATCCAAAATTCCAATTTAAAACTATGAAACCTGTTTTTCCTCACTTAGTCATTTTTGCTTCAGATCTGTACTTTCATTGTCTGCGTGGGCGGTTTATCCTTTAGAAAATAATCTTCCACATGCCATTAGTCCCCTTGTAAACCGTCAATCGCTTTACCTTTTATAATAACATCAACCTCCGGTTTAACCATCTTGCATGTATGAATACTTTTCCCTTAATCTGGTACATTTTACGCTTGTCTGTCATGAACCTTAAACCGACATTTGATCGTTTTCCACTTTTTCATTTGAAATGGCCAAACAATTTTATGTGTGTAACTGGGTCCCGTCCCGGGTTACTGAATAGCAACTAGATGGATGCGTCAGAACTAGCACTTTACCAAAACAAAGCGAAATCCACTGGCAAGTTCCCGGTCCAGAGAATCCTCCTACCCCCAAGGATGGCGAGGTGGTAGTATTTGTTGACCATATGAGCCGTGGTTTTAAACCGCCCGGATCGAAGTTCTTTCGTGATGTGCTTGCCAGCTTCCAGACCCACCCTCAAGATATTGGACCCAACTCTGTGTCCAATATTTGCCACTTTCAAGTGTTCTGTGAGGCCTATCTGCAAGAAGAGCCAACCGTGGAATTGTTCAGGGATTTTTTCTGTTTGAACCATTGTACTGAATTTGTAGACGGGCCCAACACTGAACTTGGTGGCGTCTCCATTCAAAAAAGGAAGGACGTCAGCTTTCCCCATGCCAAACTTCATAGTCATCCCAAAGATTGGAACCAGACTTGGTTCTACTGTAAAGATACTTCTCCTGAAGATGAGAACCCTCTGCTGGGTTATCGTGCTCACTGGCTTACCAACACACACCCATTTCCGCAACGACTGACTGCCAAGGAACGGTCCACATACCGTCACATCCCTAGTCTGTTACGACCTGGGCTAGCCACTGCTGTGTTGCATCATGTTTAAATTTCGTGAAACTTTGAAAATGGGGATGATTCAAACCCTAGCACCAAGTCAAATCAAACAGGTTCAACCTAAAAATATTTTCAATGAACCCAAAAATGCCTTCATTAATGTTTGATAATTTTGGCAAGGGTTTTGATCCAAACCAAAAATATTGAACATTTTTAGGGAATTATTTGGGCTTTGATTTAATTTACTAATGTATTTGAGTTGGAGCAAATAAATCCTGTAAATATTTTATTGCTCCAATAATTTTGAGACTTTTTGTGGAGCTCTGGGATAAACCAATTTGCATCCACAAATATTTCCAGAAGCTGCAAAAATAATTTGGTGAGCAAACCAAATTCAAAACAGAAGCAGAAAATAGAAAACAGAAATAAAAGCAAAGGGGATAACTTACCTGGACGTACCTGGCAGCCCATCAGCCGGCCTTGCACTATGCAGCCCACCTGGCCCAACTCCTGCTGGCCCAGCCCACCAGGCCCCTCCACCGTCTTCAACCTCCTGCCAGTGGGCAGGAGGGCGTGTGCCCGCTGTGCGCGCACACGCGCGCGCCACCTCCTGCTTGGTTGGCCCCTCCCCGACCCCCTTGGACGACGCCACGCACCTCCCTGCCTCTCTCTCTCACTCTCGCTCGCTCTCACCCTCTTCCCTAGATCTCTCTCTCTCTCACGCGCCCGAGCGCTGCCGTCGCCGCCGCTGCCGCCCGCGTGGCCACCGGCCACCCCTCGCCCTAAAAGCCAGCCCAGAAGCTTCGTCTCGCCGCGCTTCTTCGCGCCACCGACTGAAGGGAGCCCGGGAGGTCGACAGCGTCGCCACGATCGCCGTCTCCGCCGCCTACTGCTGCACCTCGCCGTCGTCGATTCACGGGCTCCAGTGCGTCCCCAACCTCATCAACTACGCCATCGAGTTAACTGTGAGCTCCTTCCCGTTTCCCCTCCTTTGCTTTGCTCGTTCCCGTGCCATAGCACCCCCGCCCGCGTGCCCGCGTGCCCGAGCACCGCCGCCCGCCATGGCCGCCCAGCTCCCTTGCCCCGAGCCCCTCCGCCCGAACCCGTGGCACCAGAGTCCTTCTGGTGGCCCATGGGTGCCATCTAGGCCACCAGCTCCTTCCCTACCGGCCTGCAGCCCCGCGCCCACACCCGACCAAGCTCCGACCGTCGCCATAGCCGACGAGCTCCATGCTCCTGCGCTCTCCTGGTCTCCCCAGCACCACCAACATGCTCACCGCGTCCCCGGGAAGCGAACGTGCCGCACCATTTGCTCTAGCTCGCGCTGAAACCCCACACCCACTCAAGCCCGAGCTCCGCCACCGCTAAACCACGATGCCGGCGATACACCCGGCCACCCCAGGACCTCCCGAAGTCACCAACCAACGCGCCTCGTTGTGCCGCTTCCAACGCACCCAACCACGCGAGCTCCCATCGCCGGAGTTGGCCGAACGGCCGTCGCCGTCGTGCTGTGCTTAGCACCGGCGTTTAGCCGCCGATGTGGCACCGTCATTAGCGGACAATGCTTTCATTAGCGGCTAATGCTCCCACTAATTAACCCCCACTCTCACTAACATATGGGCCCTACGCCTTAACTAACAACAGATTAACTCCTATTTAGTTTAAGTTAATCACAGTGGCCCCATGCGTCTGCGCTAACCTCGCTGACGTGGCCGTTGACCGGACCCACCTGTCTGTGTCACTAACTGACACTGGGTCACCGACCAGTGGGTCCCACTGGTCAGGTTTGACCTGGACCGGGTCTGTTGACCTGCTGAGGTCAGCATGACATAGTGCTGACGCAGTAAATATTTTCTGGGATTTAAAATAAATCAGAAATGATTTATTTAGTTCAGAAAATATCCAAAACTTCTAAAAATCATATAAAATCAACCGTAACTCCAAATGAAACAAATTATATATGAAAAGGTATCATAAAAATATGAAGAATATGTTTATGGCATTCTCATGCATGTTTGAACAACTTACAGCCACTGTATATGACAATTTGAATAAATGGCATTTGAAATGCCTTACATGGACTTTGAATTTGAACCTTTGGTTCAAACCAACTTCATTTAATTGTGTTTCTAGTTGCATTAGCTCAATCAACAACATATTGCCATGTCATGATCATGCATCACATTGTTGCATTGCATTGATTGTGTTCTTTCTCTGTTTGCCGGTATTTGTCCCTGTTCAGTAGATGTTGGTCCGGCGATGAGTTTGATGACACCGATGAAGAACTATACTATCTTCAGAAGTGCCAGGAAAGCAAAAGCCCCTTGTTCATTCCGATAGAACCCCACTCTCTCGCTTCTGCTCTCTTTTACTGCATTAGGACAACAACGATTCAACTCTTACATGCTGCAGTAGTTGAACCCCTTTTCCTCGGCATGACCTGTCATTGCCATAGTAAATAGATGAAACCCACTAGCATGAGTAGGAGTTGTTTGAGCCCTGATGTGCCTACTCATTCATGCTTGTTTGTCATGCCTGCTACTACTTAGAGTTGAGTCAGGTCTGATTCAGCGGGAATGAATTGGAATGGTGATGAACATGTCCTATTGTGTGTGAGCTAAGTGTGTGAACACGATTTGGTAAAGGTAGCGGTGAGAGGCCATGTAGGAGTACATAGTGGGTTGTCTGATTGAAACCATCCTCAGGAACTGAGTTCTATGTTTGTGATCCATGAACAGCTACTACTACACATTGGGATCCTTAATTGACTCTCTCGACTTATTAATCGCCTTGATCTCTGTCCAGGAGTTGCAACTAGTTTCTGGTGTTTGTAGGATATGTGTTGGAGGCCGTGCGTAGCGCTGACCCTAGGGGTGGGCTATGATGCGGTAGATACACCATGGCATGGTGTACTGGGTGCCTGTTTGGTGTCTCGGGAACCCTGCACACATCGTTTGGGGCTGTGAGCGAAACCCCAGCCGGATTTCCTCGCGGATGGAACCCGAATAGGTGATAAACCTGGACTAGAGACTTGTGTGGTTAGTCAGTTCATGGCCGACTCCCTCGCCAGGCTTCCGCTTGAAGGTTGCCGAGATACACGACGTGTACATGGTGGTAAGTGGCGAAAGCGTGTGTGAATAAGTACACCCCTGCAGGGTTATAAATGATCTATTCGGATAGCCGTGTCCGCGGTAAAGGACTTCTGGGTTGCCTATATAGTTCATAGACAAGTGAAAGTGGATACTCTGAAATGCGCAGGATAAGCGTGAGTGCTATGGATGGCCTTCTCTTAGGGAGACGGGAGCAGATCCATAGTGGTGTATTGTTATGGTGAATATGTGGTCTCATGTGCGCCACTTCAAAAGAGTTACTCGCAGTCGTAGTTTAGGATAGCCACCAAGTCAAAGCTGGCTTGCTGCAGTTAAACTCCACCACCCCCTTTGTTGATACCAATGCATATGTAGTTAGTTCTGATGTAAGTCTTGCTGGGTACATTTGTACTCACGTTTGCTTAATTTATGTTTTTGCAGAGAGACTTCAGTCTCGCTAGTAGTTCCGCGTGGACTTCGACGTTTAGCTTGTTACCTCAGCTACGATCTTGTGCCCTCGGCAGGGTCTTGTAGATAGTTAGACTTCTCAACCTTTTTCATTTGTAGTTGTCTGTACTCAGACAAGTTAAGTTTCCGCATGTGCTTGTTGCTTGTATGCTCTGTATGTTGGGTCATGAGACCCATGATTGTAATACTTGGCTCTTTGGAGCCTAATGAATAAATACTTTGAGTCGTAGAGTTTTGTTGTGATGCCATGTTGTATTTACACATATCAGGCATATTGTGTGTATGATTGAAATGCTTGGTATGTGTGGTATCCGACAACCTAGTTGTTTATCCTTGGTAGCCTCTCTTATGGGGAAATGTAGTCTAGTGCTTCCACTGAGCCATGGTAGTCTGCTAGCCCAGTTACTACTGCTCCGGAACACTTAGACTGGCCGGCATGTGATCCACTTCGTTCATGTGTCTGTCCCTTCGGGGAAATGTCACGCAGTGACTTCCGGAGTCCTGCTAGCCTACTATAGCCCGAGTTCCCCGAGTCCTATTAGCCCAGTTGCTACAGCCTGGATTCACACGCTGATGACCGACACGTTCGATGCTGGTTCATGTATGCCTGTCCCCGTAAGCTAGCACCACTTTGGGTTCACGACTAGTCATGTCGGCCCGGGTTCTCTGTCATATGGATGCTAGCGACACTATCATATACGTGAGCCAAAAGGCGCAAACGGTCCTGGGCCAGGTAAGGTGGCACCCGTGGGAATACCATGCGTGAGGCTGCAAAGTGATATGATGTGTTACATGCTAGATAAGTGTGACTTAGAATCGGGGTCCTGACACATACACACCACAACCCGCCAAGCTCAGAGCTTTCATGGCTAACGGTTTGACAGGAGTTGACTTCGCTCGTTGCTGGATATCTTGGAGCATTTTACCATTAAGCCGGAGACACAGGGGACTTAAAAGATCCTCAACGACATATTGATATTCAGCTAATAGAGGCTGAAGTCATCGAGTCTGTTAAGAAAATATTGGATGAACCGGTGGCCGCCTGCAGCAAAACAGGGCTTAGTCCCTTCTTCGTTTCCAATAAACCGCCAGCTGTAAGACTTGCCTCACTCCTATTTGTATTTGATATTATTAGCTTTGTAGTCTCTGATATCCTCTGTCCATCTTTTAATAGGGTGACGACCCATTCTGGAAGAAGAAGCCACAGGATAAACCGGCCAAGACCCCTCGACCAAAGACGAAGGTTGTCAAAAGACCTGCCAAGAAAAAGACAGCTGAACCCATCGGTTTAAACCTTGATGACGACCTTGATGATCCGAACGTAGAGGTAGAACTTGACTCTCTTGGTTCATTTTTCATACACCTCATTGACAATGATTATTATCAGGATGACGCTGAAGGCAGCCAAGCTGATGACGCAGAGGTAATTATCCTTCCCTCCGGTTCAGACCCTCTGCCAACACAAAAAATTCATCAAGCAGTCCGAAAAGTAAGATTTTCTCACCCCTAGCTCACTTGGACCCACACTTTCTTTTGAAGAAACAACAACACGAAGCTCGCCGCACGACCCGGCACAGTGGCCAAGTAGTCACTTCAGCCGGTTTACCGAACACTCTGGTTCAGAAACATTGATATGAGGTCTCAAACACTTCCGATACTTCTTATCCCAAGGCAGGTTATTTCCGACAACCTCTTAATCCATCCGATTCAAATTATCAGGGAACGCCTCTTTCATCATCTGGCGAGTCCACGGCCACACAGCTCCCTCCTCTTAAGACTGTTCCTGGGTAAACACTTTAAATTTACTCCTTTTGACGCTTTATATTTGCGTGTTATACTGACCTTTATATCTTTTTTCTTTCTGACGACAATGTGGTTATTGAACTGGAGAGAACTCCAGAACCACAAGGAACAAATGCTGATGCCATGTTTGATGATCCGCCGCCTCAAGATCATGACTTTGTTGTTGAACAAGTAGAAGTTGATGCAACATGCCCTGCTGATAAACTGGCAAGCCCGGTCCCAACTGATGATAAACCGTCTAGTCCAGCTAAGGCTGTTGATAAACCGTCAACTCCAGTAAAGGCTGCCGGTGGCAAGGAAGATGATGTTATAATTACTGGCATTGGCCACACCACCCCTGGCAATCCTATTGTGTTATCAAAGCATAGTGCCAAGGAGGAACTCTCTGCTATGGGCAAAGGCAAGTAGAGCACAGACTTGTCAAGCTACCCCCACCTCAACGCCCAAGAACTTCATTCTGGTTTCTTTAACCGGTTGTACACAAACCGCGACTAGAAAGCCGGTTTAGTGAATCTGATGAAGGAGCGATATGAGGTAACTTCATAACTGTTTCTCTCATATGTCTAAGTTCAAGTACCAACTCCAGTAGCCCCCAAGGGCCTATTTATGATGCCAATCTAAATCGGGACTTTACAATATCTCAACTTTGTACGCTTATCCACCAAGGGCCAGTTGATTCTTTAAAGATGAACCGGTGTTTTCACATTGTAATCCGGTAACTTTCGCCTGTGTAGCCCCCACGGGCTGGTTTATCTTTTTGAAGCTAAACCAGGACTTCAACCAATGTTACTTTGAGCAAACGTACATTAGCCCCCAAGTGTCAAGAATAATACTTGTATTGTGCTTGGGACTTGTAAATTTTTTCTGATAATCAAGTAAATAGGCATTAGCCCCCAAGTGTATAACTTGTTATGTGCTTTGTACTTCAAATATTCACTGCCACCTCATAATATGTCCTTCTCTTATAGGCTGAGCTGAGCAAAAAGGAAGCCCAAACCGCTGATCTTCAAGAGAACATCAAATCTCAGCAAGCGGAAACCTCCAAAGCCAAAGAGGAATTGACCAGTGCCTTAGCAGCCATGGAGAAGCTAAAAGAAGCTTTTAATAAGGAACAGGTGGATTGGGGCACAGAGAAAACCGGATTACAAAAGAGAGCTAAAGACGCAGAAGCAGCCCTTAAACCGGTGGTCAAAGAACTGTCCGGTTTAAAGCGGCAAATAAATGCCATGACCTCTGCTGTGTTTGGTAAATATCCTCATATGAAGCTTTTTATATTATCTCATCAGTTGACGGTTTACTGATGCTTGCAATGACACAGGAACTCGCATTACCCATCTGGGCTCTGACATGCGGATGAAGTAGGCTGCCTATATGCTGATAGAGCAGTTATATTCCGGAGCCCAACGAGCCATTTGCACCACTGCGCATAACAAACCGCCTCCAACCTTGATAAAGGAAACCATTGAGAAGCTGTCAATGCTTCCCGCCCGGTTGGACGAACTAGAAAGATCAGCTGCAAGGTCAGGTGCGCTGACCGTGCTAATCCGGACGAAGGCATGGATACCAGATCTTGAACCGTCGGATATAGGCAGAGGCTACCCTGGTGTAAAGGAGGACGGTTTAGAATTTAACAACGACGATCTTTGAAGGTTGACAAGGGAAATGCGCCCCATAGCGAGCACATTGGCTGAGGAAACGGATCTCTCTCACTATCAGCCGGTTTATGATTCTGATTAGAAAAGATATCCTGCGCCAACACATGATGTAGAAGACCTTACTCCACCAATTCGTAAGCACACCTACGCCCCTGATGTTGACCCCTCCAACCTTATAAGTGATGAAGCTGTGTTCCAAGCTTTAACTGGAATCGATTGGGAAACCATTGATTTCCAGCCACTGGGTAGAGAGGAGGAGGAGGATGCACCAGCGCAGGACGATTCACAGCCTTCAAGGCAGCTTGGTGACGAGTCATGATCCGGAGACCGGTTTATCCTTCTGCATACTGCCACACTTGCTGAAAACAATTATTCTTTTTGGGCATTAAAGTGCCTTGTAATAGGCTAGCTCAAAATACTTGTTCCGCTATGCCATCATGCATATTTATGTTGCCTGAGACTGTTAATCCATCCTGCTTCAGAATATATTATGTTCATAATCCGTAGCGGTGTTATACAAATTGTTCCTGCATACAAGAAGTTTGAGAGTGTCCTGGCGGTTTACCGCTGGACGGGTCATGATGCCCAAATACATAGTCGGGGTTTATAACCAAGGCTGCACTTTGAAAATAATCAAAGATGAAAGAGATGATACCTGTGATATTGAATAACACTGTTGGTTGACCAACCTTTGTATATTTAGGGTAATAACCCCAATCTTGAGTTTTGATAACTCCTTCCATGTTTGCCGGTTTATGATAAAACCGTATCGGGTTAATAAACGCCGGATTATCATTGATCATGTACTAACAACTTATCGTTGAAAGCCAACCCGGGTCAATAAACGCCGGTTTAACATACTAAAAAATCTCACCAAAGGAGAAAAAACTTGTCAAATAAAAACACAAAAAGAACATGCAAGGCTTTTCATGGGCTACCAGGCCCTAAATCGAGGCTTTTCATGGGCTGCCAGGCCACTGAGTTAAACCATTTTTCGAAGCCTTTTAAGATGGACCTCAATCATTAACCAATCGTCGTTTTAACTTTGACAAGTTCAGGGTCTATGAGATTGACTTGTCAAACGTTCGGCAGGTCATACCAGGTTTACCTGGATGGAGTGGCTTACTTAAAAAGGTAGGATAACCCAGGGTTTTACATGAATACACCTGGCTTCCAAGCCTGGCTTGATAGCCTATTGCAAGGGTGCAAGCTCTTTGTTCTTTGAGAAGCAAAGAGCCCCCAAGCAACATTTGAGCTGTGCTCGGTGGGTGCCTATGTTTGAGTTGTGCTGTTGCAACACTCTCTTTGGCCCCACATGATTTCCTTTTGGCCTTAAGCCGATCAAGAGGTGTCGCTATGGTTCGAATACGACCAAGCCCCATAGCGATTTCCTTTTATATGTGTGTCTTTATAAGCCGGATCAATAGAACTCTGCTTTATAAACAGAAGCCCCCATGTAAGCACACATGATGTAATAAAAACAACAAAGACCCCGCTTTAGCTGAGGCTCCGGTTTATTATATTGATCATAATATATACATTGTCATAATTATGTACATAAGAAGAGCCTATGGCTCAAGTATAGTAAGGCCGAAGATGAGCTATTCCACGGCCGTTGGGTCTCCTCCTCCGATTTACGTGAGTCTTTGTGCTCTCGAACATCGATAAGGTAGTATGATCCGTTGTGCAGATTTTTGCTGACCACAAAAGGTCCTTCCCAAGGTGGGGACAACTTGTGCATATCCGTATGATCCTGGATGAGCCGGAGCACCAGATCGCCTTCTTGAAAAGTTCTGGTTTTAACCCGGCGGCTGTGATAACGTCGCAGATCTTGTTGATAAATCGCCGAACGTGCCGCTGTGAGATCACGCTCTTCATCTAACAGGTCCAGTGAGTCCTGACGTACTTTCTCATTATCAGCTTCAGCATAAGCCGCCACACGGGGCGAGTCATGACGAATGTCACTAGGGAGAACCGCCTCTACTCCGTAAACCATGAAGAAAGGTGTCTAACCCGTAGATCTGTTCGGTGTGGTGTTGATACTCAATAACACGGAAGGTAACTCCTCCACCCAACAGCCCGACATCCGCTTTAAAGGAACCATAAGCCGGGGCTTGATGCCTCTCAAAATCTCTTGATTGGCTCTCTCTGCTTGACCATTAGATTGGGGGTGAGCCACTGATGACACGTCAAGCCGGATGTGCTCACATTGACAAAATTCTTCCGTAGCACCCTTGGACAGATTAGTATCATTATCAGTTATGATGCTGTGTGGAAAACCAAAACGGAAGATCACCTTTTTGATGAATTGAACCACCGTGGCCGCATCACACTTACTGACTGGCTCTGCCTCTACCCACTTGGTGAACTTATCAACCGCCACCAGTAGGTGGGTCTTCTTGTCCTTGGACCTCTTAAAGGGCCCAACCATATCGAGCCCCTAAGTTGCAAATGGCCAAGTGATTGGAATCATCCTTAATTCTTGAGCCGGAACATGAGCGCGGCATGCAAACTTCTGAGAACTGTCACACCTCTTTACCAAATCCTCAGCATCAACATGAGCCGTCAACCAATAGAAACCGTGACGAAAGGCCTTAGCTACCAAGGATTTTGAACTGGCATGGTGACCACAATCTCCTTCGTGGATCTCACGCAGAATTTCACAGCCTTCTTGAGGAGACACACAACGTTGAAACGCCCCTGTTACGCTGCAATGATGCAACTCCCCATTGATAATGGTCATTGACTTGGATCACCAGATTATCTGCCGGGCCAAAGTTTCATCGCCCGGTAACTTGCCCCGGTTCATGTACGCCAAGTATGGGACTGTCCAATCCGGGATAACGTGAAGAGTCGTCACCAATTGAGCCTCTGGGTCAGGAACAACCAAATCCTCCTTTGTAGGTATCTTGACCAACGAGTTATGTAGCACATCCAGGAAGACATTGGGCGGCACCGGTTTACGTTGAGAGCCTAAGAGACTTAAAGCGTCTGCCGCTTCATTCTTGCGCCGGTCTATATGGTCAACCTGATAACCCTTGAAATGACCAGCCACTATGTCCACCTCTCGTCGATACGCCACCATGAGTGGATCCTTGGAATGCCAAGTGCCAGACACCTGTTAAGCTACCAGGTCCGAGTCACCAAAGCACTTAACCCAGCTTAAATTCATCTCCTTAGCCATCCGAAGACCATGGAGTAAGGCCTCATATTCAGCTGCATTGTTAGTGCAAGGGAACATTAAACGGAGAACATAGCAAAATTTATCACCTCGTGCGGAAGTTAATATGACTCCAGCCCCTGAGCCCTCCAATTGTCTGGACCCATCAAAATGAATAGTCCAATAAGTGTTATCTGGCTTTTCCTGCGGTGCCTGCAATTATGTCCAATCATTGATGAAGTCCACAAGTGCTTGGGATTTGATTGCTGTGCGAGGCGTATATTTTAACCCGTGAGGTCCAAGCTCAATAGCCCACTTGGCGACCCGGCCAGTGGCTTCCCTGTTTTGGATGATATCCCCCAAGGGGGCAGAACCGACCACCATGATAGGATGACCCTGAAAATAATGCTTGAGCTTCCGTCTTGCCATGAAAACCCCATACACTAGCTTCTGCCAATGTGGGTACCTCTGCTCGCACTCAATCAGTACCTCACTGATGTAATAAACCGGCCGTTGAACCAGATACTCCTTTCCGGCCTCCTTGCGCTCCACCACAATAGCCACACTAACAACCCGGGCATTAGCAACCACATATAACAACAAGGGATCTTTATCAACAGGAGCAGCAAGGATAGGTGGTTCAGCTAACTGCCGCTTTAAACTCTCAAAGGCTTCATTGGCGGCATCACTCCAGACGAAATGGTCTGTCTTTTTCATCATCTGATATAGAGGGATTGCCTTTTCTCCCAAACGGTTGATAAACCGGCTTAATGCTGCAATACAACCCACCAGCCGCTGAACATCGTTAATACATGCCGGTTTAGCCAGAGACGTAATAGCTATGATCTTCTCCGGATTAGCTTCAATGCCCCTGTTAGACACTAGAAAGCCCAAAATCTTGCCTACCGGTACACCAAAGACACATTTGGCCAGATTAAGCATCATCTTATAAACCCGGAGGTTATCAAAAGTCTCCTTCAAGTCACCTATCAATGTTTCCTCCTTTCTGGACTTCACCACAATATCATACACATAAGCATGAACATTGCGCCGAATCTGATTATGAAGACAATTCTGTACACAGCGCTGATAAGTCGCCCGGGCACTCTTGAGCCCAAAAGGCATAGATACATAGCAGAAGGCTCCAAAGGGATTTATGAAAGTTTTCTTCTCCTGGTCCTTAACTGCCACTTTGATCCGATGATAACCGGAATAAGCGTCCAGAAAACACAAACAGTCACAACCCGCCGTAGCATCAATGATTTGATCAATACGAGGGAGAGCAAAGGGATCAGCTGGACATGCCTTGTTCAGATCTGTGTAGTCCACACACATACGCCAAGTGCCGTTCTTCTTAAGTACCAACACCGGATTAGCTAGCCACTCAGGGTGAAATACCTCCACAATAAACCCTGCTGCCAAAAGCTGGGCTACCTCCTCACCAATAGGCTTGTGCCTTTCTTCATTAAAGTGGCGGAGAAACTGCCTGACCGGTTTAAACTTAGGATCTATATTAACAGTGTGCTTAGCGAGTTCCCTCGGTACACATGGCATGTCAGAAGGCTTCCATGCAAAGATGTCCCGGTTCTCACGGATGAACTCGATGAGCGCGCTTTCCTATTTTGGATCCAGGTTAGCGCTGATGCTGAACTGCCTGGATGAATCGCCAGGGACAAAGTCAACCAGCTTAGTCTCCTTGGCCGATTTAAAATTCAAAGCCGGATCATGCTCTGTAGTTGGCTTTTTCAGAGAAGTCATATCTGCCGTATCAACATTGTCTTTGTAAAATTTCAACTCCTCTGTTGCACAAACCAACTCAGCATAGGCCGCATCACCTTCTTCACATTCCAAAGCAATCTTCCAGCTCCCATGCACTGTGATGGTCCCCTTATGACCCGGCATCTTAAGCTGCAGATAAACATAACAGGGCCTTTCCATGAACTTAGCATAAGCCGGCCGTCCAAACAAGGCATGATATGGGCTCTTGATTTTCACCACTTCAAAATTCAATGTTTCTGGTCTTGAATCATGATCATCTCCAAAATCAACCTCTAGAGCTATCTTACCAACTGGGTATGCCGATTTACCAGGCACCACGCCATGAAAGATAGTGTTCGATGGTTTAAGATTCTTATCTGTCAACCCCATGCGACGGAAGGTTTCATAATAAAGGATATTGATACTGCTTCCTCCATCCATGAGTACCTTGGTGAACTTGTACCCCACAACCTGAGGTGCCACCACCAATGCCAGATGACCCGGATTATCAACCCGGGGTGGATGATCCTCTCGACTCCACACAATGGGTTGTTCAGACCAGCGCAGATGACGGGGCACTGCCGGTTCAACGGAGTTTACCGCCCTTTTATGAAGCTTCTGATCGCACTTACACAAACTAGTGATGAAGACATGGTACTGCCCACTATTCAATTGCTTAGGATTACTCTGATAACCCGATTGTTGCTGCTTCTGACCCCCCTGATGATTGTAACCGCCCTGGTTACCTTGATTGCCTTGATTGCTATGTTCGGTTTGATTGCCTTGAAATCCTGAACCGGAGCTTCCTCCGCCATAACCTGACCCATGAGGACCGCCTCCTGAACCGTCGGGCGGTCCCTGGTCGTACTGGAAAGAACTTGAATTTTTAAACTCCCGGATGATAAAACAATCCTTACAAAGGTGCGTAGCTGGCCTTTCTCGCGACCCGTGCTTTGGGCAAGGTTCATTTAACAGGCGTTCAAGATTGGGACCTGAACCTCTACCCTGCTGGGGCGGTTTACCCTTGCGGCGCTGACTATTATCCTGGGTGTTGGTGTTAGCCCCAAAATCCAAGATGTTATCCGCCTTGCGCTTACTTTTGTTCCCATGACCCGCCAGGTTATGCTGCTGCCCCTTGGCACTGCCATTCTTCTTTCCCTTCCCCGTCTTTTCATCCTCAAACTCAGGGTCCTTGGTACTGTCTGAATCAACATACTTAACCAGAGCTGCCATAAGCGTGGCCATGTCATTGCAGTGACGCTTGAGCCTTCCCAACTTCAGCTTCAAGGGCATAAACCAGCAATTGCCTTCCAATGTTAAGACGGCCGTGTCAACATTGATGCGGTCTGATGAATGCAGAATAGTTGAGACTCGCTTTACCCAATGGGTTGTGGACTCCCCCTCCTCTTGAACACAGGCGGCTAAGTCCACAATTGTCATGGGCTGTTTGCATGTGGCTTTGAAATTCTGGATAAACCGGCTTTTTAACTCGGCCCATGATCCAATGGAGTTAGCTGGTAAGCTTTTTAACCAAGTACGAGCTATCCCTTCCAGCATCATGGTGAAGTACTTAGCACATGCCGCATCATCCACATCCAGCATCTCCATCGCCATCTCATAGCTCTCAACCCATGACTCGGGGGGTAAATCGGCCGTGTAATTGGGCACCTTACGAGGACCCTTGAAGTCCTTGGGCAGCCGCATGTTACGTATGGCCGGGGTAAGACACGACACCCCCAAAGAACTGAAAACCATGCCTGGTTCCACCGAAGTAGTTGGACGAACCGGAGTAAGCTGACGGGCCGCGTACTGTGCTGCTAACTCGGCTTCTCGATGCGCTCTACCATGATTCACCACATCCTGGGCATTAGCGCCGCCGCCCGCCGGGTTATGACCTCGTGGCGGGTTATGGTTTCTCGCACTGCTTGATACGGCCGATTCATCAATATGCCTGATGTAGCTCCAACTTGGACGGGAGGGGGGGGTAGAATGAATCATCTCGCGACTGTGTGAATAAGCCTGCTGCTGAGTCAAAGCTGTCTGAAGGAGCTCCCTAGCCCATCGTGTTTCAATTGCTACTGGAGACTCGCCATCGATCGGGAGAGCTGCCAATCGTGAAGCGGCGGAAACGATGTTATCCAACGGGTTAGATTAATGACCCGGAGGCATTGGGACGTGCTGTGATGGGACATTGTTCTGACGTGGCGGATCCATCGCGCGTGGCTGAACCGGCACCCCTGTTCCAGGTGCCTCCACCCGGTTTACCACTGGCTGGTTACTGGTGCCTACTCCTGGCGTGTTAAAGAGGTTCCTTCCCTCGTAAACCGGCGGCAGGTGAGACCGGTACCTTCTCCTCATGACATCATCTGACACACTCTGATCCAGCATAAGCCAATAGGCCTGTGCCTCTAATCCGGCCTGCTCAGCGGCCATCCTGGTATTCTCCGCTGCCAGATCTACCTTCACTTGAGCTATCTGATCCTTTACCTTTGCAATATCCGCGTTATGTTGATCCTGATTTGCCTCATCAACCTCAGCTGCCAGCAATGTTGCCAAAGTGTCGAATAAATCAGACAAAGCCTGAGCCAGCAGTGGAGCAAAGCCCCCTGCCCCGGCTGGTGTTGCAGCTGCTGAATCGGAAATCACTACTGTGGCGGTAGAAGAATGCTGCACTGATTGTGTACCGGCCATGAAGATCGCAACTCGGCTCGGCGGATCAGAGAGGTCCGTAATACCGTCGCCATCGGAACCACCACTAATCCGGCCATCCCGCAGCTGATACAGCGACTCGGTCTCTCCGGTTGAAGACTCGTCATCAGAGTAGACGACGGTGTCACCACCAGATATCGGTCTATCCTTAGATTCTGCTCCGTGGATGACTCCCATGAAGGCACGCTTTACGGTAGGCTGAACTCGGGCAGGTCTTGCATGCTAAGCCGCCTCGATGATGTTGGTGCAGATTTCCGGCTGAGGGCCTGGTTCGCCGATCTTGCCAATGAAGACGTGTATTCTGCCAAAGGGGACTCGGTACCCGTACTCGATCGAGCCGGCCTCGGGGCCCCAGCCTGCATCGTCGATGTAGAGCTTGCCGCGACAACTCTTGGTCATCCGGCCCACAACGTATCCTTTGAGTCCTTCGAAGCTGCCCTTCAAGAACTCGAAACCATCATGCGATAGCCCCACGGTGGGTGCCAACTATCGTGGAATTGTCACGGCAGATGTCCTAGTGAAAGGACTTAGTCGTGGAGTCATCGCAATGGGTTAGCTTGAAGGAGTTCAAGCGGATAAGGGACACAAGGGATTATACCAGTTCGGCCCCTTACGGTGAAGGTAAAATCCTACGTCCAGTTGTGATGGAATTGCTAGGGTTTCGATGACCAGGGAGTGAATCCGCTTTGCCTGGCTCTCGAGTTATTGTTTGTTGTCCCTAAACTGCCACCGGGTCGTTCCTTTATATACTCAGGTAAACGCCTGACGGTTTACAGAATCCCGAGGCTGGCTAATACACGTACCCGGCTCGGTTTCTACCTTTCCTTGCTTTATAATATAAGTTACATATCATATGGCGGTTTATATCTACGGGCCCTAATCCGCCTTTGGGCCCTGGGCCTTCATGTAGATCTCCTCTGTAAAGCGCCATACCTCTTGTCTTCATGGGCTTCGAACATGACTGACACCTTGTGGGCATAACCCGGCCCCTCATGGCCGGTTTATACTTAATAGTAATATCCCCAACAAGCTCGGTACTGGTTAAACAGTCTGCCAGAAAATTCTATTAGCAGCTGGGAAGATTTGGAGGAAGCCTTTCGCAACAACTTCCAAGGAACATATGTCCGGCCACCAGACGCTGATGACTTAAGTCACATTGTCCAGCAGCCCGGAGAGTCAGCCAGGAAGCTCTGGACTAGGTTCTTAGTTAAAAAGAACCAAATCGTCGACTGCCCGGACGCGGAAGCCCTTGCGGCCTTTAGACACAGCGTCCGGGATGAATGGCTTGCACGCCACCTCGGCCAAGAAGGACCTAGATCCATGACAGCCCTTACCGCTCTAATGACCCACTTTTACGCGGGAGAAGACAGCTGGCTCGCTCGTCGAAGCAATAGCACCAGTGACTCGGGCACTTCCGAAATCCGAGATAGCAATGGCAAGCCATGACAAAGCAAATACAATAGTCACAATGATAATGAAAGATCACGCGACACAGAGGTCAACGCCGGATTCAGCAATCCCAAGCCCTGTCAACCGAAAAAGCCATTCAAGGCGAACAGAGACGGACCATCCAACCTAGACAGGATACTGGACCGACCCTGCCAGATTCACGAACACCCCAATAAACCAGCTAATCATACCAACAGAAACTGTTGGGTCCTCAAGCAAGCCGGCAAGCTCAACGCCGAACACAAGGGAAGGTGGCCGCCAAGCAATAGGGATGACGGAGTGGTTCACCAGCCAAATGCCGGGGACCAGAAGCAATTTCCCCCCGAAGATCGATCAAATCCGGAGTAGAAGTAGCAGTTTGGCTTCTGTCACCCATCTCATATACCCGTTAAAACTATACTGCGCATACATAACTACGCATTTAAGACACCATGGGCATTGGCGGAAGCATAATACGGACAAGTCAGCAAGCACTCCGGTAACTTTTTTATTTACTTTCCTTTCTCTTTCTTCATTATCTCTTAAAAACAGGTGGCGCAAAGGAGAAACACCTAAAGACCGACATCATCGAAGTTCGGATCCGCACACTCACCTACGGGGTTATTTTCTTCAAGGATTCCCCTTGCCGAGGATAGGCGGCGGAGACGTGCGACAGGAGGTCCAAAATGATTTTTTGTAGACCGCACTCTTTTTTGGAGCTGGTAACATGCCTTTTTCCTCTGCCTTCGACCCAGGGCATATCAGATAGCCGGGGTCATGGCCTTTATATATATCAAGTAATCTTTGGCATATCGCTCAAGTCCCAGTTCACATTACCCGGTTCAATCATCCGCGTCTTTCTGCAAATGAATACGCCCTTTATGGTCGCTTCACAGGTATACCCCGGGCTTAAATCGCCAGGGGCTCGGTACGGGAACAAATGAGTTGCCAACAAAGTCCGAACAACTTTTACAGCGTAGTTCGGCGTCGTGAGTTTGGCCTTATATGCATCAGCTCTGAATCATGTCTTGGGTCAATAGTGGGGTTGCCCGGCTCCTGTGCTTGCTATCCTACGTTCCGCTCTATCGGCTAGGGTAGTAAAGGGAGAACTACTGCGATTGTGCTGCCGGTTCACCTGGATCAACACCTCAGTAGAAAATGCCGAAAACTGAATGTCATGATGCGGCGAGAGCTGGTCAACCACTCGATGATTTATCGGAATCTCTAGTGATTCCCCCGTGTCACACGAAGGACCTCTTTTCGGTCAAATATGTACACGCATCGTATGAATAAGCCGCATACATACCATGGGCTATGTCGTAGACCCACCATAAAACTCCTATGGCTAAGTGAAAGTGTTAACGCCCTATAGTCTGGTTGCCTGGTTCGCCACATTGACACCTCCTTCACGGACCAAGACGTTGGGTCAAGAGTGATCAAATGCTTTTCTGAACACCCCCGTACTTCCTACGAGGGGGATGAAACCGGCGACTGGAAAACTTTTAGATTATATTTAAACGGCGGCACAGGAGAAACACAAACTTTCGAGCAACATATAAAAACAGATTAACTATAAAATTATCTCGTACAATTCTCATACACCTCACTCGAACATTATGTCCTTCGAGCATTGACCCTCTATCAAGCGGGCGGCCACTAGGACGTCTTCAAAATAATGCTCCGGTTCGTGGCGGTCCTTTCCCTTGGGTGGATTCTTCACCGCAACATCAATGGCTTTCATCTTCCCCCAGAATATCTTGACTTGGGCAAAGGCCATCTGTGCACCCTCGATGCACACTGACCGCTTCACAGCGTCGATACGTGGCACCGCGTCAACAAGCCGCTGCACCAAGGCGAAGTAGCTATTTGGAACAGGATCAGTTGGCCATAACCGGATTATGACGTTCTTCATGGCAGTGTCGGATATCCTATGAAGCTTGGCCCACTGGGACATCTGCTCATTCAGCAACAGGGGGCGCATCGACGCGCCGAATTGTGACCAGAAAAGCTTCTCCGTTGCATACCCCTCTCGCGCCTGGCAAAACTGCGCTGCATCAGAAGAACTCTTCGGCAGGTCTAAAAACTCATCCGGAGAACTCCACAATTGGTTAAGCTGAGCATAGTTCAGATCGCCGAACTTAGTCTGCAGCAAAAATGGCTCACCAGCCGCAATCTCCCTAGCTTGCCAGATCTCCTCACGGGCGGCTCTGGATTCAGACCGCGCTTCTCTCGCCTCTCGTAAGGCCTTATCAATTTCAGCCGTCTTGGCTTCATTCTCCTTCTCAAGGAGTTCACAGCGGCTAGCAACATTTTTTAGTTTGAGCGCCATCGTCGATATCTTCTCCCCTTCTTGACGCCGAGCAGCTCGTTCGAATTTTAACTCAGTCGATGCCTTTTTGGCAGCCGCATTGCTACACCGGGCCTGCTTCTTGGCTCGGGCTAGCTCCGCACGAAGAATTTCAACGGCGGCAGCACCATCTGCAGCCATGCATATTACAGTATATAACTTTAAGCATCGTTCTTATATCATAACAATGTATGTGAAGGGACTGGCCCAAATACATACCTTGCGATTCATCAAGACGCATACTGATTAACGCAATATCATCCCCAGCCACATCAAGCTTCCATTGAAGCTCGGCCATATTCGTAGTATGGGAAGTAGCCAGGGGGAAGCAACCTGTGTTCAAGTTAATCAGGTTAGTCCTTGAATATTTCTTCTCAATCCTCCGTTCGCCTCCCATGGGAAGCCAACCTGAGTCTCAGGGGATACTACCTATACACAAGTGTATTTTGCGAATAAAACACATTTGCACATATTACAGTACAAACCTCGAAGCCTCTCAGTAGGCTCGCAAAGGCCTGATCCAATCCGATCTTCGCGGACAGGACCTTTTCAACCATCGTACCCATCAAGGTACGGTGTTTCTCTGAGACGGACGCCTGCCGTAGCATGTTCATCAAGATATCTAGCGCTTCTGGGTCTCCGGAGGCCGCTGTAGGAGTACGACCACCCTTTGAAGGGATCCATTCATTCACATCCGGCTGTATACCGGATTGTTCGGGGCCCTTGATAACCCACAAGTATAACAGATCAATTGTAGCCTCTTTCGATAAGTAAGAGTGTCGAACCCAACGAGGTGCTAAATGTAGAACAAATATTCCCTCAAGTTCTATCGACCACCGATACAACTCTATGCATGCTTGATGTCCTCTTTACCTAGAACAAGTATAAAACTAGAAGTACTTTGTAGTTGTTGTTGGATAGGTTTGCAAGAATATAAAGAGCACGTAAATAAAAACTAGGGGCTGTTTAGATAAATAAACAATAAAGTTAGTATAGCGAGTGTGGAAAAGTGGTGGTAGGAGTTGCGAAATTGTCCCTAAGCAACTGACTACTTTACTAGACCGATAGCAAGTTTTATGGGGGAGAGGCCACTGCTAGCATGTCATCCCTGACTTGGAATTCTATGGACTTATGATTGGAACTATTAGCAAGCATCCGCAACTACTAACGTTCATTAAGGTAAAACCCAACCATAGCATTAAGATATATTGGCCCCCCTTCAATCCCGTATGCATCAATTTCTATGCTAGGTTGAAGCTTCTATTACTCTTGCCCTCCAATACATAGTCCTATCAACATACAACTAACCCTATGGTGTGATCCACGCGTGCGCTCATATGATGGGGACCAAAGGACAGCAACATAACCACAAGCAAATTAAATCAATCATAGCAATTCATCAACCACCGATAGGACAACGAAAATCTACTCAGACATCATAGGATGGCAACACATCATTGGATAATAATATGAAGCATAAAGCACCATGTTCAAGTAGAGGGTACATCGGGTTGCGGGAGAGTGGACCGCTGTAGATAGAGGGGGGGAAGGTGATGGAGATGTTGGTGAAGATCGCGGTGATGATGATGGTGGCCACGACAGCGTTCTGGCGCCACCAGAAGAGAAGGGGAGAGGGGGCCCCTTCTTCTTCTTCTTCCTTGACCTCCTCCCGAGATGGGAGAAGGGTTTCCCCTCTGGTCCTTGGCCTCCATGGCATGGGAGGGGCGAGAGCCCCTCCGAGATTGGATCTGTCTCTCTGTCTCTCTCTGTTTCCGCGTTCTCAGATTCTGCCCTTTCACCATTTCCTACATTCCTAGAGATCCGTAACTCCGATTGGGCTGAAATTTTAACACGATCTCTATCCGGATATTAGCTTTCTTGCGGCAAAAGAATAGCATCAACCGCCTTATGAGGGGCCCACAAGGGTCGGGGGTGCGCCCAGGGGGTGGGGCGTGCCCCCTGCCTCGTGGCTCCCTCGGGCACCGTCTCGCGTTGATTTTCTTCCCATATTTCACAAATATTCCAAAAATAATCTCCGTCCGTTTTTATCCCGTTTGAACTCCGTTTGATATGGATTTTTTGTGAAACAAAAAACATGCAACAAATAGGAACTGGCACTGGGCACTGGATCAATATGTTAGTCCCCAAAAATAGTATAAAAGGTTGCCAAAAGTATATGAAAGTTGTAGAATATTGGCATGGAGCAATCAAAAATTATAGATACGACGGAGATGTATCAGCATCCCGAAGCTTAATTCCTGCTCGTCCTCGAGTAGGTAAATGATAAAAAAGACAATTTTTGATGTGGAATGCTACCTAGCATAATCTTGATCACATATCTAATCATGGCATGAATATTAAGATACGAGTGATTCAAAGCAATAGTCTATCATTTGACATAAAAACAATAATACTTCAATCCTACTAATAAAGCAATCATGTATTTTCAAAATAACATGGACAAAGAAAGTTATTCCTACAAAATCATATAGTCTGGCTATGCTCCATCTTCACCACACAAAATATTCACATCATGGACAACCCTGATGACAAGCCGAGCAATTGGTTCATACTTTTTAACGCGCCTCAGCTTTTTCAACCCTCATGCAATACATGAGCGCAAGCCATGGATATAACACTATAGGTGGAATAGAATATGATGATGGGGGTTATGCGGAGAAGACAAAAAGGGAGAAAGTCTCACATCGACGCGGCTAATCAATGGGCTATGGAGATGCCCATCAATTGATGTCAATGCGAGGAGTAGGGATTGCCATGCAATGGATGCACTAGTGCTATAAGTGTATGAAAGATCAAACTGAAACTAAGTGGGTGTGCATCCAACTTGCTTGCTCATGAAGACCTCGGGCATTTGAGGAAGCCCATCATCGGAATATACAAGCCAAGTTCTATAATGAAAATTCCCACTAGTATATGGAAGTGATAACTCAAGAGACTCACTATATGAAGAACATGGTGCTACTTTGAAGCACAAGTGTGGTAAAAGGATAGTAACATTGCCCCTTTTTCTCTTTTTTTTGAATGGGCTTATTTGGCCCCCCTTTTTTATTTAGGCTTCTTTGGCCTCTTTTTTTTCTTGGGGCAATGCTCTAATAATGATGATCATCACACTTTTATTTACTTACAACTCGATATTACAACTCGATACTAGAACAAAGATATGACTCTATATGAATGCCTCCGGCGGTGTACCGGGATGTGCAATGATCTAGCGTAGCAATGACATCAAAAAACGGACAAGCCATGAAAACATCATGCTAGCTATCTTACGATCATGAAAAGCAATATGACAATAAATGCTCAAGTCATGTATATGATGATGATGGAAGTTGCATGGCAATATATCTCGGAATGGCTATGGAAATGCCATAATAGGTAGGTATGGTGGCTGTTTTGAGGAAGATATAAGAAGGCTTATGTGTGACAGAGCGTATCATATCACGGGATTTGGATGCACCGGCGAAGTTTGCACCAACTCTCGAGGTGAGAAAGGTCAATGCACGGTACCGAAGAGGCTAGCAATGATGGAAGGGTGAGAGTGCGTATAATCCATGGACTCACATTAGTCATAAAGAACACATATACTTATTGCAAAAGTTTATTAGCCCTCGAAGAAAAGTACTACTACGCATGCCCCTAGGGGGATAGATTGGTAGGAAAAGACCATCGCTCGTCCCCGACCGCCACTCATAAGGAAGACAATAAATAAATAAATCATGCTCCGACTTTGTTACATAACGGTTCACCATACCTGCATGCTACGAGAATCACAAACCTCAACCCAAGTATTTCTACTAATCCACAACTACCCACTAGCATGACTTTAATATCACCATCTTTATATCGCAAAACTATTGCAAGGAATCAAACATATCATATTCAGTGATCTACAAGTTTTATGTAGGATTTTATGACTAACCATGTGAATGACCAGTTCCTGTCATCTCTCTAAATAGATATAAGCGAAGCAAGAGAGTTTAATTCTTTCTACAAAATATATGCCCACGCTCTAACAAATATAAGTGAAGCAAAAGAGCATTCTACAAATGGCGGTTTTCTATGTAAAGAGAAACAGGCAATTCAAACTTCAAATGATATAAGTGAAGCACATGAAGCATTCTATAAAGCCATACTCAAAAGATATAAGTGAAGTGCATAGAGCATTATATAAATCAACCAAGGACTATCTCATACCAGCATGGTGCATAAAAGAAAAATGAAAACTAAATGCAAAAGATGCTCCAAGATCTGCACATATCACATGAATGAAACAAATCCGAAAACATACCGATACTTGTTGAAGAAAGAGGGGATGCCTTCCGGGGCATCCCCAAGCTTAGACACTTGAGTCTCCTTGAATATTTACTTGGGGTTCCTAGGGCATACCCAAGCTTGATCTCTTGCCTCTCTTCCTTCTTCTCATATCGAGACCTTCTCGATCATCGAACACTTCATCCACACAAAACTTCAACAGAAAACTCGGTAAGATCCATTAGTATATTAAAGCAAATCAATACTCTAAGTACTGTTGCAAACCAATTCATATTTTGTTTTTGAATTATAGCTACTGTAGTATAACTTTTCCATGGCTTAATCCACTGATATAATTTGATAGTTTCATCAAAACAAGCAAACTATGCATCAAAAACAGAATCTGTCTAAAACAGAACAGTCTATAATAATCTGAACATTCACCATACTTCTGATACTTGAAAAATTCTGCCAAAATTAGAAAAAATAAACAATTTGTATATAAAGAAAGTGCAAAAAGAATCATAACCATTTGACGTTCCAGTAAAAAAATGTAAAATCGCGCACTACAACCAAAGTTTCTGTCCTGCACCGTACAAACCAACATGCATTGTAAACATCCTAAAGGCAAACCTTGGCACATTATTTTTATAATACAATGGAATTGTACAAGGGGATAATTATTTTTTTTGAAAAGTTTCTGTATTAAGATTCACAAAGTCTCCATGGGCATGAACAAAGTTCAAGGACGTCCCCCACTTTCACAATGCTCGTCTATCTCACTCTCACTTTTCTTTTTGAAAAGTTTTGGGTTCCCATATTTATTTTTTGTTTTTAAACTATATAAAATCACACATCAGAAATAAATGACTCTCTAAAACTTCTGGGTTGTCTCCCTGGTAGCACTTTCTTTAAAGCCATTAAGCTAGGCATATAGTGCTTAAGTAATGAATCCACCCGGATCCCAAGGTATATCAAAGCCAATTTTAATTAACAATGATTTGTAATTTAGTAGTGAGCACAAAGTAACATATATCATGCAACAACGAAGTCTAACTCTCTTCCTATGCATCGGCATGTCATAAAAGAACAATTCATGCACACGTAGTAAAGGCCAATGCATAGTATAAACAGTTTCTTGCAATTTTATCGTATTGGAAACATAGAGAGGCGGAGATATAGTTCCTCTCTCATAATAATTGCAAGTAGGAGCAGCAAGCACATGCATATTATATTCATCAAAATCATCATGTGTAATAGTAAAATGCAACCCATCAATATAATCCTTAATAAGTGCAAACTTCTTCGATATAGTGTAGTCGGGAGAATTCAAAAAGATAATATGACTATCATGCGTGGGTGCAATAGCAACAATTTCATGTTTAACATAAGGAACTATAGCAAGTTCATCTTCATGAGCATAATTTATATTGGCTTCTTGGCCACAAGCATAGAAAGCATCATCAAAAAGGGATATTTCAAGAGAATCAACGGGATCATAACAATCATCATAGCAATCATCCTTTGGTAAGCACGAAGGGAAATTAAACAATGTATGAGTTGAAGAGTTACTCTCATTAGAAGGTGGGAACGGGTAGCTAATCCGCTCTTCCTCCTTTTGTTCTTCGTTCTCCTCATCATATTTTTCATCCAATGAACTCACAGTTTCATCAATTTCTTCTTCTATAGACTCCTGCAAAATATTAGTCTCTTCTTGGACAGTGGAGGAGACCTTGATATATGGTTTAACATAGGCATTAGAAGCATAATTCTCATAACAATATTCAAGTATGGCAAAATTTTCAGATTTGTAAAGAGTAGCATCATACTTCTCAATCAAAGAAGCAATTTCATAAGCACCCTTAAAAGCAACAAATTCTTCAATTTTTTGAACATCATAGTAATTATAAACACCCTTAGCATAAGAACATACGATTCCATTATCACTAAACAAACATTGGTAGGGAAGGTGTTTCTTAGGGTCTTCAGAACAACAAGTAATATCATATATTTCGCATAAATTCCAAGCATAGCATTGCAAATGATGAATTTGATCCAGTAAACGTTTCCCTTTTTCAGATATGTGGTGTCGCACATAACAAGCATGCTCATCTAAAGATTTGCCCTCAACTAAGCTAGTTGGGGTTTCAGCACGAGCACATAGGGATCGAAGATGATCCAAGTAATAAGCTTCAGGAGTGTGATAGATTTTGAGTGGTTCTTCAACCATTGGTTCAGTAGGTACAACTAATTTTTTGGTATTTTGCCTTTCCTACCCATAACTAAAGATAGAAAACAGCTAATAACAACAAATAAAAATTACTTAGTGATAAAGCAAACAAGCATACACGAGAATATTCACCCCACGCTATGACTCCCCGGCAACGGCGCCAGAAAAAGGTCTTGATAACCCACAAGTATAGGGGATCAATTGTAGCCTCTTTCGATAAGTAAGAGTGTTGAAACCAATGAGGAGCTAAAGGTAGAACAAATATTCCCTCAAGTTCTATCGACCACCGATACAACTCTACGCACGCTTGACGTTCACTTTACCTAGAACAAGTATAAAACTAGAAGTACTTCGTAGGTGTTGTTGGATAGGTTTGAAAGAACATAAAGAGCACGTAAATAAAAATTAGGGGCTGTTTATATAAAGAAACAATAAAGTTAGTATAGCGAGTGTGGAAAAGTGGTGGTAGGAGTTGCGAAATTGTCCCTAAGCAACTGACTACTTTACTAGACCGATAGAAAGTTTTATGTGGGAGAGGCCACCGCTAGCATGTCATCCCTGACTTGGAATTCTATGCACTTATGATTGGAACTATTAGCAAGCATCCGCAACTACTAACGTTCATTAAGGTAAAACCCAACCATAGCATTAAGATATATTGGTCCCCCTTCAATCCTGTATGCATAAATTTTTATGCTAGGTTGAAGCTTCTGTCACTCTTGCCCTCCAATACATAGTCCTATCAACATACAACTAACCCTATGGTGTGATCCATGCGCGCGCTCATATGATGGGCACCAAAGGACAACAACATAACCACAAGCAAATTAAATCAATCATAGCAATTCATCAACCACCGATAGGACAACGAAAATCTACTCAGACATCATAGGATGGCAACACATCATTGGATAATAATATGAAACATAAAGCACCATGTTCAAATAGAGGGTACCTCAGGTTGCGGGAGAGTGGACCGCTGTAGATAGAGGGCGGAAGGTGATGGAGATGTTGGTGAAGATCGCGGTGATGATGATGGTGGCCACAACAGCGTTCCAGCGCCACCGGAAGAGAAGGGGAGAGGGGGCCCCTTCTTCTTCTTCCTTGACCTGCTCCCTAGATGGTAGAAGGGTTTCCCCTCTAGTCCTTGGCCTCCATGGCATGGGAGGGGCGAGAGCCCCTCCGAGATTAGATCTGTCTCTCTCTGTTTCTGCAGTCTCAGATTCTGCCCTTTCACCGTTTCTTATATTCCCGGAGATTCGTAACTCTGATTGGGCGGAAATTTTAACACGATCTCTATCTGGATATTAGCTTACTTTCGGAAAAAGAATGGCAGTAACCGCCTTACAAGGGGCCCACGAGGGTCAGGGGCGCGCCCAGGGGGGTGGGGCGCGCCCCCCTGCCTCGTGGCTCCCTCGGGCACCGTCTCGCATTGATTTTCTTCCCATATTTCACATATATTCCAAAAATAATCTCCGTCCGTTTTTATCCCGTTTGGACTCCGTTTGATATGGATTTTCTGCAAAACAAAAAACATGCAACAAACAGGTACTGGCACTGGGCACTGGATCAATATGTTAGTCCCCAAAAATAGTATAAAAAGTTGCCAAAAGTATATGAAAGTTGTAGAATATTGGCTAGGAACAATAAAAAATTATAGATATGACGGAGACGTATCAACCCTCATTGTTGTTCCCCGGACCCTGGGCCACCGAAGTATCGCCTTCGGGTAGCATCTTCATCATCCCTTGCACCACTTGTTGGTCGGGGCAGACCATCCGCGATGACACCTCGAAGTCGTCTGCCCTATTGGACGGAGAGGCCGGTGGAGGTGTCTCGCTTTCCATCATCTCTGGGAATAGGTCCCCCGAGGAAGAGGATTGTTGAGGAAGACTGCGTGTTGAGCAGCAAAAATAATATATCCCAGGCATTATAAGAAAAGAACGGGACATGTTTAAAACGGCCTTGTTCACTTACGATTTGGCCCGACGCTTGTCCTCGTCATGAGACTGCGCTTCAACGTCCTCCAACCCGAGCCACCCACCTGAGGCATCTTGCCTCTCTTAGGAGCCTGTTTCTCCCAATCTTTAGAGGCTACCCTTTTCTTCCTAGGAGGGAGGGAGACAGTGGCCCCCCTTCACTTTTGTCTTCGGATGAGGGGATTTTGATCCCTCGGGTACAAAGTCTGATGCACCCTTGGAATAGGGGCCATCTTTGGTGCTCTCACTCTCCGCCTCACCCTCCTTCATAGGCATCTGGTATGGTGCCAGGGCCAGCATCCTTGTTAGAACAGGATTCACTGGGCCCTCGGGCAGAGGGGCTGAACACATAATTAGTTGCGCCTTCTTTGTCCAGCCCTGGAAGAAGATAGCCTGCTCAGTACCATATTACGGTATACATAATTACAAAGTGTTCGGGAGCCAAGTGCTTACCGGGGCATCTGGACGGTTGCAGTTGAGGCCAGCGTCCTCGGTGGTATCCGGCCAATGTTTCCACTTCCCAAAAAATAATTTCCACATCCCTTCATGTATGGTGACAAAGAAGTGTTGGATGGTTTGTGGTCCTTCTGGATTAAGCTCCCACATGCAGCGAGACCTGCGCTGGCATGGCAGGATTCGGCGAACTAACATCACTTGGATCACGTTGACAAGATCGATGTCTCTCTTGAGGAGGGTTCGAATGCAGCTCTGTAAGTCTGCACTTCATCAACTAATCCCCAGTCCAGCCCCTTGTTGACCCATGATGCAACCTGTAACGGTGGGCCAGGACGGAATGTGGGTGCAGCTACCCACTTGGTGCTGCGGGGCTCCGTAACATAAAACCACTTCCGCTGCCAGTGATTGGAAGTTTCGGTAAAAGAACCTTTTGGCCAAGGAGTGCTGGTGAGTTGGCTGATCGTAGCACCGCCGCACTCCACCTGTTCCCTGTCGACTACCTTTGGCTTCACACTAAAGGTCTTGAGCCATAAGCCGAAGTGTGGGGGATTTGGAGGAAGGCCTCACATGTAATGATAAATGCCGAGACTTGGAGGATAGAGTCCGGGGCTAGGTCATGAAAATCTAGTCTGTAATAAAACATTAGCCCCCGGACGAAGGGGTGAAGAGCAAACCCTAGCCCCCGGAGGAAGTGGGAGATGAATACGACCCTCTCGCCAGATCTGGGGGTCGGAATAACCTGTCCTTGAGCAGGAAGCCTGTGGTGGACCTCCGCAGTCAAATATCTGGCTGCCCGAAGCTTTGCGATATCCTCCTCTGTAATGGAGGAAGCCGCCCATTGGCCTTGAGAGCTGGGTCCGGACATGATGGGGAGGCTTGAGACAATGAAGTCGAACCTTGGGTGCTAGAGCTCAAGGTTGGGAAGGCTGATGAGAGGTTTGGCATAGAAGGACGACCCTTGGTTCCTTTATAAAGGCCACGGGTATTGAACGCCTCCTCCCAAGCCTAAGAACCTACCTATTCCTAAGGGATCTTTCCTGCAGGACAGTTGGGTTACCCATGCTCGTATTGATGAAAATCCCGTAATAAGGGGACACAATCTCTGCTTCGACAAGACGTGTCAATAAAAATCGCACCCTGAAACGTGGAACGGCGGGACAGGAAACGGTTCGAAATAATGACCGAGAAGCATGACGTCACGTTACCAAAATTGTCAGCGGATTGGATTCATGGAATACTATACTCTCTACGGTTGTGTGTTACAGGACCGGACACGATCAAATCATCTGAAGACTATTTTGGAGTTCGGAAGGAGGAACCCGCCTTGCAATGCCAAAGACAACACTACGCGCCGAGCACCTCATCATTAAAGCCAGGTTCAGGGGCTACCGAGGGAGTCCTGGACTAAGGGGTCCTCGGGCGTCCGGCCTGTTAGCCATGGGCCGGACTGATGGGCTGTGAAGATATGAAGACCGAAGACTGCACCCGTGTCTGGATGGGACTCTCCTTGGCGTGGAAGGCAAGCTTGGCGACCGGATATGTAGATTCATTTCTTTGTAACTGACCTTGTGTAACCCTAGATTCTCCCGGTGTCTATATAAACTGGAGGACTTAGTCCGGATAGAGGATACTGATTATCATAGCCATATACGCTAGACCTCTAGGGTTTAGCCATTATGATCTCGAGGTAGATCAACTCTTGTAACACTCATATTCATCAATATCAATCAAGCAGGACCTAGGGTATTACCTCCATAGAGAGGGCCCGAACCTGGGTAAATATCGTGTCCCTTGTCTCCTGTTACCATCGACCTTAGATGCACAGTTCGGGACCCCCTACCCGAGATCTGTCGGTTTTGACACCGACAGTACCCTGCGTAATAATCTAGCTTGGTAAATCTTTTTTGACCCATAGTTCGATATTTTTCTGCCGACCTGCACCTCGGTGTTGGGTCCGAGCATAAATCCCGCAGTACACTGTTAGACACTTTTTAAGCCTGGACAATATCAACAGGGGGCTGCGACTTGAGCCGAACCCACCAAAAGCCAAGGTACTCCGAGGAGTCCTCAGCAAAATGTTCTCGGATATTGCTTTATATGCATCATTTTCGAATTGTGTCTTCGGTCAATAGTTTGGTTGCCCGTCTCCTATGCTTGCCTCGTACGTTCCGCTTTATCTGAGTAGGTGTGCAAAGGGAGAACCACTGCGATTGTGCTTCCAGCTAGCATGGTTAAGCACCTCAGTGGAGAAAGCCGAAAACTGACTATCACACTAAGTGTAAACTGGTCAGCGATCCGATGACTGTATTAAACTATAAGACCGATAGAGGTCACCCTGTGTTAAATGACGACGTTCATAACATTGGCCGAAGTGTTTATGGCTTGACCTCGACTGTCTTTGAACACTAACCAGGGGCTAGTTACTGGCCTCCCAACTTTAAGCTCCTATGACTAAGTGAAAGTTATAAAGCCTGCATATCTGATTGCCTCGTTTCCGCTAACACAACCGCCTTCGGGCACCGAGACGCCAGCTAAGGGTTGTTTTGTTATTGTGAAAACATCCTGCGTAGCATCTACAAGGGGGTGGAAGCCGATGATGGGCAACTTTGAACTGATAAACGGTCGCAATGGAGTCAAAATAAACATATCATCGACGTTTATATTTAATATACGAGGGTGCCTTCCACAATCATTGTTATAAAGCCACAAATATGCATCAATTTGACATAAGATTTTGGCCAAGCTGGGTTGCCTAGCTCCTGTGCTTACGCCTACGTTCCCGATTGTTCGGCTAGGTAGTAAAGGGAGCACCTCTGTGATTGTTACTACCGTGTCATCCGAGGTAGTACCTCAGACTGGGTGAAGCTGAAAGCTAGCGATCTTAAAGGATATAATTGGCCGGCAACGACGGAAGTGAAAATTTTGGTTCATTAATACCATAGAGTTCAGGAACTTTCCCCGAACTAAATCCTCAATATTTTCCTCCCACATTGATTGGAGGCGAGGTTTCATGATCATGATCAGCATGACAACCCAAAGAAAGGAACCGAGAGCGGGATTATTTTCTTTGGAAGATGTTTCATATCTCTCTGTGTACCTTTGTTTATAAAACCGTATGGCCAGATTGCCTTGTTTTCCATAAATCTTTGCCCTTATAACGACTTTACAAAGATGGACAAACACTCCCTGGCTTCTGGCTGAGGAGGTTGAAGCCGATGGTCAGTCAACAAAGTTTTGTACAGTGCGGATATGAGCATTAATGATGTAAAGTACTTGGATACATAGAATCATTACACATAATTTTTGATTTTACCCTGTATATCGATCCTTAATTCGGCCACCCGTGCCCGCATTAAGGCTTGGGGGTACTAGGATTCGGGCTTATCATTCACTAATATTAAAGGGGCACATCGATCCCCTCATCTGGTGTTGCCACCGGACCAGTGTCTCGGGGGCTACTGCATTGCCTATTCAATGCAGAAAATTCAAAGTGCTCAGTGTTTGGCTAGACCAGACTATGCGCAAACACGTCTTTGGACAACAATAGGTGCCATCTGGGACTTATCCGGCATCAAGCTAATATATTACGGTGACTTCTCAAAACCCTCTCTCAAGGGCCCGTTCTCCAATCACTATTTCCAGTAATATATTACACCGCGTTTCTATTCCTAAGTATGCCGCCGAGTTGGGAATTGATCCTCAGGCTGGTTTTACGAATCGACTTGAGTCTCAGGGGCTACTAGGGTAAGCAGTTTGATTTTATCCTTTAGGTGCATCCCGGATATTAGGCCAACATGCACCTTGAGGGCTACTGGCTATACATCTCGGCCGAGAATACATTGCACAATTCGGAATCAAATTCATAACAATCAGCCCATGGACGGGATGGTGCACCACGTCGGATACAGTCCGACGTTGGTGCTTGACCGCAAAAGATACCTCGGAAGCAGTCAAGCATAAAGCTCGGTTGCAAGTGGATGGCTCCATAGAGGGCATCTCCGACATTAAGCTCGTTTGAACCCTTTTAACTTTTTCAAGACCAAAGTAATCTATGACACCTTGGATACAGTCCAACATTGGAGCTCAGATACATTCTGGCGTTGAAGCTCGGAAGCGGTCCAGTGTTGGTGCTCGGCTGCAAAACATACCTCGAATGCAGTCTGGCATTGGAGCTCGGACGGGAGAGGACACCACCGCACGGGAATCACTTCAAACCCGAGGTGGGCGTAAAAATAACAAGGCATTGATAACGGCCAATAACTTAAAGGGGCTCCTCGGATACCCGACATGTAAACTCTTCGGACTCACTTTGGTGATCCTCAAGATCGAAGATGGGAAGAGTTGTTGAACCAGTTTTCAAGACCGACGACTGAAGATGAAGAGTAGTTCAGAAGAATCAAGGAGCATCCCCAACTTGAAGACCGGTTCAGGGGGCTACTGATGGTGTCCTGGACAAGGGGGTACTCACCACGTCGTCTCCCGACCAGGTGGATCAGGCTGAGGACCCCCATGGCGGTTTACTCATGGGCCACTTCGGGCAGCCCATGCCACATTCAAGGAATATTCCAAAAGACTTGATGATCAAGACAAGGACTCCTCTCCACCAACGTATTCGACTAGGAGTCTTGTTATCCTAGGCCTCCGGTACATTATATAAGCTGAGGCCAGGCTAGTTATTATATGACTATGACATTATTCATCATACCCTTAGGTTTTAGACCACAACATATGATCTCACGGTAGATCAACTCTATACTTGATACTCCATCAATATAAACAAGAGCAGGACGTAGGGTTTTACCTCCATCAAGAGGGCCCGAACCTGGGTAAAACATCTTCTCCTCGTTCCTGTTACCATCGATCCAAGAATCCACAGCTCGGGACCCCCTACCCCGAGATCTACCGGTTTTGACACCGACAGTCTCCACAAAGCCCCCTTTGGGCCAGATAACTTTGGGAACCTTGCTCACCATGGCACCGCCACAATCCGCGTGTTACCCGTTAACCACCTTCGGCTTCGCATTGAAAATCTTGAGCCATAGACCGAAGTGTGGAGGGATGCGGAGGAATGCCTCACACACGACGATAAATGCCGAGATGTGGAGGAAGGAGTTCTGGGCCAGATCATGAAAATCCAGCCCATAATAGAACATGAGACCACGAACAAAGGGGTGGAGGGGAAACCCTAGGCCACGGAGAAAGTGAGGGAGGAAGACAACCCTCTCACCGGGCTCTGGAGTGGGGGTAACTTGCTCTTTGGCAGGGAGTCTGTGTCTGATTTCCACTGTCAGATACCTCGCCACCTGGAGCTCCTTGATGCCCTTCTCCGTCACGGAGGAGGCCATCCACTTGCCTTGTGAGCTGGATCCGGACATGTCTGGAGTATTTGGTGGCGGTGGGAAAGATTGGGACTTGGGGGCCGAAGCTCGAGGACAGATGGACTGAGGAAGGAGAAGGCGTGGGGAGAAGAGATGGATTCTTATCCTCTTATAAAGGCAGTGAATATCAAGCGCCCCCCATGAGCCTTAAAACTCACCTACTCCTAGGGGGTCGTGCAAAACAGCATGGTTGGATTACCCAAACTCGTATTGATGAGAATCCCGCAATAAGGGGACACGATCTTTGCTTTGACAAGACGTGTCGGTGAGGACCGCACCTCGAAATACGAAGCGGGAGGCTAAAAAACGGTTCAAAAAAATAATAAGGCCAGAACATAACGTCTCGCCGAAAAAGCTTTCAGCAGACATGGCTTATTTTGCTTAAGTATTTCACCCTTGTGGTTCAGACTATTATACAGAGCCGGATATAGTTCTTTTGTTCAACTACCTTAAAGTATTTGGAGGAGGAACCCGCCTTGCAATGCTGAAGACAATTTCTGCGCCGGACACATCGTCATTAAAGCCTGGTTCAGGGGCTACTAAGGGAGTCCTGGATTAGGGGGTCCCCGGGGCGTCGGGGCTATGTGATATGGGCTGGACTGATGGGTTGTGAAGATACCAGATAGAAGGCCTTCCCCCGTGTCCGGATGGGACTCTCCTTTGCGTGGATGGCAAGCTTGGCGTTCGGATGTGAAGATTCCTTTCTCTGTAAACCGACTCTGTACAACCCTAGGCCCCTCTGGTGTCTATATAAACCGGAGGGTTTAGTCTGTAGAGGCAATCATAATCATACATGCTAGACATCTAGGGTTTAGCCATTACGATCTCGAGGTAGATCAACTCTTGTAACCCCTATACTTATCAAAGTCAATCAAGCAGGAAGTAGGGTATTACCTCCATTAAGAGGGCCCGAACCTGGGTAAACATCGTGTCTCTTGTCTCCTGTTACCTTTGATCCTCAGACGCATAGTTTGGGACCCCCTACCCGAGATCAGGCAGTTTTGACACCGACAGGGGTGCTTCACCTCCGCGATGTGCCATGTCCCAAGGGGACGGGAACCATGGAGGCCAGGGGATGGTGGAGCGTGTGCTCAATGCCAATCACCTCATGATCACGGACCTTTCTCGTGATCTCAAGGTGGATGGCAAGCCCATGAAGGACATCATCTTCACCTTCATCGAGCAAATCAACTTCCTCCAGAGCCAGATCTATGATCTTCAAAACCAAATCTTTGAATATGAGGCGAGGTTTAAAGGTATGAGTTTGGCTGCTAGTTGCAGGACTCGTGAGACTCACTCCTCCTCTCACGATGGTGGACCACTGCCATGGAAATCCGAGGACAAGATGTCTTCTTCTTCATCACCATCACCTTCTTCACCACCAAAGGAGAATTGAGTATCGGGTACGGGCACTCCTCTTGGCTTCCGCCAAGCTTGGGGGAGGTGCCCCGGTATCGTATCATCCCACTATCTTTCTGATTTTACTTATTTTAGTTCGATCCTTTTGCTTTAGTTGAATAAAAGTTCAGTTTGATCCTATCTTATTTGAGAGTTTTCTTATTGATCTATCCTTGTAATCTTGTGCAAGTTATATAATAAACTTTAGTACGAGTTTTTTCTTTCTTTACTTTCATGTTGCAAATAAAAGAAAAGAAATAAGAAAGGAAACAAATAAAATAAAGAAAATAAATAAGAAAAATATTATATACTAATCCTATGGTAGGTGATGGCACCACATAAGGAAAAGTATAAGTAGAAAATTTTATTAGAGATTGACAAACATAGCATTAGTCAATGATGCAACTCATGAAAGAATTAATAAGGGAAGATAAGATTCACATATAAATATACTATCCTAGAAATCTTTTGTGATTGTGAGCCCTCATCAAAATATTATATGCCAAAATTGTTGACGTTGGACAAGGAACACAACTTAATGATTTATGTTTGTTCATATTCACATAGAAGTCATATTGTCATAGATCCTTTAACATGTGGTGCTTGCCCCCTATCTTTGCTAGCCAAAAATTCCGCACTAAGTAGAGATACTACTTGTGCATCCAAAAACCCTTAAACCCAAATCTTATTTTCAAGTGTCCACCATACCTACCTAGGGATTGAGCAAGATCCCTCAAGTAAGTTGTCATCGGTGCAAAACGGCAATAAAAATTGCTTCTAAAAGTGTGAGATCATTTAGTGTAAGAGAAATTTGAGCGTCGCACGAACTTGTGATGGTGAAGAATAAAAGTGATAAACTGCATAATAAAGGTCGCTATCACAAGTGGAAATGTAACGTGACGTTCTTTTGCACTAAGGGATTGAGCATACAAACAAATAAGTGCATGGCAACCTATGCTTCCCTCTGCGAAGGGCCTTTCTTTTACCTTTATGCAAAGAGTCAAAGTTTTTCTCTCTATTCCTTTTATTTTTCTGTTTTGGCAATGTAGCGATCTGACCTCAAATGGTCAAATCTCTGTGCATAAGTGTCATCCTTGGATCTTTAATGCTGACACACACAATACTTGAAGGATTTATAACAGAGTTCAATCACACACTTATTACATCGAATATCTCAAAAGAGAATACTTACTACAAAAATATGCCTGAAGGCCATCTAATGAAGATAACAAAGGAAGGCTTCGAAGGTAAAATGAGTCCATCAACTCCAACGACATAGTTGAGTGCAAGACAACGACCTAGCGCACCTTACTCTTCGTCTGAAAAGTCTGCAACATACTGCGTTACAGCCCGAAATGGGCCAGCACATGGAATATGCCAGCAAAATAACACTGTAGAGCAATGAACAAGTAGCAGCTATAACTATATGCATATTTTGTTGCTGGAGGCTCTATGATTATTTTTACAGAAAGCTAGTTTTTCCCTACAACAAAGGAATATATTTTTATTTAACTACAAGTTTGTTGAAAACATTGAGAATGGTAACCTCATCTCAATCCCAAAATTAATAATGATTAACCCAACAAATTAATTAAGTAAAGTGATGAGATCAACATAATAATTCAAGCACCAGATACTCAAGATGTCCGTAACCGGGGACACGGCTAACCATGATTAGTTTGTACACTCTGCAGAGGTTTGCACACTTTTCCCCACAAGACTCGATCTCCTCCATCTGATTTCTCGCACTGCATGATGTTTGAGAAATGGATGACCGAGACACAGTCTTTCAGAAGCATTAGCCCTTTCGACGGGTAAACCGTACCACCTACAATCCCCAACATCTGCTAGTTTACCATTGAAAGAGGTCACGCAACATACTCAACTATGCTAGAGCCCATAATGGCTTGTGGCTGCACACGGAAGTTTCCACCATGAATAATTTTACGATCCCTTTGATCCTGGGTTGCGGACCATAGGATGATCACACGGATTCCCCAGGATCTCCTTGGACAATTCTAGATTACCCCAGGTGCCCACAAACAATCCACCCAGATGTGTGTTAAAGTAGCCACCTTAAATAAACCCTTAGTTCATAATAATGCTCACAACTATCATGAATCACTCAAACCAAACCACGTCTACGAGCATAGCATCGCAGTATAAGCATAACGTAGAAGTAACTCCAAGGTTTAATTGAAAAGGGCAATAGGTACTACCTCAACAACTACTTCCCCAAACCCACATGTTAAACAGTTCCTACTCATGCAATGTTTGAGGGTTTGAAACTAATTCATAAAAACCGGGTAATAAAGGGGTATGATCAAAGTGTTACTTGCCTTGCTGACGATCTGAAAACCCTAGTGACTCGTAGTAGCATGCTTCGCACTTCGGAAACTCTATCGCAAACAACCAATAGCACACATAAGCACTCAAGCAATAGATTCATGGGTAAAACTCAAGAGAAAAGATCCAAATCGAAAGTACAAGAGAAGAGCTTCGATTTGCAAAAAGAATCAATCAAATCGGAGCTACGAAACTCAAACTACGGTCAAAAGAAATTCAAATTCAAATCTGCTTGCAACCAAATTTTAAATTGTCAAAATCATGTTCAAGTTGGTTAATTGGAAAGAGGGGTCTAATACAAAGATTTTGGCGTTGGTTCCACTGGATTTGGACAAGCGAGCAAAAAATTGCGAGCGTTTGAAGCTTAGGGGCTAATCAGCGATAAAAATAATCACGGATAGGTCCCTAGCAGAAAATTAAATAAAAGAAAAGGACTATCGAACGAATGTTCGCTATCATGGACAAAAGGGCGAAAATGTTCGCTAACAGAGACGTTCGGGCAAACATTCGCTAATTAGCGAAACCGAAAAAACCAAACTAAACCGATCTAACGAAAAAAAAACCAGGGCGACAGTTTTGTCGGTTTTGACCGATTCTTCAAAGAAAACTGGGACAACGGCGGCGAGGCGAGATAGGGCGAGGCGGGGCGGCGCACGGCCTCGGCGAGCGGCAGCGTGGCCTGGCGGGCGGCGTCGGCGGCGGAGCAGCGGCGACAGCAGGCGGCGGCATGCGGGCTGGTGGTGTGGGCGGCTGCAGGCCGCGGCTTGGGGTGGAGAGGGGGCGACGGGGTCGGGCTTTAAAGGGGCGGGGCGGCGTCGCGGCTTGGAGGAGGCGGCAGCGCGAGCGAGAGTCCAGCTCGGACTCTCCTCGACGTCCGTGTAGCGCACGACGGGAGGAAGGCGGCGGCGATGCGGGCTTCGGCCCGACTCAGTTGGGCCTTTGGCCCAGTCGGGCGAAGAACTTTTTTAAATGAATTTCACCCGAAAAAATCCTAATGAATATAAACAAATTCTAAAAATGCCAAAAACAATTTTCATCGTCTAAATAAAATATTTAGAACAAAGTGAACATTTTTCTGGCCTAAAATGCAATTTTCAAAAATGCATATTTTTTCTAATTCAAATAAAATACCAAATAAAATCCAAATAAAATATTTATTTGATTTTAAAAATTTTCCTCCAATATTCCTCTCTTTTTGAAGAAGTCCTATTCTCTTCTCTCCTTTAATTTAAATTTTGGAAATAATTAGAGAGAAAAATATTAAAACCAAATTGATCCTCTTTTCAAATTTGAGAAAAAATCAAATATGAAAATGAATGAAATCCCCAACTCTCTCCTTGGGTCCTTGAGTTGCTTAAGATTTCTAGGATCACAACCAAAATGCAAATAAAATATGGTATGCATATGATGACCTATGTATAACATCCAAATTGAAAATTGGGATGTTACAAACCTACCCCCTTAAGATGAATCTCGCCCTCGAGATTCAGGTTGGCTAGAAAATAGGTGTGGGTGGTCTTTCCGTAGGTCTTCCTCTCGCTCCCAGGTGGCTTCATCCTCGGTATGGTGGCTCCACTGAACTTTGCAAAACTTGATAACCTTGCTGCACGTAACTTGGATGGCAAACTCAAGAATCTAGACGGGTTTCTCCTCATAGGTTAGATCACTATCCAACTGAATTGCTTCCAGGGGCACTGTATCTCTTAGAGGTATATCGGCCATCTCTGCATGACACCTTTTCAACTGGGAAACGTGAAACACATCATGAACTCCTGACAAACCTTCGGGTAACTCCAACTTGTAGGCAACTTCTCCCATACGTTCCAGAACTCGGTACGGTCCTACAAATCTTGGGGCTAACTTTCCTTTAACTACAAATCGTTTAACTCCTCACAGTGGTGACACATGAAAATATGGTCGGTCTCCAATTTCATAGACTACCTCCTTGCGTTTAGTATCGGCATAACTCTTCTGCCTAGACTGAGCTACCTTCAGTCTATCTCGAATCAACTTAACCTCCTCTTCGGATTCTTTGATCAAATCTGGTCCAAACAATTGACGGTCTCCAACTTCATCCCACATCAACGGTGTCCTACATCTCCTTCCATACAAGGCTTCAAAAGGTGCCATCTTCAAACTAGCCTGATAACTGTTGTTGTAAGAGAACTCTGCGCATGGCAAATTGTCATCCCAATGAGATCCATAATCTGGTGCACAAGCTCTCAACATGTCCTCCAGAATCTGATTGACTCTCTCAGTCTGTCCATTGGTCTGCGGATGAAAGGTTGTGTTGAACTCTAGCCTAGTACCCAAAGTCTGGTGCCATTGATTCCAAAACTTTGAAGTAAACTGTGTACCTCTATCTGATACGATAGTCCTCAGAACTGCGTGCAAACATACGATCCTGGTCATATATATCTTGGCCAACTTCGCGCTTGTATAGGTGGTTTTCACTAGGATAAAGTGGGCTCCCTTGGTCAAGCGATCAACTACTACCCAGATTGAATCATATTCCGATCGGGTCCTGGGTAATCCGGTGATGAAATCCATGCCAAACTTGTCCCACTTCCATTCGGGTATCGGCATAGGCTGAAGCAATCCTGCCGGCTTCTGATGTTCTGCCTTCACTCTCTGACATACATCACATACTTCTACATACTCGGAATTATCCTTCTTCATACCTGTCCACCAGAAACGCTCCTTCAAATCCGAATACATCTTGGTGTTTCTGGGGTGAATCGAGTATGGCGAGTCATGAGCTTCCTGAAGTATTAACTTCCTGATCTCTGCATTATTGGGCACATATATACAATCCTCAAACCATAAAGTCTCGTGCTCATCCTCACGGAAACCCTTGGCTTTTCCTTTGCTCATCTTCTCCTTTATCTCAGCGATTTCCTTGTCACCCTTCTGAGCTTCTCGAATCTTTCCCAATAATGTAGACTGAACCTCCATTGCTACAACAAAACCTCTTGGAACTATCTCCAAACAAAGTTCCTTGAGATCATCAACTAATTCCTACGGTAATCCTTCGCTTACGAGGGTATTGGCATAACTCTTGCGGCTCAAAGCGTCTGCTACGACATTGGCCTTCCCTAGGTGATAGTGCAACTTCATACCATAATCCTTTATGAGCTCCAACCATCTCCTCTACCTGAGATTCAACTCCTTTTGCGTGAAAATGTACTTCAAACTCTTGTGATCCCTGTACACATCACATCTATTTCTAATCAGAAAATGTCTCCAGGTCTTGAGCGCATGCACTACGGCTGCTAACTCCAAATCATGTGTGGCATAATTCAACTCATGAGGTCGAAGCTGACATGAGGTATGAAACAACTCTTCCGTCCTGCATCAGTACTCCTCCAAGTCCTAAGCGAGAAGCATCGCAATACACTTGGAAATCCTTGTGTATATCCGGAAGAATCAGCACTGGGGCTGTAACCAAATGTTTCTTCAACTCCTGAAAACTGGCCTCACAATCTTCAGTCCATTTGAACTTGGTGTCCTTCTTCAACAAGTCGGTCATGGGTTTCGCAATCTTGGAGAAATTCTCAATGAACCTCCTGTAATATCATGCGAGTCCCAGAAAACTGCGGATCTCTCCAACTGAGGTGGGTGCCAACCACTCAGTGACAGACTGAACCTTGGTGGGGTCTACAACTATACCTTCTCCTAATATAACATGTCCAAGAAATCCAACTTCCTTCAACCAAAACTCACACTTGCTAAACTTGGCATACAACTGATGTTCCCTGAGCTTCTCAAGAACTAAGCGCAAGTGTTCCTCTTCATTCTTTGAGTACACCAAAATATCATCAATGAACACCACTACAAACTTATCCAAAAACTCCATGAACACCTTGTTCATCATGCTCATAAAATAGGCAGGGACATTAGTCAGTCCAAATGACATGACCGTGTACTCATATAGCCCGTACCTTGTGGTAAAAGCTGACTTAGGTATATCATGTTCTCAGATCTTCAGTTGGTGGTATCCTGATCGCAGATCGATCTTGGAGAATACTTCAGCTCCTTGCAACTAGTCAAATAGATCATTGATCATTGGTAGTGGGTACTTGTTCTTGATAGTCACTTCATTTAAGGCCCGATAATCAACAAACATTCTCAAAGATCCATCCTTCTTCTCAAATAAGATGTAGCGACCAGACCTCAACCAGTCTGATCTCTGTGCTCCTGTGTCATCCCTGGATCAGTAATGCTGACACCACACAGTACTTGAAGGATTTATAATAGAGTATCAATCACACACTTATCACATCGAGTGTCTCAAAAGAGAACTTATTACAATAAATATGGCTTAAGGCCATCTAATAACGATAACAGCGGAAGGCTTGGAAGATAAGTGAGTCCATCAACTCCAACGGCATCACTGAGTATAGAACCACGACCTAAGGCACCTTACTCGTCGTCTGAAAAGTCTACAACATGAACGTTGCAGCCCGAAAACAGGTCAGCACATGGAATATGCTGGCAAAGTAACACATAGAGAGCAATAAACGAATATGGCTATACTACATGCATATTTGGCTGGTGGAAAGCTCTATGGTTACAGTTTTGCGTAAAGCCAATTTTTCCCTACTGCAAAGGAATAAATTTTATTTAACTATCATGGTAGTTGTTAAACATTGAGAGTGTAGACAGCCTCTCAATCCCAATTAGGCATCAACATTAACCCAACAGAATTAATTAGAGTAACATGATGAGATTCACATGATAATCCAAGTACTAGATACTCAAGATGTCCTTAACCGGGGACACGTCTAACCATGATTAGTTTATACACTCTGTAGAGGTTTGCGCACTTTTCCCCACAAGACTCGATCTCCTCCATTAGATTTCTCGCACTTCATGGTGTTTGAGAAACGGATGACCGAGACATAGTCTTTCAGAAGCGCTTGCACCTTACGAATGGGTACACCGTACCAACCTACATCCCCTACATCTGCTAGTCTACCACTGTAAGAGTTCGCACGACTTAGTCAAATATGCTAGAGCCCATAGTAGCTTGTGGCTGCACACGGAAGTTTCTAGTATGAATAATCTCATGATCCCTTTGAGCCTGGGTGGCGGTCCAAAAGAAAACAGGCAATCGCTGGAATACCCAGGTGCCTCAATCCACCCAGATGTGTATTTAAGTTGCCACCTTAGATAAACCATTAATTTAACAATCTCACATCTGTCATGGATTCACTCACCCAATCCACGTCTACTAGCATAGCATAGCGATAAGCAACGTAGAAGTAACTCCCAAAGGTTTGATAATAAAACAGGTAATAGGTACTACCTCATCTACTTCCTAAAACCCACAATTTAATTAGATCCTAAATGTGCAATGTGTGAGGATTGATCTAATGCAATAAAACTGGGTAGTAGGAAGTATGATCAAAGTGTTACTTGCCTTGCTGATGATCCGTGAAACCTAGCGATTCGAAGTAGCAAGCGGCGCACTCCGGTACTCTATCGCAAACAAACAAGCATACAATAAGTACTCATCTAATGCACAGGTAAAACTCAGATAAGAGATCTACCCAGATAGTTCAACTTAAGAACTCCGGTTGGTAAAAAGAATAAAATCGAACGAAGCAACAAAAGACAAACGAAAAAAGAAACAAACTCCATTTACTAATCTTAATCTAGGTCAAATTTTACTGAGGCAAAACTTGTTTGAGTTGGTTAAACGGAAAGAGGGTTTCGAGACGAAACTCCAGGTGCTTGAATCGTCTGATTCCGATAAACGAGCGAAAAGTTATACTAGAACGAAAATCGGATCAGAAATCGCGATCAGAAATAATCATGGAAAATCCGAGAAAAAGAAAAACGACGAACAGAATAACGAACAAACGTTCGTTCGTTTTCTAGAACTTAATGATGAACGCATTCGTTAAAACGAACGAACGAGTGAATGCTCGCTAAATAAATAAACCGGAAAAAACAACCGATCTATTTAAAAAAAAATGAAAACTAGGGTTTTCTAAAAAAACCGAAACGGTTTTTCTCAGAAAACCGGGCGGCGGCGGCTACCTCGGCTCGGACTCTGGCGAGGTGGGCGGCGGGGCTGTGTGGGCGAGGCGGCGGCGCGAGGCGGCGGGGCTGCGTGGGCGGGGCGGCGCGGCTCGGCTCGGGGCTCCAGGGAGGGGGGGTCGGGTGGCTATTTAAAGGGGGAAGGGGGGCCTGGCTTGGGGAGGGGGTCGGGCGGCGCGGGCGGCTCCGGCTCGGACTCTGAGTCCGGCGGCAGCACGGCGCAGGAGGCGGCGGCTCCTGGCGGGCCGGCCTGGCTCGGCTGGGCCTTTGGCCTAGTCGGGCGCGGTTTTTTTTAAATTTCGCCGAAACTAAGAAAAAATCTAGAAAAATAAATAAAAATCTAAAAGTGCCAAAACAAATTTTCACCATCTAAATAAAATATTTAGAACAGGATGAACATTTTCTTGGCCCTAAATGCAATTTTTGTAAACGTGCAATTTTTCCTAAATTCAAATAAAATAGCAAATAAAACCAAAATAAAACTTATTTGATTTTATTATTAAATCCTCAATATTTCTTTATTTTGGGAAAGTCATTTTATTCCCTCTCTCATATTTTTGTAATAGAAATAACTGAAGATAAAATAAATAAAATCAAATGATCCTATTTTTTTCAAAATTTGAGAAAACTCAAATATGAAAATAACGAAATCCCCAACTCTCTCCGAGGGTCCTTGAGTTGCGTAAAATTTCTAGGATCAGCCAAAATGCAATAAAATATGATATGCAATGATGATCTAATGTATAACATTCCAAATTGAAAATTTGGGATGTTACAAACCTACCCCCTTAAGATGAATCTCGCCCTCGAGATTCTGGTTGGCTAGAAAATAGGTGAGGGTGGTCCTTCAGCAGATCTTCCTCTCGCTCCTAGGTGGCTTCATCCTCAGTGTGGTGGCTCCACTGAACTTTGCAAAACTTGATGACCTTACTGCGGGTGACTCGGCTGGCATACTCAAGGATATTGACTGGTTTCTCCTCATAGGTCAAATCACTGTCCAACTGAATCGCTTCCAGCGGCACTGTATCTCTCAGCGGTATATCAGCCATCTCTGCGTGGCACTTCTTCAACTGGGAAATGTGGAATACATCGTGAACTCCTGACAATCCTTTGGGTAATTCCAACTTATAGGCTACTTCTCCCATATGCTCCAAAACCTTGTATGGTCCTACAAAACATGGCGCTAACTTTCCCTTAGCTCCAAAACGTTTAACTCCTCGAAGTGGAGATACTCGAAGATAGACTCGGTCTCTGACTTCATAAACTGTCTCCTTGCGTTTAGAATCTGCGTAGCTCTTCTGCCTGGACTGGGCTACCTTGAGTCTATCGCGAATCACTTTCACTTTCTGTTCAGACTCCTTAATCAAATCCGGTCCAAACAACTGGCGGTCTCCAACTTCATCCCACGACAATGGGGTCCTGCACCTCCTTCAGTACAAGGCTTCGAAAGGGGCCATCTTCGAACTGGTTTGATAACTGTTGTTGTAAGAGAACTCCGTGTACGGCAAATTGTCGTCCCAACTAGATCCATAATCTAGCGCACAAGCTCTCAGCATATCCTCCAAAATCTGATTGACTCTCTCGGTCTGGCCATCTGTCTGCGGATGGAAAGCTGTACTGAACTCTAGCCTGGTACCTAAAGTCTCATGCAACTGATTCCAGAACTTTGAGGTAAACTGGGTTCCTCTATCTGATACAATGCTCCTTGGAACTCCATGCAGACATACGATCCTGGTCATGTATATTTTTGCCAACTTAGCACTGGTGTAGGTAGTCTTCACTGGGATGAAATGAGCTACCTTTGTTAAATGACTGATTACTACCCAAATCGAGTCATAGCCTGAACGAGTTCTGGGTAAACCCGTAATAAAATCCATGCCTAACTTATCCCACTTCCATTCGGTATTGGCAATGGCTGTAACAATCCCTCTGGCTTCTGATGCTCTGCCTTTACTCTCTGACATACATCACAAACTGCTACATACTCCGCAATATCCTTCTTCATTCCGGTCCACCAGAAAGTATCCTTCAAATCCAAATACATCTTGGTATTCCCTGGGTGAATCAAATATGGTGAATCATGGGCCTTTTGCAGTATCAACTTCCTGATCTCCGGGTCATTGGGCACGTAAACCTGGTCTTCAAACCATAGGGTATCGTGCTCATCCTCACGAAACCCCTTAGCTTTTCCTTTGCTCATTTTCTCCTTAATAGAAGCAATCTCCTTATCAGTCTTCTGAGCTTCTCTGATCTTATCCATCAAAGTAGACTGAATCTCCAATGCTGCTACATAGCCTCTCGGAACTATCTCCAAACATAGCTCACGAAGATTTTCGGCTAACTCCCTTGGTAAATCTCCCGTCATTAGGGTATTGACGTGGCTTTTACGGCTCAACGCGTCGGCTACTACGTTAGCATTTCCGGGGTGATAATGCAATCTCATATCATAATCCTTGATGAGCTCCAACCATCTCCTTTGCCTGAGATTCAACTCCTTCTGCGTGAAAATATACTTCAAACTCTTGTGATCCGTGTACACCTCACAATGGTTTCCAATGAGAAAGTGTCTCCAAAATTTTAATACATGCACTACGGCTGCTAACTCCAAATCATGCGTGGCATAATTCAACTCATGAGGCTTAAGCTGTCGTGAGGCATATGAAACAACTCTTCCTTCCTGCATAAGCACTGCTCCAAGTCCTTGACATGAAGCGTCGCAATACACCTCATAATCCTTGTTTTGATCCGGCAAAATCAACGTAGGTGATGTAACCAAACGTTTCTTCAACTCCTGGAAACTGGTCTCACATTCTTCAGTCCATTTGAACTTGGTATCCTTCTTCAATAGCTCCGTCATAGGTTTTGCAATCTTTGAGAAATTTTTAATAAATCTCCGGTAGTATCCTGCGAGTCCCAGAAAACTCTGGATCTCTCCAACTGTTGTTGGGGCTTTCCAATTTTTCACAGTGTCAACCTTGGTGGGATCTACTGCTATACCTTCTCCAGATATAACGTGTCCTAGGAATCCAACTTCCTTCAACCAAAATTCACATTTGCTAAACTTGGCATATAGCTGATGTTGTCTGAGCTTCTCAAGTACCAGACGCAAATGCTCCTTATGCTCCTCTTCATTCTTCGAGTAAACCAGAATATCATCAATGAACACTACGATGAACTTATCCAAAAACTCCATAAACACTTTGTTCATCATGTTCATAAAATATGCCGGTGCGTTAGTCAGGCCAAATGACATAACAGTATACTCGTACAGCCCATACCTGGTGGTAAAAGCCATCTTAGGTATATCATGTTCTTGAATCTTCAACTGATGGTATCCTGATCACAGATCGGTCTTGAAAAATACCTTAGGTCCTTGCAATCGATCAAACAGATCATTAATCATCGGTGGTGGGTACTTGTTCTTGATGGTTACTTCATTTAATCCTCGATAATCAACAACCATCCTTAACGATCCATCCTTCTTCTCCACTAAAAGTACTGGCAATCCCCAAGGTGAAGAACTTGGGCGAATATAACCTTTATCCAGTAACTCCTTAATCTGCTTCTTAATTTCCTCCAAATCCTTTGCGGGCATCCTATATGGTCTCTTAGATATTGGCCCTGTGCCTGGCAAAAGCTCAATCAAAAACTCAATATCTCTATCCGGTGGCATGCCTGGCAACTCCTCTGGAAATACGTCAGGGAAATCCTTCACTACTGGTATTTCCTCCTGCACAACTCCTGTTAAGCAATTTACTTGAGTCCTCTTCGGCACATGTCGGGATACATACTTGATCCTTCTTCCTTCTGGCGTTGTAAGCAAGATTGACTTACTGGCGCATTCAATGTTCCGTTCATACTTCGATAACCAATCCATGCCTAATATCACATCCAATCCTTGAGATTCCAATACTATTAGGTCCGAGGGAAACACATAGTTACCAATCTTTAATGGTAACCGATCACACCATAGACTAGCCATATACTCTGCTCCAGGAGAGGTTACTAACATGGGTGACCTAAGGGCTTGGGTTGGCAGTTTATACTTATCCACAAATCCCCTTGAGATGTATGAATGCAATGCACCAGTATAAAAAAGAATGAGTGCAGTAAATGACTTAACCAAAATCTTACCTATTACTGCATCGGGCTGGGCTTCAACCTCCTCCACGTTTACGTGGTTCACCTGTCCCCTGTTGAAAGGGTTCGGCTTCTTCCAAGAGCTTCCATTGCCATTTCCATTCTGGGCTTCAGGACATTCATTAGCGTAATGTCCAGTCTTCTGGCACTTAAAGCAAGTGACTTGGCTCAGGTCTCTCTTGGCTGGGGTTGATGGGTTGGTATGGTTCTGGCCGTTGTTTCCTCCATTCCCATTACCATTCTTGGGGCCATTATGATTGTGTGAGCTACCTCCTCCATGTGTATGCTGAAAAAGTCCTCCCGGTCTAGGGGTAAAGCGCGGCTTCTGCTGAGCTCCAGAATTGTACTTCCCTTGTCCATACTTCCTCTTGCGGTTCTCAATCTGTTGCTGCTTCCCTTCAATCATAAGAGCACGATCTACCAACTCCTGGTAGTTGTTGAAGGTTTCTACCATCAACTGCATGCTCAACTCATCATTCAGTCCTTCCAGAAACTTCTCCTGCTTAGCTGCATCCGTAGCAACGTCATCTGGGGCATAACGTGCTAGCTTACTAAAGTCCTCCACATACTAGCCAACTGTCCGTCCTCCTTGGCGCAAGTTGTGAAACTCACGCTTCTTCATGGCCATAGCTCCTGCTGAAACATGGGCAGTACGGAAAGCCTGCTGAAACTGGTCCCATGTGACAGTGTCGATAGGCAAAGTGGCTGTGAAATTCTCCCACCATGATGCTGCGGGTCCGTCAAGCTGATGTGCGGCAAACTTCACCTTTTCCGCATCTGTGCATCCTGCCGTGGTCAGCTCCCTTACTGCCTTGCGGAGCCAATCATCTGCTACTATAGGCTCGGTGCTACTGGAAAACACTGGCGGGTTCAGCCTAAGAAAACGGGCTAAGTGGTCAACAGGTGGTGGTGGTGGGTTGTTGTTATTGTTCCCCTGATTCTGTTTCTGGACTAGCAACTACATCAATGTATTCTGCTGTTGGATCAACTGGGTGAGCTCCGGTGGGAAGGTAAATCCGGGGTCACGTCTCGGAGGCATCTGATGGGTTTAGAAAAGATGAGATTTAAGAATAGAGAGGGGTCTAAAGAGAAACACTACCCTTATGCACATGAGGCAAAAGCAAACAATTCACTTCATTCAATCAAACAAGGGCATACAATCGGTCTAACTATCGCAAAAGTGCTCAGACTACTATATTTACATGGTGGACTACTACTACTGTTGGGTGGTCTACTAGAAATATTCCTCGGTTGCAGACTCCATGATATCTGCTCCAGCTTCATCAACATTGTCATCATCACTATCATCTGGATCCGAGTCGGTGTCGTCGGTGATGATGTAGTCTTCCGAGCGAATCTCCTTGGGTTCTTCGTCTTCTTCTACTGGTGTAGGGCCTCCCATGTATATTCCGATCTTCTTGATCAGATCGTCATTCTTCTCCACTAATACTTTGATTTCCTCTTCATAATATTCACGTGTAGCCTTTAGTTCTTCCCCCAGTTCCTTGATTCTTGTTCTTGCCTTCTTCAGATCTATCATGTCTGCGCACATCTGGTTCTCCTGACGTCGAATGTGCTGGTTCAACTTCTGGATAAAAGCTGCAATTGATCTATCCTTCTTGGTGTTGATCATCTCCCAGTGCTCATCTCGGCGCCCACAAATCTGGTAAATAGTATCCTTGAGATCATTGTGGTAAACTTCTCCAATACGTCCCATGGTGATGTGAGCTACCATGCTCTTTCCTAGACTCCAGGTTGGTGCGTCAAAGGAAAACTCTATGGGCTCGGTGACTGGCATGAACGTCCTTCCTGGAACTTGAACTTGAATCATCTAGCACTCCTCTTCAGGTAAAGTGGCGTTGTAGGTTCCGGTGAAGCTTGGTACTCCGATGTTTAGATATCTAGTGACTTCCTTCAAGTGGCGTCCAAAGGGTGTATCTTCATCCGGTTGCGTGAACTTGTTCCTTGCATCTGCCATCCTAAAAGAGTAGAAAAGATGAGGAGTCAGAATGAGAAGAGTGAGTAGTGATCTAGGGCTTTTAGCTTAGTGGTCGTGTCCTACAGTCAGCGTGTGCTCTGATTGCATCTTGTACCGACCAGACCTCAACCAGTCTGATCTCTGTGCTCCGGTGTCATCCCTGGATCAGTAATGCTGACACCACACAGTACTTGAAGGATTTATAATAGAGTATCAATCACACACTTATCACATCGAGTGTCTCAAAAGAGAACTTATTACAATAAATATGGCTTAAGGCCATCTAATAACGATAACAGCGGAAGGCTTGGAAGATAAGTGAGTCCATCAACTCCAACGGCATCACTGAGTATAGAACCACGACCTAAGGCACCTTACTCGTCGTCTGAAAAGTCTACAACATGAACGTTGCAGCCCGAAAACAGGTCAGCACATGGAATATGCTGGCAAAGTAACACATAGAGAGCAATAAACGAATATGGCTATACTACATGCATATTTGGCTGGTGGAAAGCTCTATGGTTACAGTTTTGCGTAAAGCCAATTTTTCCCTACTGCAAAGGAATAAATTTTATTTAACTATCATGGTAGTTGTTAAACATTGAGAGTGTAGACAGCCTCTCAATCCCAATTAGGCATCAACATTAACCCAACAGAATTAATTAGAGTAACATGATGAGATTCACATGATAATCCAAGTACTAGATACTCAAGATGTCCTTAACCGGGGACACGTCTAACCATGATTAGTTTATACACTCTGTAGAGGTTTGCGCACTTTTCCCCACAAGACTTGATCTCCTCCATTAGATTTCTCGCACTTCATGGTGTTTGAGAAACGGATGACCGAGACATAGTCTTTCAGAAGCGCTTGCACCTTACGAATGGGTACACCGTACCAACCTACATCCCCTACATCTGCTAGTCTACCACTGTAAGAGTTCGCACGACTTAGTCAAATATGCTAGAGCCCATAGTAGCTTGTGGCTGCACACGGAAGTTTCTAGTATGAATAATCTCATGATCCCTTTGAGCCTGGGTGGCGGTCCAAAAGAAAACAGGCAATCGCTGGAATACCCAGGTGCCTCAATCCACCCAGATGTGTATTTAAGTTGCCACCTTAGATAAACCATTAATTTAACAATCTCACATCTGTCATGGATTCACTCACCCAATCCACGTCTACTAGCATAGCATAGCGATAAGCAACGTAGAAGTAACTCCCAAAGGTTTGATAATAAAACAGGTAATAGATACTACCTCATCTACTTCCTAAAACCCACAATTTAATTAGATCCTAAACGTGCAATGTGTGAGGATTGATCTAATGCAATAAAACTGGGTAATAGGAAGTATGATCAAAGTGTTACTTGCCTTGCTGATGATCCGTGAAACCTAGCGATTCGAAGTAGCAAGCGGCGCACTCCGGGTACTCTATCGCAAACAAACAAGCATACAATAAGTACTCATCTAATGCACAGGTAAAACTCAAATAAGAGATCTAACCAGATAGTTCAACTTAAGAACTCCGGTTGGCAAAAAGAATCAAATCGAACGAAGCAACGAAAGACAAACGGCAAAAGAAACAAACTCTGTTTACTAATCTGAATCTAGGTCAAATTTTACTGAGGCAAAACTTGTTTGAGTTGGTTAAACGGAAAGAGGGTTTCAAGACGAAACTCCAGGCGCTTGATTCGCCTGATTTCGATAAACAAGCAAAAAGTTATACTAGAACAAAAATCGGATCAGAAATCGCGATCAGAAATAATTGCGGAAAATCCGAGAAAAAGAAAAATGACGAACAGAATAACGAACGAACGTTCGTTTTCTGGAACTTAACGATGAACGCGTTCGTTAAAACGAACGAACGAGCAAACGCTCGCTAAATAAATAAACCGGAAAAAAGAACCGATCTATTTAAAAAACGAAAACTAGGGTTTTCTAAAAAAACCGAATCGGTTTTTCTCAGAAAACCGGGTGGCCGCGGCTAACTCGGCTCGGACTCCGGCGAGGCGGGCGGCGGGGCTATGTGAGCGGGGCGGCGGCGCGGGCGTTGGGGCTGCGTGGGTGGGGCGGGGCGGCGCGGCTCCGCTCGGGGCTCCAGGAGGGGCCCGGGTGGCTATTTAAAGGGGGAAGGGGGGCTGGCATGGGGAGGGGGTCGGGCGGCGCGGGCGGCTCCGGCTCGGACTCTGAGTCCGACGGCAGCACGGTGCAGGAGGCGGGCGGCGGGGTTGCGTGGGTGGGGCGGCGGCTCCTGGCGGCGGCGGCGGCGGCGCGGGCTGCAGGCGGCGGCAGGCGGCGTGGGCGGCGGGGCTGCGTGGGCGGGGCGGCGCGGCTCGGGGCTCCAGGGGGTGCCCCGGGTGGCTATTTCAAGGGGGAAGGGGGGCCTGGCTTGGGGAGGGGGTCGGGCGGCGCGGGCGGCTCCGGCTCGGACTCTGAGTCCGACGACGGCACGGTGCAGGAGGCGGCGGCTCCTGGCGGGCCGGCCTGGCGCGGCTGGGCCTTTGGCCCAGTCGGGCGCGGGTTTTTTTTTAAATTTTGCCGGAAGTAAGAAAAATTCTAGAAAAATAAATAAAAGTCTAAAAGTGCCAAAACATATTTTCACCATCTAACTAAAATATTTAGGACATGATGAACATTTTCTTGGCCCTAAATGCAATTTTTGAAAACGTGCAATTTTTCCTAAATTCAAATAAAATAGCAAATAAAACCAAAATAAAACATATTTGATTTTATTATTAAATCCTCAATATTTCTTTATTTGGGGAAAGTCATTTTATTCCCCCTCTCATATTTTTGTAATAGAAATAATTGAGGATAAAATAAATAAAATCAAATGATCCTATTTTTTTCAAAATTTGAGAAAACTCAAAAATGAAAATGACGAAATCCCCAACTCTCTCCGAGGGTCCTTGAGTTGCGTGAAATTTCTAGGATCAGCCAAAATGCAATAAAATATGATATGCAATGATGATCTAATGTATAACATTCCAAATTGAAAATTTGGGATGTTACATAAGAGCACTGGGGCTCCCCACGGTGATGAACTTGGTCGGATGTAACCTCTCTCCAATAAATCCTTAATCTACTTCTTAATTTCCTCTGGATCATTTGCCAGCATCCGATACGGTCTCTTCGATATTGGTCCGGTGCCTGGCAACAGCTCAAACAGAAATTCTATGTCCCGGTTTGGCGGCATGCCTGGTAGTTCCTCTGGAAATACATCCGGGTAATCCTTCACAACAGGCACTTCTTCCCGAACAACTCCCGAGAGAGAATTTACCTGGGTCCTCCTTGGCGCATGCCTAGACACATACTTGATCCTTTTTCCCTCCGGGGTGGTAAGAAAAATTGACTTACTAGCACAATCGATGTTTCCTCCATACTTTGATAACCAATCCATGCCTAATATTATATCCAATCCTTGGGACTCCAAAATTATTAGGCCTGAGGGGAAAATATGGCTACCAATGGTTAAGGGTAACCGATCACACCATCGGCTAGCCATATACTATGCTCCTGGCAAGCTTACTAACATGGGTGACCTAAGGGCTAAGGTTGGCAATTTAAACTTGTCCACAAATCCCCTTGATATGTATGAATGCGATGCACCAGTGTCAAAAAAGAACGAGTGCGGTAAATGACTTAATGAAAAACTTACCGATCACCGCATCAGGCTGATCTTCAACCTCCTCCATGTTGATGTGGTTCACCTGACCTCTGGTGAAGGGATTGGGCTTCTTGCCAAATTTTCCATTTCCGTTGCCAATCTTCAATTCTGAGCAATCATTGGCATAATGTCCAGTCTTCCCGCACTTATAACAGGTAACATGGCTCAGGTCCTTCTTGGCGGGTGTTACTGGGTTGGGACGGTTCTGGTTGCTGCTTGCTCCATTCCCGTTTCCATTCTTTGGCCCACTGTGGTTATGTGAGCTTCCTCCATTGTGGGTATGACCTCCATGGTTATGGGTGTAACCTTCGGAGTTAGGGGTAAAGCGAGGCTTCTGCTGAGCTCCAGAATTGTACTTCCCCTGTCCATACTTCCGTTTGCGGCTTTCTATCTGCTGTTGTTTGCTTTCAACCATAAGGGCCCTATCTTCCAAATCCTGGTAGTTATTAAATGTTGCCACCATCAACTACATGCTCAGCTCATAATTCAGCCCTTCCATAAACTTTTCCTGCTTCGCGACATTTGTGGCCACATCATCCGGGGCATAACGAGCTAACTTACTAAACTTATCCACGTACTGCCCCACATTACGATTTCCCTGGCGTAAGTTGCAGAACTCACGCTTCTTCATACTCATTGCTCTAGTTGAGACATGGGCGGTACGGAAAGCTTGCTGAAACTGATCCCATGTGACATTGGCTATGGGAAAAGTGGCTGTGTAATTCTCCCACCATGAGGCTGTTGGTCCATCCAATTGATGTGCGGTGAAGCACACCGTCCCTGCATCTGTGCAACCTGCGGTGTTCAGCTCCCTTCCAATTCTGCGGAACCAGTCATCAGCAACAATTGGCTCAGTGCTACTGGAAAACACCGGTGGATTCAACCTCAGAAAACGGGCTAAGTTGTCAACTAGAGGTGGTGGTGGTGGGTTGTTGTTATTATTGTTGTTGTTGTTGTTGTTGTTGTTGTTGTTGTTGCCTTGGTTCTGGACTAGTAGCTGCATCAAGGCATTCTGCTGCTGGATCAACTGAGTGAGCTCCGGCGGGAAGACAAATCCGGGGTCACGTCTCAGAGGCATCTGATGGGTTTTAGAGGGGAGAGATTAGAATAGAGTGAGGTCTAAGGAGAAGATCACTACCCATATGCACATTAGACAAACACAATCATATCATATGACTCAATTCAAAAAAGGGCATACAATCAATCTATACCGTTACAAAATACTTGGACTATGCTATATACATGGGGGAATACTACCGATAATATGGTGGTCAACTAGAAATTTTCATCGGAAGAAGATTCCATTATATCCGCTCCAACTTTGTCTTCAGTCATCATCACTGTCAGGGTCGGAGTTAGTGTCGTCGATGATGATGTAGTCTTCGGGATGGTCGTCACCTCCTGGCGCGGGGTCTCCCATGAATACTCCTAGCTTCTTCTTCAGATCTTCATTCTTCTCTAGTAGAACTGCAATTTCCTCTTCATATCCATCGCGCGTAGACTTGAGTTCCTCTTCTAGCTCCATGTTCCTGGTCATCACCTTCTTCAGGTCTATCATGGTGGCGCACATCTGGTTCTCCTGACGACGAATGTGTTGGTCTAACTCCTGGATGTAGGCTGCAATGGACTTGTCCCTCCTGGTGCTGATCATCTCCCATTGCTCATCTCGGCGTCCACATATCTGGTAGATGGTGTCCTTAAGATCCTTGCGGTAAACTTTGCCGATGCGTCCCATGGCGATGTGAGCTGCCATGCTCTTTCCTAGACTTCAGGTTGGTGCATCAAAGGAAAACTCTATGGGCTCAGTAACTGGTATGAATGTCCTTCCTGGGACATGTACTTGAATGGTCCAGTGCTCTTCTTCTGGTAGAGTGGCGGTGTAGGTCCCGGTGAAGCTTGGTATTCCGATGTTCAGGTATCTAGTGGCCTTCTTCAAGTGCCGTCCAAAAGGGGTGTCTTCATACGGTTGAGCAAACTTGTTCCTTTAATCCACCATCTATAGAGTGGAAAGTGGAGAAGAGTCAGAAATGAGCACAGAAGAGTGACATAAGGTTTATCTTAGTGGTCGCGTCCTATAGTCAGCGTGTGCTCTGATACCATCTTGTAGCGATCCAACCTGAAGCGGTCAACTCTCTATGCATAAGTGTCATCCCTGGATCGGTAATGCTGACACACACAATACTTGAAGGATTTATAACAAAGTTCAATCACACACTTATTACATCGAGTATCTCAAAAGAGAATAATTATTACAAAAATATGGCTGAAGGCCATCTAATGAAGATAACATCGGAAGGCTTCGTAGGTAAAATGAGTCCATAAACTCCAACGGCATAGCTGAGTGCAAGACAACGACCTAGCGCACCTTACTCTTCGTCTGAAAATTCTGCAACATAATACGTTGCAGCCCTAAACGGGTCAGCACATGAAATATGTTGGCAAAATAACACTGTAGAGCAATGAACAAGTAGCAGCTATAACTATAGGCATATTTGGCTGGTGGAGGCTCTATGGTTATTTTTGCAGAAAGCTAGTTTTCCCCTACAACAAAGCAATATATTTTATTTAACTACAAGTTTGTTGAAAACATTGAGAATGGTAACCCCATCTCAATCCCAAAATTAATAATCATTAACGAACAAATTAATTAAGTAAAGTGATGAGATCAACATAATAATTCAAGCACCAGATACTCAAGATGTCCGTAACCGGGGACACGGCTAACCATGATTAGTTTGTATACTCTGCAGAGGTTTGCACACTTTTCCCCACAAGACTCGATCTCCTCCAATTGATTACTCTCACTGCATGATGTTTGAGAAACGGATGACCGAGACACAGTCTTTCAGAAGCATTCGCCCTTTCAACGGGAAAACCGTACCACCTACAATCCCCTACATCTGCTAGTTTACCACTGAAAGAGGTCACGCAACATAATCAACTATGCCAGAGCCCATAATGGCTTGTGGTTGCACACGGAAGTTTCCAGCATGAATAATTTTATGATCCCTTTGAGCCTGGGTGGCGGACCATAGGATGATCACACAGGTTCCCCGGGATCTCCTTGGACAACACTAGATTACCCCAGGTGCCCACAAACAATCCACCTAGATGTGTGTTAAAGTAGCCACCTTAAATAAACCCGTAGTTCATAATAATGCTCACAACTGTCATGAATCACTCAAACCAAACCACGTCTATGAACATAGCATCGCAGTATAAGCATAACGTAGAAGTAACTCCCAGGGTTTAATTGAAAAGGGTCATGGGCACTACCTCAACAACTACTTCCCAAAACCCACATGTTAAACAGTTCCTACTCATGCAATGTTTGAGGGTTTGAAACTAATGCATAAAAACTGGGTAATAAAGGGGTATGTTCAAAGTGTTACTTGCCTTGCCGACGATCTGAAAACCCTAGTGACTCGTAGTAGTATGCTTCCCACTCTGGAAACTCTATCGCAGACAAACAATAGCATACATAAGCACTCAGGCAATAGATGCAAGGGTAAAACTCAAGAGAAAAGATCCAAATTGATAGTACAAGAGAAGAGCTTCGATTTGCAAAAAGAATCAATCAAATTGGAGCTACGAAACTCAAACTGCGGTCAAAAAATTTCAAATTCAAATCTTCTTGCAACCAAATTTTAAATTGTCAAAATCATGTTCAAGTTGGTTAACTGGAAAGAGGGGTCTCAGACGAAGATTTTGGCATTGGTTTCACTGGATTTGGACAAGCGACCAAAAAGTTGCGAGCGTTTGAAGATCAGGGGCTAATCTGCGATAAAAATAATCGCGGATAGGTCCCTGGCAGAAAATAAAATAAAAGAAAAAGAATATCGAATGAACGTTCGCTATCAGGGAAAAATGGGCGAAAACGTTTGCTAACAGAGACATTCGGGCGAACGTTCGCTAATTAGCGAAACCGAAAAAAACCAAACTAAACCGATCTAACGAAAAAAACCGAGGCGACAATTTTTTTTTCAGTTTTTACCGATTCTTCGAAGAAAACCGGGATGACGGCGGTGAGGCGAGAACCGGTGAGGCGGGGCGGCGCGCGGCGTCGGCGAGCGGCGGCGCGGGCTGGCGGGCGGCGTCAGCGACGGAGTAGCGGCGGCGGCCTGCGGGCGGCGGAGGGCGGCGGCAGCGTGCGGCGGCTTGGGGTGGAGAGGGGGCAGCGGGGTCGGGCTTTAAAGGGGCGGGGCGGCCTCGCGGCTTGGAGGAGGGGGCGATGCGAGCGAGAGTCCGACTCGGACTCTCCTCGACGTCCGTGCGGCGCACGGTGGGAGGAAGGCGACGGCGACGCGGGCTTCAGGCCGGCACGGCTGGGCCTTTGGCCCAATCGGGCGGAGAACTTTTTTTAAATGAATTTCACCCGAATAAAAATCCTAATGAATATAAATAAAATTCTAAAAATGTCAAAAACAATTTTCACCGTCTATATAAAATATTTAGAACAAAGTGAACATTTTTCTGACCTAAAATGAAATTTTCAAAAATGCATATTTTTGTAATTCAAATAAAATAGCAAATAAGATCCAAATAAAATATTTATTTTATTTTAAAAAATTTCCTCCAATATTCCACTCTTTTTGAAGAAGTCCTATTATCTTCTCTCTTTTAATTTAAATTTTGGAATTAATTGGAGAGAAAAATATTAAAACCAAATTGATCCTCTTTTCAAATTTGAGAAAAAAATCAAATATTAAAATAAACGAAATCCCGAACTCTCTCCTTGGGTCCTTGAGTTTCTTAAGATTTCTAGGATCACAACCAAAATGCAAATAAAATATGGTATGCATATGATGACATATGTATAACATCCAAATTGAAAATTGGGATGTTACAGGCAAGCATCATGTGGTGAGGAAAGATCTAGGCACATATGTCCAGTTGAATATGGGAAGCATGAGCTATTATTGTTGACATCACCCTTGAGGTGAGTATGTTGGGAGGCAAAACCATAAGCCCCTATCTTTCTATGTGTCCGGTCGAAACGTTTTTCTCATGGGTACGCGATGAGTGTTAGCAATCATAGAAGACTATATGATGGTTGAGTATGTGGACTTGCCTAAAGGCTCCGACACATGACCCTTCCTGAAAAGATGATGAATTGTAGTTGCAAAGTTGACTAAGAACATAGTTTGTTGGTTTCTAATAGAGTTTTTGCTTTATACTTCGATTGTGTGATGAACTATTACTTATTCATGAGAAGTATGTGATGAAAGTTATATGATAAAAGTCCTATGTTTAATTTTGTTGTTGTTATAATAATCAACATGATGCTTCTATGTGTGTATTTTTTTTATCGACACCTCTCTCTCAAAGCATGTGGACATGTTTTTCGATTTCGGTTTTCGCTTGAGGACAAGCGAGGTCTAAGCTTGGGGGAGTTGACACGTCCATTTTGCATCATGTTTTCTTACTGTTATTTATAATGTTTTTATCCATAATAATGCTTTTTGGAGTAATTCTAATGCCTTTTCCCTCATAATTTGCAAGGTACACACCAAGAGGGAGAATTCTGGCAGCTGGAAATCTGGACCTGGAAAAGCTACGTCAGGCCACCTATTCTGCACAACTCCAAACAAGCTGAAACTTCACGGAGATTTTTTATGGATTATTTAAGAATTATTGGAGCAAATAACTACCAGAGGGGCCCACCAGGTGGGCACAACCCACCTGGGCGCGCCAGGGAGCCCAGGCGCGCCCTGGTGGGTTGTGCCCTCCTCGGCCCACCTCCGGTGCCCATCTTTTGGTATATAAGTCATTTTGACTTAGAAAAAATAGGGGGGTGGACTTTCGGGACGAAGCGCCGCCACCTCGAGGCAGAACTTGGGCAGGAGAACTTTTGCCCTCCGGCGGAGCGATTCCGTAGGGGTAACTTCCCCCCCCCCCCCCCCCCGAAGGGGAAAATCATCGTCATCATCATCACCAACAACTCTCTCATCTTGGGGAGGGCAATCTCCATCAACATCTTCAACAACACCATCTCCTCTCAAACCCTAGTTCATCTCTTGTGTGCAATCTTGTTGCCGAAACTATGGATTGGTACTTGTGGGTGACTAGTAGTGTTGATTACATCTTGTAGTTGATTACTATATGGTTTATTTGGTGGAAGATTATATGTTCAGATCCAATATGATATTTAATACCCCTCTGATTTGAGCATGATTATTATTTGTGAGTAGTTACCTTTGTTCTTGAGGTCACGGGAGAAATCATGTTGCAAGTAATCATGTGAATTTGATATGTGTTCGATATTTTGATAGTATGTATGTTGTGATTCCCTTAGTGGTGTCATGCGAACGTCGACTACATGACACTTCACCACATTTGGGCCTAAGGGAATGCATTGGGGAGTAGAAATTAGATGATGGGTTGCAAGAGTGACAGAAGGTTAAACCCCAGTTTATGCGCTATTCCGTAAGGGACCGATTGTATCCAAAAGTTTAATGCTATGGTTAGAATTTATTCTTAATACTTTTCTCATAGTTGTGGATGCTTGCGGGAGGGTTAATCATAAGTAGGAGGTTTGTACAAGTAAGAACAACACCTAAGTACCGGTCCACCCATATATCAAATTATCAAAGTAGCGAACACAAATCGAACCAACATGATGGAAGTGACTAGTTGAAATTCATGTGTACCCTCAAGAACGCTTTGCTTATCATAAGAGACCGTTTTGGCGTGTCCTTTGCCTCAAAATTATTCAGCTACCTTGCTGCACTTCTGTTACTACTATCGTTACTTGCTCATTAACAATTATCTTGCTAGCAAACTACTATGCTACTTACAATTTTAGCACTTGCAAACACTACCTTACTGAAAACTACTTGTCATTTCCTTCTACTCCTCGTTGGGTTCGACACTCTTACTTATCAAAAAGAGCTACAATTGATCCCCTATACTTGTGGGTCATCAGAAGCCTTCATACATGCCAGGTGTACCGAGGGAATTCGCTGAGCACACTCTCAATATTGATCCGAAGTTTAAACCGGTCAAGCAATTCCTTCATCGCTTCAATGGAGAGAGGCACAAGGCCATCGGTGAAGAAGTGGCCCTACTCTTAGCAGCTAGGTACATTTTTGAAGTTTTTCATCCTGGATGGTTGGCTAACCCAGTGCTGGTGCTTAAGAAAATGGTACTTGGCACATGTTTGGGGATTACACCGACCTTAATAAAGCCTGCCCAACTGATCCTTTTGCTCTTCCCCGTATTGATCAGATTGTTGATGCTACGACGGGTTGTGAGTGTTTGAGGTTTTTGGATGCTTATTTTGGGTATCATAAGATCAAGATGGCAGTTAAGGACCAGGAGAAGACAGCCTTCATCACTCCCTTTGGAGCCTTCTGCTATGTGTCTATGCCCTTTGGGCTCAAGAGTGCCCAAGCGACGTACCAGCGATGTGTTCAAAATTGCCTTCATGGTTAGATTGGACGCAATGTTCATACTTATGTGGATGATATAGTTTTAAAATCCAAGAAGAAGGAAACCTTGATAGATGATTTGAAAGAGACCTTTAACAATCTCCGGGTCTACTAGATGATGCTTAACCCGGCCAAGTGTGTCTTTGGTGTACCAGCATGCAAGCTCTTGGGCTTTTTGGTTTCTGAACGGGGCATTGAAGCTAACCAGGAGAAAATCAAGGCCATCACTTCCTTGGCTAAACCAGCGTGTATTAATGATGTTCAGCGTCTGGCAGGTCATATCGCAGCCTTAAGTCGGTTCATAAGCCGGTTGGGAGAAAAAGCTCTCCCTCTGTACCATATGATGAAGAAAACAAATCACTTTGTCTGGAGTGATGCTGCTGATCAGGCATTTTAAGCCTTGAAGAAAAAGTTAGCTGAGCCACCGATCCTTTCTTCTCCTATTGATAAAGATCCCTTGTTGTTATATGTGGCTACCAATAGCCGAGCTGTCAGTGTGGCAATTATTGTGGAAATGAAGGAATCAGGCAAGGAATATCCGGTTCAATGGCCGGTTTATTACATCAGTGAGGTGCTCATTGAATCCAAGCAGAGATATCCACCTTGGCAGAAGCTGGTATATGTGGTGTTCATGGCTAGTCGAAAGCTCAAGCAATATTTCCTAGGTCATCCCATCACTGTGGTTAGTTCTGCTCCTTTAGGGGATATTATTCAGAACAGAGAGGCCACAGGTTGGGTAGCTAAATGGGCCATTGAGCTTGGATCCCATGGTTTTAAGTATGTGCCTCGGACGGCTATCAAGTCTCAAGCACTTGTGGATTTTGTCAATGACTGGACTAAGCTGCAGATGCCCGAGGAGAAGCCGGATAGCACATATTGGACTATTCACTTCGATGGATCCATGCGTTGGAGGGCTCGGGGGCTGGAGTTGTTTTGACTTCCCCACGAGGTGATAAATTTTGTTATATTTTAAGGTTGATGTTCCCTTGTAAGAACAATGCAGCTGAGTATGAAGCCTTACTCCATGGTCTTCGGATGGCTAAAGAGATGAATCTAAGTCGGGTGAGTTGTTTTGGTGACTCAGATTTGGTGGCTCAACAAGTTTTAGGCACTTGGGATTCTAAGGACCCATTCATGGCGGCTTATCGCCGCAAAGTTGATGCTATTGCTGGTCATTTCAATGGTTATCAAGTGGAACATGTTAATCGCAGGAAGAATGAGGCGGCTAATGCTTTGAGCTGGTTAGGGTCCTAGCATAAGCCGGTGCCACCTAACATTTTCCTTGATATTCTTCATAACCCTTCAGTCAAATTGCCTATGGTGGAAGATCTTGCTATTCTTGACCCGGAGGCACAATTGGTGGCGGCTCTTCATGCTATTCCTGACTGGACAGTTCTATATTTGGCTTATATGACCCTGGGTGAGTTACCTGAAGATGAAACTTTAGCCAGGCAGATAACCCGGCGATCTAACTCAATGACTATTGTCAATGGAGAGTTGCAACATTGCAGTGTCTCAAGGGCATTCCAATGTTGTGTTTCTCCTGAAGAAGGCTGTGAGATCCTACGAGAGATTCATGAAGGAGATTGTGGTCATCATGCCGGCTCTAAGTCTCTTGTAGCCAGGGCTTTCTGTCATGGGTTTTATTGGCTGACGACTCATGCTGATGCGGAGGATTTGGTCAGTAAATGTGATGGCTGTCAGAAATTTTCAAGACGAGCTCATGTGCTAGCTCAAGAATTGCGGATGATTCCAATTACTTGGCCGTTTGCAGCCTGGGGGTTAGATATGGTTGGACCTTTCAAAAGGTCCAAAGACAAAAAGACTCACCTTTTGGTGGCGGTTGACAAATTCACAAAGTGGGTTGAGGCAGAGCCAGTCAGTAAGTGTGATGTGGCAACATCAGTTCAGTTCACCAAAAATGTGATTTTCCGGTTTGGCTTTCCTCACAGCATTATAACTGATAAGGGCACTAACCTGTCCAAGGGTGCTATGAAAGAGTTCTGTCAATGAGAGCATATTTGTCTTGATGTATCATCAGTGGCTCACCCCCAGTCCAATAGCCAAGCTGAAAGAGACAATCAAGAGATTTTGAGAGGCATCAAGCCTCGGCTTATGGTCCCTTTGCAGAGGACGCCGGGTTGTTGGGTGGAGGAATTACCCTAAGTGTTATCGAGTATCAATACTACCCCCAACAGATCTACGGTTTACACGCCTTTCTTCATGGTTTACGGAGCAGAGGCGGTTCTCCCTAGTGACATTCATCGCGATTCGCCCCGTGTGGCAGCTTATGTTGAAGCTGATTATGAAAAAGCACGTCAGGATGCTCTTGACCTGTTGGGTGAGGAGCGCGATCATGTGGCGGCTCGTTTGGCGATTTACCAGCAAGATCTGCATCGTTATCATAGCCGCCGGGTTAAACCAGGACCTTTCAAGAAGGAGATTTGGTGCTCCGGCTCATCCAGGATCAAACTGACATGCACAAGCTATCCCCATCTTGGGAAGGGCCCTTTGTGATCAGCAAAAATCTGAACAATGGGTCATACTACCTTATCGATGTTCGAGACCAGAAGGACTCACGCACGTCGGAGGAGGAGACCCACATGCCGTGGAATATTGCTCATCTTCGGCCTTATTACACCCGAGCCACATGCTCTTGTTATGTACATACTTTTTCCATGTATATATTATGATGAATATAATAAAGCCAGCATCCCTGATAATTCAGGGCCTTTGTCGTTTCATCTCTGAGAATACAAGTCTTTATTGTCCCTTCATATGATCACTTGGGGGATTCCTGCTTATTGAGCATAGCTATGACTACTCTCTTGATCCGGCTTGTACGACATGATTACAAAATACTTGGGGGCTTCCTGCTCATTGAGCATAGCTATGACTACCCTATGATCCGGCTTATACGCCTGGAATGAAATATTACTTGGGGGCTCCTTGCTAATGAACAGAGATTTGTTGTCACTGGTAATAGGCTTGGACGCTGGGTGTATTCACCAAAAAATCTGGGTTATCCTACCTTTGTTTGTCTGCCACTCCGACCAGGTAATCCTGGAATGACTCATTGTACTCTTGACAATAAATCTTATATAGACCCTGAAATTGTCAAAGTTAAAACATCGACTGGTCATGTGAGGTCCAACTTACGGGTTTGAATTAACGTTTAACTCAATGGCTACATGGCCCTTGAGTAATGCTTGACATGCAGGCTTGGCAGCCTATGAATGCCTTGTTTTCTGTTTTTCTGGTTTTTATTTGTTTTTTTGAGATTGATCTTTTGTACCGTGTTGATACATGGTTTAAAACTGATAAATGCCATGTTTGCCTTATGGTCATATATGAATCTACCCAGAGTTTTATTAACTTGGCCCGGCTTTTGGACTTTAAGTCGCCGGCATATGATGATTATGTGCTTGGAGCACTGGCTCTAAGTTTTGGGATGTTACCCCTTGCTGCATATGGCGTTGTAAGCCGGCGGTATGAATAAATTGAACAGGGCGTTGTGCTCTCAATCTTTGGGTTGTAACCCTTACTGCACGGTGTATGATTAGCCAACAATATTAAACAAATATCATAGGTATGATATTTATTTTGTTATGATTATATGAGGTTTTGATAAAACGGCCCTGGTTATGGACTATTTAGTCATCAGAGGTTTTTATATGGGGTATTGTGACCCACCCTGGGGTAAACCGCCAGGGCACCTGTTATCTGTTTACATGCAGAAAAATTGATAAACATGGTCTGTATAATTGATGATATTAATCAGCGTAAGAGGCAGATCTTCAAATGATGGATCGACAGTGTTATACAAATAAAGCGTGCACGATGGCACGACAGATCATTGTTTTTTGGCTAGCCTATTACAAGGCATCTGACTGCCAAAAAGGATAAGTGTTTTTGAAGAAATAGCATCCATATGCTATGGCTGGTAAACCAGCTCATGAATTAAGATTTCTACTCCTGGCGGGTTGAAGCCTCTAGATCATCCTGCGTTTTTTCTTCTTAAGCTCCTTGATTATACATTGGCTGGAAGTCAGGCATAGCCCAGTTGATACCGATCAAAGCTCTAAATACAGCTTCATCATCAATAAGGTTGGATGGATCAATGTCAGGAGTGAAGGTGTGCTTACGCGTTGGTGGGATGAGATCCACTTCTTGATGAACCGACGCCTTCATCTTCTTGTTCAGCATCATAAGCCGCTTGGTATTGGGATAGGTTGGTCTCTTTAGCCAGCTTGCTCGCTAACGGACGCATTGCTCTTGCTATTTCTGCAAAGTCATCAGCGCTGAAGGGAGACCCGTCTTCTTTTACACTCAGGCAACCATTGGCCAAGTCTTCTGGATCAAGATCTGCTTGCCACGCCTTTGCCCAGCTTAAGGCAGTCAAGGCGCCGGCTCTGGCAAATGCTCACTTTAAATCGTCGATCCTTTTGGGCAGCACCGATAATCTCTCCAATGTTTCCTTGATGAGGGTGGGTGGATGTTTCTTACGAATAGCAACATCAATGGTCCGTTGAGCACCAGTGTATAGCTGTTCTACAAGGTATAGACAACCTTAAGGTTGATGCGCATGTCTAAGCCCAACTTGACGCTCCGGGAGCCTGTATCAGTAAAGTTATTGATAAACCAACACATGATTATGATATGCCTGCTGAGGTAAAGAAGTCATTTTTACTACTTACCGAAGATGGCTGATGTCATGCTATTGATCTGATGCTTTAAACCAGACAACTCGTCAGTCACCGGTTTAAGAGCTACCCCGACATCCTCTGCTCTCTTTAATAGAGTCGCCTTCTCGGTCTCCCAGCCGGTTTTATCAGCGCTGAAGCTTTGTTTCAACTGCTCAATGTTTTATAATGTATTCTTCAGTTCTGACTTGGCCTTGGACGTCTCAGATTGCTGATTTTTAATATTGGCCCTTAGATCATTGATTTGCGAATCCTTCTCAGTTAGTTCAGCTTGCGACATGAACAAACATGGAAGGTATTATGATCATGATTATTTCTGAAGTCCCAAGCACAATACAAGTATTTTCCTTGGCACTTGGGGGCTAATGCCTATTGCTATTTTCAAGACAAGTTTATCTGATGACCCGGGAAAAATGATATGATCCAGTTTATAAAGGCTACATGTTGGGATATTGGTTTCAACCATGGTGATAAGTCTCGGTTTATTCATACTGATTAAGCTGGCCCTTGGGGGCTACAGATGCAAAGTTAATCACTACTAATTGAAGTCCCGGCTTAGCTTGATAGTTTAAGCCGGCCCTTGGGGCCAACTAGTGATGATGTTCATCTATTTGTGGCTATCTGAAAGTCTACAGTATATTTGATTCTATCATATTCTATAGACTTGGCGGTTGATAGTAATATATTTATGAAGAGGATTGTGCTAGATTACCTCGAAGCGCTCCTTCATCAAGTTGACCAAGCCGGCTTCGAAATCATGGCTGGTGTGAAGGCGGTTCAGATAACCAGAGTGAATCTCTTGAGCGCTAAATTGAGAATAGCCTTCCAAATCAACCTTCCATTTGCCTTTGTCAACAACAGAGAACTCCTCCTTGGCGCCGTGTTTGGACAGGGCAATGGGATTGCCTGGGGCTTGATAAGCCGTTCCAGTAATCATTACATCATCAGATTCATGAGTCGGCTGAGCAGGACTGGGTGGCTTATCATTTTTTTGATGAGTGTCCATGGCGTCTTGAGTGACGGGGTGATGTTCTGGAGGGGGATCATCCATAACAGCTTCTGATTCTTGATGCAAGGTCTCAGTGGTGGCATATTGTGCCGGTTCAACAGTCTTGGGATCTTCAGTCGGCTTGTTGATTTTCTGCTTCTTGCTAGGCTTGGCCATAGCGCTGAAAAGGAAGCATGAGACACAGTTAATATGGCATTTAAGTGCATAATTCAAAAGTGGGTAAGATTTAATGTTCTCACCCAGGCACAGTTTTGAAGGCCGGGATTTGAGTCCCAGTTGAGTCGCCGGAGGAGGAATGAGACGTTCCCTGATAGTTTTAATCAGATGGGTTAAGAGGTTGTAGAAAAAGACCCGCCTTTGGATAAGATAAGTAAGAAATGGTTGAAACCTCCGATCGACGTTTGCGAGGTGCTGGGGTGTTCGGTAAGCCGGAGGATAAAACTCCACCGCCACTGTTCTGGGTTGTGCGGCGAGCTTCATGTTGCTACTTATTCAAAAGAAAGTTGGGATCCAAGTAAGCTAAATGATGAGAAAATCTTACTTTCCGGCTTGCTTGTCGGGTTTTCCGTGTTGGCAGAGGGTCTGAGCCAGAGGAAAGAGTAATTACCTCTTCATCATCTGCACGGCTGGCATCTGCATCATCCTGATAATGGTCATTGTCAATAAGATGTACAAATAATGAGCCAAGTGAATCGAGTTCTACCTCCGACTCATAATTTTCATGATCGTCCAAGTTAAATAACTCGACAGGGTTGGCTTTCTTCTTGCAGGCTTTTTGATAGCCTTGCTCTTTGTCCGGGTCTTCTTGACCGGTTTATCCTGTAGTTTCTTGGTCCAAAAAGGTGAACCAGCCTACAAAAATTGAATGAGGGTGAACAGACAGTACAAGTGAAACACATGATTCAAGTGTGAACCTGATTAAAAGCTTACAGCCGGCGATTTGTTCAGAACGCAGAAAGGACTTAATCTGACCTTACTGCAATCTTCCAAGCTCTCATTTAATAGAGACTTGGTCATCTCATTGATGTCTTCATCAGTCAGTTCAATTTGATAGTGGCGTTGAGGATATGATAACTCGCCGGTATATTCATGCATTAAACCGGGACGGCGGCTTAGAGATAATACTCTCCAGGCGACCCAACATCAAACCAGATCAATTCCAGTCAATCCATTGGCCATCAAGGCCCGGATATTTGAAAAAATTGGCATGTACTTCTTTTGCTCTGCTGTACTGATGTGATATGGATGGGGATGCCTGTTGCTAAGTCAGTTGGCGTGATAACCCGGCAGAGGATTTTCCTCTTCGGGAGAAGTGTCCTTGCAATGAAAGCAAGTCTGGTTCCAGTCTTTGGGATGACTGGACAAGGTGGCAGCTGGTAAAGTGGCTTCTTTCCGCCGTTGTATGAAAATGCTGCCTAGCTGTAGCTGGGCCCATCCGTGAATTCGTTCTGCCGGTTTAAATATTAAAACTCCCTGAATAATTCTACGGTGGGCTCCAGTTGAAGGTAGACCTCGCAGAATACTTGGAAGTTGCAAATGTTTGAAATGGAGTTTGGGCCGATATCTTGTGGATGGAGCTTGAAGAAATGCAACACGTCGCGAAAGAATTTTGAGCCGGGAGGGTTGAAGCCCGAAGCATATGATCAATAAAGACAACTACGTCCCCATCCTTAGGCTCAGGAGGAGTTTCGGTGCCTGGGACCCTCCAATGGATGACGTCCTTTTTGGCCAGGACACCTGTCTGAACATATTCGTTCAAGTCTTCATCGGTGACCCGGGAAATGACCCAATTGCATGCAGTGATAGTTTTACCCATTTGAAGATTGAAATCCTAAAAGAAAGAAACATTACCGGTTTTGAAAGGGGACCATAAATTCAAAGGTAAGGTGCTATAAATGGCTGGAAGGTTAAGCCGGATGAGCAACATTGAAGTACGCGGATATTCATATTCGCGGCTTAAAAGGGGGCTAATGGTACCTGCTGGGTTATGTTTTCTGTTGTTAAGCTGGATAGAGTTTAAAAATCAAGTGCATTGTGTAGAGCCAAATTATGAGGATAAATAAGCGAGCATGGTTAAACTGGAGATGTATTACCGTTTTATACAAGCTATGAAGCATATGATGGTGGTTTAAACATGGCTTAGTGTTGCATGGTGGGTCACAGTTTATGATATGAGCCGCCATGGCAGTTATGGTACTTCAGATCTATCAGTGAATTTTTTTCTAAATGATGGACAAACAGATTTCATATACTGAGGCTATGATTTTGTATCTACAACAATTTAGAAAAGACAGTAAAATTCTAAAGCCTAAGGTGGTGGTAGCAGAAAGTTTGGGTGCTCCAACGAGATCTTCTATGGAAAGAAGTTATTCTAATGATAAAAATAAATGCTAAACTACTACCGCACAAGTTTCATGACCTATTTAGATTAAAAGCTTCTTGAGTTGAAGGAGAAAACGAAGAACGACGAAGAACATCGATGAACAGAGGAAACCCTAATGCAGATCTGAGGTAAAACGAGAGAAGCACTTACACGCGACGAAGGACAGCGGTGGCGCACCGGAGTTCTCTAGTCAGGTCAGGTTGATGCAGCGGCCTGAGTTAGTGCAGCGGTCGGAGATCGCGGTGGCGAAGCTCGGGCGGCAGAGGAAGACGAAGGCGATGAGGCAAGGGAAAAATTAAAAAGACCCCCGTCCCAATTTATAAGAGGGTGGATACAAGGCATGCACGGGAATCGAGGAAGCCAAAATCATCATATGGCTATATGGATGCCTCGATTTTCGGGATGGTCATTAAGATAAGGACCAATTAAAGATATTCTGGGCCTCGTGTGAAATTAATGCGAAATGACGTCACGATGGTTTAAGAAGATTCTGTGAGCTGACGTCATGGCGGGTTACAACAAGTTTATTAAACAAGCGATGCAAGATTTTGACATGTCATGTATTGAAGATTGATATGAACAAGTTCAAATCAACCTGGGGCCTAATGTTGGGGATATAACTACCGGGTATGAACCGCCCAGGAGGGGCCGGGTCATACCACTGGCGATTCATCAATGAAGATGGCAGCTCATACCAGCCCATTGACGGCCCAACACCCAGAGGCGACTTGAGGCCGAAGAGGATGAACATCCATATGTGTACAACTTATTTTATAAGGCAAGCATAGTTAGTCACTGAGCCAGACACGCTGTGTACGAGCCGGCCGGGACTCCGTGAGCCGCCGGGCGTCTTCCTGTGTATATAAAGGGATGACCCGACAACGGTTTAGGGACAGATAACAAACAATCGAGAGCTAGGTCAAGCGTATTCGCTCCCTGGTAATCGAACCCCTAGTAAGACAACACAAAGCCGCAATAGGCTTTTACCTTGTTGAGAGGGGCCGAACTTGGGTAAACTCTCTGTGTCCTTTGTCACGCTTAACCCCTTCAAGCTAACCTAGTTGCGATGGCTCCACGACTAAGTCCTTGCACTAGGACATCTGCCATGTCAAGTCCAAGACAATAACCCATGTTTTTCATGCATTGTAGTCATCTTGAACTAGGAATCCCCTGTAGGACTTTACTTTATGCTTGACAGAACCCAATAGAAGAAATGTAGGTCCATTATGTCTTGACCTTGTAACCAACGAGTAGTTGCTTAGCTGCTATTACGTGGATTGGGATCAACATACAAAAGGTTACTATATGCTTGACTAGTTAACTACCACTTAATTAATGAATCGATCTGGGTGGACTAGTTTTGATTGGGTCACCGGAGTGTATTCAGTGATGGGGAATGCCACCCAGGTATCAAAGGGATTGTACGAGTTCAAAGTTGAGTACCTTCCATGTGTAACCATGAGACAATATGGGCTTTGTCTGGACCAAGTAAGTTGTGGGAACTCTCCTGGGCATGACCAGCAGGTGTAGATTTTGCATGTAGGGAAATTGGACAGGGTTTGCTGTTTCTGAGAGGGCTACTACTTCCCAAAAGTCTTGTCTTGATCTACCTAGATACTTCACGAGTGAAGTTTAGTAGCGGAAGGGTGTGATTGGAATCATGGGTAAAGTACACAAACATCTATAGTGTATAAAACTAATCATGATTAGTCATGTCCCTGGTTACAGACTACTTTTGAGTAACTCATCGGAGAATTGTCAGCTTGATCTCATCACCTCTTCTAATAAAATTGATGAGATGGACAAAAGGGGAGTATGGACCAACTCAAATGCGTAACGGGATACCGGAGGGATCATCTGGGTGTGGTTTAGGGTGGTTGTGTGATGTGGAGGCCCACATACTCAAATGCTTATTTTTGGATGATCGCATGATACAATCTGTTCAGGACCACTGTGTGATGCGGTGTGTCTATCTATTAGAATAGACCACTATTACAAAGGTAGGAAAGCTATTTTCACACATAATAAAACATAGTCACACCAAATTGCATGTTTAATGTCCCAACAAGCCAATCCTGGTGCAGCTTGCTAATACATTCAATGTATTAACCCTTGCGGCTGCAACGTATCATGTTACAACAAGCTTACTGTATCGAAGGAGAGGTATGGACTAGGGTTACGATGCTATACTCAACTCTTGCCTGTGAGTGGACGGACGCCAAAATACTAGAATATTATCTCGCTACATGATTGTATACTAAGCTAGCCCATGAGCTAAGCAAGTGTGTATTGTAAAGCACTTGATCTACGATGTAATACTATGACATGTGTTGTATTCTTGGTATTTCATCATCAGTTTTGCATGTCAGCTATTGATCCATGGACTAGCATAGAAAGTGCTGAGATTCGGGCCCCCCTTCGCAATCGGTTGATGACATAGCCCAAGCTTTGACCAGCTCTGCCCAAGCAAACCAAATCCATTGGAGTCTAAGGGTGGTTGCAAACTTGCGAAGGTTGAGAATACCCAGACCCTCGGGAGATTGAGGCTTACACACCTGTTCCAAGTTGACCTTGCACTTGCCGCCCGACACCTTGTTGCAACCACCCCACAAGTATGTTTGAAGAAGCTTGTCAATAAAATCCAAAATATCCACCCGAAGCTCGAGCGGTGTCATGTGGTAAATAGCAATCATAGTGAGAACCATCTTAATAAGAACAACACGATCATCCAATGCAAGATGCTTCCCAAGCCATGGAGTGAGCTTGCCCGCAACATTGTCCTTAAGCGGTTGGAAATGAATCAACTTGAACTGCGTGACCGAAAGGGGCAGCCTGAGGAATTTCATCAGAAAGGTTGAGCAAGTGGTCCGAAAGGCCTGGAGGATGTCATTGATGACCCACAAGTATAGGGGATCGCAACAGTCTTCGAGGGTAGTATTTCACCAAAGACACAAGGGGAGCCAAAGAATATTTATAAGCCCTAGCAGTCGAGTTGTGAATTGAACCACACCTGAAAAGTTAATTCTCTGCAGTAAAATGTTTAGTTACATAGTAGTATGATAGTTTTGATAGTAGCGGTAGCAATAGTAATAGTGACAATGATAGTAGTAGTTTTGTAGTAACTGTAACCGTAGCAAGAATAGTAATAACTTAGCAAAAGTCAATATGAGCAAAGCGTAGGCATTGGATCAGCGATGGCTATTTGTATGGATGACATTCATCATGTAACAGTCACAACCTAGAGCGATACACAATAGCCAATTCATCAATTCAATGTAGGCATGTATTCCATATATAGTCATACGTGCTTATAATAAGAACTTGCATGACATCTTTTGTCCTACCCTCCCATGGCAGCGGGGTCCATAAGGAAATCCAAGGGTAATTAATGCCTCATTTTAATAGAGAACCAGATCAAAGCATTAACACATGGTGTAGGCACTACAAAAAAAATACACTTCCGTGATGATACGTGTTTGTCACAGTAGGTCGCTTTTTTGTCATGCATGTACATCCATGACAAATTTATGACAGAATCAAGATAGTCATACCTGTGCTGTCATAGAAGTGTTCCATGACATTACCAAAATTATCATCACGGAAGTGTCCACTTCCATGATGATAAATCGTGCGTCACAGAAGTGCTTTCGTCAAGGGTGACCGACACGTGGCATCCACCGTAACGGAACACCATTAAGCTATCGGGTCGGGTTTTGGATCCGATAACCCATTAACAGCCCCGACCAATGGGGATTTTCCATGTGTAAAATCATCATTGGCTGGAGGAAACACGTGTCGGCTCATCGTTGGGACAGATGTCAACCACTCATTGGACGGGAGGCACCTATGATATGTCGACACGTGGCACGGCCCAACAGAGGCCCATTCCTGTGAAAAGGCCGGCCCGTTTGACTTGGTCAAAAGGTGGCGGGCCGGCCCATGGAAAGCCTATTAACGGCCTGTTCGCATATAGCCCATTTACAGCCCGCTAACCCAAGGCCCGTTACGCCCTATCCGAATTAGGCCCAGTAGCGTCATCTGGGCCATCCAATATGATTCCAGCCCGTTTTCACTTCTGGCCCATGTATGGCCCATGACGTCTTTCGGCCCATATGAGGCCCTATGTAACTCTTGGCCTATTAACGACCCATGGTGAAACTGGCCCGTAATGAACAGTGTATCACTTTACACCCATTAACGGCCCATGGTGAAACTGGCCCGTAATGAACAGTGTATCACTTTATACCCATTAACGGCCCGTTATTCCGTTGGGCCGTTTCCAGCCCATGTTATCTTTCGGCCTTCTCAGAGCCCATTTATTCTTGGGCTCATTTTCGGCATTCGTTTACTTACGGCCCGTTACTGTCATTTTCTGCTTGTGGGTCAAATTCAGCCCGTGGTTACAGTCAGCCCGTTTGTGGTCCGTTAATATGTTGGGCCGTTTTCATAGCGTCATCAAATACGACCTATTAACGATGGCCCGTTACGGTCGGCCCATGAACGGACGATTCCAACTCTAGCCCGTTTACGACCATAATGCGGCCTGTTATTGGCCCATGTTTGGCCAATCGATCATACGGCCCGTATAAGGCCCATTGATGATACGGCCCGTAGAAGGCCCATTGTTTCTACGGCCTGTAGAAGGCCTACTGTTTCTATGGCCCGTAGAAGGCCCACTGTTTCTACGGCCTGTAGGAGGCCCAGTGTCACTACAGTAAATATTAGCCCATGGTTATTGTGGCCTAGTTTTAAAAAATAGGTTATTGCAGCCACTAGTTAACCGCGGAAAAAGAACTGCAATGACTACAAGCAAACAAAGAAACAAGACAACAAGGAAATAAATAAGCAAGCAACTAACGCTAGGCTATCACGGCTATTACACATATTACATCCACTGGGCATCAAAGTTCGCCACCAGTGCAAATATAGGGAACAAAGCAGCATATCATATACACTGGCCGTCAAAATTGGCCACCAGTGCAAATAAACGCGGCAGCAAAACAAGAGCATAACTGAAACCACTTCAGAAGAGCTCAAGAAACGTTATCCTGGGTATCCACCATGCTGGAAATAAGCTTAGCAAGCTGATTAGCTTTGTCCTGTTTGGCGCTAAAATCCTCCAACGCTTGCTGTTGCACCAGAAAGTATGCATCTGAATGCTCCAGGGACTTCCGCAGTCCTTCCGCTTCTTGTCGCAGCACAGCTGATCGATGTCTTTCAGCTTGTAGTGGAGACTCAAGAAACCGAACTGATTCATACAATGAGTTTGAATAGCTTGTGCAAGCGGTAGTGGCCAGTAACTCCAACACTAAACCAAGACAGGATGTGTCACTATCCTGAACCTTATCTACATTACTTCCTTTACCGTTGCTTAATAAGGTACTCTTCCCCAATATTCTGCCAGCATTCTAAAAGAAGAAACAAGCAGACACATAACAAGTTTAGCATGTACTAGTATATGAAACTCATTTCGGTGAACCAGTTCATTAGTAAGGTGGACAGGATTAAACTACCAAGTCTTCTATTGCCAAGTACTAGTACATAATAAAAGCATCAAACAAACATATATCTATGTCCTATGGTAGCAATGGAATCTTAAATTAGAACAGTTGTTCTTCAGGTTTAGGCACTTGTTCTACATGAACAGAGTACAGTAAGACGCAAGAATATAATACTTAAAAATAGAAAATGAGCTCATAGACCTTACCACATTCTTGGTTCGGGACCAGTACAGAACAAGGCGTTCCCAGTCATCGTCCAGTAAATGTGTCTCAGGAGAACGTAAGGGAATTTGACGAGTTTCTTTGCCGGTGAAGTACGTCTTCTTCAGGTAATTTCGATACTGCCACCAAGCATTCTTGAAGATAGCAGAGGTATTAGCACAGGTTACCTCATCCTGAGTTTCCAAATCGGTCCTTCTCTATAGAGAAAAATGGGAAAATTTGTTGTATTATAACCATCATGGAGGTAGGATATATGGGACGAAGCAAAGTAATTGCCATGAATAACATTACTTACACATAACTCCTAGACAAACACCTGCAACTGGCATTTTCCTTCATCTTCAGTATAATATTTCCAAGATGGGAAGATACGCACATACAATTTAACAACATCAAATGCCATAGATGCTAAACTACGACTAGCTGGTTGTGCTTCCTCCACAGGAATAGGCGTACTAACTGGTGGAGTTGGGGTTCGCCGTGATAGTACTGGCCCTATGGGCACTGGAGTTGCCTTACTAACTGCTCTTGTTTGGGAGCTCTGTGGTGGAGATGGTGATGTGTCAACAGGAACTGGGTTACTATCGGCTGGGGTTGGGGTTAGATTGGGTGAAGCTGGTTCTCTGTCCATCGTAGTAGGGCTACAATCTGCGAGAGTTTGGGTTATGTGTGGTAGGGCTGGTTCTTGTGCATGTACAACTGGGGTGCTATCTCCACCAAGAGGTAGCACTGTTTTATTTGAAGACCGTGTTTTTAGTTCGCTAGATACTGGCATCACCCGCTCCAATTCAAATGGCTGATAAACAGGAAACATAGTTGAATGTACAGACATTGTATGAGAGACAGATGCAATAGATAGTGTGGAAAAAAGAGGGCATGAAATAGTTGACATGTATATTGTTTAATTAAAACGGATAGCATGACATAATTTCACATATATGATGTCTATCTAAACTGGATAGCATAGCATAACATAATTCAAAGATATGATGAATAACTAAACAGGATCGCATGACATAATTCACCTACATGTTATCTAAGTAATCAGGATCGCATCATTTAATTCACATATGTGATTTGTATGCTAAACAGAGGGCATTCAATATGATGTCTGAACTAAGAACATGGTGTTGAATATTGTGTATATGATGTCTAAACTATGCAATGCAAGACACCATATGCATGATATGAGCAGTATAACCGTGCCAAGTTAGAGCATACACCTCAGTGGGGGAATTGGACTGTTCATCTGTCTCTGAATCCATCTCTGAGGAGCTATCGGGACCCAACAAGAGATCTGCTTCGACAGGTAGCACTGTCTGCTCTGAAGGTCTTGTTTTCACTCCAGATTTTTCCATTTCCCACCCAAATGGCTGATTCACAGGAAGAGTAGTTTAATGTACAAACATTGTCGACAAATGGAAATGTAATGAAGAAAAGGATGGGCAAGATATCATTCAAATATATGATGTCTGGTTAAACAGGATGGCATTGCACATTTCACATATATTATGGCTGGCTAAAAGACATGAGACTGCATAATTCCCATATATGATATAGAAACTAACCAGGTGGCAATACAGAACATGTCTAAACTAAGCAGATGACATATATGATGTCAAAAGTAGGCACTGCAAGACAACATATGCATGATATGACTAACATCATCATGCCAAGGTAGAGCAAACACCTTGGGGGGTAAATAGGAGTGGTCAGCGGCGTCCGAATCCGCCTTAGAACAGATATCTTCCTCTGGATTACAATCTGGAGAGGGGTGGGGAGGGTTTGCCATTGAACCCACCATGGAGCGATGTCTGCATGACATTGTATTGCCGCGCAAAACTCTTCTCTTTTTCTCTACATGTTCAGCAACTGTGTACAATATCTGACATGCATACGAAAAAAATATGGTGTGATTATGTAAGGAGAGCATGCAGAAATTTAGAGTGATGGTAACAACCAGTGGATCAATGTTTTTCCGTTGAACCAAAATAGCCCTAATGGATCGACGTGAATGTATAGTAATAAGTGATGCAACAAGTGTACAACCTCTTTGCCGTAGCCGTGTCAACCTCAGCATCATTGGGTTGCTCGCTGAAGCAGTTGAGGCAGAGGTGGCTGTCAGAGGTGTGGAGGAAGATCTGAGGAATCTGTAGACGGCATCCAGGGCACTGCTCTATTGTGACGGATCGTTCTGTCGTTGGAGCAGCTCCGGTGAGCCGTAAGACGTCAAGGCTGAAGCAGCACAAGACATACATCGTCAATCTCAAGTTGGATTCTAATAGCATCTCCAATAGATGATGTAAAATGGATGTAAAATTAACATCACCAAAAACCACCTGACTGCAACAGATGAGGTAAAAAATGTTGACTCTAAACTTAACTGTTGAAACTGAAATTTACTGTGGAATCTGAATGCTACTGTCAAAACTGAACGCAATGGTAGTAGATAGGCACTTGACATGTAGTTTAGGGAGGGCCTACAGTTCATCTTCAACCTGCACCCCCCTGAGCCCCAGCCACCACCGGCCGAACCGCCAGCCCCAGCGCCGCCTCGCCGCCCCGAAACAACTCGCCACCGCCGCCCTGGCCAGCCCTCTAGGCCCCCCGCCCCCACCCTAAACCCTAAGATAGATAGTGGGGTACCTCTCCGGCGAGCCCCCATTCCCACTGCGGGTGGTTCTTCCTTAACTCCGGCGAGCACCCCAACCCCTGAAAATCGACTGACCCAAAAGTTGATTCAGTCGACTGATGTGTGGCCTAATTGGAGCAGAGTAGCAGCACGAGCGAGGGGGAGAGCAGCAGCAGCAGCTGGGCGAGCGAGCGATCAAGCGAGAGCCGGAGCAGCAGCAGCAGATCCGGCTGGTATGGACGCTGCCGCTGAACGGGCCTCGCACTAGGGGAGAGCCGCCGTGGAGATGTCGCCCGCGGCGCCGGCTTCAAGGTAGCCGCTCCATGGTGGTGCGGGATGGAGCACCGTCGGCGCCGGGAGGTCGAGTTAAGGAGAAGGTGCGATGCGATGAGTGTACAACCTCTTTGGTGGCGCCGAGTAGGCCTCGGCTTCGTCCGAGGAGTCGGTGAGGATGCTACGGTTCCAGTGGAGCAGGTTAAGGCGGCGCTGTGGGGATGGAGCAGCCGCGATAGACGAGGCGATCGTTGGAGCAGCTCCTTGGAGGTGGAGGACGGGGCGGCTGAACCGGCGTGACGGCGAGATGGACGACGGATCCTCATCCGGGGAGGTGGACGAGGGACGTCGTGCTGTTGCGCTGGACGATGTCGTCGGGGAAGAGGCTCCGGCTGGGCAGCGGTGACGTGGCGGACAGAGGAGGGTGGGGTTTCGCGGCTGGAGTGGAGAGGTTATGGCGGCCTGGGATTTCAAATGGCGAAAAGGGGGCGATGGGAGGGGGTGAAGCATGACTTAGGAACGCGCTTGTCCAAAATGTAGGGTGTGTTACAAAAGTACTCCCCACCGATTTGAACTAGCGGCCCTTTCGGCTCAGGGTTAGAAGGGGGATTTTGCATGTCGGGATTTGGCAGCTGGAGGGAGTTTTCGCGCGCGCTGTAATTTCGGGATAGCAAGGTGCGGGTTGTGAAGGCGCCAGTTTTGGGAGCACGATATCTGATTTTTCGGGATATAACAAGACACGGGTTGAATTTCAGGGACAAGCCTAACATGTAGTAATATTGTACTTGTACGTACCAAATCAATTCGCACTTCCCTCAACCAAAAAGAAAACAAAAAAATAAAACTATTCACACCACACAAAGAGAGAGTCTTGTCCCATTTTACTATACAAATGCTATTCAAAGCTACTCCCTCCTTCCATCTATATAGAGCCTAATGCGTTTTTCAATGCTAACTTTGACCAAATATTAGAGCAATGATATATGACATGCAACTTACACAAAGCACACTGCTAAATTCGTCTGTGAAAGGTTCTTTCAATGATATAATTTTCACATTGTGCATGTCATGTACTATTAATCTTGTCAATAGTCAAAGGCGGTCTTAAAAATCTCATTACGCCCTATATAGATGGAAGGAGGGAGTATGAATCCATGTTATGTCCGATTAAATTTTTCCGCTTGCTGTATAATGCATGTAACCTACTCATACCAACATTTTAGTGCGTTCCAAATGTCTATACTACCACTGCAATTCGAACTAAATTTGAATTCATTTCTCTATTTCAATAAGAATCTACAATCATGATTGTTGCCAACTTCAACCATCATAGTTTCCTTGCTATCCGCCAGATATAAATCAGACGGCCTATAATGCAGGATGGCAGGCACACCATCATCAACAACTCCGTTTTTTATAAGAGTAGAGATAAAACATATTAAATGTAGTATACCATGTTCATAACCACACCATGTGTATCACCGTTATATATATTCACACATCCGTCGGTTTGAAACACTATGATAAATTCTACAAATATCCGAATTCACTTTTTATAATGAAGTATATATGATCTCTATCCGTCTTTTACACCCACACAACCCTCTTATCTTTGTAGCTAGCGCTAACTTTCTCTTGTGCATGCACACGCCCGCATCCCTCTCACCCTCCCTCGGCATTCTCTAGCTCCATCGCGCAAATTCGTCTTTTCACTTTAGGTCGTTCACCCACGGTGTGTGTAGGCCCCCAGTTCCTTCTTTACGGCACACATCTATCGATATGCCTCTCTAGCCAGGTGTGCCTAGCACAAACACAAGCTTCCCCTCTTCTCTTGTCACCGTCCATGCCTCACTCCCACCACTCTTTTCATCGTTCTCGTACTCACACACTCCTCCCCCTCGATATAGTATGCCTCTCGTACCACCTCCTACATGCATCCCTCTCCCTTTATCCTTCTCCTCGTGCCTCATTTGCTTCTAACACACACATGCATGTATACCGATCGATCTCCCAACATATACCTAGATCGACTTTAACTACCCCCCATCGATCGACGTACCTCACAAGTTATGTCTCTCCTTTCTCTTACAAAGGGCGATTGATCTTCCTATGTAGTTATGTCTGCTTACCATAGCCACATCGCCCCCCCTCATCATTCGTGCATGCCTCCTGACCCATCTTTCACACGCACGTGCACAGACAACAAGCATCCATCTCCTCTCTTATTGATATTGCAGGCGTGCCCTCCGTTTGTCTAGCAAGCCTATCCCACCATTTGTTAGAAGCAACTCCACTACCACCCCCTCCAACACTCTAGCTCTGTCTCTCTCCCAACCTTATTCATCTCCTGCACATATGCATGGATGTCGATCGATCTCCCTTAATACATGAGGCAGATCGATCTCCTTAATACATGAGGTAGGCCTCTCTCCTCCTCCACATATATACCAGCCATTGTACCTCTATAGTTAATTGGGCCTCCCTCTTCCCCCACCACACACTGATAGTCGAGCGCTGCAGGTAGGTATCCATGCCACAGAGACAAACTGCACATGTTCCATCTCACGTTCCAGTAGGCCAACCACTCTATATCTTTGACGTGGGCACACACAAATTCGATGGCACTCTTTATCGATCGCTCGCGCGCGCACACACACACACATCATCCCTCTCTTCAATTCTATGGACACCTCAAGCCGATGATACCTCCACTCTCTTCTCGTGGATCGCCCCCTCTATATATATGTTATATCCAGGACTCTATTTCACACACATTGCATATGTTAAAATTTTTGATTGACCCCCCCCCCAAAAAAACTCTCAAGAACCCACACACTATATCTCTCTAGGTTTGTATCTCTCTCACACAACCCCACGCAGGTGGTGTACGTATACAAGAAGAGAATAGGTGCACCGTGCACGTACTCATGCTTCATGCCCAGCCACACCCGCGTGGGTACACGGTGGAGCTCATTTCTTTACGAAATGGCAGCCCACGTGCTAATTTGAACGCCTGTAGCGGTTGTTTACCTAGGGAGGTCGTGTAACATGCGTGCACGCAACAAAGTTCGACTTGACGCGTTGCCGCGTTATTTTTAAATAAATTTATAGTGCTCAATGGCACGTACACAGAATATAAAACGATTTTTATGGAGGAAAAGGTAGTCCGCTCTTCAGAGTATCTCACACAAGGCTCCAGTGGCCTCTCTCTCTCTCTCACCATTGGTCACTGATCCGGCCGCATCCCGTCCGCCGGGGGAAAGGGAGTGCGGTGGCCTCTCTCTCTCACCGTTGGTCACAGATCCGGCCGCATCCCGTCCGCCGAGGGAAAGGGAGTGCGGTGGCCTCTCTCTCTCACCGTTGGTCACTGATCCGGCCGCATCCCGTCCGCCGGGGGAAAGGGAGGAAGTGCATCGTTTCTCCGTTCGACGGCGCCGAGGCAGCACGTCCCAATCTGCGGTACACGCCGTTCTCTCTAACCAAGCTCCGGCGCGGCAAGGCCTACGCCACTTGCTCGCAGATTCCGCCCGCCGCCGCTCACCTAGTTACATCCCGACGACCTCCAGGTATCCGCTCCGGCCTTGCTCCACTGCCCGTTTTCCCACGTCGCTGCATGTGGATCTTCCATAGTTCTTTGCCCAAAACGTCGCTCGTCCGGTGTACTTTCCATATTGCATTCTCATCCTCACACCATTTTAGACAAACACAACCATGTTGTTATCTTCCCTTAGTACAAGGAATATGCTTCTTTTTTGTCGTCGCATGTGTCATCAACTGTTATTGGCCAGTAATTGTTTCCTTTCTACCTCTTTTTGCAAACAGGGCTATCCGTTTCACGTCATTGCTATTGCGACCTTTTGGTGAACTGCACAAATCACTTTTTTCTTAAGAGTGTTTTGTGCAGTTGTACGAAAATGTCACACGGGCAACGTCTCTACATTTCAGTGCGACTGCACAAAGGGAGATTGGTTTTGCTCTATCCTCCTCATCCAACTCCGAGCCTAATCTTCTCCAACTAGTTAGTCTTAAGTGAGACTGCAAATGTGACCTGCTTCTATTTGTGTGTTTATTATTTCATCAGCAATCCTCTATTATCGTAATCACACTTGATATCTTTGGAACAGGGACGCTCAGCTCTATTTTAGTGGAACTGCACAAAATGATCGGAATGTTGCATGCTCCAGACAGCTACTTTTTTCCCAACATGCCTTGTTGATTTAGACAGAGCTGGGGGGACATTGCTGCCAATGAAAGCATGGATCAATTTTAATTTAACACCTTCTCACAACTTTGTCTTCAGTTGTGATGTAATTATTAGCTCTGATCTGCTAATAATCGACATGCATTAGCAAGGAAGTTAGTTTTTTATTGTTTCTGAAAGAGCATCGCTGGCAAGACACGCGAAACAAAAGCTGAAAGCTCACACCATTGTACAATTTCATGTCGTTGGAAAATTATTTGTATAGTACGTCAATTATGTAAACAAATGATGCAAGCTTGATATCATTGCCAGAAGCCTCTTCATCATCCGGGTCCATGTGCCATGCACAAAATTATACTCCTTCATTCCTAAATATTTGTCTTTTTTACAAATTTCAAACGGGCATATTTTAGAGTGTAGATTCACTCATTTTGCTTCGTATGTGTACTCCCTCCGTTCCTAAATATTCTATTCGTCTTAACAGAGATTTCAACAAGTGACTACATACGGAGCAAAATGAGTGAATCTACACTCTAAAATATGTCTATATACATCCGTATGTGCCAGTCCATTTGAAATCTCTAAAAAGACAAATATTTGAGAGAGAGAGTAGTCACTTGTTGAAATCTCTAGAAAGACAAATACTCCGGAGTACATTTAAGAACCGAGGGGGTAGTGCACAACCGCATGGGAGACTCACCCCGGTCGTTGCGCTGCATTAATAGTGAGTAATGAGCAATCAAATCATAAGCCCCACCATTCCCACTGTAAGTTGCTCTGAAGAAGCAACCATCAATACCCTCTTCTTTGAATCCGCTCGTACTACTCCATCTGTCACTATTTATACAGCGCGCTTCAGAAAAAAGGAAAAAAATCTATGGGACCAAGGCGACTAGCGATCGGCCTGAAAAATAGCATTGGTAGTTATAGCACGGCGTCTATTACTAGAGGGAATAATGTGTACACACATGCATGCAGTGCTTCCACCCCGGGTACACACATGCATGCACTCCGTAGTAGTACAGTACATGGAGAGAAAATTGCGGACTTGATTGCGGTTATGACACCCTAATTAATTGAGCATTATACCAAACGCGTCTAAAGTCTCTCTGGTGGTGGAAATGCATTGAGAGAAATGCATCATAATGAAGCGCGCCCTGTAAACTGTGACGGAGGGTGGAGTAGTATGAAGGTGCAAAACCAAGTACGCGTACTACTGCGCTTGGCTCTTCGCCCCTTCGTGAAGTCGAATAATGATGGTACTCCGCATGTTGGGTACTACAGTGTATGCCTCTGACAATCTGACACCGAATGGACTGATGCATGTCCACCGAGGGTAGGTTGCATTAGTCAAAAGGCGTAAGCGAGCTGCACCTTGTCCTGCAAGCTTCTCCTCGTTCTGCGAGTTGACGGGACACACCAAAAAGTAGTGCTAGTCCATACTCCCTCCTTTCTGGTTAATATGGCTTAATCTTTTTTGCGGGTAAATGAGAGAGCTTTATTCATATATAAGCATTCTTAGGACGATCAGCAAAGACACTGGTCACTAGGAAGCGAGGTACCCTGCAAAAAAAGAAGTAGGAAGCGAGGTGTTTCATCAAGCCAGCTCTCGGCCACATTCAAAGTGCAGCAAGCACGGTTCGCACGAAGATGCGCCGCAAGGTTTGCTGACCTGTTTACATGCTGAATAACAAAAAAAGAGGAAATATTACCGAGTGCTACTATTTGTAACAGGATATGAGCCAGAATTAAGCGAGAATTGTGGCGAGTGTTCCATGCAATCAACTTCCATTATCACATGCAAGAACCCTCGAAGAGAACCAAATGTGTTGAAGATTGCTTTATCACATTTTAAAATTATAATAAGAGTGCAGACGCTCCTCCATCCGGTTCCTAGTACTAGTATAGTACGCACCTTTATGGACTATAGTAGTAGTACTAGTAAACTTTGCGCGTGGCTATTCGGGAAGTCGAACAATAATAGCACTAGTAGTATAGTGTATGCTTCTGGCAATCTGACACCGAATTAACTGTTGCACGTCCACCGCCTGAGCGAGGGAGAGCTTGCATTAGTCAAAAGTTTCTCCTTGTCCTGCGAGCCACCGCGCGCAAGCTTCTCCCGCCCTGCAACCTTCTCCTTGTTCGGCAAGTTGACGGGACACAGCAAAGTAATGCTAGTCCATGTTGCCTCCTCTCCGGTTAATATGGCTTAATTTCAAACGAGATAAATACACTGTCTGTCACTATATATTTGTAAAAATACGATCAATGGACTTCATAATACGCTCATTGCGCTCAATATATATATTTTCCGATGTTCATACGGTCACTAGCTCACCCTGACTGAGTATGTGTGTGCATGCACGTGTAGGTTGAGCACTTGAGCGTGACCGTGTGTGTTCCGTCATGTGCTCGTACATGCATGCATTAGGGCATCGCGCGTGTTTTTGCGTCCATGTGTATGTGTGACTGTTGCATACACGTAGGGGGAGTACGTGTAGGGGCCACTAAGGAGCAGTCAAATCACACAGTAAGTTAGTCAGAAGAAGCAACCTTCATTTCACTCTTGAATGACACGTACGCAATATAAAATGGTCGATATGGAGAGAAAAAGAAACCACTATATATACACTAGCAGGAGCCTAAGCTACAAGCCTGCTTGCTTAGGTTGCTCTCTTCACAAACATAGAACGACGGGCCTGATCCTGCAGCTGGGGGAAGGGAACAATGTTCTGCGTAGACGCTGTCGACATCGGCGAGGGAGAAAACCCACAGTCGGTGCGTCCCAATCGGGGGTCACCGTGGTATGGGCTGATGCCGCGTCCCAACCGCCCTTCTAGCTACAGCCCGACGTCCCAGGTAGTCCATCTTCCTTTTGGAGCCGGCTTGCTCCACTGCTGTAGCTCCATCTCCATGTCGATCTTTCTCTACTTCTACCGGCTTCTATTTGTGATGAGTTTATGTCTCCTGAACTAGTGCCAGTACTATTATTCTAATCACACTTCTTCAATATCTTTGCCATCAGGGATGCTCAGGTCGATTTTAGTGGAACTGCACAAAAGCATCGTATGATCTGAGGGTGCCAGCCGTCTTTCCTTCCCGACAAGGAAAGTGCTATGGAACAAGAGGTACCAGAAGGTGGAGAACCAAAGAGTGCTGCTTCTATTGTTGCTGACATTCTCACTAAAGAATCTCCCTCTAGCACATTCCTTCGATAGGTTCTACCTGGCCAGGAAATTAAATCATGTTTAGGGTTTAGGGTTTAAGTCGTAGCGACCCCATCAGTAGTTTTTCTATCATACACGCTCTGACAATTTTTTTCTTTAGTTGTGAAGTAAATATTGGCTATGATCTATGAATCATTGAGATGCATCAGCACGCGTGTTAGTTTTACTTTGTATTTGATGGAATGTTGTTATGGGGCAACCTTGGAATAGGAATGAAAATGGAGTGGAAAAGTTTCCGTTTTTCCGGAGAAAAAATGGAAACGGAGAGAAACCAACATTTCGTTTCATTGGATCGCGCCATCGAGCAAAACCAACATTTAAATCACTTCTATCGTGTTCGTGTCTCACCCTCCTCCACAGCTCGACCCCACATGGTCGCTCGGCATGCCACTCACCGCAAACTGAGTAGTATACCATAACTTTCCCGCCTGCTTGTCGATGGATCGCGCCATGGAGTACTAGCACTACTAGAAGAGATTGACGAGTTGGGGGAGGACAGCTAGCTGTAGCACGGACTCCCAAGAACTTACTGGAAGAGATCGCACATGTTGTAGCCAGCTATTGTGACCTTTGAACGCGGAGCAGCCGCGTGCACCCGGAAGCGGCGCGGGTGACGCTCTCTCGGCCGGCGCGCCACAATCAATGCCGGCGCCAGTGAGAGGTCGCGTCCGCTCTGGCCGGGCATGAATGCGGCACTCACCGTTTCGGGCGGGAAGCACGCGCGCGTGATGAAGAGGGTTTGGGTTGGTCAGGACCGGCCATGTGTAACACCCCGAGAATCATGCTACAGTAATCCCATGCTAATGGCCATGTCATCGTGATCATCATAGTTAAATTTCCATAAGAAATAATTCAACTCCCAAACCCTAGTCAAGTTCAAGATTCAAATTGTAAGTGAAATTTAAAGTTTCACAAACATGTCTGAAAAATAGTTCATGTTTTAGAAAATATTCCATACGTATTTGTCATGATGAAACCAACCTCATTTGGATTCCAAAAATGCCCCTGGGAATTATTAAAGTGGATCAGCAGCATTTAAGTTGGCCGTTTAAAATTCAAACACAAATGTAAATAATTGTAAATGCCCTCAAACTTTTTATGCAACCCTAGAATATTGCATACCATTTTTGTGCAAAGTTTCATAAGTAACAAAATTCTTTTGATCAGTAAACTATTTAGGAGACAATAACTACTTATTGTTTTAGCGAAAGAAAAACACGGAGTGGAATTTTGCACTTGGCCCATTGCTACAGTAGGAGCCCAACCCACCTAGGGCCTCTTCTTCAAGCGTTCTGTTCACAGGGAGACAGAGTGCCTCCGTGTCGAGCATCCATGGCATCCTGGCCATGGATGGCCTCCACGTCCTCCCCATCGTCCTATAACTATGTGAAAGTATCGATATGGTTGACTAGAGGGGGGGTGAATAGGCAACTAACAATTTTTAGCTTTTCTTTAACAATTTAAACTTTGCATCAAAGTAGGTTGTCTAGATATGCAACTAGGTGAGCAACCTATATGATGCAACGAGGATAGGTACACAAGCAAGCAAGAGATATGAAACAAGTAAGCTTGCTCAAATAAAGGCACGAGATAACCAAGAGTGGAGACGGTGGAGACGAGGATGTGTTGCCGAAGTTCCTTCCCTTTGAGAGGAAGTACGTCTCCGTTGGAGTGGTGTGGAGGCACAATGCTCCCCAAGAAGCCACTAGGGCCACCGTATTCTCCTCACGCCCTCACACAATGCGAGATGCCGTGATTCCACTATTGGTGCCCTTGAAGGCGGCGACCGAACCTTTACAAACAAGGTTGGGGCTCTCTCCACAACTTAATTGGAGGCTCCCAACAAAAACCATGAAGCTTCACCACAATGGAATGTGGCTCCGAGGTGACCTCAACCGTCCAGGGTGCTCAAACACCCAAGAGTAACAAAATCCACACAAGAAAGTATGGGGGAAGCAAATATCCTTTGGTGGAAGTGTAGATCTAGGTCTCCTCCTTCAATCCCTAGCAAATCAACAAGTTTGAGTGGCTAGAGAGAGAGATCGGGCAAGAGAGCTTGAAGGGCATTAATGGTGGAGTGAGAGAGCTCAAAGGTAGGAGTGGTAGGTGGGAGAAGCCCCCTTAAATAGTCACCCCACATTTCAAACCGTTACTGCGTTTTTTTGCACTGCAGCGGTACAACCGGTCCTCGTCCCGGTACAACCAGGACTCATGGTGTAACTGCAAAACCCTACCAAGCGATACAACCGGACAGGCGGGCGGTAGTACCGGCTAAGAAAAATAACCGGACTAACCGCCTGGCTACCACCGCATCAAAACAGGAGCTTGACCGGTACTTGGGCGGTGCCTGGCCGGAACAACCGCATGGCCTTGAGCTCTTGGGCGGCTAAGTACTGAGCGGAAGAACCGCTCGGACCACCGGTGGTACCGGTCATCATGGAACGACCGGACCAACCGGGCTACTACCGCCCAAGAACCGCATCAAACCAGAAGCGGGAGCGGTACTTGAGCGGTGCATGGACGGAACCACCGCCCCAGCTATTGCAGAGCATGGTGGCAGTACCACCGCCCGGAGGCAGCGGTACAACCGCTCGAGCAAAGCTGGTGAGCGACAAGACCTAGCGGTACAACCGCTCCAGAGAGCGGTACAACCGCTGGGCAGAAACAGTGAGTAGAGAAGAGGGGAAGAGGCAAGGAAAACTCTCTCTCTCCCACACACACCTGAGGAAGGCAAAGAGAGGGTGAGAAAAGTGTACGTGAACTGATTCCCCCAGAGCTTCCTAATGAGGATTCCCTCTTGATAGTACGGGTACTCTACGACCAAAGAAAATAAAAGCGTGGAGGACACGTCTTCGATCTTTTCCTTTGAGAGGCAATAGCAATCCGATGTAAGCCTAAGCATCGAGAACCTGAAACATATAGCACACGATTAGACCATAAAGGGTTGTCATCATCATCCAAAACATAAAGTAGGGAAATGCCCTTTCAATCTCCTCCTTTTTGGTGGATGATGACAACAACACGATTTGCAAGAGATAAGTCAATGAAATCTAGACGGAACTCCCCCTGAATGTGTGCCCCAACAAGTACTAGCTGATAGAAAGCATGGGCACACTTTCAGGACTAGACTCCCCCTAGATTTTATAGACTCATCACTCTGAGCTCAAAAGGATAGGCAATAATAACGATAATGACCTACGAATGGAAAGGTAAACAGAGTAACAAGTCTCATGAAACAGGTCCACAACCAAACACAAAACACGAGAAAAAAAACCCAAGAAAATCCCCAAGACCTATAGAACCCTCTCCCCCTTTGGCATCAAGACACCAAAAAGGAAAAGAGCGAAGCTAGAGACCCAAAGCTCAGGCGTCCTCCTCTGACTCCTCAGTTGCATCTGGATCTTCATCATCAGAGTCGTCATCGTCGTCGTGATCAGATTCTTCCATGGCATTGTCAGCTGCTGCAAACAAGGATGATGGCTGGGGAGGGGCTTCATCATCAGTCCAGGTGCTATGGGTAGAGATCCAACACTCCTCTGGGGTGATGCTCTTCTCAGAGCCACTCTGAACCTGCATGTTGAGGTGCTTCATCATTGCAATTTGGCGACGCCATGCAAGCTTCTCATTGACATGTGCCTCATACATCTTCTTCTGGATGTCAGCCTGGAGACAAAAGGTCTTCTTCACCTTGGCAGTAAGTTTAGCCACCCACGAAGGCTGGGCCCCTGGCTCCAGCTCAAAGTCCTCATCGTCAGAAGTAGCATAGACATCCTCAGGAGCATGTTCAGGGAAGCGAGGCTCGGCATGCTTCTTCTTCTTAAGGAGCTTGACCTCATGAACAGTGAGGTTGTCTGGAGAAGTGAGGAGCTCTCCAGGACGACGAACAGCCCACACAGAGTTCAGAAAGCACATGACAAACGGAGCGTAGATTGGGACTTTACGGTAGATGACCATGTTGTACATCTCATGCCACAGCCAATTTGACACATCAAACGTTGCCCCTGTCCCCACCATGGTCTTCATAGCAACCATCAAATCAACCAGATAGCCATGAATCTCATCTTGATTGCCCACCTTGGGCAAGAGCACATTGCGGAACACTCGGTGCATGATGTCATAGACCTTCTCCAAATCCTTGGATTCTCCAATAATCCCACGGCCCCGAATGTACAGAGGGGCAAGCTTCTCCTTAGGCATGGACTCAGGAAAATCATGAGGGCGAATGCCACCTGAACACACACATGAGAAGAACACACAAAAACCCAACAAGGATGAGAGGATTGCACCCACTAGCAGAAAAGGAACAAGTTGCAACAACAGAGAAGATAGAACAGTGCTTAGTGGTTGATATACTCCGGTTGTACCGGATCTTCCGCCGGTAGTACCGCTCCAGCGGTTGTACAGCCCGTAGGGGCGGTAGAACCGCTGACAGTGGCACTACCAGGGAAGATAGATCTAACCGAGGCATACGAATCACACAAGTAATATTCCGAATTCTAAGTGATGCAAACAAGATAGGAGGCTAACAAAGAACTCTTCTAAGCCATAGATCGAACACTAAACGCGGAAAGATAAGAAAAGCCCTAGACAAGGAAGAACCCTAAAAAAATCTAGAGGCAAAGAACACGAGGCATTACCACCATCCATGGGAAGAGATCGGGAGGCCTCCACGGAGAGCCAAGGATCCGAAGCGCGAGACGAACTCTGGGGCAGGGGTAGAGATGGCCGGCGGCTAGGGCAAAAAAAAGGAACGAGGACAAAGGGAAAAAGACAACCCTTCAGCCCCGTCGAGTATATATAGGCCCGTACACACGCCCCGGTAGAACCGCTTAGGGGAGTGGTTGTACCGCTCGTCTGGTACAGACCGGTGGATGGAGGCGGTACTTCCGGTGCCTGGGAGGCAGCGGTAGTACCGCACGACATCGACCGGTAGTACCGGACGTGAGTTACCATGGGTTTGTGCGGTGAAACCGCCCAAGCACCGAACGGAGACCCTTGGGATGGCACAACCCGGTACCAGCGGTAGAACCGCTCGTGGTACCGGTTGTACCGCCCGACCACCTAAGCCCAAGCCAAGATCAAAAGAGTGCAGTCCGAAGGGAGGAAGAAGGGGCACAAAACAGGAGAGAAACAACACCCTAGGAGAACCTAACACAAAGAGCAAAGAGAGAAAGAGAGAAAACAACACGAGAACAACAAGGCTAACTCCAACCTCCCGAAGAGAGGACGGTGGCCGAGGCCACCTATGTTTGAGTCAATTGGTATGGCACCGCGAAGAATTATCCTTGGGTCCATGACCAAAACTCGTCTTTGAAGCACAAGTACCATCAAATATGGCTAATGTGAAAGACACAATCAATTTATGCATAATGGGGGGAGGGAGAGTTCATTGAGAGAACAACACTCCCCCTATGTCCATGCCTACACCTAAACTAGACAACAAATTGAGCGTGGTAGGGTGTGCAAGGGTTCAAGCCACATTGCTCGAATCAATGATATTTAGCTCATGCCTTAACTCGCGAAATCTTGCTTCATCTAAGGGCTTCGTGAAAATATCTGCAAGGTTGGCATGAGTGTTGACATAGTTGAGCTCGATCTCTCCTCGTCTAATGTGATCCCGGATGAAGTGATACCGGATCTCAATATTCTTCTTCTTGAAATGTTGCACCGGATTGAGAGAGATCTTGATGGCACTTTAATTGTCACACCAAAGAGGCACTTTGTCACAAGTGACACCGTAATCCTTTAAAGTCTGCCTGATCCATAGGAGTTGAGCACAACAACTGCCGGCGGCAACATACTCCGCCTCAGTGGACGAGAGAGACACACAACTTTGCTTTTTGGAAGACCAACTTACCAAAGAGCAACCAAGGAATTGGCACCCTCCGGAAGTGGACTTCCTATCCACTTTGTCTCCCGCCCAATCGGAATCCGAGTACCCTACAAGCTTGAAGTTTGATCCTCTAGGGTACCATAGGCCAAAGTTTGGGGTATGAGCCAAATATCGAAAGATTCGTTTGACCGCCACATAGTGACTTTCCTTAGGTGCGGCTTGAAACCATGCACAAATTCCCACACTCAACATGATGTCCGGTCTAGATGCACAAAGGTAAAGCAAGGATCCAATCATGGAACGATATACCTTTTGATCCACCACTTTACCATTGGGATCTAAGTCAAGTTGGCACTTGGTGGGCATTGGAGTGGAAGCCGGCTTGACGTCACTTAGCTTGAATCTCTTGAGCATGTCTTGAGTGTATTTGGATTGATTGATGAAGGTTCCTTCTCTTCTTTGCTTCACTTCGAACCCTAGAAAGAACTTCAACTCTCCCATGGAGGACATCTCAAACTTTGAGGTCATGAGAGCGGCAAATTCCTCATTGAAAGCTTTGTTAGGAGAACCAAAGATAATATCATCAACATATAATTGGCACACAAACAACTCCCCTTTGACCTTCTTAGTAAAAAGAGTGGGGTCGCTTAGCCCAACTTCGAAACCACGGTCTTGTAACAACTCGGTAAGGTGGTCATACCACGCACGTGGGGCTTGTTTAAGGCCATAGAGCGCCTTATCGAGTTGATACACATGATCGGGAAAGTAGGGATCCTCGAACCCGGGGGGTTGCTTGACGTAAACCAATTCATTAATGGGACCATTAAGAAAAGCACTCTTCACATCCATTTGTTGTAACTTAAAATTATGATGAGAAGCATATGCAATTAACATGTGAATGGATTCAAGACGAGCAACGGGAGCAAAGGTTTCACCGTAGTCGATACCCTCGACTTGGGAGTAGCCTTGTGCTACCAAACGAGCCTTGTTGCGAATGATAATCCCATGGGCATCTTGCTTGTTCTTGAATATCCACTTGGTTCCAATGACATTGTGGTTCCCCGTTAGCCTTGGCACCAATCTCGACACTTTGTTGCGCTCAAAGTTGTTGAGTTCTTCGTGCACGGCATTGAGCCAATCCAGATCTTCTAGCGCCTCATAGACCTTGTGGGGTTCCACACAAGAGAAAAACGCGTGATTCTCACAATAATTTGCTAATTGTCTACGAGTGCTTACCCCCTTTCTTAAGCTTCCAAGCACATTCGTCATGAGATGATCCTTGGTGGAGAGCTTGGATGCAATCTTGGCGGCACGACGCTCTAATTCCTCCTCGGTGGTGAGTTGAGGAGCGGTTACTTGATCATCTTGAGCGCCGTCATGAACTTGTTCTTGATCTTGAACTTGCTCGGGGGAGAGAACTTGACCTTGGGCATCACTTGGTGTGTCAACACCGTCTTGAGTATGATCTTGCCCTTGGTCTTGTTCATGAGGTTGAGGGCCTTCACTTTGTTCTTCGGAAGCGTGTGGGCCTTGGGTTGGTGATGGCTCCACTTGGGTGGAGCATTGTCCTTCTCCTTCGGCCACAAGGGGTTCCTCAATGGGTAGGATAAAACCAACACCCATTCTTCTTATGGCTTGAGGAGGAATTTCATCACCTACATCACAAGTGCCACTTTGCTCCACTTGGGAGCCGTTATTCTCATCAAAATCCACGTTACACGTCTCCTCAATAAGTCCCATGGATTTATTGAGGACACGGTAAGCATGAGAGTTTGTAGCATAACCAACAAATATGCCCTCATGAGCTCTAGCCTCAAATTATGCAACCGAACACCTTTCTTGAGAATGAAACACTTACACCCGAATACCCGGAAGTACTTGAGGTTGGGCTTGTTACCGGTGAGTATCTCATATGGAGTCTTGTTCAAGCCCTTGCGGAGGTAGAGCCGATTGGATGCATGACACGCGGTGTTGATGGCTTCGGCCCAAAAGTTGTACGGAGACTTGAACTCCGCCATTATGGTCCTTGCCGCATCCATCAACGCCCGGTTCTTCCTTTCCGCAACACCATTTTGTTGAGGGGTGTATTGTGCGGAAAATTGATGCTTGATTCCCTCATCACTAAGAAATTCATCCAAGGTGTAGTTCTTGAACTCGGTGCCGTTGTCACTTCCTATTGTCAAGATCTTTGCATTGTGTTGACGTTGTGCTTCATTTGCAAAGTCAATGACGGTTTGTTGGGTCTCGCTCTTCCTCTTGAAGAAATACACCCACATGTACCTTGAGTAGTCATCCACAATCACCAAGCAATACTTCCTACCTCCAAGACTATCAAAGGATGGAGGCCCAAAGAGATCCATGTGAAGGAGCTCCAAAGGCCTCTTTCAATAAATGATAGTCGTGGGAGGGTGAGCCTTCTCATGTAGCTTTCCTTCGATACAGGCACTGCAAGCACGATCTTTAGCAAAACTAACATTCGTTAGTCCATGGACATGGTCCCCCTTGAGGAGACTTTGCAAAGATCTCATATTGACATGGGCTAAACGGCGATGCCAAAGCCATCCCACATCAACTTTAGCCATTAGGCATGTCGCGGTCTTAGTGGGTCGCTCCGAAAAGTTAATCACATATAGACCATTCTCGACATGCCCAACAAAGGCTACTTTAAGAGTCTTGCTCCACAAGAGGGCCACGGTATCGATATCAAAGAAAGTGGCAAAGCCCATGATTGCAAGTTGACGAACGGAAAGTAAATTGTATGCAAGGGACTCAACAAGCATGACCTTCTCGATCATGAGATCATGAGAGATGACCACCTTGCCAAGTCCCAATACCTTAGAAGATGAGGCGTCACCCCACTCGACATTGGTGGGCATAGATGGAACCTTGTGCATGTCCACCACCAAGTCCTTGCTTCCGGTCATATGATTTGTAGCTCCGCTATCAAGCAACCATGATCCACCACCGGAAGCAAACACCTACAAGAGATCAATTCTTGGTTTTAGGTACCCATTTTGTAATGGGTCCTTTGATGTTAGTAACAAGGGTCTTAGGAACCCAAATAGACCATTCAATGTATTCATGAAGAGAACCAACAAATTTGGCATAAACATGCCCATCACTAGCACGGCATAACACATAAGAAGGATTAAAATCGCCGGCTTTGTTGGGAGGGGTGACATTGCCCTTCTTGACATTGTTCTTCTTCTTCTCCTCTGGGGCACTCTCTCCCTCCCTCACAAAGGTTTGCATGAGAGGAGGAGGTCGTTTGGTCTTGTCATTCTTCTTGTTCTTGGAGTCGGGCACGTACCCAACCCCTTCCTTGGCCACAACTCCCTTTTGGTTGATCAAGAGATCGTTGAGGTTCTTCTTGCCTTGTATGCAAGTCACAAGACCTCTCTCAAGTTGCTCCTTCAACTTAGCATTTTCCTCAACAAGATGTATATGCTCACAACACGGGTTAGTAGCATTTGCATTATCAATTAAAACCATATGAGGAAAAGTTGCTTTCTCCTTAGTTAGCTTCACTTGGAGTTGATCATGAGACTCCTTGAGACTAGCGTGAATACCCTTCAAGGCCTTGTGGGCCTTGTCAAGTATATCAAACTCCTCTTTGAGTCTAGCAAGATCAACCCCGAGTTTGGCCTTCTCGGAATTTAGCACACGAGAAACAATGAGGTCATGATCATAATCTTTCTTTAACTTAGCATGATCAACGTTGTGTGACTCCTCAAGAGCTAAACGAAGACCATGCTCTTCCTCAAGAGCATTGGAAAGATCCGAGATCTCATTGGCATAGTCACGACTATGCCCTTCCATCTTAGAGATGGTGTTCTCGTGAGCCTCGATCATGTCATTGGCTTCACAAAGTTGTTCCAAGAGAGCAACAAAGTGCTTCTTGGATTTTCCCTTGAGTTTGCCCATAAAGGCCTCAAACTCGTTAGCCTCCACATTAGCTCCCTCAAGTTCATTAATGCAATCCGTCGTGGAAGGATGATTAATGATGGTAGTTTTGATGTTGGAGGTTACCTTGTTGGTGGCTTTAGCCATGAGGCACTTGGCGGTGATGCTCTCGTTGGGTGAGTGGAAGAGAGACACCCATGACGTTGTTGCAATGGCAACGGAGGCCATGGCAACCGACTCATCATCTTCATCATCGTCATCATCCTCATTGTACTCTTCTTGCACAACCAAAACCTTGGGAGGAGTCTTCTTGGAGAAGTTGTTCTTGTTGGGGAACGACTTGGCCTTGTCCTTTCGGATGAGCTTGCCACCATTGTCTTCCCTCTTCTCATACGGGCATTCTGCAACGAAATGACTCACGTTGCCGCTATTGTAGCAAGTCCTTACACGTTGCTTGCCCCTTGTACCACTCGAGTTGTTTTTGCTAAAGTTTGGCCTCGAGTTTTTCTTGCTCCAAAATTGCCTTGAAGCAAGTGCCATGTGTTCATGATATGCATACTTCGTATCTTCGGGGTTGCTCTCCTCTTCTTCCTATTCTTTGTCTTCCACGATGAGCTTGGCCTTCAATGCAAGGTTAGGCTTCTTTGCCCGTTGAGAAAGGAGCACCGCATTGTCGGCGGTCTTGTCCAAAATGTTCATGGACACAGACTCATCCAACACTTCGCTTGAGGTCAAAGTGTGGAAGTCCGGTCTTTGACGAATGACGGAGGACATGGCCTTGTGATAGGGCATCATTGCCTTGAGGAATTTGCGCTTGATCCAATTATCATCCGTGTCCTTGCTCCCGTGATCTCGTAGTGAGACCGCGAGTTTGGTTACTCTCCGATAGAGCTCACGAGGTTCTTCATCTTCCTTCATTGCAAACTCATCGGCCTCATCTTGTACCACTTCATAGTTGGAGCGTTGAATGCTTGCACTTCCCCGGTAGAGAGACACGACACAATGCCATGCATCTTTGGCCAAGGCGAAAGGACGAAGATGAGGTAGGTCTTTGGGTGGAATTGCATCTTGAATGATGAAGAGAGCATTATCATTGAATTGATTGTCCGCGGCTTCTCGAGGAGTGAAGTTGCTTGGATCATGTGGATAGAAACCTTCTTCAATGATTCTCCAAAGGTTAGTGTTCACACGATTTAAATGACATTTAAAGCGGTAAACCCAAGAATCAAAATCCTCATTTTTCACAATCTTAGGGGGAGGACCGGCATGATTCAAATGAGTGGAAGGAACCGGTCCACCATAAACAATTGGTGGTTCCACATGGGCAAAGATGCCGGTGCCATTCTTGCCACTAGAAGAAGGAGCCTTTTCACTACTAGCTTCCCCCTTGTCGGGGATAGCATCCGTCACCTTGTTGGCGGGATCACCCACTTTCAACGGTGCGGTGGATAGTTTAAGCCCCTCAAGAAATTTAGTAAACATGCTTTCGACTTCGGTCATCATGGAGGTTTTAAATGTCTCTAAGGCCACATTGAACTCCTCATGAGAGACCGAAGTTCCCCCATCTCCCGTAGACGAGATCGGATTCACACCGGAGTGTTCCTCCACACCGTCTACGGTATCAACCATACTCTTTGGACGGTAAAGTCCTTAAAAAAGAGACGAGGCTCTGATACCAATTGAAAGGATCGATATGGTTGACTAGAGGGGGGGGTGAATAGGCAACTAACAATTTTTAGCTTTTCTTTAACAATTTAAACTTTGCATCAAAGTAGGTTGTCTAGATATGCAACTAGGTGAGCAACCTATATGATGCAACGAGGATAGGTACACAAGCAAGCAAGAGATATGAAACAAGTAAGCTTGCTCAAATAAAGGCACGAGATAACCAAGAGTGGAGACGATGGAGACGAGGATGTGTTGCCGAAGTTCCTTCCCTTTGAGAGGAAGTATGTCTCCGTTGGAGCGGTGTGGAGGCACAATGCTCCCCAAGAAGCCACTAGGGCCACTGTATTCTCCTCACGCCCTCACACAATGCGAGATGCCATGATTCCACTATTGGTGCCCTTGAAGGCGGCAACCGAACCTTTACAAACAAGGTTGGGGCTCTCTCCACAACTTAATTGGAGGCTCCCAACAAAAACCACGAAGCTTCACCACAATGGAATGTGGCTCCGAGGTGACCTCAACCGTCTAGGGTGCTCAAACACCCAAGAGTAACAAAATCCACACAAGAAAGTATGGGGGAAGCAAATATCCTTTGGTGGAAGTGTAGATCTAGGTCTCCTCCTTCAATCCCTAGCAAATCAACAAGTTTGAGTGGCTAGAGAGAGATCGGGCAAGAGAGCTTGAAGGGCATTAATGGTGGAGTGAGAGAGCTCAAAGGTAGGAGTGGTAGGTGGGAGAAGCCCCCTTAAATAGTCACCCCACATTTCCAACCGTTACTGCGTTTTTTGCACTGCAGCGGTACAACCGGTCCTCGTCCCGGTACAACCGGGACTCACGGTGTAACTGCAGAACGCTACCAAGCGGTACAACCGGACAGGCGGGCGGTAGTACCGGCTAAGGAAAATAACCGGACTAACCACCTGGCTACCGCACAACCACCGCATCAAAACAGGAGCTTGACCGGTACTTGGGCGGTGCCTGGCTGGAACAACCGCATGGCCTTGAGCTCTTGGGCGGCTAAGTACTGAGCGGAAGAACCGCTCGGACCACCGGTGGTACCGGTCATCGTGGAACGACCGGACCAACCGGGCCACTACCGCCCAAGAACCGCATCAAACCAGAAGCGAGAGCGGTACTTGAGCGGTGCATGGACGAAACCACCGCCCCAGCTGTTGCAGAGCATGGTGGCGGTACCACCGCCCGGAGGCAGCGGTACAACCGCTCGAGCAAAGCTGGTGAGCGACAAGATCCAGCGGTACAACCGCTCCAGAGAGCGGTACAACCGCTGGGCAGAAACAGTGAGCAGAAAAGAGGGGAAGAGGCAAGGAAAACTCTCTCTCCCACACACACCTGAGGAAGGAAAAGAGAGGGTGAGAAAAGTGTACGTGAACTGATTCCCCCAGAGCTTCCTAATGAGGATTCCCTCTTGATAGTACGGGTACTCTACGACCAAAGAAAATAAAAGCATGGAGGACACGTCTTTGATCTTTTCCTTCGAGAGGCAATAGCAATCCGATGTAAGCCTAATCATCGAGAACCTGAAACATATAGCACACGATTAGACCATAAAGGGTTGTCATCATCATCCAAAACATAAAGTAGGGAAATGCCCTTTCACTATGCCAAATGAAAACCCTAGATCGAGCGCGTCCATCTCCCCCTCATTCCCCCATTGCCCCCTTCTTCTTCTGCTCGAAATCGAGCTTGATATCTTCGATGTCACCACTGCCTCGCCCTTGTTGCCGCGGCCACCGTTGTCGCTGTCGCTCGGCGGCATGTCCGGGAGGATCGTTGTGCTCGGCTTCGTCCGTTCCGGGGACCAGCTCAAGCCAGGGAGCTGCGTAACCACCGCCATCATCGACTTCTTCAACCGGCCGTCACCAACTCGCCGTCGATGCCGTCACTCCGGTCCACCCGACCATGTCTTCGGCACCGCTGTGAGACGCTCTTCCAAACCCCCTCTCCTTGTTGTCGATTAGTCGTCGTAACCGCCGTCCCCGAGCTCATCCGAGTTGCCGCGTATGTACATACATGCATACTGTCGCTGCTACTCCTGCTAGCTTCTCCGCTAGTTGCTGGTGCTTTGCACAGCTACCGCCCTGCTATTGCTGCCGTAGCCGCGTGCCATGTTGACCCCCTGCTCGCCGTCTGCGCCCGCGCCGCCCGTTCACCGGTCGTCACCCACCTTGGCCGGAGCTGTCCCCATCTGCGCGCGTGCCCTGCTGCGCCTGACGCCATCCTGCGACCGTGGCCGGAGCTCCATGTACGCGCACCAACTGCTGCTAATGCTTTACAGCGGCGCTCCGCCGACGGTCCCGCGCTGCCCTGTCACCCGCACCTGCTAGCCTCTCCCATCCGCCTGGCCATGCTCGCCCGCGCCGCTCGAGCTTCCTACACATGCGCTCGCCGCAGCTGCCGCCGCTGCCGCCGCCACTGCTAGTCCTGCGCGCGCCCGCCGGAACTCTTGCCTCCGCCTCCGCCTGCCACTTGATCCGACAACGCGGCCCGGGCCGTATCCGGCCATGCACGGCTTTGCCTGGCTGCCTCCGTGCCATGTGGAAGACTGCTGCTGCTCTGAACGTACTACTGCTGCTGAATGCTACCGTATCTATGGCTAGCTTTGCGAATATTACGCTGATTAACCCCCTTCACAGCCTCTAATCAGCGGGTAAACAACTACTAATAGGCCAAGAAAAATTATGAGTAGAAAGTATACTTGAAAAACTTCATTTTATCCCATTGGACCAAATCCTTTCGATGAACAGATTAAATCGTATGAAAATCACAAAAGGCTATCTTCTGTTAACAAAGAACATAATTAACCCCTAGTTGTGTGTGTGCGTGTGTGTTCTGTGTTTGTGAGGCCGGCCCCATGTTCAATTAGTTTAGGGTTAATTAGTATTTAGGTTAGCTACTAATAGATGACATGTGGACCCCATTAATTAGGTTAGTATTTATTTATTTGTTTAGGTATAGCCTATGACATGTGGGATCCACTTCTACTATTCATGTGTTGACCAGTCAAATATTGACTGGTTCAACCCAGCCCCACTAGCCCCACTATCATACATTGTGGCTAGAATACTGCTAGGTGGCAAAGTATTTCACCGTTTATAATTCGAGTTAAATAAATTCTAGAAATCTTTTAAACTTTGAAAATTCACAAAATTAACCGTAACTCGGATGAAAATACTTTGAACATGAAAGTTACTCAGATCGATGAGATAAATCTGAATATGCAGTCCGTTCGTCCGCCACGCATCCCTAGCATAGCAAACACGCAACCTTCCCCCTCCGGTTCATCTGTCCTAAAATGCAAAACACCAGGAATACTTTCCCGGATGTTTTCCCCTTCACTGGTACCACCTCGTACCGCATTAGGGCACACCTAGCATCACGCTTTGTCATGTCATGCATCTTCATGCATTTGTTTGCATTATATTTATTGTTTCTTCCCCCTCTTCTCTCGCTAGACACCGAGACCGACGCCACTGCTACCCAGTACGACTACGGTGTTGACGACCCCTCCTTCTTGTCCGAGCAACCAGGCAAGCCCCCCCCCCTTGATCACCAGATATCACCTACTCTTCTCTATACTGCTTGCATTAGAGTAGTGTAGCATGTTACTGCTTCCGTTAATCCTATCCTGATGCATAGCCTATCCTTGCTACTACTGTTGTTACCTTTACCTGTAATCCTAATGCTTAGTATAGGATGCTACTTTATCATCAGTGGCCCTACATTCTTGTCCGTCTGCCATGCTATACTATCGAGCCGTGATCACTCGGGAGGTGATCACGGGTATATACTTATACATATATATACATGCTATACAGGTGGTGATTAAAGTCGGGTTGGCTCGTAGGAGTACCCGCGAGTGATTCCGATGTTGGGGGCTGAAGGGGCAGGTGGCTCCATCCCGGTAGAGATGGGCCTGAGTTCCCGAAGGCCCCCGACTGTTACTTTGTGGCGGAGCGACAGGGCAGGTTGAGACCACCTAGGAGAGAGGTGGGCCTGGCCCTGGTCGGCGTCCGTGGTTATATCAAAATAACATGCTTAACGAGATCTTGGTATTTGATCTGAGTCTGGCTACTGGCCTATACGCAAAAACCATCTACGCGGGGACAGTTATGGGCACTCGACGTCGTGGTATCAGTGGAAGCCTTCGCGACATCAGCGACTGAGCGGCACGCGCCGGGTTGGACCGCGTAACGCAACTTCCTTTGTAATGGAGGTTGCTAGGTCTGCTCTCCGGCTGCGTACGCAACGTGCAGGTGTGCAATGTGCGATGGGCCCAGACCCCTGCGCCACAGGATTTAGACCGGCGTGCTGACCTCTCTGTTGTGCCTAGGTAGGGCTGCGACGTGTTGATCTTCCGAGGCCGGGCATGACCCAGAAAAGTGTGTCCGAACAAAGGGGATCGAGCGTGTTGGGAAATGTGGTGCACCCCTACAGGGAAGTTGATCTATTCGAATAGCCGTGTCCCTCGGTAAAAGGACGACCCGGAGTTGTACCTTAACCTTATGACAACTAGAACCAGATACTTAATAAAACACACCCTTCCAAGTGCCAGATACAATCGGTGATCGCTCTCTCACAGGGCGACGAAGGGAGGATCATTGGTTAGGATTATGCTACACGATGCTACTTGGTGAACTTACCATCTACTCTCTTCTACTGCTGCAAGATGGAGGTTACCAGAAGCGTAGTCTTCGAAAGGACTAGCTATCCCCCTCTTATTCCGGCATTCAGTAGTTCAGTCCACATATGATACCATTAATCCATTTGATACCAATGCATACATATGTAGTGTAGCTCCTTGCTTGCGAGTACTTTGGATGAGTACTCACGGTTGCTTTGCTCCCTCTTTTCCCTTTTTCTATACTCGATTGCTGCGACTAGATGATGGAGCCCAGGAGCCAAACGCCACTGTCGATGACGACTACTACTACTCGGGAGGTGCCTACTACTACGTGCAGCCCGCTGACGGCGACCAGGACTAGTTTAGGAGGATCCCAGGCAGGAGGCCTGCGCCTCTTTCGATTTGTATCCCAGTTTGTGCTAGCCTTCTTAAGGCAAACTTGTTTATCTTATGTCTGTACTCAGATATTGTTGCTTCCGCTGACTCGTCTACGATCAAGCTCTTGTATTCGAGCCTTCGAGGCCCCTGGCTTGTAATATGATGCTTGTATGACTTATATTATTTGTAGAGTTGTGTTGTGATATCTTCCCATGAGTCCCTGATCTTGATCATACACGTTTGCGTGTATGATTAGTGTACGATTGAATCGGGGGCGTCACAAGTTGGTATCAGAGCCGACTGCCTGTAGGAATCCCCCTTCCACACTCCTTGGGCGAAGTTGAGTCTAGACATTACAAAACTTTTACTAACATGGCTGTGTGCCTTATGGGCCCACGTCGCCATCTGGATGGTATTAGTATCTTTTACTCCTCGATCCTTACTTTGGGACTCTAATCTCTCTTATCTTCGGGTTAAATGAATTTTCTAAAACTCTAACATTAGGTTCTTGTAACAAATTTCTCCCGGAGAGCCACTTATTACAGATGATCGCCTGCTGCACCAGAAGATTCCGAAGTTACTCACCGATGTTCTCTCGAGACCTTGTTCCCGTCGCTTTTGCAATTCCCTATCATCGATATATCCCTATGGATAAATACATACACTTGTCGTTCTTACCTTTATTCCCGGTTGCTCGTGTTATTAGAAGATACACCGAAAATTATCTCTATTGTTCTGAGAATACTTTGTGGCTACTACCTTACAGTTCTTTGCCACCTGAATACCCCTATGGATAATTTCTCGCACTCATCGAGTATCCGCTCATCCCCAGTTGATTCTGGTATTTCACAAAAGCTTTTGAAATACCATTCGATCTTCCGAAGATCCTCAACAACCTATTGCTCTTGAAATTCTTGGTTGCTTGCATTGGGATTAAATCCTATAAGTCTGGTAATCTTATTGGCATCCTTTGTCATTATCAATTTAAGTCTGTTGATCCAATATGATGTGAATGCTCTCAATCCTCAGTCATATCCTAGAATTCATCCTTCCGGCTCAGACATCATTTCAAACGTGAGCTGGTTCTCGCCAATCAAGTTGTCGTTGATTGTGCCCCTAAGTATATTGGACTTATCCATCCTTGATTAGAGCGTCTGCTTCTGATCCTTCACTTTGTAAATCATAATTCCTTTGCAATTGAGCTCTAAGTTACTTAGTTGTTTCTATAATCCAATGTCTTTGCATTGATTCTTCCTCTGGTTGTGAGCTGTTACTCACATCAGATCCTTTATGGACCATCAGAACCTTGTTGGATTTTATCCGACAACGTCCTTCATATTCAATCACTTTGGAAGTTCTTTCCCTGATACATAATGCCTTTGGTATATCTTATTCCATGATTTAGCCAACCATGCTATGCTTTCGAGCTGGTGATATTTACTATTGAAGCTTGTAGTATATGTTTCCATGATCCCTAATGGGTTGAACCAACGCCTTCCCTAACCTATGTGAACCCGAAAGATTTCACGGGTAATACTTATCTGGTATTGCACCAGGTAAAACTTCCAACAACTAATGTCATTTTCGAAATACGAGGAGGTGAATGGAAGGTTATGCATTAAGGAAGTGGGAGTCGACCTTGAACCTTTGTGTTCATGCCCATGGACACGATGTAGATCCTATCATGGAAGCTTCTTGTAATAATAACTATTTCCTTGATATAATATCCTTGGTATCGGTGAATTAATCCTTTGCAATCGTGGTTCCGACCATATGTTCTTCTTTGATCCCATTTCTCGGGCAAGTTTAAGCACTTGTCTTCTGTGGATCAATACACCTGTCCAACCTTTACTTTGATCTTTCGTCGAGTATTACACCCTGGTATCTCGAGATCATCACAGGACTGCATAACTTCTTATGAGTTCTCCATCAAGTACTACATTCTCACTGATTCCAAATTTTCACGGGCTTTTGAGTTATTAAACACTCAAAGACACCGATAACTGAACCGAGTCCGCACTACGGTTCAACAACTTTTAGTAATCTTCTTTACTTACAAGTTTGTACCCAATCACGCCATTCCTAGCCTGTTCGGCTACATCATTACCGTGCTAATTTTAATTGTGCTACTTGGCCCTTCCCGGAGCACAAATTTTGACGATGAGCTAAGCTTACGTTGACTTTCCTCGTCATATCCTTTTGCCTTGAACAACAAGCTGGATTCTAGGTTTGTGATGTACCCGTGGTTCCAATAACCTTTTGCTTCATCATTCCTTTGACTTGATGTCATTGCCGATCGATTACACCTTCATGAAATCTCTCGACAATTGTGTCGTGATCATCATCAACATTCTGAGCTCTTCCAGGATATCAATTGAATTCATGATGGGAAATACCATCCTTGCCCCTTGATGATTTGTGTTATCATCAACAACATCTTTGATTTCCCTCTCAACACAAACTTGTTCGTGTTTTGTGTTATACCTTGATATCCTTGCTACCTAGCATTTGTTCTTCTTTACCTTGGAAGTATTACCATCTTTTATGTCAAGAATGTTGTGAGAATTGCTCCACCTCTTAAGAATTCTTGATATAGTAACACTTCTTGCCATCACCATTCTTTCTTGGTCCCCGTGTTGATTCTAACCGAGATACTAACAAGTGAACAATGCTCCTTGGATTCTATACTTCTAGCAACCCTATTGCCATGAAGTCAATGGTCGATAGTTCATTCTTAGACTATTGGTTATTGAATCGCCATTCTAACATTGATCATGCTACCTGAGCCCATATTTCGGTTGCACCTTTCAACCAATGTCTAGTTGTGTATGTTTTCCTCTAGCATACATCTTTATATCATTTGATCTGACAAATGTTATCTCCTTGTTCACATAATTGTGGAAATCCATCTTTTGGAGATCTCGTTGAATTGTCGTTGAGTCCATCAGCCACCTCCTCATCCTCTTCTTCGTTTACTGATGAACTCTTGTTCCGAAACTCGCTTCCATAGTTCATTTCCCAAGAAACTTGCTATGTCATCTCGACAATTTGTGTTGCACCTTTCCTTCTCAGGCCTCCAAAGTCTGAGGTATCCTGGCACCAATCAGATCTGAATCTTGGTCAGATATGATGGTTGGAACATATTTCCAAGAATTATAACATTTGGTCGTTATATGGCCCATTAAGGTGATGTCATTCCTAGCACACCTGGCCGGAGGACCTATTGTTATAGTATCCTCTTTAGCAAGGTTAACCACTCTTCCAAGCGGAAATTGTAAGACTTATTCTATAAGTTGTTCCTAATAAGTCCTTTGTGTATCTAGAGTCCGACCTTTGATTGAAGACCATGTCAATGCTATCTCGAAGCATGTCGGTGGTACTTCGATCTTCAATAAGAATAGTTGAAACAATTCTAAGTTCTCATTATCAATTATCCAAACACTGTTGCATGGATAATGTCATGAAATTTCTCTTCCCTCACCTAAAGGGTTTACTACTTTATATCCTATCGTGCTTGTCATTGGGAAGGATATACCTCTGAAATATGTTTTTAAACACATTTTCCTTTCCATTGTTTTGTTTGACCTTTCTTGTAATATGACTTAACTGAGCAGTAATAATTCCATGCTTATGTAAGTACCTTGTTATACCACTCTGTCAGTAAGACCCTGTTACTATTGTCGATGACATTCTGGTATCCACCGATGGACGAGAACCTTGCCTATTGGTCCGCCTCGTTTAACAAGCAGGAAGATGGTTCTCTTCGTCCCTCGCAGTTGGTACCAACGGTTGTTGCCGACATAATTGACAGGCTACCCTCTGACAGGCCTTGCTATAATAACCGTACAAGATGTCACCGCCCTTCCTACTTTTAACCCACATGGTGGCCCCATAACCCATAGTTCCACAGGATCAAAACCTGACTCTCCTGCACACCCTCCTGTTTCCAAAGTTATTCCTCGCGTGTGGCCTCATATGTAATTCACGAGCCACCTTCCGAGATATCATCAATTCTGGTATCAGAAACAAAACTTATTCCCATTGCTCTGGACCACTTTTACATTATGTTTCAGGCATCGAACAATTGCCTACCCGCTTGAAACTTCTCATGGTACCTTCTTACTTGGCTCTCAAATTTTCTTAAGTTTTAGTTTGAGAGTTACTTTCCGCCACCTTCCCCGATGTTAGCTACCAGATAGTCAACCTTGTAGAGGTCCGTTCTCCCGGAATATACCCACCCTTTATTCTTTCGTAAGTACGATGGAGTTCCCGAAGAAAGGATGCCGACTTCATCATGATGACCTGGAGAAGAGAAATAAAGACATCAGCATAATGGACCGACCTTTTCGAGAAGAGCAACCAAGACCGAGAAGACTCGTTAGAATTCCGTAACCAAATCTATCCCCCATACTCCACCTCCTAAATCTCGGGACGAGATTTCTTGTAGTGGAGGAGATTTGTAACACCCCAAGAATCATGCTACAGTAATCCCATGCTAATGGCCATGTCATCGTGATCATCATAGTTAAATTTCCATAAGAAATAATTCAACTCCCAAACCCTAGTCAAGTTCAAGATTCAAATTGTAAGTGAAATTTAAAGTTTCACAAACATGTCTGAAAAATAGTTCATGTTTTAGAAATATTCCATACTTATTTTTCATGATGAAACCAACCTTATTTGGATTCCAAAAATGCCCCTGGGAATTATTAAAGTGGATCAGCAGCATTTAAGTTGGCCGTTTAAAATTCAAACACAAATGTAAATAATTGTAAATGCCCTCAAACTTTTTATGCAACCCTAGAATATTGCATACCATTTTTGTGCAAAGTTTCATAAGTAACAAAATTCTTTTGATCACTAAACTATTTAGGAGACAGTAGCTACTTATTGTTTTAGCGAAAGAAAAACACGGAGTGGAATTTTGCACTTGGCCCATTTCTACAGTAGGAGCCCAACCCACATAGGGCCTCTTCTTCAATCGCTCTGTTCACAGGGAGACAGAGTGCCTCCGTGTCGAGCATCCATGGCATCCTGGCCATGGATGGCCTCCACGTCCTCCCCATCATCCTATAACTATGCCAAATGAAAACCCTAGATCGAGCGCGTCCATCTCCCCCTCATTCCCCCATCGCCCCTTCTTCTTCTGCTCGAAATCGAGCTTGATATCTTCGATGTCACCACTGCCTCGCCCTTGTTGCCGCGGCCACCGTCGTCGCCGTCGCTCGGCGGCATGTCCTGGAGGATCGTCGTGCTCGGCTTCGTCCGTTCCGGGGACCAGCTCAAGCCGGGGAGCTGCGTAACCACCGCCATCATCGACTTCTTCAACCGGCCGTCACCAACTCGCCATCGATGCCGTCACTCCGGTCCACCCCGACCTCGTCTTTGGCACCGCTGTGAGCCGCTCTTCCAAACCCCCTCTCCCTGTTGTCGATTAGTCGTTGTAGCCGCCGTCCCCAAGCTCGTCCGAGTTGCCGCGTATGTACATACGTGCATACTGCCGCCGCTACTCCTGCTAGCTTCTCCGCTAGTTGCTGGTGCTTTGCGCAGCTACTGCCATGCTATTGCTGTCGTCACTACGCGCCGTGTTGACCCCCTGCTGGCCGTCCGCGCCCACGCTGCCCGTTCGCCAGTCATCACCCACCCTGGCCGGAGCTGTCCCCATCTGCGCGTGTGCCCTACTGCGCCTGACCCGTCCCGCGATCGTGGCCGGAGCTCCATGTACGCGCACCAACTGCTGCTGATGCTTTACTGCGGCGCTCCACCGATGGTCCCGCGCTGCCCTGTCACCCGCACCTGCCAGCCTCTCCCATCCGCCTGGCCATGCTCGCCCGTGCCGCTCGAGCTTCCTGCACGTGCGCTCGCCGCAGCTGCCGACGCTGCCGCCGCCCCTGTAGTCCTGCGCGCGCCTGCCGGAACCCTTGCCGCGGCCTCCGCCTGCCACTAGATCCGACAACACGGCCCGGGCCGCATCCGGCCGTGCGCGGCGTTGCCTGGCCGCTTCCGCTGCTCTGAACGCACTACTGCTGCTGAATGCTACTGTATCTATGAATAGCTTTGCGAATATTACGCTGATTAACCCCCTTGACAGCCTCTAATCAGCGGGTAAACAACTACTAATAGGCCAAGAAAAATTGTGAGTAGAAAGTATACTTGACAAACTTCATTTTATCCCATTGGACCAAATCCTTTCGATGAACGGATTAAATCGTATGAAAATCACAAAAGGCTATCTTCTGTTAACAAAGAACATAATTAACCCCTAGTTGTGTGCGTGCGTGTGTGTTCTGTGTTTGTGAGGCCGGCCCCATGTTCAATTAGTTTAGGGTTAATTAGTATTTAGGTTAGCTACTAATAGATGACATGTGGACCCCATTAATTAGGTTAGTATTTATTTATTTGTTTAGGTATAGCCTATGACATGTGGGATCCATTTCTACTATTCATGTGTTGTCCAGTCAAATGTTGACTGGTTCAACCCAGCCCCACTGGCCCCGCTGTCGTACATTGTGGCTAGAATAGTGCTAGGTGGCAAAGTATTTCACCGTTTATAATTCGACTTAAATAAATTCTAGAAATCTTTTAAACTTTGAAAATTCATATAAAATTAACCGTAACTCGGATGAAAATACTTTGAACAGGAAAGTTACTCAAATCGACGAGACGAATCCGAATACACAGTCTGTTCGTCTGCCACGCATCCCTAGCATAGCAAACACACAACTTTCCCCCTCCGGTTCATCTGTCCGAAAACGCAAAACACCAGGAATACTTTCCCGGATGTTTTCCCCCTTCACCGGTACCACCTCGTACCGCATTAGGGGACACCTAGCATCACGCTTTATCATGTCATGCATCGTCATGCATTTGTTTGCATTATATTTATTATTTATTCCCCTCTTCTCTCGCTAGACACCGAGACCGACGCCACTGCTACCCAGTACGACTACGGTGTTGACGACCCCTCCTTCTTGTCCGAGCAACCAGGAAAGCCCCCCCCTTGATCACCAGATATCACCTACTCTTCTCTATACTGCTTGCATTAGAGTAGTGTAGCATGTTACTGCTTCCGTTAATCCTATCCTGATGCATAGCCTGTCCTTGCTACTACTATTGTTACCTTTACCTGCAATCCTAATGCTTAGTATAGGATGCTAGTTTATCATCAGTGGCCCTACATTCTTGTCCATCTGCCATGCTATACTATCGGGCCGCGATCACTCGGGAGGTGATCACGGGTATATACTTATACATATATACATGCTATACAGGTGGTGATTAAAGTCGGGTTGGCTCGTAGGAGTACCCGCGAGTGATTCCGATGTTGGGGGCTGAAGGGGCAGGTGGCTCCATCCCGGTAGAGGTGGGCCTGAGTTCCCAAAGGCCCCCGACTGTTACTTTGTGGCGGAGCGACAGGGCAGGTTGAGACCACCTAGGAGAGAGGTGGGCCTGGCCCTGGTCGGCGTCCGTGGTTATATCAAAATAACACGCTTAACGAGATCTTGGTATTTGATCTGAGTCTGGCTACTGGCCTATACGCACTAACCATCTACGCGGGGACAGTTATGGGCACTCGACATCGTGGTATCAGCCGAAGCCTTCGTGACGTCAGCGACTGAGCGGCGCGCGCCGGGTTGGACCGCGTAACGCAACTTCCTTTGTAATGGAGGTTGCTAGGTCTGCTCTCCGGCCGCGTACGCAACGTGTAGGTGTGCAATGGGCGATGGGCCCAGACCCCTGCGCCATAGGATTTAGACCGGCGTGCTGACCTCTCTGTTGTGCCTAGGTAGGGCTGTGACGTGTTGACCTTCCGAGGCCGGGCATGACCCAGAAAAGTGTGTCCGGACAAAGGGGATCGAGCGTGTTGGGAAATGTGGTGCACCCCTGCAGGGAAGTTGATCTATTCGAATAGCCGTGTCCCTCGGTAAAAGGACGACCCGGAGTTGTACCTTGACCTTATGACAACTAGAACCAAATACTTAATAAAACACACCCTGCCAAGTGCCAGATACAACCGGTGATCGCTCTCTCACAGGGCGACGAAGGGAGGATCATCAGTTAGGATTATGCTACATGATGCTACTTGGTGAACTTATTTTCTACTCTCTTCTACTGCTACAAGATGGAGGTTACCAGAAGCGTAGTCTTCGAAAGGACTAGCTATCCCCCTCTTATTCCAGCATTCTGCAGTTCAGTCCACATATGATACCATTAATCCATTTGATACCAATGCATACATATGTAGTGTAGCTCCTTGCTTGCGAGTACTTTGGATGAGTACTCACGGTTGTTTTGCTCCCTCTTTTCCCCTTTTCTATACTCGATTGCTGCGACTAGACGATGGAGCCCAGGAGCCAGACGCCACTGTCGATGACGACTACTACTACTCGGGAGGTGCCAACTACTACGTGCAGCCCGCTAACGGCGACCAGGAGTAGTTTAGGAGGATCCCAGGAAGGAGGCCTGCGCCTCTTTCGATCTGTATCCCAGTTTGTGCTAGCCTTATTAAGGCAAACTTGTTTATCTTATGTCTGTACTCAGATATTGTTACTTCCGCTGACTCGTCTATGATCGAGCTCTTGTATTCGAGCCTTCGAGGCCCCTGGCTTGTAATATGATTCGTGTATGACTTATTTTATTTGTAGGGTTGTGTTGTGATATCTTCCCGTGAGTCCCTGATATTGATTGTACACGTTTGCGTGTATGATTAGTGTATGATTGAATCGGGGGCGTCACACTGTGGCAGCGGTCCGGACATGCGCAAGCAAGAGATGATGTACATTAATATTGTTGCGTATATAATTAGCAACGTAAATAATGTGCCAGTTGGACAAATATGATTGGAGATGGAGATGGAAATGGAATTTTACGTAAACATGGATATGCATGTCTATGTCTATGTGTGTGTGCGCGACGACTCTCGCGACCTGGAAGCGGGGGCGTGTTTTGATCGAGTTTTCTTTCTTGGTATGTTAGAAAATCAGTTTGTCTAATTCACATCTAGATGTTATTTAAGGATATCACATCTAAGCTCCCACAAGTATATAATGTAGAAACAAGAAACAAAAAAACTAGGAAAAGACCACAAACAGAGTGGACATCAACTTATATGTGACATAACTATGTCACATCTAGATGTGTCCTAGACAGACCCTTAAAAAATTGTCCGCCAGTTTTCGTTTCTTTTTTCCGGGAACGCGCGTATTCTATTTAAAACCAGTGCTATGGAGAGATTTTTTACTCCATTATAGCCTCTTGTTTGATAGAGTTTCTCGCATCTCGCTCTCTCACCCTCTCCATATCAAAACAAGATGACAGTGTCCACTCTATCTCTCTCCTCACCGGTGGTCACAGATCTGGCTGAATCCCGTCCGCTGCGGGAGGTGAGGAGGTGCAGCATTGACGTTGTCGCTGTCGGCGACGGGGGAAGCCGATGCGCGCCGTCCTCTCGGAGCCAGCGCTGGCACGGACGAAGATCCTCCGCGCCCTTGTTCGCTGCCATCGTGTGGGCAAATCCCGCCCGCCCGCCTAAACGACATCTCGCCCACCTGAGGTATAACTTCTTGTACTGGTCCATCTCTGTCATAGCCCTAGAGTTTATTTGCAAGTAGTTGCATAATCATCCATGCCTCATGTCTAAATTTATTGGAAACCTGAAATAGGGGTGATCAAACCCTAGCACTTTAAAAATCCAAATAGGTCCAGCTTTAAAAAATGCATTCAATGAACCAAAAATGCTCTTCATTAATGTCTGGTATTTTTGGCAAGGGCTTAGACCCAAACCAAAAATAATGAACATTTTTAAAGAATAATTTCTGGCACTGAATTTAAATCATATTATATTTGAATTTGGAATTATATTCTTAATATATGGAATACATTTCAAATAACCCTGAGTTATTTTATGTACATCTGGCCTAGTCCAAAGTATGTGCATAAAAACAATCAGAATAGTTTGGCACTGTTTTAGTTCATGTGAATTTGCAAACAGTGGCAAATATTAAACAAAAACAGAAAAACAGAAAGAAAGGAAAGAAGCAGAAACTTACCTGGCCTCACTGTGCAGCCCACCTAGTCGGCCCAGCTGTGGCCCAGCACCATAGAGAGCCCAGCCCACCACCCCACCGCGTCGTCTTCCTCCTGCTAGTAGGAGCAGCTCGCTGTCGTGCGCGCGCTCGCCCCTGGCCACCTCCTGCTTCCTCCCCGGACCTTCTAGCGACGCCACGGAGACGCCCCGTGGCCCCTTGCTCCTCTCCCTCACTCTCTGCTCTCTCCCTCGCCCTCTATTCCTTCCCCGAGCGCGACCGAACGCAGTCATCACCGCCGACGAGCTCCACCGCGGCCACCGGCCACCCCACGCCTCACCGACGCGCCCAGAAGCTCCGCCACTTCGTCCTCGACCTCCTCACCGAGCCACGCCCCGCCGGACGCCCTCGAACGCCGGCCACACCATCTTCTTCAACCTCGGTCCGCCGAGATCGCCATCGCCGCCCCGCTTGCTCCGGCCCATCCCCGAGCTCGCCGACCAGCCCTACACGATCCCCGTGAGCTTCTACACCGTGTCCCCCTTGTCTCCGCGACGTTTGCTAGCTCTAGTCGCCGTTTTGCCGATGACCGAAACCCGCCAGCACCTGTGACCGCCGCCGACGTGCCTCCGGCCACCTAACGGCCCGGTCGTCGTGCTTAGCTCCCTCCCCACGCTGCGTAAAGCACGTAGGTGCCTCGCATGAGCCTCCCCGACCACCATAGCGTCGACCCCGAGCTCGCCCGAGCTCCGGCGACCACCAAGGTCGACGCCGGTGATGACTCCAGCCATCTCAGGCCCAGCCGCTGCCATTACTCGACGCGGACGAGCGCCCGCGTCATGTAGACGCCCTCCGCCGGCCATTTGGTCACCGGAGGAGGAAACCCGCAGCTCTCCGCCGCGTCTCGCCTCACCGGCGTTAAGTCGCCAGCAGGTGTTGACCTAGTTGACCCGGGTTTGACCCCGCTAACCAGGGGGTTTGACCTCCCCGACTCACTGACTTGTGGGACCCAGGCCACTAACTAAACTTGGTTAATGTTAGTTTAATGCTAACTAAATTTAGTTAGCTTAACTAACCACTAACAGACGGGACCCATAGGTCAGGGTTGACCTGGACCGTCGCCTTTGACCTGCTGACGTCACCACGACATCATGCTGACGCAGTAACTTATTTTCTGGATTTATTCTTTTACAGGAAATTCCAGAAAATGACTTAAACTTCAAAAAAATCATAGAAATTAAACCATAACTCCAAATGAAATAATTTATATATGAAAAATTATCACAAAAATTCAAGGAATCTGTTTATGGCATTTTCATGCATGTTAGAACAACTTATGGCTGCTTTTTAGGCCAATTCACATAAATGGAATTTAAACTCTCACATATGGAGTTTGAATTTGAACCTAGGGTTCAAACCAACTCCATTTAACATGTTGCTAGTTGCATTAGCTCAAAACACAGCATATTGACATGTCATGATCATGCAACATATTGTGCATTGCATTGATTGTGTTCATTCTCTGTTGCCGGTGGTTGTCCCCTCTCGATAGACGTTGTACCGACGCTGTGATTGTTGACACTGATGAAGACCCAATGACATCTTCAGAAGTGCCAGGCAAGCAAAACCCCCCTTATTCATTCCGATACAATCCCACTCTCGCTCCTGCTCTCTTTTACTGCATTAGGACAACAACGATTGAACTGTTACATGTTGCGGTAGTTGAACCCCTTTCCTCTGCATGACCTGTCATTGCCACAGTAAATAGATGAAACCCACTAGCATGAGTAGGAGTTGTTTGAGCCCTGATGTGCCTACTCATTCATGCTTGTTTGTCATGCCTGCTACTGCTAAGAGTTGTGTTAGGTCTGATTCATCGGGAGTGAATCGGAGGTGTGTGAACATGTCCTACTGTGTGTGAGCTAAGTGTGTGAACACGTTTTGGTAAAGGTAGCGGTGAGAGGCCATGTAGGAGTACATGGTGGGTTGTCTCATTGAAACCATCCTCAGGAAATGAGTTCTGTGTCTTTGATCCATGAACAGCTACTACCACTCATTGGGATCTTTAATTGACCCTCTCGGCTTCTTAATCACCCTAGTACTCTGTCCAGGAGTTGCAACTAGTTTCTGGTGTTTGTAGGTTATGTGTTGGCGGCCGTGCGTAGCGCTGACCCTAGGGGTGGGCTATGTTGCGGTAGATACACCGTGGCAAGGTGTACCGGGCGCCCGTTTGGTGACTCGGGAACCCTGTTCACATCGTTCGGGGCCGTATGTGGAAACCTCGGCTGGACTCCCTGCGGATGGAACCTGGATAGGCGATAAACCTGGACTAGAGACTTAAGTGTTTAGGTAGGCCGTGGCCGACACCCTCGCCAGGCTTCCGCTTGAAAGTTGCTGAGATACATGACGTGTATATGGTGGTAAGTGGTGGGAGCGTGTGTGAAGAAGTACACCCCTGCAGGGTTATCATTATCTATTCGAATAGCCGGATTCCTCATATATGGAAACTTGGACCCCTTGCATAGTTCATAGACAAGTGAAAGTGGATACTCTAAAACTCGCAAGATAAGTGTGAGTGCTATGGATGGCGTTCTCGTAGGGAGACGGGAGCGGATCCATAGTGCTGTATTGATATGGTGAATATGTGGAATCGTGTGCGCCACCTCAAAAGAGTTGCTTGCAGTCGTAGTTCAGGTTAGCCACTGAGTCAAAGCTGGCTTGCTGCAGTTAAACTCCACCCCCCCTTGTTGATACCGATGCATATGTAGCTAGTTCTGATGTAAGTCTTGCTGAGTACCTTTGTACTCACGTTTGCTTAATTTATGTTTTGCAGAGAGAGACTTCAGTCTCGCTAGTAGTTCCGTGTGGACTTCGACGTTAGCTTGATACCTCAGCTACGATCTTGTGTCCTCGGCAGGATCTGGTAGATAGTCAGGCTTCTTAGCCTTTTTCATTTGTACATGTCTGTACTCAGACATGTTAAGCTTCTGCTTGTGCCTTGATTTGTATGCTATGTTTGTTGGGTCATGAGACCCATGTTTGTAATATCTCGCTCCTCGGAGCCTAATGAATAAATACTTGAGTTGTAGAGTTATGTTGTGATGCCATGTTGTATTTACACATATCAAGCATATTGTGTGTATGATTGAAATGCTTGGTATGTGTGGGATCCTACAATCTAGTTGTTTATCCTTGGCAGCCTCTCTTATGGGGAAATGTAGTCTAGTGCTTCCATGAGCCATAGTAGTCCGCTACAGCCTGGTTCACCGGAGTCCTGTTAGCCCAGCACTACTGCTCAGGACACTTGACTGGCCGGCATGTGTTTCACTTCGTTCCTGTGTCTGTCCTTCGGGGAAATGTCACGCGGTGACATCCGGAGTCCTGTTAGCCCAGTGCTACAGCCCAGATTCACACACTGCTGACCGACATGCTCGATGTGATTCATGTATGCTTGTTCCCATAGGTTGGTGCCGCTTTGGGTTCACGACTAGCCATGTCAGCCCGGGTTCCCTGTCATATGGATGCTAGCGACACTATCATATACGTGAGCCAAAAGGCGCAAACGGTCCCGGGCCATGGTAAGGCGACACCCGTGGGAATACCGTGCGTGAGGCCGCAAAGTGATATGAGGTGTTACCGGCTAGATCGATGTGACTTGGAATCGGGGTCCTAACAGCTTTGGTATCAGAGCCTGACTGCCTGTAGGATTACCAAGCCAACCGGTCGAAATTGAGTCTAGAACTGCTCTAGTTATATAAGGGAATTGAATGTGGAAGGGAACGTAAGGCTCTTTTTACTCCTTTACCTTATGCCCTTCTGATCTGAGTCAACCTCTTATTTTCTACGGGGTTAAGAACTATGCCTTCTCATCTATCTATCAGGATGACGTGTTACTAATCCATTGACTTATAAGATTGTTGGATTTAAGCCCCAGTTATGTTTCTACTACTTCCGTGTGTTGTTAGTTAATCTCAGAACCTTGATATTATGATGTTGAGAGGTTATGCCACCATTTTTGCAAGATGTCTCAAATCTTTTTGAGCATTTACAGCCGTTATGTTGTCCGAGTCATCCCAGGTATCTACATAGTCTGATCCATTTGCAAACCCCTTCCTCCTGTTCCTGATGTCCATTTGGGCTAGATTAATCACACTAATCAGTGAGTTAAGGTACTCTATTGCCTCGACATATATGTTGGAGCTATTATTATGACCCTAGGTGTTTTAGGGAGTCACCTAGTGATCTAGCCATGTTTTGTATCCCCAGTGTGTGATTCTGGCCATTATTCTCAAAAGCATCCCGTGATGCCATGTAGTGGTAGGTATTCTATTCTTGGGTTCTTGAACCCGAGATTCACCCTACTTACCTCATGCTGATAGTGTTTGATAGTTCCTTTAGGATATTAGTAACCTTGCGACAGCCCTCAAGGTCTGTGGTATTTCCTTCTTCCAAATACCATGAACCATTAATGCAGATGTTCTTTGAACCAAAATATCACAATCAGAGTACTCTTGAGGAGTTCTCCATTCATAATTGTGATTCTGCCAGTTCTACCTTTCTGCATGGGTTATCTGGAAGAAACCTGTTGGACTTGGTTCGACATATTAATCTATGCATCCACAACTCAGAAAGATATATGTCCCCTTGAGTTGTCCCTCTTCATTTGTTATCCGACCATCATCTATCATTTGATAGTCAGGACTAGTTGTGCATTCCTATTATCGATGCCTATTATTCTTGTGGTCTGTCAAGCCATTCTATTCCGGAATGACTAGGAGAAACTAACTCCAGCACCTCATCCATTTCTTGGAGTGGTCAAAGTAGTTGTGTTCCGTAGATCAAAATGCCAATCCAGCATTTGTTCTATTCTACCTCGGAGTATTACCCCCTTCATGTCAGGATTGTCAGGAGAATTGCACCATTTCTCATGAATTCTTGACATAGATATACTTCTCGCTATCAATATCCATTCCTCGGTCCCGTGTTGTTGTAACCGGAGTGCCGACAAGTGAACTATGATGTGTCAAATCAATACTCTAAGCAACTCGTTGCTTTGTAGTAAATGGACAATATTCTTATTCCTAGCATGTTGGTTTTTGAGCTAGCATTCTAAGATTGATCGTGCTACCTAGTCCATATCTCCGGGTGCACTCATCGACCAATGAGTTAGGATTGTGACAATCCCTCGCTCCTTGATCATATCGTCTTGCCCTCAAAAGCAAGATTGTTCTCGAGCTTAATAACATATCGGTGGATCGTGATTTTCTGAATATCTTCTCGGAAGTATTACCAGGTTGTTCCCTGATCGCTATGTTGAGTTCGTGATCATGTTGGTTTTTCTATAAACCACCCCTTCTCCAAGAATCTGTGTTGGATACCCCTGAGCTAGATGGTTAAGCTAAACAACAACTTGGAGAGTTGGAAGATAAAAGGCTTTGCCGAATTTGGTTCTTTTTGAAGGGATATCTTTGTGTTGTGTGTGTGTGTTGAAGAAAGATGATATCTTCACCAATTGGTCCTCGTGATCAGTTGTTGGATCTATTGTCTTGTCAAAACTATGACTTGAGTATTGGTTATCGTCAAGTCAAATCAGAACCAACAATATTCGTAGTGTTGTCTTACTCGTGGTTGATCCCTCGAGAATACACCATTACATCTTTTGGTCTGACCAATGCTATCACCATGTTCACATGATGGTGGAAGTCCAGTGATATGGAAATTCCGATGAGTTGTTGTTGAGCCCATCAGCAGCATTTTGTCTCCCCCATGATTCATGTTGAACATCAACCTAGTGTTGAAAACTTTGTAAGCAATGCCTTCGTGTTCCGTTCATGAAGCTTATGCTTGGATGAAAGAAGTGACTTTCTCCAAGTTCACGTGCACTAGGTGTAAGTTGCCGCCATGAATTTGAGAAAGGTTTGTTTTGTTTCCCTTGGAATCATCCCAAATCAGTCATGCATATGTGTGAAGTATTCTATGGTTTGAAGACTTGCAACCTTCAGCCCATATGTATCCCTAGCACACCAAGCCACTGATTGATTTGTTCAAGGAGAAGGAGTTCCTTCATAACAACTAGTCATGACTTATGTTAGGACTTCGTTATCCTCAATGATGGTTCCCAACCTGAACTCGGTAGTGTTTATTATAATACTACTAGGTGGTCATGCTTGTCTAGGACCGCATGTTCACATGTGTGTAGCATAACCATCTCATGTTTTGGAGCTTGCTATCGTAGTTCATCTCCTGAGAATCCCGCAATGTCATCTCGTCGGTTTGTGTTGCAACCTTTCTTTTCCACACATGAGTCTGGAATATTCTGACACCAACCAGGTCTGAATCTCAGGAAGATATGATGGTTGGAACGTTCCTCAAGAACTATAATATTGGTCTCCCTGTAACCCGGTAAAGTGGATGTTGTCGCCAACACACCTAACCGAAAGGCTGATTATTATAGTATCTTGATTGAGAAAGTTGGCCACCTCCCCATAAGGATTTCGTAGGATTTATTTCCATAATTATTCCTTATGGATGCTTGTACTCCCGAAGTCCGACCTTTTACTTGATGTTCTATATATCAAACCATATCTATGAATAGGATACACTAGCACATCAAGTAGAACATTAGAGGCGGAGTGCTATATGTCTCTCAGTCGATCATCCAGATTTTGTTCCTTGGCCTCGCTAAGGTGAAATCTGAGAAAGTGTTATCTTCCTTTGCATCTGCATCACCCATCACCATTCATCATGGTGGTATGTTGTGTTGCCAGGATCCTTGACACGGATATTGGTAAAACCTTGATGAATATGGAGATGCTCAAGTTCTTGAGAGCACGCGCAAGCACCAGGTTTTACCGTTGGCGTTAACTGGGATTTGCTTCCAGTTTCATCGGTTATGTTATAACCTTTTCAAACAGTGGACTCACTCTCGACTGTTGAGTTCTTCCCCAGTTACCAGAATCATTCCAACATTTGCATTTTGTTCCCAGCTTGCACCTCAGAAGTTGTTGTTCAGGATCATCTTCAAAAGTGGACTTACCATGGGTCCCATCCATTTCCGATGATAAGCAAAATAATCCATTGCGTTGTCCTCAACAAGGTAGTCCACATCATCCATTCTAGTCTCGGTATGCCATCCCTACTTACTCCGCCAAACGATTGCTCGAGATTTTCCCTAGGCTAGTATAGAGAATTTTATTGATCTCTGGATCAAAAGTAATTCTTTTTGCCGCTTAAGGGATGATTCTACGGGTCACCCTCCCCCAAGATGTCTCGTTTTGGTGTCATGGCAACTCAATTCCTTGCTACATTGGCAACCGACCACCACCCTCTTAGGTGTGGAATTGTTTGCCTACCTAGTGTACCTTTGTCATGTGTTGCACTCCAATCCTCTCGATGTATGCTTTGTGTCTCAGCTCGAGAGTTGTTTCAGCGTCTCGCTCCATGAGTTGATCCTGAGTTGTTCGATCTTCGATAAGATCAATCCTTCTAGAGTTTTTCCTTTCCTCTCATTGTCATGTTTGTTGTAGTTCTCAAAGCAAGACATCTGGATCGTGAAGATTGTGATAGTTATGTTCCCCCACTGTCTTCTTACTTCACTTCTTGAATCTCGGGACGAGATTCTTGTTTAGTGGGGGTGAGTTGTCACAGCCCTAGAGTTTGTTTGCAAGTAGTTGCATAATCATCCATGCCTCATGTCTAAATTTATTGGAAACCTGAAATGGGGGTGATCAAACCCTAGCACTTTAAAAATCCAAATAGGTCCAGCTTTAAAAAATGCATTCAATGAACCAAAAATGCTCTTCATTAATGTCTGGTATTTTTGGCAAGGTCTTAGACCCAAACCAAAAATAATGAACATTTTTAAAGAATAATCTCTGGCACTGAATTTAAATCATATTTTAATTGAATTTGGAATTATATTCCTAATATATGGAATACATTTCAAATAACCCAGAGTTATTTTATGTACATCTGGCCTAGTCCAAAGTATGTGCATAAAAACAATTAGAGTAGTTTGGCACAGTTTTAGTTCATGTGAATTTGCAAACAGTGGCAAATATTAAACAAAAATAGAAAAATAGAATTGAAACAGAAAGAAAGGAAAGAAGCAGAAACTTACCTGGCCTCACTGTGCAGCCCACCTAGTCGGCCCAGCTGTGGCCCAGCATCGTAGAGAGCCCAGCCCACCACCCCACCGCGTCGTCTTCCTCCTGCCAGTAGGAGCAGCTCGCTGTCGCGCGCGCGCTCGCCCTTGGCCACCTCCTGCTTCCTCCCCAGACCTTCTAGCGACGCCACGGAGATGCCCCGTGGCCCCTCGCTCCTCTCCCTCACTCTCTGCTCTCTCCCTCGCCCTCTATTCCTTCCCCGAGCGTGATTGAACGCAGTCGTCGCCGCCGACGAGCTCCACCGCGGCCACCGGCCACCCCACGCCTCACCGACGCGCCCAGAAGCTCCGCCACTTCGTCCTCGACCTCCTCATCGAGCCACGCCCCGCCGGGCGCCCTCGAACGCCGGCCACGCCGTCTTCTTCAACCTCGGTCCGCTGAGATCGCCATCGCCGCCCCGCTTGCTCCGGCCCCTCCCCGAGCTCGCCGACCAGCCCTACACGATCCCCGTGAGCTTCTACACTGTGTCCCCCTTGTCTCCGCGACGTTTGCTAGCTCTAGTCGCCGTTTCGCCGATGAACGAAACCTGCTGTCGCCTGTGACCGCCGTCGACGTGCCTCCGGCCACCTAGCGGCCCGGCCGTTGTGCTTAGCTCCCTCCCCGCGCTGCTAGAGCACGTAGGTGCCTCGCACGAGCCTCCCCGGCAACCGTAGCGTCGACCCCGAGCTTGCCCGAGCTCCGGCGACCGCCAAGGTCGACGCCGGTGATGACTCCGGCCATCTCAGGACCAGCCGCTGCCATTACTCGAAGCGGACAAGCACCCGGGTCACGTAGACGCCCTCCGCCGGCCATTTGGTCGCCGAAGGAGGAAACCCGCAGCTCTCCGCCGCGTCTCGCCTCGCCGGTGTCAAGTCGCCGGCAGGTGTTGACCTAGCTGACCCGGGTTTGACCCCGCTAACCAGGGGGTTTGACCTCCCCGACTCACTGACTTGTGGGACCCAGGCCGCTAACTAAACTCGGTTAATGTTAGTTTAATGCTAACTAAATTTAGTTAGCTCAACTAACCACTGACAGACGGGACCCACAGGTCAGGGTTGACCTGGACCGTCGCCTTTGACATGCTGACATCACCACGACATCATGCTAACGCAGTAACTTATTTTCTGGATTTATTCTTTTACAGGAAATTCCATAAAATGACTTAAACTTCAAAAAATCATAGAAATTAAACCGTAACTCCAAATGAAATAATTTATATATGAAAAATTATCAAAAAAATTCAAGGAATCTGTTTATGGCATTTTCATGCATGTTAGAACAACTTATGGCTGCTGTTTAGGCCAATTCACATAAATGGAATTTAAACTCTCACATAGGGAGTTTGAATTTGAACCTAGGGTTCAAACCAACTCCATTTAACATGTTGCTAGTTGCATTAGCTCAAAACACAGCATATTGACATGTCATGATCATGCAACATATTGTGCATTGCATTGATTGTGTTCATTCTCTGTTGCCGGTGGTTGTCCCCTCTCGATAGACGTTGTACCGACGCTGTGATCGTTGACACTGATGAAGACCCAATGATATCTTCAGAAGTGCCAGGCAAGCAAAACCCCCCTTGTTCATTCCGATACAATCCCACTCTCGCTCCTGCTCTCTTTTACTGCATTAGGACAACAACGATTCAACTGTTACATGTTGCGGTAGTTGAACCCCTTTCCTCTGCATGACCTGTCATTGCCACAGTAAATAGATGAAACCCACTAGCATGAGTAGGAGTTGTTTGAGCCCTGATTTGCCTAGTCGTTCATGCTTGTTTGTCATGCCTGCTATTGCATAGAGTTGTGTCAGGTCTGATTCATCGGAATGAATCGGAGGTGTGTGAACATGTCCTACTGTGTGTGAGCTAAGTGTGTGAACATGTTTTGGTAAAGGTAGCGGTGAGAGGCCATGTAGGAGTACATGGTGGGTTGTCTCATTGAAACCGTCCTCAGGAACTGAGTTCTGTGTCTGTGATCCATGAACAGCTACTACCACTCATTGGGATCCTTAATTAACCCTCTCAGCTTCTTAATCACCCTAGTACTCTGTCCAGGAGTTGCAACTAGTTTCTGGTGTTTGTAGGTTATGTGTTGGCGGCCGTGCGTAGCGCTGACCCTAGGGGTGGGCTATGTTGCGGTAGATACACCGTGGCATGGTGTACCGGGCGCCCGTTTGGTGACTCGGGAACCCTGTTCACATCGTTCGGGGCCGTATGTGGAAACCTCGGCCGGACTCCCTGCGGATGGAACCTGGATAGGCGATAAACCTGGACTAGAGACTTAAGTGTTTAGGTAGGCCGTGGCCGACACCCTCGCCAGGCTTCCACTTGAAGGTTGCCGAGATACATGACGTGTATATGGTGGTAAGTGGTGGGAGCGTGTGTGAAGAAGTACACCCCTCCAGGGTTATCATTATCTATTCGAATAGCCGGATTCCTCGGATATGGAAACTTGGACCCCTTGCATAGTTCATAGACAAGTGAAAGTGGATACTCTAAAACTCGCAAGATAAGTGTGAGTGCTATGGATGGCGTTCTCGTAGGGAGACGGGAGCGGATCCATAGTGCTGTATTGATATGGTGAATATGTGGACTCGTGTGTGCCACCTCAAAAGAGTTGCTTGCAGTCGTAGTTTAGGTTAGCCACTGAGTCAAAGCTGGCTTGCTGCAGTTAAACTCCACCACCCCCCCCCCCTTGTTGATACCAATGCATATGTAGCTAGTTCTGATGTAAGTCTTGCTGAGTACCTTTGTACTCACATTTGCTTAATTTATGTTTTGCAGAGAGAGACTTCAGTCTCGCTAGTAGTTCCGCGTGGACTTCGACGTTAGCTTGATACCTCAGCTACGATCTTGTGCCCTCGGCAGGATCTGGTAGATAGTCAGGCTTCTTAGCCTTTTTCATTTGTACATGTCTGTACTCAGACATGTTAAGCTTCCGCTTGTGCCTTTATTTGTATGCTATGTTTGTTGGGTCATGAGACCCATGTTTGTAATATCTCACTCCTCGGAGCCTAATGAATAAATACTTGAGTTGTAGAGTTATGTTGTGATGCCATGTTGTATTTACAAATATCGAGCATATTGTGTGTATGATTGAAATGCTTGGTATGTGTGGGATCCGACAATCTAGTTGTTTATCCTTGGCAGCCTCTCTTATGGGAAAATGTAGTCTAGTGCTTCCATGAGCCATAGTAGTCCACTACAGCCCGGTTCACTAGAGTCCTGTTAGCCCAGCACTACTGCTCAGGACACTTGACTGGCCGGAATGTGTTTCACTTCGTTCCTGTGTCTGTCCCTTCGGGGAAATGTCACGCGATGACATCCGGAGTCCTGTTAGCCCAGTGCTACAGCCTGGATTCACACGCTGCTGACCAACATGCTCGATGTGATTCATGTATGCCTGTTCCCATAGGTTGGTGCCGCTTTGGGTTCACGACTAGCCATGTCGGCCCGGGTTCCCTGTCATATGGATGCTAGCGACACTATCATATACGTGAGCCAAAAGGCGCAAATGGTCCCGGGCCATGGTAAGGGACACCCGTGGGAATACCGTGCATGAGGCCGCAAAGTGATATGAGGTGTTACCGGCTAGATCGATGTGACTTGGAATCGGGGTCCTGACAATCTCCCCAGGTCACTACGTGCGGGTTTTCTTCTATGCGACTACTCCCCAGCTCCCCATGCATAGTAGCCAGGGTTCGTCGGCTGGTCCAACATCACCTACTAGTACTATTATAGAGGAAATGCCACTCAAAAAGTTGTCCTGATTTATGCCTCGGTGGAGGTATACACGTTGTTTCGGCAAAAATTACATGGTGGTTGTGCAGTCATTGTCCATATGGTGGTAGTACTATCACTGGTTAAATGAAGAAATGCTTTTTTTCTCGGGTATCCTGGTTTAGTTCCCATCAAGATAATTATGATTCTTCTGTTTGTTGGTGTATTTTTCATTAATTCTTATTGACAATTGAGATGTCATTGCTAACCCTTTTTTATATTTTTGGAAACAGCGATGCGTGTCTCCATACCCGGGCATGTCTTCCTCAATTTTAGTGGAACTGCACAAAATTGGATGGCCATTGTTGTTCCGCCTCACTGTCCTCTGCCATGTGGTTCTGCCTTCCTCGAGCTTGATTACTGAGAAGAAACAGACCACAGTGATGATTTGTCGAACTTCTTAGGTGCCTCACCCAAACTTGATGCCAAATGGATGATGCATCACCACGATGACCTATCAATGCTCATGGTTGTGCCTCATGGTTGCGTCTGCTGGTGAAGCTGGTCGATTTTCGACAAAAAACAAGCTGTCTTCCATCAGTGCTCTTTGCTTGTTACGCACAAAGATGATATCCTTCGTCAGTTCACCTTGGTTGCGTTGGAGACGCAGTCGTCTTTCACGTTGGTGCAATTTTTGCTAGGGTTTTACGATAGGTGGGCCCAAAATGTGGCTGGCTCACCTGTCATACAGCCAAAAGCAGGTGTAGTGAAGGAACCGGAGCTCAGTCCGTACTACAGTAGTATATATATAAGCAGGAGCCTCAGCGCTTGTTCGCTAGGGTTTGCACTCTCCACACGCTCGCCGCACTACATATATGTTTCTCCCTCCGTTCTGAATTACTTGTCTTAGATTTGTCTAGATACGAAGGTATCTAGCACTAAAATGAGTCTAGATACATTTTCTAGGGTTTGCTATATTCATAGTCTCTCACCCTCTCTTCACCAGATCTAAACAAGACTACGTTGGCCTCTTGTCTCGCTCTCCCCCTCACAGCTGGTGAAGGAGGCGTTCGTATCCCGTCGGAAGGGGAGGAGGTGCAGCGTTCACTATATCGCCTTCGATGAGGGAGGCAATCCACTGTCGGCTGCGCTATTCTCTTTCACCCAGCGCCTATGCGGGAGGGCCACCGGCCCCTTCTTCCTCGCTACCGTACTTAGTGTGGGTAGATCCGGACTCCCGCCGCATGCCTTGCCACATCCCGACGACCCTAAGGTATAAGTTTCTTTGAAACCATCATTGCTCTAGCTGCATGTGGATCTTTTTTGATCTATAGTCGAATCTAGGTCTTGGTTCCAAGAGGAATGAAGGGTGCGATGGGATGGAGCAAGAATCTAGGACGTGGTTCAATGAGGAAAGGAGGGGCGGAAAGTAGTATAGACTGGCTATCCAGCTCCTTTGTAGGTCGAAAAGGGAAAAAAGGGGGTACCCAGTACACACATCTATAAGGAACCGATCTCTTTGTTGAAAAGGGAAAGAAACTGGGGGGGAATGTAGTTTGTGCATGACTAGATTTGTTGCCCTCACATAGGAAGAAGGTTCAAAGAGAACAAATATGGGACCAACGCATATATGCTGTTTGGCTACATACTCTGCATCACCCATTTATACGTGTGGACGCACATGGTGCTGGCATGTCCCATGCAGCTATTTTGCTGTTGTTAATCTCAGAATTAACTACTGATCTATTTTAAAAGAATTTCTCTGTTAATATGAATCAATGCAACCGTTTTAGAAATGCTACTGTCCTATACTTTGTTTTCCATCAAGATAAGGTAGATGCTTCTTTTTGTGGCCGCATGTTTCATCCTCCTTTATTGGCCAGTAATTGTTTTCTTTTTTGCCTCTTAAAATAGGGATATCTATTCAACTTGTTGCTATAGAAAACTTAAATGTCACACCAGCAACTTTGCTTGATTTCAGTGCAACTTCACAAAACTTGATTGGATTTCCTATTCGTGTTGGTAGATTTGTATTTTATGTTGGTCATCTCATGAAAGGTCAGTACAGGCATTCATCCACATGATTGTGCAGTGTGCTTTGAGATGCTGTGCTACTTGTATTGGTACTGTTTTAAATAAATGATGAATTGAAGCTATTGTATTGTTGTCTTTTCACATTAAGTAGTGAACAAAAATGGGACCAACCCAAACATGATGCTTGTTGCTTTGTTACAACAAATTCAGCATCACCCCCTTTATAAGCCAGTAATTGATGCCACTCTCAGAATTAACTACTGAATATTATTTAAAAACTGCAACACTTGTTAGGGATTGGCGGGATTACCATTTTTGTGGCCGCATGTTTCATCCTCCTTTATTAGCCAGTAATTGATTCCTTTTTTGCCTCTGTTTATACAGGGATATCTATTCAACTTGTTGCTATTGTGACATTTTGCTTCGCTACGCGAAACACTTTGCTTGATTTCAGTGCAACTGCACAAAACGAGATTGGATTTCCTATTCGTGTTGGCAGATTCGTACGTGATCTTGTGTGCGTCATGACAGGTTGGTACTTGCCTTCAGCCACATGATTGTGCAGTGTGTTTTGAGATGATGTGCTACTTGTATTGGTACTGTTTTAAATAAATGATGAATTAAAGCTATTGTATTGCTGTCTTTTCCCATTAAGTAGTGAACAAAAATGGGACCAACCCAGACATGATGCTCGTTGCTTTGTTACAACAAATTCAGCATCACCCCTTTATAAGATTTGTCGTTCTTTATACATGTTGAAACAAGGCATTGTTGATAATGTCTCAGTCAATATGAATGAATCACACTGATGGAGAATTGCTACTCTCCTGCTTTATTTCCCACTAAGATAAAGTAGATCAGTAGATGCTTTTGTTCTGGGAGTACAAGTCATCAACCGTTATTTCTTAGTAATTGTTTCCCTGATACCTATTTTTGCTTACAAGGATATAAAAATTAAAGCTCGGTTTTATTCCAACTTTGATTTTAGTTGAACTGCACAAAAGGAGCCAATGTGTAAGGCAAACTGCTGCATTACTGGGTCTAGTTGGTCATTCCACTTTGCAGAAAGAAGCAGTCACTGTTTGCGCTACATTACAGAAGGAATGACCGAGAAGCTTTACAAAGTATTATTAGACACCGGTGACATGACTAGTCTGCAGAGACCATTGGCAATTTAACAATACGTGGAGTGCCCTGGGCAAAAAGTGCCCAAACAAGTATAAAAGCTACGACAGGACTCCACGATCATAGGCATTACATATTTTGAATGGGAAAGGCTTGTCAAAGTTTAATCATTGATGTCAGCAAGAAGTCGTTAGCTTAATATATTGGAATTGGAAAACCTTGTCAAAATTTGCTCATTGATGTTAGCTAGAAGACATGCATTTGATATCTTTAGTGGGACGCCCTTGCTGTGAGCAGCGTCGAGTGTTTTTTCCTATTCCTGTGTTCAGTTTAGAAGTAAATAGTTACTCTGCTGAGATATTCCTGTGTTAAGAGTTTGTTCTGAATATTGTCTATGTAGTGCCAGGCCTTGTGTTTGATTGCAAAGTTGAGCTTGGAATGTTGTGGCATGCGGCATCACGAGCTGTTCACCGTGCCTCCTGAGAATAATGCTTCGTATTGTTTTGCATGTCGATCTAATGCCAGTGATTTGCTTGTTAAGAAGATCATCCTCTTCTGTTGTTTCCGTGCTTAAGAAGTTCATCGTCTGATGTTTCATTCATAGCCTATACGACAAGTCGGGTAGGTTAGACGTGAAACCATATGATCTTCTGACCAACTCATGATATTAGGCCATGATTGGATCGTCGTTTTCCACCCAAAACTGCTTGTAAAACTGACGCTTGTAAATTAAAGCAGATGGTCTCGGGCAAAGGCGCTTGGTTGGTCGATTTCGACTAGTAAAATATCGGAAGTTCTTGACACACGATAAAAACACTGAACGACACTCGGGCGATTTCTAATCCAGCCGTTAGCTGTTGTTTCAGCCTTGCCCATGGATGGCATGATACGCACGTCGTGCATGTATCGTCTGGTAATGTCATCCATATAGCAGTGCTCGTAAAATATACACTGGTCTCTCAAATTACACGCGTAACCCGCCGGTTTTACTTACAGACCTCGGGCCCTCGGTTTCATTACGCCTGTATTTTACGCGTTGTTTTTGATGATGAGTAAATTACACTTGTATGTTAATACATGTTTGAAATAAACCAGAGCTCCCAAGCGCGGCCTTACCGTTTCATGCCGTCTCAGTTTCTCGAAGGTGCTCATAGGTGTCCGATGATCCTGGCTTCATGAATGAGTAGCGGGCGCTGTATCAGACCATTCGTAGGGCCCGCGAGGCCCTCTCCGTTGTCCTTCGGGTTGTTGCGCTCGCCGTGGCGCCGAGCATTGTTAACATCATCAATGAACATGAGGATTCAGGAGATGACTTTATTTAGACTGGATGACACTAGGGACCCACTAGGGCCATAGCCGTACGTACGCAAGTGCCTCCTTATTATGTACAACTATATTTTTTTTGCTTTCTCCTGGTTTCGTGACATCACAGTCCCACACCATTGTCAACCTATGTAGTCAATATAAACGAGAGAATTGCACAAGGTGCGGCCGACAGCTGGGACCAAGCAGCTCGAGCAGTATTTATGTTTTTGAGGCGTGAGCACTGTAGAGTTTTTCTTGGCGATGATTTCCTTGTTGTTTAGAGGAGAGCAAGGTATTAACTGGGCGGGCTGTGGCCCGTCTAGCCCAGGCCAGATATCCAACCCAGATACTAATTTTTTCAAGATGAAAATGGCTAGGCCAGCTATACGTCTTTTTGAGGAATACCCAGGCAAGGTCAACTTGTTATTCTCCGCCCCGCTGGGCTGCAAATCTTTCCTAGGAGGGATGCATTAGGCTTAACAGGAAAATGGGCTTTAAAAAATAATAAATGGGATGTAATTATAAAAACTGGGCAGTAACTATAAAAAAATGCACCAAACACGAAATTAGTTTATAAAATATTATTTATGGATTTTGAAAATCTTAAATTTTCATTGTTGCGCGCGCAATGTTTCGTTGGATTTCTATGTAATACAAATTTATATTTAATCTGACTAGAAATTTCGGGATAAAAATATTTCGGAGCCCATCAAAATGTGGGAAATTTTATTGAATTCTGTCTTCAACGGTTGGTTGAAATTATTAATCATTGTCCTAGCTAGAAAATGGGCTATACTTTTAACAAACTGTAAATGGGTTGTTGTAAATTCCATTAGAATTCCAAAATGGGCTGTACATTCTTAGAAAACGCAAATGGGCTATAAGTTCTCTGCCACACACTTGTGGGCCTACTAAGTGACGCGCCCCTAAAAAAATAAGTTGACGAGTATGCAAGGCTTTGCCAACTTATTATAGTCATCACATGGTTCTAGCAGCAGTGGCCGTTGGATGTCTATCCAACGCATGTCGTGCTTCTTCTTCAATCTCGGATAATCTTAGCTTCGGCCGCCCAAAAAATGATTCCTCCCCCTGACATCTGGGGCGCACCATTTTCAGAGGCTGACCTATGGGCCTACTAAGTTGGAGCGTACCAAGTGCTTTGTCAACTTAGTCAATAATAAACGTTTCTAGCTTCAGTGACCGTACGATGTCCATCCAACGGTCGTAGTGCTTCCTCAACCTCCGGTCTTCTTGGTCCAGCCGCCCAAAGTAGTGCCGGTCGTGCCGCCTGCTCCTGCCTCCCGTGGCCGGCCGTGCTGTCGCGAAGGCCTCACCGCCCCCATACTACTCCCACCGCTGGCCAAGTCATCCCTCCACTCACCCACACCCCCTGTTATTCTGTGGCGACGGCAGCCTCACACCGCAGTCGAACCAGTGAACCCTCGTACTCCTCTCCACGCGGGCTTCCACTGCTGCGTCTTCCCCGGCTCCGCGTCGTCCCCTTCCTAGGCCTCGCCGTCGTCCATACCACCGCCCTGGTGCTCTCGGCGCGGCGTGGTCAACGTGGTCAATGACCGACTTCCATCGGAAGAGTACTGTACGTGGAGAGGCTGTCAGCTGGGTCCAGGCGGCCGCAAGGAAGTGCCTCCTTATTATGCGCAAAATAATTATTCCTCCACCTTACAGCAGGGACCCACCGGACGGGCCACCTTATTTTGTGAAAAAAACGTTCCCCCCCTGAATGCTCGGACCCACCGGACGGGCCAGCGTATTTCGCGAAAAAAAGTTCCCCCCGCTGTCAGCTCGGACCCACCGGAAGTGCCTCCTTATTACGCACAAAAAAATGAATACTCCCCCTGCTAGCTGGGACCCACCATGGTGGGAGGCTGACTTGTGGGCCTACTAAGTTGACTGGGACGGGGGCCTTTGTCAACTTTAGTCAATATGAACGATTCTAGCTCCAGTGACCGTACGATGTCCATCCAACGGCCGCAGTGCTTCTTCAACCTCTGGTCTTCTTGCTCCAGCCACCCAAAGTAGCACCGGTCGTTCCGCATGCTCCTGCCTCCCGTGGCCGGCTGTGCTACCGCGGAGGCCTCACCGCCCCTACTATTCCCACCGCTGGCCAGGCCCTGCGGCAACGGCAGCCTCACACCGCAGCCGAACCAGTGAACCCTCGTACTCCTCTCCGCACGGGCTTCCACTGCCGTGTCTTCCCCGGCTCCCTGTCGTCCCCTTCCTAGGCCTTGCCGTCGTCCACCGCCCTGGTGCTCTCAGCGCGGCGTGGTCAACATGGTCAAGGAACGACTTCCATCGGACGTGGACTGTACGTGGAGAGGCAGATAGCTGGGTCCACGGCCGCAGCAAGGAAGTGCCTCCTTATTACGTGCAAAATAATTATTCCTCCACCTGACAGCGGGGATCCACCGGACGGCCCACCGTATTTCGCGAAAAAAACGTTTCCCCCTGACTGCTGGGACCCACCAGCTACACCTTCGCACGCAAGGAAGTGCGTCCGGGTAAAAAAACAAAACGATTCGCCCCCTGACTACTGGGACCGACCAGCTACATCTTCGCACGCAAGGAAGTGCCTGATAGTCGGGACCCACCTGGTTGAAGCGTACGTAGCGTTGTCATTCTAGTCGCGAACGTGTACATACATATAAACTGGTCGATGTAGAGGCGCGCACGTGTCGTAGTAGAGGCGTGCACGTAGCATGTACACGTACGTGCAGCGGTCAGGGTGCAAGAAAGAAAATACGGCCACGTATGTGTACATACGGGCGGGGTCTCGAATGCCTACTCGCGCATACGTACGGCGAGGGCTCGTGTACATGGCTGGGTCGGAACGGAGAAACAGCATCGTCTTCGTGTTCATGGGGAGGCAATGGAATGCGTCATGTTCATGGGGACGCAACGGAATGCGTCGTGTTAATCGGGAGGGCTTGGACAGAACAGGCGATTGAAACGAGGCCTGGCGTACCGCAGAACGGAGGAAACGGCCTTGTGTTCGACCGGCCACGTTCAAAACGGGATCCTGTTGATCGGGAGGGGTCTGGCATACCGCAAAACGGAGGAAACGGACCTCCTACGATCGAAACGGGGGTCCTGTTGATCGGGTGGGGTGTGGCGTACCGCAAAATGGACGAAACGGACTTGTGTTGGAGCGCTACGGTCGAAACAGGGGTCCTGTTCATCAGGAGGGGTGTGGCGTACTGCAAAACGGGACTCCACGGGATACTGTTCATCTCCACCGTCGACCCCCTCCAGCCTCCACGAGCTAGTTTTCATCCACCGTCGACCTCCTCCAGCCTCCACCTGCGACTGTTCATCCACGTGCTCCTGTTCATCCAGCCTCCACCGCGCGCTACTCCACCGGCTACTGTTCAACCAGCCCTCTCTGTCGGTGTTCTGGGAACGGGGGTCCCCAGACTTGCCTGCCTGCTGCCTGCGGCATGGCTCAAAGGGAGGCCCAGCGTGGCCCATCTTCACCAACACAAACCCAAGACCCTCGCGAGGGGCCAAGCCTCGCTGGGCGGACGATGCGGAGCTTCCTCAGGCACGGCCTCATTAGGCTGGTTCACGACGAGGCGGAGAGACCAAGGCGGGGTACCTCACGAGGTGCCCGTGATGCAAGCCATGACGACCAAGGGCGCCAGGCGGGTGCCAGCCTGCGCAGTGTCCTCCTTTCCTCTTTGGTGCAAAGGGGGCAAGCGCAGCCACGGAGTACCGAGGCATCAGGCAAAGGTTGCCATTTCGGTGCAACAAGACCAAGACCAGAAGGACTGCAAGACGGAGGTCATCGTGGAGCCCAAGACGGCGTCACCACCAGAGCTTTGCGCAGGCGAAAACTACTTTTGTCAGGGTACCTAGTACTAGCTGTCCCCCTTCAAATTAGCCCGCCATTGTTGGCTCCCTTCCCACTTGGTATTTGGGAAGAGGACCAGGGACCCTATAAATAGGACCAGCCACCCACATAGCAGACGGGTTTTTCTGGAGAGGAGGTTCTTTAGAGAGGGGTTTGATCAAAGAGAGAGAGAGAGAGAAGGGTGACTGAACTCCACCCAGCAGTTCATCCCCCAGCCAAGAACAGACCCTCGCGAGGCTGTTCTTCCTTGTATTGTTCATCATCATCAGCCCAAGAGGCAATCCACCACACCACACACTAGAGTAGGGTATTACACCACAACGGTGGCCCGAACCAGTATAAACCCTGCGTCTCTTGTGTTGTTCTTTCCGTAGTTTAGATTTTAGTGCGGCGGAGGGGTGCAGGTAGGTAGGAGGCAAAATCTCCGCACGCACCCGAGTGTTCGAACCTCAAGGGTCTGCCGGAACCCGAAATCCGACATTTGGCGCGCCAGGTAGGGGTGCGCCGGAATCCACCTTCTACCGCTTCGTGCCCCGTCGCGTCGTCATCACCATGTCCGGTGACCAGGCGGGCAACCCAGATCCATGGGCGGCGTGGCCCGCTCGCGCAGAACCGCTCGCCTCGGGCGACCCCGTGCCCCAGGCAGCTCGCGGTCCGCAGGGCGCTGCGGGCCGCGGGCGACGCGGACAGGCTTCGACAGCTCCCACACCGCGGCAGGCGCGGTCGGCAGCAAGGGCCTCCAATCACGCCACGACCACGACACCGTACACCCGCCGGGAGCAGGAGAACTCGAGGGCCGCGCTCACGGTGGCCCGAGAGCTGCTGCAGTGCAGGCTGCTGGAGGGCGGCCGCGACGTGCTGTTGGAGCGGGTGGCGGAGCTCCTGGGCTTCGCTGCCTCGGGGGCTCACCCCTTCTGCGCCCAGCTCCCATCTCAAGCCCAGGGTGGCCCGCGCGGGAGCTCCGCGCGCGCCCGTGGGCTCCAAGGCTACTCCAACGCCAGCGAAGCTATCAGCACCGGACCGGTGGCGGCGCTGCCCCCGCTCCCGGTCCGCGAAGAAGAAGGACTCGGCATGACCCGCGGCCCCAGTGGACAGCCGCGCTGCCACCCCACGGTGGGCGCGTCAAGCAGGACCACGTGGCACGCGGGGCACTGCGGCGTGGCCTTCGGGATGGCGGCGCCAGAGGAATACGTGCCCCTCATGATGGACCAAGGACACCCTCACGAGAGCGAACAAGGCTCGCTCCTCAGCCCAAGCTGGGGGGACGAGACGCCAGAAGCTGAGCCTTTCTGGGAGCCCCGGGACGGTCCCACTGGCCACGCTGGAGGCAACGATTATCGGGTACCACTAATTCTTCAGGAGCAGGCATACGCTAACCATGGATCGCAGGAGGTGCAGGTCGCCACAGCGAGCAGCTGCCCCGCTCCCACAGTCTCCTACCCCTCGGGAGGAGGGCGCAGGGGGCTGCAGGAGAGGGGCCGGGACCCGACATCACCACCGCGGCGTCCGGAGCAAGGTGTTCTCAGGAGGTAGGCCCTCCGCTGGGGAGGTGCCTCAGGGCCTGCCCCCGGCGGAGGACCCATGGTCGTCGGGGGAACCGCTGGCGACCGCTCTACCCCATCGGCGGCGTCCTGGTTTCTGGTCGTCGTTGATGGCACTAGAGTGTGGCGCAAGGCGGGGCCCTCATCTGGCGATATGAAGCAAGGCCAGTACCTGTGAAGAAGGCCCAGTGCCTATGAAGCTCGCCACCCCGTGACACTCTCACGTAATAATGAGTGGGGCTGTACACGCCCCGGAGTCTCAGGGGTGCCGGCCTCAGGCCCTGGGGCTCCCTCCCACGCCTAGTGGCAGCACTTAGCTCCGCACTGGTGAGAAGACGTCCAAGACTAGACTACGTGCCGAACGCGGCCTTTTTTTTGCTTTCGTTGCTTTTCCCTTTGGTTGTCGCTTTCCCCCGCTGGATTCAAGTTGGGTTCGAATTTGAGATTTGCGTGTGTTCGGGGAAGGGGTGCTTAGTCTCGTTCGAGCAATTTCTCGCGTTTCGGTTACCAATTCGCCTCAGCTGCCTCCCCTCGCGAGCCCCTCGCGAGCCGGGTCAGGCCTAGCTTGCGCGCAGCCCAGACTGCCGCCGACGTGTCCTCTCAGGAGGGTGTTTTACTGCAGATCCTACAAACCAATCAAGGAACACCTGAGACACCACAACCTCCCACAGGCTGCCTCAGGGCTAGCACGGGACAAAGGTAAACTAGCCGACCAGCGCGTCGCTTAGGCCAACCACTTGGCGTGGGCGCATGGGCAATGTAGCGTCTACTAATACGATGAACACAAGTTTTACATAAGGGGCTCCCCCTCCAAAATGCTCTCACTGCCATCTGGCCAAAACCTGAGTTCTATTCATGCAGGCTAAGGAAGTAGGAACGATGCACAATCAATCGGATAAATCCCCCAATGCGTTCTCAGGAGCACCACCCGAGCCGTTGCTGGCGTCGCTGAACTCGCCATCGCTGTCCGCGTCGCCGCTAGCGGCGTCAGGGCCGTTCACCACGCCGCCCTCGTCGGCCGCCACGATCACGTCGTCGTTGTCTGAAGCGAAGGCCCTGATAAGAGCATCCACATTGTCTTCCACCCAGTGCGCCAGATCGCCTCGGACGGCCTGGGGGACTGGGGCGATGGCGGCGTCAAAATCAAAGTGGGGATCCATGTTCCGGAGGTGGCTGAAGACGCGAGAAAAGGCGCGCCCGAGCAGGGCGCGGCTCCTCTCCTCCACCAACCTATCAGCCCTGACCGACCGCGCCTCCAGCTAAGTCACCATGTTAGTGAAGAACTGAAGATTGCCAGTATAGTTGACTGCGTGCGGCTCGCCAACAGCCGCCTCGCAGATGTTGCCCAAGGCTGTGTTGGCTCTCTCCCGGAGCGTGGTGAGCATGGGGCCGTGCTCATGCTCCAGGATCCGCCGCTGACGTATCTCGTCCGCGTTCTGGCCCGCGATGACCTCAGCCTCCTCCACCCGCTAGCGGAGAAGGAGCACCTCGGCCTGGGAGGCGGTTAACTCACCTTGCGCCACCTCAAGAGCGGCCCGGAAAGCGTCGGCCCGCCGCGTTGCCTCCTCCAGCTTGGCCCTCAAGGCAGCAGTCCTGCCTTCAGCTTCGGCCCGGATCAACCCCAGCTTCTCTTCGAACTCGTGCTCGAGGTTCAAATGCGCCATCGCCACTCGACGTCCGACCTCCTCCAGGACGCGGGCTTCCTGTGCAGCAACATCATCCTCCGCCTGCGTCACCAAGCGCTCCCTCGTCTCCAGACGCTCGTACTCATGGGTACGTTCGGCGGCTTCCAGCGTCAGCGCCTCCTCATGCTTCTGGAGCTCTGCTGAGTCGCCGGAGGCCACCTTCATCGACGCGAGGGCTGCCTCGCGCAGCTCCACCTGCTCCTCCAGTGAGTGGCACCAGGCCAGGAGCTCCCGAGCCCGCTCCTCCGCCGACGTTCTCCGCCGGTCAGCTTCCCGAGCCTCCTCAGCGGCCCAAGATCGGGCCTCCCGAGAGGCCACCAGCGACGCCTTAGCCTCTGCGTCATCAAGATCGCGTTGACAGCGTGCAAGGGCGATGGCGCCCTCCAGCTCGCACCTCTCGGCAGCCAGGTGCAGGCCCTCGGCCTCAAGGCACGCATCTTCATCGGCAAGCTCCTCTCCAAGCAGGCTTACCGCGTCAGCCGCCCTTCAAAGGAATCCTTGGCGGAGAGCGCGATGCTCCTGAGCGCTCGAGCACGTCTTCCACACCATCATCTGCCCCAAGCAAGTGCCGGGGGCCACGAGCCAGCACTCCCCCTCCGGGCTAGGGGCTGGCACCCTCGCGACGGCCGGGCACGCCGCGTCAGAAGCCCGGCCTGGGGCCAGCCCGTCCCCAGGTGAAGAGCGCAGGAAGCGCCTCAGCCAATCGTAGTCCACGACCAGGTGACAAGCCCACGGAAGGCTAGCTATGCCACGAGAAGGCCCGCGAAGGATTGCGAGGTGCGCGGGGCCACGATACGCCTCGGGACGGTTCGCCTCGTCGATCGCCCTCACCACAAGGGCTCCACTGCTTGGAGCGCTTGAGGACGATGGAGGGGGCGAAGCCAAGGGGGACGGCTCCTCAGCCGTCTTCGCAAGCTCGGCTGGAAGGGGCCTGCGAAGCAAGGGTCAGTAAGGGCAACAGAAGGATCGGGAGCTGGGAAAGGAGAAGGCTTACTCATCAGTGGTGAAGTACTTCCTACGCTTCAGCAGGCGACAAGGGTAATCGTCGCCCAGGGCCTCCCTTCTCTTCCAGAGGGCCTCAAAGTCCACGCGGAAGCGGCCTAAGAGTTGGGCACAGGGATCAACCTGCGACGAAGATGGAGCGTCAAGGCGATCTGCGTCAGGGGCGCCTGCCTGATGTGCGCCGCCAATCGCCTCGCCAAGAGATGCCGCCGGGGCCTTAGTGGCCTCGGTCGTAGGCGCAGAGGGCAGCTGCTTGTCACCCTCAGCCTCAGCGGCACGGGCCCCAATAACTGCTTCCTCATGAGCATCGCCCGGCGCTGTTACCCCGCCGGGAGCCCCCTCGGCCTCTGGCGCCTCATGCCTCCCTGCTCCGCCACTTGAGGAAGAGCCGCCTTGGCCGACTGGAAGGGCAGTCACCACCACTGGGTTCACGCGAGGCCCCTGGAGGCCGGCGGGGCGCGGCCCCCACTCATCGAAGATAGGCATCTGCCTCACAAAATCACCCCCGCTCTGGCAGAGGTATGGCAAGGCCCCTCCCTGCTGGATGCTGCCAGGGCTGGGGTCCCTCGTCAGGGTCAAGAGCGCCATCCTCAGCACTTCAGGCGTCAGGTCCTCTTCCTGGAACCTCATACGATCATCGCGCCCGCTGAAGGCCCACATCCGGCGGGAGTGGCGTTGGAGAGGAGCAACGCGGCGTAGCAGGAACTCCTTCACCACCTTGGGCGCTGTCACGCCAATCGACCTCAAGAACGCGAAGCGGTGCCAGACGAAGACGAGCCGGGGGCTCTCAAGCGTCTCCTGGCCCTAGCCCGAATTGGGGACAGCAGGCGAAGTTGGCTCCGACAGCAGGGGGCTGGGCATCCCAGCATCCACATACAGCCACCGCTCGCGGAACCCAGCCGCGGGCGGAGGGAGCTTGAAGTCAATCCCAGAGGCCGCCGTCTCAGACGCGGCAACGAAGCTCACACACGCCCAGCATTGGGTAGGGTCAACAAGGCGCAGCGAGAAGAAGTGGCGCAGCAAGGCAACTGAAGGAAGGATGCCCATCATAGCCTCGCAAACAAAGGCGAAGACCGAAAGGAGAGTGATGGATTCAGGACCCAGATGCATCATGTGGATCTGATAATGGGAAAGCACGGCATTGAAGAAATCAGAAAAGGGAGGAACCAGACCAGCCCACAGGGCGTCGGCAAAATATGGGACCTCGGTGACTATCCTGTCGATGGAGAAGTGGGACGCGGGCCAGGCCGTCGTCCTCCCGCATTCATTGAAGATGGTGGCCAGAGCCGAGCTGATCTTGCCCAAGCCCTCGGCGGGGGCCACCAACGGCGGCGGGCAAGGCGGAGACACGGGTTTCTTCCCTCTTCCCTTCTTCGTCGGAGCCATGGCGATGGGAAAGGGGGGGAAGGTTCAAGATTGGGTTGAAAACAGAAACCAGAGTTTGAGCGGAGGAAGGACAGGGGGCGCTCGACCAACAGAAAGGGGAACGGCTGTGTACGACTACGGGTCCACCTAGCATGGCGCAAAATAAGGAGGGCGTGGGGGAACAGTGCCGCCCACGTCCAATCAACCGCCACGCGGCGTCCAAGGCCGCAGGCTGTTAGGGCCCATGGCGCTTCACTCTTGCCCTTCCGCCTCCCTGCACGGCCAAGTCCGGGCGCGCCTTGGGCTTGGGGGCTACTGTCGGCGTTCTGGGAACGGGGGTCCCCAGACTTGCCTGCCTGCAGCCTACGGCGTGGCTCAAAGGGGGGCCCAGCGCGGCCCATCTTCACCAACACAAACCCAAGACCCCGCGAGGGGCCAAGCCTCGTGGGGCGGACGACGCAGAGCTTCCTCAGGCACGGCCTCATCAGGCTGGCTCACGAGGAGGCGTAGAGACCAAGGTGGGGTACCTCACAAGGTGCCCGTGACGCAAGCCATGATGACCAAGGGCGCCAGGCGGGTGCCAGCCCGCGCAATGTCCTCCTTTCCTCTTTGGTGCAAAGGGGGCAAGCGCAGCCGTGGAGTACCGAGGCATCCGGCAAAGGTTGCCATTTCGGTGCAACAAGACCAAGACCAGAAGGACTACAAGACGGAGGTCATTGTGGAGCCCAAGACGGCGTCACCACCAGAGCTTTGCGCAGGCGAAGACTACTTTTGTCAGGGTAGCTAGTACTGGCTGTCCCCCTTCAAATTAGCCCGCCATTGTTGGCTCCCTTCCCGCTCGATATTTGGGAAGAGGACCAGGGCCCCTATAAATAGGACCAGCCACCCACATAGCAGAGGGGTTTTTCTGGAGAGGAGGTTCTTTAGAGAGGGGTTCGATCAAAGAGAGAGAGAGAGAAGGGTGACTGAACTCCACCCAGCAGTTCATCCCCCCAGCCAAGAACAGACCCTTGCGAGGCTGTTCTTCCTTGTATTGTTCATCATCATCAGCCCAAGAGGCAATCCACCACACCACACACTGGAGTAGGGTATTACACCACAACGGTGGCCCGAACCAGTATAAACCCTGTGTCTCTTGTGTTGTTCTTTCCGTAGTTTAGATCTTAGCGAGGCGGAGGGGTGCAGGTAGGTAGGAGGCGAAATTTCCGCGCGCACCCCAGTGTTCGAACCTCAAGGGTCTGCCGGAACTCGGAATCCGACACTCTCCACGGGCTCCTGTTCAACCACCCCTCCACGGGCTACTGTTCATCCTGCCCTCCACCGTCTATTGCTCATCCTGCCCTCCACGGGGTGGTCCTGTTCATCCAGCCCTCCACGGGGTCCTGTTCATCCAGCCCCAACCGGCTCGATCGATCGGGGTCCTGTTCATCCAGAGGCAACAGCACGGGGTCCTGTTCATCCACCCCCATCGGGAACTGTTCATCCAACCCCCCCCCCCAACGCTCACTGTTCATCCAGAGGCAGCATCGATCGGCTTCAGTTAGTAGCAGTAGCGAAGGAATCGCTCGATCGGGTTCAGTTAACAGCCATCGATTGATCGCTCGGGTTCAGTAACGCGTAGCCTGTAGTGCAATCGATCGGGTTCAGTTAGAGCCCAACGCCTCGCTCGGGTTCAGTTAGAGCCAATGCCTCACACACACACGCGTACGTGTACGAGAGAAGCACGCATCGCTCGGCCCCCGACCTCCCACCGTAACCGAGAACTCCCCGAAATTTTCCTCCCCCTCGCTTCTACCACGGTTTTTTCCGTCATGGACGGCCCAAAGAATGTCATGCAGCTGCGTCTCCAGCCCGCCCAGGACGAAAAGCCCATTTTCTGTCATGATTTTTTGTCGTAGAAGTAGGAGCCCACCACATCTATGATGATATCGGGTTTTGTCACAATTATCGTCATAGAAGTGTCATATGTATGACAAAAAAAATTTCGTTCGGCCCAAAATGTCACGGATGTGTCTTTTTTTTGTAGTGAGGATTGAAAGTATGTCTAGAGGGCAGGGGTGATTAGACTACTTGACCAAATAAAAAATCTAACCTTTTCCCAATTTTAGTTGTGGACAGATTCTAGCAAATCTAGCAAGTCAAGTATCACCCTACACATGCAATTCTAAGAGTATAGCCACAAAAAGTAAAACATTGCACATGTAAGTAAAGGAGGGGTTTGGAGATTTCAAATGCAATGATGACACGGTGATTTTTGGTATGGTTCCGATAGGTGGTGCTATCATACGTCCACATTGATAGAGACTTCAACCCACTAAGGGTAATGGTTTCCTGAGTCCACGTAGGGCTCCACCCACGAAGGGTCCATGAGGAAGCAACCTTGTCTATTCAACCATGGCTTCCGTCCACGAAGGACTAGCCTCACTCGGGTAGATCTTCAGGAAGTAGGCGATCTCCTTGCCCTTACGAACTCCTTGGTTCAACTCCACATGATGTTGGAGGCTCCCAACTGACACCTAACCAACCTAGGAGACACCACTCTCCAAAAGGTAATAGATGTTGTGTTGGTGATGAAGTCCTTGCTCTTGTGCTTCAAATTATAGTCTCCTCAAAACTCAATCTCTCTCTCATAGATTTGGCTTGGGTAGGAGAAGGATTGGAGTGGAAAGCAACTTGAAGAGGCTAGAAATAAAGGTTCAAATGATGGAATCTCTTGATCTCAACACATGAGTAGGTGGTTCTTTCTCAGAAAATGAATGGTGGAAGTTGTGTTTCATTCTGGTGACTCTGTTTTAGAGTAAGTGGTGGTGGTGTGTGGGGGGGGGTATAAATAGGCAGCACCAAAAATCCAACCCTTACAAGCTTTTGACGCAACTTGGTGGCACCGATATGAGAATCTCAGTGAGACCAACTAGTGCAAAAGACTTGACAGTTAGGCTTTTCGGTGAGACCGATTGTACCAACTCGGTGGGACCAAAGTGCAATGGCTAGGAAAATCCACGTCTCAGTAATTCAGATTGATTCATCTCGGTGATTCTGAAATGAAACGACTTCATTATAGAAGCTTGGCAAGGCCGTCTCATTGGGACCGAGAACCATTTCGGTCAGACCAAATTGTTAGATTTTTGGTTGTGGCAATAGAATGATCATATCGGTGGGTTCGGAGTGGATTGTATCAGTGGGACCGAAATGATGAATTAGGGTTTGGACATATGTGTTTTGGGGAAAGTGATGGAGGGTTTTTGGAGAAATATCACTAAGCACTTTGAGCAACAACCTCATCAATAATACATCATCCCCTTTTAATAGTATTGGCTTTCCTAAGGGACTCAATGTGATCTTTGATCACTAAACCAAAAATGTAGAGTCTTGGGGTAGCCAATTCTTGTTCTTCACATTTTTAGGGGTCCACATCAATTAGTCCATGCCATGCCTGTCGACGTTCTGGGAACGGGGGTCCCCAGACATGCCTGCCTGCGGCCCGCGGCGTGGCTAAGCCAGCAGGCCGTACGGCCCATCCTCATCAACAAGGCATCCAAGACCCTCGCGAGGAGCCAAGCCTCATGAGGCGGACGACACGAGACCTCCTCTAGAGTGGCCTACTCGGGCAGGCTCATGAGGGGCGGAGATATCAAGGTGAGGCAAACCTCACAAGGCTCTCGTGACGTGAGCCATGACGATCTGTAAGTGCATCTAGTGCCACCCCTAGTTGGTTTTGGAGTATTGACGACAAACCTAGTTGAGGGACTAATGTGTTTGTGAGAATTGCAGGACAACACAGGTAGAAGTCCCTCATTGATTCGGTTTTCCTACCAGAGATGACCCCTAAAAATATATGAAGACATTGATGTCAAAGGTGGTATATGAAGATATTCACATCGAAGACTATGACAAGAGAAGACATCGCTTGAAGCCTATGGAACTCGAAGACTTAGATCTTTCGTAGTTCTTTTTCTTCTTTGTTGAGTCATAGGAACCACCGTACTGTTAAGTGGGGTCCAAGAGAACCAGTCAAGAAGACTTAAGTGATGCTTAACCAAATCCTATGTCTTCGAGTGAAGACTATGAGAGCGAATCTTGTCCAGAGTCGGACAAGTCAGCTTTGCTTGTAGCCCAAGTAAAGTTGCCGTGTGAGTTTGAAATCTGACCGTTGGAACACATGTCAGTTCCTTAGTGACCCAGGGTCATTTTGGACAAATCAGGTCGGGTTGCCTAGTGGCTATAAATAGCCCACCCCCTACAACCATAAACGGTTGGTTGCTCAGAGTTAGTGCATGGCTTTTGTCGTTTGAGAGCAACCCACCTCGAAGCCTTTGAGAGATAATTCCTTGCGAGGATAAAGCCCTAACCACCCAGAGCCAAAGAGAGTTAGGCATCACTTAAGTCTTCTTGTCTGTGTGATCTGAAGACTTATTACACTTGAGGACTGTGAATCCTCTAGCCGGTTAGGCGTCGCATTCAGAGCATCCAAGAGACATTGTGGATCGCCGGTGAACGAAGTCTGTGAAGGTTTGGGAGTCTACCTTGAAGACTTACCAGAGTGATTGGGCAAGGTCTGTGTGACCTTAGCTCAAGGGGAATACGGTGAGGACTGGGTGTCCTGAGCTGCGTGTTCAGGACTGGGTGTCCGGGACTGTGTGTCCTCAGGTTTAAATACCTAGCCGCCCCAACCAGACGTACAGTTGTCACAGCAACTGGAACTGGTCCAACAAATCATTGTCTTCAACGAGTCACTGGTTTCATCCTTCCCGTCCCTTTACTTACTGTTGGTCCTTGTGAAGTCATTGTTGATTGCACTATCTTTTGTCTTCACTGAGTGACTGCATGTTCTGTTTGGCTTCATAATATCTTCCTACCTGATCCTCACTACCTAGCTGCTATTAGTCATTGTGCTTTCACTTCATTGAATACTTGACTATGGTTTGCCTAGTGTAGTCTACCTTCCGCTGCATGGTAATAGGTTTATTTCTATTGTTTGTCTTCGAAACTTCCACGTTCTAAAGACTTTCATAAAAATCGCCTATTCACCCCCCTCTAGTCGATATAACGCACTTTCAATTGGTATCAGAGCAAGGTACTCCCTTGTTCTATGTGATTCGGTTTAACCACCTGGAGATTTAGCTATGTCGACTGCAGGGATAATTAAAGTCTCCGCTGCGTGCCCCGTCTTCGATGGAACTGAATATCCCTACTGGAAGAATAAGATGCGCATGCATCTTGAAGCCATTGACGTCGACCTATGGTATGTTGTCAAGAACGGCATTCCCAAGGCTGGAGAAGGTGTCACTGCCGCTGACGTCAAGAAGTTCGTTCAACTGGACTCTACTGCCAAGAATATCATCTGTGGTCATCTGACCAAAGGACAGTATGGCCGCGTGAGTGCTTTGGAAACATCTAAGCTAGTCTGGGACTGGCTCTCCAAGGTCAACAAAGGCGTCTCAACCCAGAGAGATCAGAGAATCAGTGTCCTTCGCAACCTCTTCAACCGCTTCAAGAGAAATGACAATGAGAATGTCCAGCTCACGTTTGATCGACTCACTGACATCACAAATGAGCTTCAAGCCCTCGGCGCTACTGAGATCACCAAGCATGAAGTCGTCAAGACACTGCTGAGATCACTTGAAAGTTCGTTTGACACCCTAGCCCTGATGATTCAAGAACGTCCTGATTTCAAGACACTCGATCCATCTGACATACTTGAGAGGCTCAACACACATGAGTTTCAGCTTTCTAAGAAAAGAGATATTTACGGTCCCAACTATGGGCGAACTCGTGCCTTGAAGGCAAAAGCTGTCTCCTCATCTGAAGAAGAATCTGACAGCAGTTCTGATGACCCTGAAGACATTGGAAAGGAACTTGCTATGCTTGTGAAGAAGTTCCAAAAATTCACCAAGAAGAAAGGCTTCAGAAAGTCTTCACGATCAAGCTCAAGGAATGATGAAGCTTCTGCTCATGACTACAAGAAGAAAACATGCCACAAGTGCAAGAAAACTGGCCACTTCATCTCTGAGTGTCCGCAGTGGGACAATGAGAACAAAAAGAAGAAGAAGAGCAAGGAATATGACTCTGACGACAAGAAGAAGAAGAAATACTCAAAGTCTTCTTCCAAGTCTTCCTCAAAGTCTTCATCACACAAGAAGAGCTCATCTGGCAAGGCACGTGTGTTTGTTGGCAAGGAAATGGATTCAGAAGAGGAGTCCGCTTCTGAGGAGGCGGAGGTGGAGTCTGAGGAGGAGTCTGATTCTGGCGTTGCAAGTCTGGCTGCAGCATACGTTGCCAAGTCCATCTTCAACACTGAAGACAATGACTTCATCACCGACACCGATGCAAATGACAAGGACTACTCCGCTCCTACCTACTGCTTCATGGCACGCGGTAACAAGGTAAACACACGCACTACTCACTATCAAACATCTAGTGAAGATGACTCTGATTGTGGTTCCAGACCCAGCTACAAAACACTTGCTAAAATTGCAACTGAACAACAGAAAGCTATGGAACATATTCAAAAACTGTTAGACAAAAGCGATGATCTGTTAGGCGCTGAAATGACTCGATCTGAGTCCTTAATTGAAGACATAAAATATCTTCACGTTAAGTATGAGGAACTTGAAAGTCGTCATGAAACGCTCTCAACAACTCATGAAAAGCTTTCCTATGATTATCTTCAAAGGAAGCAAGATCTTGAGAAATTGAGAGCGTCTCATGAAGATCTTCAAAAGGAAAACGAGTCACGTCGCGCCGAACAGATCAGTTCCGCTCAGGAAGGATTTGAACCACCATGTCTTAAATGCATTGAGCGTGATAATGCTACTTCTGTTGCTGAATGTTCTACTGCTGCCACTGTTGCAATATCTTCAACTGTTGATGTGGTAACTAACCCCTCTGCTGAGGATACCACTGCTATTGCTGATGAGAATGCTAGGTTGAAGACATTGCTTGAAACCGGGATGTACAAAATCCTTGAAGGGCATCAGACACTATGTGATGTCCTCAAAAGGCAGATTCTGAACCGAAACCTGAGGAAAGAGGGTGTTGGGTTCGTAAGGAAAATGAATGCTGATGGCTCTTACTGGAAACCTGAGCAGTACCCCAAAACCACATGGGTTGTTGCAAAGGAACCTTCAGCAGATCCATCCAATCTATCTGGCTTCACTTGCGCTAACCCCATTGTCATTGATGAATCCTTTGATGCAAACTATAAACTGTTTAAGAATCAGAATGGTGAAGTGTTTGCCAAGTATATTGGTACTAACTGCAGGAATGGGCCGCCTATGAAGAAGATCTGGGTGCTGAAAAAGTGTTTGGAAAATCTTCCTGTGAATGTCATCATGACACCACGGGTGAAGAAGACAAACCCCAGACCACAGGCTTCATACGGTCCAAAGGCTTCATATAGATAGAGGACTCACCTGAGTCGCACTAACGCAAATGTTTTGCAGGGAAACCATACTCAGGCCTATGAATATGAGCGCGGTTCATCGAACCGCCATGTTCATAAGACCAAGAACTATTCTGCTTATTCTTATGAGTACTATTGTCCGCCTACAAGACTTTTTGCTAGGGCTCCAAAGCCAAAGTTCTCAGATGCTGCACTTAGACTTATTGCTTCTAAGCCACCCTTGAAGATGTGGGTGGCTAAGAAAGCTTAACTCGCTTTTGCAGGGAAAGGTCTCCAGCAGAAAACCAAAATCGTCTAACGCTATTGCTGGGGACCTTAAACATCTTGTAGGGCGCAAGATCAAATGCCCGAATGGTCTTACTATGTACTTCGTTCCTGAATCGCTTGCTACTCTCCCTATCAGTCCTAATCTGGATCTAAGCTTTCATAACCCACTGGTTCGTCAAATGTTTTTGCTTCACAATTCTCTTCGTGAAGCCTATCCCCCTAACTGCACTGTAGGGTACGAAACCAGTGTCTTCAGAATGTATTATTGATAGTGGGTGTACCAATCACATGACTGGCAAAAGAAGCCTTCTTATGGACTCAACCTTACGTCCATCCGACAAGAGTCACATCACATCTGCTGACACTGGTAAAAGTAAGGTATTGGGTCTAGGTAGAGTTGCAATCTCAAAGGATCAACACATGGATAAAGTCATGCTTGTTGAATCCCTTGGCTTCAACTTAATGTATGTCTCAATGCTTTGTGATTTGAACATGATCGTAATATTTGGAAAATATCATTGCCTTGTTCTAATGGAATCTGACAAGTCTCTAGTGTTTGAAGGGTATCGGAAAGATGATTTGTACGTGGTAGATTTCTCAGCAGGACCACAGCTTGCCGTGTGTCTTCTAGCAAAAGCTTCAGAATGCTGGCTCTGGCATCGGAGGCTAGGGCATGCTGGCATGAGGAACCTCCACACCCTTGCAAAGAAGAAGCATGTCATAGGCATCGAGGGCGTCAAGTTCAAGAAAGATCACTTATGCGGTGCCTGTGAAGCAGGAAAGATGACGAGGGCCAAACATCCCTCAAAGACAATCGTGACAACTACTCAACCCTTCGAACTGCTCCACATGGATCTTTTCGGTCCCACTCATTACTCAACTCTTACTACTACTGCTTGTCTCTATGGCTTTGTCATTGTTGATGATTATTCTAGATATACTTGGGTGCACATAATCCTCTACAAGACTGAAGTGCAGGATGTCTTCAGACGCTTCACCAATCGAGCAATGAACAACTATGGCGCCAAGATAAAGCACATCAGAAGTGACAATGGCACTTAATTCAAGAACACTGGCCTTGATACATATCTTGATACTTTGGGCATCACACATGAATTCTCAGCCCCGTACACGCCACAGCAGAATGGCGTCGTCGAACGCAAGAACAGAACACTCATTGAGATGGCCCAAACGATGCTTGATGAATACAAGACTCCAAGAAAATTCTGGCCTGAAGCCATTGATACTGCATGCCATACAATCAATCGTGTTTATCTTCACAAGCTTCTGAACAAGACATCTTATGAGCTCCTTACTGGCAAGAAGCCAAATGTCAGTTACTTCAGAGTATTTGGTGCCAGGTGTTGGGTCAAGGATCCACATCACACTTCAAAATTTGCACCAAAAGCACATGAGGGTTTTATGCTTGGATATGGAAAGGATTCGCACTCCTACAGAGTCTTCAATCTCTTTCATTATAAAGTGGTTGAAATAGTGGATGTGCGGTTCGATGAGCCTAACGGTTCACAGAGAGAGCACCTGCCAAATGTGCTAGATGAAGTTCCATCTAGTGAATCAATCAAACTAATGGGAACTGGAGAAATCATACCCTCTGAAGATCAACCTGAAGAGGAACTTATCATCTCTGCACCTGATCAACCTGAAGACAATGCTCAGCCTGAAGACAATTCCACTAACAATGACAATGATCAGCAAGAGCAAAATCTTCGCCCTGTGCATCCTCGTGTTGCCAATGAAGTGCAGATTGAGAGAATAATTGATAGCATCAATGCACCCGGTCCGCTCACTTGTTCAAGGGCAACTCAGCTAGCAAATTTCTGTGGGCACTTCGCATTCGTCTCAATAACAGAACCCAAGAAAGTTGAAGAAGCCTTCATGGAACCTGAATGGATTCAAGCTATGCAAGAAGAGCTTCAACAGTTTGAGCTGAATAATGTATGGGAACTGGTTAAGCGTCCTGATCCTCGGAAGCACAATATAATAGGCACCAAATGGATATACCGCAACAAGCAAGATGAGCATGGTCAAGTTGTCAGAAACAAAGCTCATCTCATTGCTCAAGGATATACTCAAGTGGAAGGCATTGACTTCGATGAAACATTTGCACCTGTGGCTTGACTTGAAACCATACGCATACTGCTGGCCTATGCAAATCATCATAACATACTTCTATACCAAATGGATTTGAAGAGTGCTTTTCTCAATGGCAAGATTGAAGAAGAAGTGTATGTTGCACAACCGCCTGGCTTTGAAGATCCAAAACATCCTGACATGGTATACAAGCTCAACAAGGCACTGTATGGCCTCAAACAAGCCCCTCGGGCTTGGTATGACACACTCAAATACTTCCTGAAGAGCAAAGGCTTCATACCTGGTTCCGTCGACCCCACTCTCTTCACGAAGGCATATGATGGTGAACTGTTTGTGTGCCAAATATATGTGGATGACATTATCTTCGGCTGCACCAATCAGAAGTACAGTGAAGAGTTTGGATATATGATGCAAGAGCAATATCAGATGTCCATGATGGGAGAGTTGAAGTTCTTCCTCGGTCTTCAAATACGACAGCAATGCAATGGCATCTTCATATCTCAAGAGAAGTATCTCAAAGATTGCCTGAAGAAGTTCGGTATGAAAGACTGCAAAGGCTTCACGGTGCCAATGCGAGCCAAACATCATCTGGGTCCCGATGACAATGGTATAGAGTTCGATCAAAAGGTATACCGCTCCATGATTGGTTCTTTACTTTATCTATGTGCATCTAGGCCAGATATTATGCTTAGTGTTTGCATGTGTGCTCGATTTCAAGTGGCACCAAAGGAGTCGCATCACTTAGCTGTGAAGCGAATTCTTTGATATTTGGCTCACACCCCAACTCTAGGATTATGGTATCCAAAGGGTTCACACATGTCATTTTCTGGGACGATCACTTGTATATTGGTCTTCAAAGAAGCAGAACTGTGTATCTCTCTCCACTGCTGAATCTGAATACATTGCTGCTGGATCTTGCTGCGCTCAGCTTCTGTGGATGAAGGAAACACTCAAGGACTATGGCATTCATCTGAAGCAAGTGCCACTCTACTACGACAACGAAAGCGCCATCAAGATTGCCAACAACCCAGTTCAGCACTCGAAGACAAAGCACATTGAAATTCGTCATACTTTCTCAGAGATCATGTTGTGAAGGAAGACATTGATATCATACATGTCAACACTGAAGAGCAATTGGCAGATATATTCACCATGCCCTTGGATGAGAAGAGATTTTGCAAGTTACGGTGTGAGCTAAATATCTTGGAATCCTCAAATGTCATGTGATCAGGCACACATCCTAACACTTATGCATATTGATGACTTAGATGTGCAACACACGAAGTAAAGTATATCTTCAATCAATGAAGACATACATTCTAAGTGTGAATACATTAATGTGAATTTGACTTCGGAGCGCCACGATAATTGTGCACCGTGTCTGGGTCTAATACTTCCTATACGGTGGGTAACGCCACCACCAAAGGTTCTGTTCGAAGTGTTTCACTCATGGCGTTAAATTTGCTATGTCTTCACATTTGGTTTGGCTTCAATCTCAACATGTCTTCATGATTATCTTCACTATGTTGAATATATATATATACACTAGTGTTCTGTCCTCTACAACATTCACTTATAGCTATGTCTTCTTGTTGAATCTTTTGAACTAAGTGAATGTAATCGGACCCTATCCTCTCTATGCTTTCTATCTCAAACTCTATCTCTCCAAATCATATGCATTCTATTGAAACTGTCGAATGTCTTCTCTGCGTCCTTGTCAGTAGAAGATACAGAGACAAACATTAAGTCCGTTTTCAATGCTCATTCCTTCACCTGAAACCCAGAGAAGTGGGAACGACCACCCAACAATCCAGGCGTGCGTGGGACGTGGAACGACCCCTGATATGCTGCATGATGGCCACGTGTTCCTCAGATGTGAATCGCCAGGGGCACCTGTGTAATAACACTGAGCCGCCCCTGTCCCTATAAATACACGCCTCACCACAGTCATTATCTCTTCTTCCACTCCCGCACGAACCCTAGCGCCGCCGCTAGCCCTCGACGACGCCGGCGACGAAGCGCTTCGCTGCCGCAACCTCTCCGACGCCGTCTTCACGCCGACCGCGGACATCGTCCTCTCCGCCGTCGCCGTAGGTGTCCTCTATCGCCAAGTTAGGGCACGGACGATCGAACTGCTCGGCCTCCTCTTCCACACCGTCTAGCAGTTCTAAGTGTGGTAAATAAAACTTCCTTTTTATGGCCCCTTTTGATCCTATAGCTTTGTCACTTTCTACCACAAGCAGTTTCTATTCACACAAGTTGGATCTCTTTCATACTGCATCTCATAACATGCCTAGTATATTCACTTATGCTCCACAAAGTAGTTAGATTCCTCACTTGTACTGATCTCTGGATTCGTACAAATCTGGAACCAACTCCTTATCTATGAGTGAATGTCTTCGCACGATGAGGTCAATGTCTTCTAAACTGATTTATCTTCAAAATCTTCTGAGAATGCATATGACCTCTTCCCTTTCCCTCACACCTTAATGCTGTCACAGGTACATGTCCGTGGGAGAATCCCTTGGTTCTCATAGTCTGCATTCATTTGCAGAATTCCTACAGCATCATATAAATTCTCCCGAAGCCAGTTCCTGTTTGTCCAGCAAGCGAAAACCTTTGAAGCCTTTGAACGTATTGAAGCCTTTTAGTTTAAAATTTGTGGCTTCAGAGAAATCTGCAAGGAAGGGTGGCAGAAAGCATAGAGGAGAAACATCAAGAGATCTGCCCGATGACCTCTCAGAGCTGTACAAGAGAGATCCTGAAGAGGATTACAATCAGCGCAAGACATGAATCCAATGGATTCGACGCTATTGGGCAGAACAGTGGTTCAAGTACAGATTTGTGACCAAGGAATATGCTGAAAAGAATGCCATCAAGCGACCATGGGGAGACATCCTCTACAAAAATCTTCAACCCAGGACCAGAGATGAAGCCATTGAACAAGGCTTATATCCCTGCATGGTCCGTGGACCATAGCCTGCGGATGCTGACCCATCGTCACTGCTATGGTGTCGCGACGACAATTTGTTTAAGCGCAACTTCCAGTTTGCCCAGAACTCAGCGAAGCAGAACAAGAAGTCTTTGGGATTAGACTTCAACCCTGGTCCCTCTGCTCCCCGTGCTGATGGAACTCGTGAAGCTGAACCCAATCTTCTTGGGCCCTTCTACAACTTGGAAGGTCCCATCACTCACATCGTGGTTCAAGGGACAGCCGTGAATGAGCCTGCAGATGATGCTGAATCAGATGAAGCGCCTGCAGTGCCGAAGCCAAAGAAGTTGAAGCAGCCTAAAGCTTCAAAGCCTGCCTCTGCACCAAAAATCTCACGGGCGAAGCCACTGGCGACTGCACCTCCTGAAGACAGTGTGCAGTCTGAAGATTTGTCACGCATCTCCAAGCCCCAGAAGGTCACGATGCCTCTGCCACACACCGGCCAAGAACTGACTGCTGCTGCCATTCTGCGAAACGATGCCATTGATCTGTCCAGTGATGAAGATCTTGCAGATGACGCTCTTGAACAACTCATCAAGAGCAAAGAAGAAGCAGAAATCTTCAATGATATGCCTCTCTTTGACGTGACAATCATCCACAACTTCATTGATGAGTGGTTTGACACGCCCAACATCAGCTTCGAAGATCTGCAACTACCCATTGGCCTCAGTGTCGCCTTCCATGGCGCCATTGCTTCAGAATTAGCCATCGCCCAGCGCATTGTTGAACTGAAGCAAAAGATTGACTTTGAGAAAGCTCAGTTCAAGAAGCATATGGCCAAGCTCATCGTGCAAGAGGTGAAAAACTTCAAGATTATGCTGCACGAGCTCAAAGAAGCCTTTCTCAAGAAACGCGCAGAAGCTCAGGGTTCTCGTGAGCGCATGAAGAGCCTGGCTGACAAGTGTGTGCAAGGCTACAACGCGGCTGAGAAGCGCAAGGCCCTTGGGCGTCCGGGCATTGATCCCAGGATGGCTGCCAAGCAGAAGAAGAAGCCCACTGTGGCCGAACCCAACGCACCAAGGCACGAAGCAGATCCCATTGTCTTCCCAACTAGCATGACTGGCTCGAAGCCAAAGGCCCGGTCAACCGCTTCAGAGCTGAAGAAGATGAGGACTGCTAAGGCTAAAGCAAGGAAGAGGAAACATCCTGAAGCCTCTGCTACTGCCCCCTCCAAGAAGAAGCGGAAGACCAAGAAGGAACGGGCTGCTCCCACAGAGCCCTTGATTGTTGAACCCATCTCCATGGTTCGCCCTGACGCTGAACCTCAAGAGCGCCAACTGACTGTCCATGAGCCTGCTTTCACAGGGGCTCATGAAGCTAAAGACTTTCCAGCAGCTGATCCAATCGCTGCTGAAGACATTGGTCACCATGACCACGATGATGCAGTTCTTCCTCAGCTCGAGCACCAACAGGTATCATTGCCTGTGCTAACGCACAGCGAACTCATCAGCATTGGTCGTCCTCTGACGCCAATTGCTTAGGATGCATCATGGGCTGATTGCCCACAAGCACAAGAGGAAGAAGACTTTGAGGCCCAGCCAACTCCAACTCCACAGGCGTCGCCAGCGTTACGCAGGCTTCGCAAAGGACCAAGGCCTCCAGTCTCTGAGTCTGAAGCTAAAGCTGCTGAAGACATTCCGGCTGCATCAGCCGATGAAGAAGAAACCTCAAAAGCTGCTACTCCCCCGTCCCACCAAGAAGTTGTTCTCGAGGAGAACATGACTGTGACCGACCCTCCAGCTCGTCAAGTGGAGGTTGAGAATCTCGAGGCTGCCACCACCATCACCAATGAAGCCAATGACACTATCATGGCTGAAGCCAGTGTGGAGCCTTCACCAACCCAAGCACCAGAAGTCAGTGAAGCCAATGATGCTACTGCTTCTGTTCCTGCACCTGCTGCTGGTCCTCAGTTTGACTACCATGTTGAGCACAGGCCTCAGGTACAGAAGCCAATCCCCAGATTTCCCAGGTTTCCAGGTCTTGCATCAGCACCTGGATCCTTCAATGTCAATGGCTTCAAAGCAGACAACACTTTCTTCAATAGCTCCCAGAACCCCTACTCAAGGGAAAGAATATCATCTGATCGGTTCTGGAGCTATCCGCAGCGAAGCTATTACTCCTGCATTCTATACAATCAAGGTCGCATATTCCCACATAAGCATCTTGACATTGAAGCAATAGCTGGTCTGCCCTGTCTGGAAGAAGCTCTGGATTGCTTCAAAGAGGTTGGATTGCTGCCGTTCGTCACCGACCAAGAGCATTGGAATGAAGAGTTGCTGCTCCAGTTCTATGCCACACTACACATCCGTGGGTACAACAGAGATCCGAAGACTTGGGTACTGGAGTGGATGACAGGAAATGTTCATCACGAAGCCAAAGCCTTTGATATCATTGAGCTCACTGGTCTGCCCAATCCTGGCAATCTCTACGAACATGGCTGTCAGCTTCACAGTGAAGCTGTGGAGAGCATCTTTCAGAAGCCTGAACCTAACATGAGTCAGATGCTCAGTATGATGAAGCCATTGCCCCAAGATGCTGCATATCCCAAGGAGTTCTTCATTGAAGAACTTGAGTATCTGCCAAGAACTATTTATCACATCATAAGGCGAACTCTCTGGCCCATCAAAGGACATTCTCCACATGCCAAGCTAGAAGGTGCAATGAAGACTCTGGTCTTCTATATTCTTCATGGCAAATGCTTCAATGCACAGGACTTCTTCATCCGCCAACTTGCTGCATCAGGCTCTAATCTTTTTGGCTTGAAGTTCTACGCTCCATGGATAATGCGGCTGATTAAACTTCACTCCGCTATCTCATATCAGCCATCTGCTCGCAATCATCGGATCTTTCTGCCTGATGTGGATATGTCTGATGAAGCCATTTATCCTGAGCCTGCCAAGGAACCTCTAAGTCTTCAGAATGCGGAGCATCAAAGTTTTTCTCAGAACATTGAAGGAGTTGAAGCTGTCACTCGTGTGTATCCTTTTGCTAGAACTACACGTGCACCACATCCTGCCTTTACTGAAGTCACCGATAGCACAATTGCCCAACGACCCAAGAAGCGCACTCGTGTTCTCAATGACCGAGAGCTTCTGGTGGCTCTTCATCAGAAACAGGATAGGCATCATGACTGGCTGAAGCACCAAATGCAAAGCCTCTTGGTGGATGTCAATCGCATTCGCAATCTTGCCACCAAGAATGCCTTTGTTGCCCATGAAACCTCTCGACGCACATGGAAAGGGCTGACGCTGATGTGCTCTGAAGATGATCTTCAAGAGGATGGCTTCTCCGAACGCTTCAAGTTTGACTCCACACCTCCTCGAAGAGCAGTGCTGCGACGAACTCCATCTCTTGAAGACTCTGAGTTCTCTTCCTCCGCTGCAACTGTGAATGCCAGAGTGATCGAGGACGAAGACGATGCTACTTCACCGCCACCTCTTTCAGCATGCTTCGACACTGCTCCAAGTTCTTCTACACCGCCGAACACCACCGACGACCCTGCTGCTTCACCTACTCTTCATGGGAACGAGTAGATGCTCTATGTCTTCAAACCTTTTTGGTCCTTACTAACAAAAGGGGGAGAAGCATATGAGTTTGATAGTCTTCAAGCGGGTCCATATGGGCGGTTGCTTTATATTTTGCTTCGTGTTTACAACTCTCGTTTTGATACATTTGGTTCTTTCAGTTGTAACACTTAAACTCGATGGTCGTCTGCTACTTATTAGCCACTTTGTGATGCGATGATAAATTCCGCATGTGCGACGATAAATTCCGCACTTAGATCATTTTGCATACATCCATTTTCCATTATGCATGTCATTATCTTCACATACCTTCTCATGCATAATGAATTGTCATCATAAGTTGAAGAGGATCTCCACGAGTATAACCTGCCATGTGCATTTGCATTCCAAAAGCAAATTACTTATATGCACATCTTCAGGGGGAGCCCTTGCAACTTATGAAGATAATTCCTTATACTTTTGCAATTTCACATATTATATTCCCCTTTGAAAACTTCAACTAGTTTGTCATCAATCACCAAAAAGGGGGAGATTGTAAGTGCATCTAGTGCCACCCCTAGTTGGTTTTGGAGTATTGACGACAAACCTAGTTGAGGGACTAATGTGTTTGTGAGAATTGCAGCACAACACAGGTAGAAGTCCCTCATTGATTCGGTTTTCCTACCAGAGATGACCCCTAAAAATATATGAAGACATTGATGTCAAAGGTGGTATATGAAGATATTCACATCGAAGACTATGACAAGAGAAGACATCGCTTGAAGCCTATGGAACTCGAATACTTAGATCTTTCGTAGTTCTTTTTCTTCTTTGTTGAGTCATAGGAACCATCGTACTGTTAAGTGGGGTCCAAGAGAACCAGTCAGAATGACTGAATGATGCTTAACCAAAACCTATGTCTTCGAGTGAAGACTATGAGAGCGAATCTTGTCCAGAGTCGGACAAGTCAGCTTTGCTTGTAGCCCAAGTAAAGTTGCCGTGTGAGTTTGAAATCTGACCGTTGGAACACGTGTCAGTTCCTCAGTGACCCAGGGTCATTTCGGACAAATCAGGTCGGGTTGCCTAGTGGCTATAAATAGCCCACCCCCTACAACCATAAACGGTTGGCTGCTCAAAGTTAGTGCACAGCTTTTGTCGTTTGAGAGCAACCCACCTCGAAGCCTTTGAGAGAGAATTCCTTGCGAGGATAAAGCCCTAACCACCCAGAGCCAAAGAGAGTTAGGCATCACTTAAGTCTTCTTGTCTGTGTGATCTGAAGACTTATTACACTTGAGGACTATGAATCCTCCAGCCGGTTAGGCGTCGCGTTCTGAGCATCCAAGAGACATTGTGGATCGCCGGTGAACGAAGTCTGTGAAGGTTTGGGAGTCTACCTTGAAGACTTACCAGAGTGATTGGGCGAGGTCTGTGTGACCTTAGCTCAAGGGGAATACGGTGAGGACTGGGTGTCCTGAGCTGCGTGTTCAAGACTGGGTGTCCGGGACTATGTGTCCTCGGGTTTAAATACCTAGCCGCCCCAACCAGACGTACAGTTTTCACAGCAACTGGAACTGGTCCAACAAATCATTGTCTTCAATGAGTCATTGGTTTCATCCTTCCCTTCCCTTTACTTACTGTTGGTCCTTTTGATGTCATTGTATGATTGCACTATCTTTTGTCTTCACTGAGTGACTGCGTGTTCTGTTTGGCTTCATAATATCTTCCTACCTAATCCTCACTACCTAGCTGCTATTAGTCATTGTGCTTTCACTTCATTGAATGCTTGACTATGGTTTGCCTAGTGTAGTCTACCTTCCGCTGCATGGTAATAGGTTTATTTCTATCATTTGTCTTCGAAACTTCCACGTTCTGAAGACTTTCATAAAAATCGCCTATTCACTCCCCTCTAGTCGATATAACGCACTTTCATAAATCAACTGCTATACCTGTCGGTATTTGTGAGGATGTGCATGTTGTAGTCGCAAATGTTACTATTTTGACGGACTTTGTTATTCTTGATATTCCCGAGGATGATAGTATGTCTATTATTCTTGGAAGACCTTTTCTTAATACTTCAGGGGCTGTTATTGATTGCACTAAAGGCAATGTCACTTTTCATGTTAATGGTAATGAGCATACGGTACACTTTCCGAGGAAACAACCTCAAGTTCATAGTATCAATTCTATCGGGAAAATTCCATCGATTATATTTGGAGGTTTTGAGTTTCCTCTTCCTACTGTCAAGAAGAAATATGATATTCTTATTATTGGGGATGTGCATATCCCCGTTGAGGTAACCTAGTGTTATTCAAAATTTCTCCGGTTTCATGTTAATCGGAATGAGTTTGTTAACAAGACTTGATCAACCTTGTTAGTGGATTCATTTTGACGAGCATGAGATGGATGAAACTAGAAGCACAACCTTCTGTACCCTCTCTATAGTTTCTGTTATTTAGTTAAAATAAAGTAAAAATAAATAATTTTCTGTCTGTTATCTGATTATCCGTGCAATATAAAAATACCTCGAAAATAAAAGTTCTCCAAATGCCCTGAAAATTAAATATGAATATTTGAGGATTTATGGAACAAAGAACACACCAGGGAGGGCCAACCACCTTGCCACGAGGGTGGAGGGTGCGCCCACCCCCCTAGGGCATGCCCCCTGCCTCGAGGGCCCACGATGGCCCTCCTCCACTTATTCTTTCAGCCACACACTTCATCTTCCTCCCCCAAACACGAAAAACTAGCTCAACCCCGAGTCCAAGCTCGTTTTGCTGCCATTTTCGATCTCCTTGCTCAAAGCACCTCTCACAAAACTGCTTGGGGAGATTGTTCCTTGGTATGTGACTCCTCCATTGGTCCAATTAGTTTTTGTTCTAGTGCTTTATTCATTGCAAATTTTTGTTGCTTAGGTGACCCTGTTCTTGACCTTGCATATCAAATTTATATGGTCAAAAGTAGTTTTGATGCATGATATAGGCCCTATGCACTTGTAGGAGTAGTTGCTATCAATATTATTGAGTTTGTTTTACTTTTATTTTGAAGTTACTAAAAATTTCAGAATTTTTCAGAAAATGATGAGGAGATTATTGAGGGGCTCATCGAGCCAAAGCTCGAAGGAAAAGGCACCGAAGCCTAAGTATAATTTGTCGCGCACCGCGGAGGTTCGGGCGTGTGAATGGCCTTCCGAGGATTTCTTGAGAGCAGCCAGTATTTATGAAGATTTTCATGAATTGGATCATAATGCAGGCCTCACCGCTTTCCTCCACGACCAATGCGATCAGTATCTCTTACTCACAAATACCTTTGTGCAAAACTTTCATTTTCATTCTAGGAACTCACCACCTATGGTGGAGTTTCACTTATATGATGAGCATAAGGAGATGTCACTTTATGATTTCTGTCAGGTTTGTTTAGTCCCTTTTGGGGGCAAGACAGAAGAACCACATTATCGGGATTTATTAATACTATCACTATAGGGGAAACTAGGAAGGTTTCCGATGCACGAATCACTAGTATACATTTTCCTGTCTTACGTTACTTTGCATTATTTGCTAGTCGTTGCTTAATTGGTCGCGGAAACTGTGGAAACCTTAGTATCCCTGATATTATTATTTTGCTCCAAGGTTTATACAGTGATAACACTTTTAGTATGGGCGGCATTATTGCTAGACGGTTAAGTATGAACCTACTAAGGGTCCCATCTTTGGAGGCATCTATGCTACACGCCTAGCTGCACATTTTAACATAGCTATTAGGCATGCTGAGAAGGAAGAAAAAGTGCTGCCTCGTGTTTATTTAGATTATAAAAGTATGGTGGCACATGATTTTATTGTTAAGAATAGGGTAGGAGAGCTTAAATATCAATTGTTCTTTAATAAACATCATCCTGAGACTATTACCTTGCCTGCTCCTTCTTTGTTTGATTTGACTGTAGGCACGTACCTTATTCCGTTGACGGCTATCCACGCCTACCGGAACCCTGCACCAGCCGAGGAGCCAGAACCGGAACCACAATTTGATCCTTCACGACAGTCTAACTATCAGTGGGATCCGGAGATGATTGCCAGCCAGTGGCAATCGGAGCCTTCTTCTTCCTCATCACAGTACGACCCCAACAACTATTATTATGGATATCAGCCAGGCCAGCCGTGGCCATAGACCAACTTAGGTCAAAATCCAAAGCTTGGGGGAGTACGTATTTCTCACCGACATTACATTTATGTTCACACACACTCATTGCTAGATGTTGGTGCTCATACTTTTTCATTGTATCATCCATGCTAGTTTATTTCCTTTTGTGCTTTCTTCTTGTGTGTTTAATAAACCTTAAGAAAAATAAAAAAAATTAGTTGTAGCTTTTAATTAATTTACTTTCCATCCTGTAGTAGTAATTAAAAAGAAACCCAAAAAATATTTCCTGTTCTTCTTTTGCTTGTTGGGAGCTTTCCCATGTAAATAGTTTTATTTCTTTTCTTTCTTTGGGGGGTCAGTAGGAGAAGACAATGATTAAATTGTTGAAGTGTCTCTTTTATGCATTATTGTTTATCTGACAAAAGAGCCCATATTGCTTTGTCTTCTCCTGTTTATTGAATGCTCGCAGATTCCAGCTTAGTCCAATGCACGTGCACTCTTATTATTATTCACATCGTTCGCTCGTGCAAGTGAAAGGCAATTATGATGATATATGATGGACTGGCTGAGATGAGAAAAGCTGGTACGAACTCGACCTCTTTTGTTTTTGTAAATATGATGAGTTCATCGTTCTTGATTCAGCTTGTTATGAATAAACATGTTTGCAATGACAATTAGAGATCATAGTTGCTTGTGCCATGCTTGATTAGCTATGAGTTATAATGGTTTACCTTGCATGCAAACATGCTATTAAAATGGTTATGATGTGGTATGATAGGGTGGTATCCTCCTCTGAATGATTTAAGGGACTTGACTTGGCACATGTTCACGCATGTAGTTGAAACAAATCAACATAGCATTCACGATATTTATGTTCATGGTGGATTATATCCTACTCATGCTTGCATCCAATGTTTATTAATTTTAATGCATGTACATGGCTGTTGTCGCTCTCTAGTTGGTCGCTTCCTAGTTTTTTGCTAGCCTTCACCTGTACTAAGCGGGAATACTGCTTGTGCATCCAAACTCCTTAAACCCCAAAGTTATTCCACATGAGTCCACTATACCTTCCTATATGCGGTATCTACCTGCCGTTCCAAGTAAATTTGTATGTGCCAAACTCTAAACCTTCAAATAATCATCCTATTTTGTATGCTCGAATAGCTCATGTATCAACTAGGGTTGTCTGTATCTTCCATGTTAGGCGGGTTATTCTCAAGAGGAGTGGACTCGCTCCTCACTCACGAGATAAATGGCTGGTCACCGGGATGCCCAGTCCCATGCTTTATGCAAACTAAATCAAAATAATCGCAAACAAAACTCCCCCTGGGACTTGATGTATGTTGGAGGCACTCGTTGTTTCGAGCAAGCCATGGATTGATGTTTGTTGGTGGAGGGGGAGTATAAACTTTACCATTCTATTTGGGAACTGCCTATAATGTGTGTAGCATGGAAGATATCGCCATCTCTTGGTTGTTATGTTGACAATGGAAGTATACCGCTCAAAATATTATTCACCTCTATTTCAAAACCAAGCTCTGGCACCTCTAAAAATCCCTGCTTCCCTCTGCGAAGGGCCTATCTATTCACTTTTATGTTGAGTCATCACCCTCTTATTAAAAAGCACTAGCTGGAGAGCGCAGCTGTCATTTGCATTCATTATTGTTAGTTTACATTGGGTGTGACTATGATTGGATCTCTTTTACCATGAATTATAATGTCTAGTCAGTCCTTGATTTTTAAAGGTGCTCTGCATTTATGTTTTGCGGTCTCGGAAAGGGCTAGCGAGACACCATCTTGTTATATCATATTATGATTGTTTTGAGAAAGTGTTGTCATTCGAGATTTATTATTATGGCTCGCTAGTTGATTATGCTATTGATATGAGTAAACATGAGACCTGAGAATTATTGCAAATATGGTTAGTTATAATCTTTGCTGAAAACTTGAATGCTAGCTTGACATATTTACAACAACAAGAGCAAACAGAGTTTGTAAAAGTTTTTCTTTATTTCTTTCAGTTTGTCAACTGAATTGCTTGAGGACAAGCAAGGGTTTAAGCTTGGGGGAGTTGATACGTGTCCAACGTATCTACTTTTCCAAACACTTTTGCCCTTGTTTTGGACTCTAACTTGTATAATTTGAATGGAACTAACCCGGACCGACGCTGTTTTCAGCAGAATTGCCATGATGTTGTTTTATGTGCAGAAAACAAAAGTTCTCGGAATGACCTGAAACTCCACGGAATATCTTACAGTAAATAATAAAAAATCCTCGCCAAAGATGAAGACCAGGGGGCCCACACCCTTCTCACGAAGGTGGGGGGCGACCCCCCCCCCCCTAGGGCGCACCCCCTACCTCGTGGGCCCCCTGGAGACCTCCCGACTCCAACTCCAACTCTATATAACTGCTTTCGGGGAGAAAAAAATAGAAGAGAAGAAATCATCGCGTTTTACGATACGGAGCTGCCGCCAAGACCTAAAACCTCTCGGGAGGGCTGATCTGGAGTCCGTTCGGGGCTCCGGAGAGGGGTATTCGTCGCCGTCGTCATCATCAACCATCCTCCATCACCAATTTCATGATGCTCACCATCGTGCGTGAGTAATTCCAGCGTAGGCTTGCTGGACGGTGATGGGTTGGATGAGATTCACCATGTAATCGAGTTAGTTTTGTTAGGGTTTGATCCCTAGTATCCACTATGTTCTGAGATTGATGTTGCTATGACTTTGCTATGCTTAATGCTTGTCACTAGGGCCCGAGTGCCATGATTTCAGATCTGAACCTATTATGTTTTCACCAATATATGAGAGTTCTAGATCCTATCTTGCAAGTCTATAGTCACCTATTATGTGTTATGATCCGTTAACCCCGAAGTGACAATAATCGGGATACTTATTGGTGATGACCGTAGTTTGAGGAGTTCATCTATTCACTATGTGCTAATGCTTTGTTCCGGTTCTCTATTAAAAGGAGGCCTTAATATCCCTTCGTTTCCGTTAGGACCCCGCTGCCACGGGAGCGTAGGACAAAAGATGCCATGCAAGTTCTTTTCCATAAGCACATATGACTATATTCGGAATACATGCCTACATTACATTGACGAACTGGAGCTAGTTCTGTGTCACCCTATGTTATGATTGTTACATGATGAACCGCATCCGGCATAATTATCCATCATTGCTCCAATGCCTACGAGCTTTCCATATACTGGTTTACGCTTATTTACTTTCCCGTTGCTATTGTTACAATCACTACAAAATACCAAAAACATTACTTTGCTTTCATTACTCTTTTGTTACCGTTACCATCACTATCATATTACTTTGCTACTAAACACTCTGCTGTAGATACTAAGTTTCCAGGTGTGGTTGAATTGACAACTCAGCTGCTAATACTTGAGAATATTCTTTGGCTCCCCTTGTGTCGAATCAATAAATTTGGGTTGAATACTCTACCCTCGAAAGTTGTTGCGATCCCCTATACTTGTGGGTTATAAGACTAATTTCTGGCACCGTTGCCGGGGAGCATAGTTCTATTCTTTGAGTCACTTGGGATTTATATCTGCTGGACACTATGAAGAACTTGAGAGATCCAAAAACCAAGATCTATCCCTCAACTTCGAGGGGAGGTAAGGAACTGCCATCTAGCTCTACACTTGATTCACCCTCTGTTATGAGTAAGCTTGCGACACCTAAACCTGTTTCTGCTATTCGTTCTGATATGTCGCATGTTATTGATGATGTTACTTCTACTATACATGATACTTATGATGAAACTACCTCTATGCCTAATACTACTATGCCACTTAGTGATTTTCTCGAGGAACGACTTGCTAGGGCTAGAGAGATTGAAAATATTGAATCTGATTATGAAGATGAAAGTGATGATGAAGAATCACTTGTTATTCCTGATGGTTATTTATTTGATCAAGATGCTTCTTTAGCTATTTTAGCTTGCAAAGATAGATATGAACTCAAAAGGTTATTAGCTAAATGGAATAAGCAATCTCTAAATACTAGGATGAGACCTGATCCTGCTTTTGCTACTTCACATATCTGTGTTGCTAATAAGGATTATGAATTCTCTGTTGATCCTGATAATGCATATAAAACATCCAAAACAGATAATATAATAGCATGGAACAATCAAAAATTATAGATACGTTGGAGACGTGTCACCTTGATGTAAATGTTTGCGAATAGCACACGGTTCATTGATGAAAGCTGTGTGCCTACCAAACCGTGGCTGATGACCCCTACTACGTGCGATGTGAGTCATGCATTCTGATTGCACGGAACCCAAACCCCACGGATCGTATGTCTCCACCATTGGATGCTCCCATATCAAACGACAATCCTCATCCCTTTCATCACCACATGCAGTTGTAGTTAGGATTTGATTTATATGCACAAAATGCATGGTAAATGCAAAAAATGCCTTAAATCTAGCAAACGAGCCCTGAAATGCGCCCAAAAAAAATACAAACCTAGGGTATAATGGTGATTGCATACCATGGAATTTTTTTAGGCAAAACGATGAAGTCACCGACGACTTGAATTTGAATTGCCACGTGTCCTTTTGGAAACTATGATCCTCCTTGTGAGATGCTCCGGTTTCCAAGGAGTGGTTATCAAAACTTGTGCCAAACTTTACCAAAAAATTTCCACGGGTTCGTGATTGAACGCCATGGTGACACATTGGTTTTCGTGATTTTCGGACTCTATCTGCATTTCTTGTAATTAAAATACCAACAAGACCTAAACCGATGGCCGCATCTCGCAGCCGAAATGTTTGAATTCTTCGCATTTCTGGGACAATGAATGAAAACTCGAAAAGTGACACTCGATTGATTTTTACACCTTCTTTGCTAACACCCACATGTAGTTGCATTAGGGTTTTGATTTATATGCACTAAGTGCATGGTGAATGCAAAAAATGGCTAAAATATAGCAGACGAGACCTGAAATGCGCCCGAAAATCAAACCTAGGGTATAATGGTGATTGCTTACTATGGAAATTATTTTTTGAGGCAAAACAATGAACTCGTGTCTTCATTTAAAAATTAGCACGTCTTCATTTCAAACGAAATTATGTTGTTTGTGCACACGGGCGCGTAGAGGCAACCATTTGCATAGGCCTGTCTGCACTGCGAGCGGTGCTCTTTTTCACATTTTTCACCGGAGCTGGCAACATCTCCCCACCGCCCGCCCCTGTTTCACTCGATAGTCCGCATTTCTACCCAAACTCCATCACCAGCTCCCCCCCTCCCCCAGATTCACAGCAGAACACTTTTCAGCCCCGACGTGCTCAACTCGGTTGTGTGCCCGCTCTTCGGCATCAACCCTACCTTCTCTGTCGTTCCCAACACGCGGTTGCCCGCGCCTCACGTCTTCGTTTGCTTGCCAGCTGCCCTCGAGCATATCGATCATGTAATCCTTGCCTCTCCTGTCGGATTTGCACAAAAACCTGTAAGTTACTACTATCCATTACGGTGAGGCATATTTCCGCGTGGCCCCTCTTCCTATTTGGTTCGGCATGTTTCCCAATTATAACATACTACCGCGTGGCCCCTCTAGTCGATATAATGCACTTTCACTTATCCCCCTTTTTTGAATTTCACATGTGTTCTCTGTAGATGCCGAGTAGCAGCGACAACACTCATGCTTCAGGCGATGTATCTTCAACCGAGTCTGGCAACCCTAGGTCTCCAGCAGATGATCATGGATCAAGTAATCTGGAATGGGATAGAGCTACTGCAATCACCCTTCCGGTCAGGACATGGAAGAACACTCCAAGAAAGCCCACACACTAGCCTGAAGGTGTATATGAAGTAATCGACATCGATTTGAAGTCTTGGGCTCCAACTAAACCAGATAGCACGCACAAGGTTCAGGAGTGTGTGTGTGTGTGTGTGTGTGTGTGGCTTTGTTGGAAGCGCAAGGCTCAACATTAATCTGTCGAGGTTTTAGAAGGCTAACACAGAAATGCGGCAAAGGATAGTCCGGGAGATTATGGATCACTTCAACGTTCCAGAGCAGTGGAGAATGCAGGTGGAACAGCTGCACTGGAGAAGGATATGGATGCTTGGAGAAACTTGAAGCACATGTTGTACAAGAAGTACATGGGTGAAGGCAAGGACCCAATCCCCGCATACCCCTAAATTATAAAGGCAGACTGGGCAAAATTCAAAAGGGTCAGGGCAACTACAGAGTTTACTCAAAAGAGTGCCAAGCAATCGGAACTTCATAAGAGGAACACACACACACACACACCGTATGGGTGTGGCAGGATACTACGCATGAAACCGATATGGGACCAGGAGTGCAAAGAAGCAGTAGCTGAGGGTGGGAAACCGGCCTGTAGTGAAATCAGGGGGAAACGCGCTAGAGAGTACTTGTGGGCACATGCAAGGAGGCATGACGACAGAACTTATTACTTTGAAAACTCACATGACGAAGAACTATATCGCGTGAAGGCAAAGGCTTCCAACATCCCTGGAAGGTTCTATATGAACTCAAGGCCATGTGACATTCTGTTCGATGCTCTGAAAACAAAAGACCCCCTGGTCGTGCAAGGGTTATAGGTGTCAATGTCCCGCATAAGAGGGCTTTCACACTCAGCAAAGAAGAGAGAGTCGCCATGAAAAAGGCGATGAGTGAATAGAAGTTGAATCAATTGTATGAAAGGTTGAGGAGGGACATTGTAGGATCGAAAGTATGTCTAGAGGGGGGTGATTAGACTACTTGACCAAATAAAAACTTAACCTTTTCCCAATTTTAGTTCTTGGCAGATTTTAGCTATTTTAGGATAAGTCAAGCAATCATCACACAATTCAAGCAAGCATGCAAAGAGTGTATTGGCAGCGGAAAGTAAAGCATGCAACTTGCGAGAATGTAAAGGGAAGGGTTTGGAGAGTTCAAACGCTATTGGAGACACGGATGTTTTTCCCGTGGTTTGGATAGGTGGTGCTATCCTACATCCACGTTGATGGAGACTTCAACCCACGAAGGGTAACGGTTGCGCGAGTCCACATAGGGCTCCACCCAAGGGCAACGGTTGCGCGAGTCCACGAAGGGCTCCACCCATGAAGGGTCCACGAAGAAGCAACCACCCATAAAGGGTCCACGAAGAAGCAACCTTGTCTATCCCACCATGGCCATCGCCCACGAAGGACTTGCCTCACTAGCGGTAGATCTTCACGAAGTAGGCGATCTCCTTGCCCTTACAAACTCCTTGCTTCAACTCCACAATCTTGTCGGAGGCTCCCAAGTGACACCTAGCCAATCTAGGAGACACCACTCTCCAAGAAGTAACAAATGGTGTGTAGGTAATGAACTCCTTGCTCTTGTGCTTCAAATAATAGTCTCCCCAACACTTAACTCTCTCTCATAGGATTTGGATTTGGTGGAAAGAAGATTTGAGTGGAAAGCAACTTGGGAAGGCTAGAGATCAAGATTCATATGGTAGGAATGGAATATCTTGGTCTCAACACATGAGTAGGTGGTTCTCTCTCAGAACAAATGAGTTGGAATGATGTGTGTGTTCTGATGGCTCTCTCACTAAATGAGAAAGAGGTGGAGGGGTATATATAGCCTCCACACAAAATCCAACCGTTACACAGTTTTCCAATCTCGGTGGGACCGAATCAATAAACTCGGTCGGACCGAAAATGTAAACCTAGTGACCGTTAGGAATTTCGGTGGGACTGACATGCAACTCGGTAGGACCGATTCGGTTAGGGTTTGGGCATAACGTAATCTCGGTGAGACCGATTACACAAACTTGGTGAGACCGAATTTGGTAATTAGCTAACCAGAGAGTTGTTCAGGCAAACTCGGTGGGACCGATTTGCTCTTTCGGTGAGACCGAGTGGAACTCGGTGAGACCGAAAAGTTACAAAGGGGAAACACTGAGTTTACATTGCAATCTCGGTGGGACTGATTCGCTCTTTCGGTGAGACCGAAAAGTTACGAAAGGGAAACAGAGAGTTTGCAACCCCATCTCGGTGGGACCGAGATCCTTATCGGTAGAACCGAATTGCTAGGGTTTGGCAGTGGCTAATGACAAGTGAAACTCGGTGGCGCCGGATAGGAAGAATCGGTAGGACCGAGTTTGGCTTAGAGTTTTGGTCATATGTGGATATGGGAAAGTAGTTGAGGATTTTGGAGCATATCATTAAGCACATGAAGCAAGAGGCTCATTAAGCAACACCTCATCCCTCCTTGATAGTATTGGCTTTTCCTATGGACTCAATGTGATCTTGGATCACTAAAATATAAAATGAAGAGTCTTGAGCTTTTGAGCTTGAGCCAATCCATTGTCCTTAGCATTTTGAGGGTTCCACTTTCACATCCACGCCATGCCAATCATTGAGCTTTCCTGAAATAATTATCTTGGAATAGTATTAGCTCAATGAGCTATATGTTGTTATGAATTACCAAAACCACCTAGGGATAGTTGCACTTTCAATCTCCCCCTTTTTGGTAATTGATGACAACATATAGATCAAAGCTTCGACAAATGATAATAAGCATGAAATATATCGTCGCTTTGAGAAGTATGTGATAAGTAAGAGCTCCCCCCCCCCTAAATTTGTGCATATTTAAATTTGCTTTGGACTGCAAATGCACAAAGAATTAGAATCATGGGTTACTCTTCCATGTCACATACATCTTGGTGGAGCGCTCAAAATGATAAGAATGAAATACATGCACTCATCACCAAGAATAGTGAATGATCACAAACGATAGATAGAATGATAATATTTAAGCAAGCATTAAGCAAACATTAAGTGTAGCTTATGATCAAACACATGATCATCAATGTCTCACAGGCATAAGGACGTAGTATCTCACACACAAGCAAACAAAGTTCGAAGAAACCACCAAATAAAGCAAGAGAGAAAAGCAACACTCTCTCTCTCTCGAAGCCTATGATCTATACATCTTCTCCCCCTTTGGCAACAAGTTACCAAAAAGTTCCTAGAAAATGCATAGCACTAGATCGACGCTCAGGCTTGATCTTCAGGTGGTGGTGGAGTCTGGATCACTCCAAGGACGAAGGCTTCTGTAGATGTTGAAGTAGTCGCTGGAGTTGGAGCTGAAGCTGGTGCTGAGGTAGTGGCTCTGGTGTCAGCAACTGGCACGGCAGACGACCTCGGGCCTCGTGGCACTCTAGAAAAAGCATGAGTCGTGGTCCTGCCTCTCCTCTCATTCATGTCCTCCTGGAGCTGCTCCACTGCAGACTGAACTTCTGTTACCTTGACATCCAAGTCATAGAACTTCTGTTCCATGATCCTCTCTAGGCTCTGCTGATTCTTAGTGAGGTTGGCCAGACTTTGCTCAATTCTCAGCGTGGATGCAATCAAGTAACCAAGCTGCTCTTGTTTGGTCTTCAAGAAGTAATCAGATGCCTCCGCTTGAGTAGGCATCCTGGCAGCTTTTTCCTTCTTCGCCTTCTCCTTCTTTGCAAATGCTTGGGCAGATGATGGCTCGTTCTCAGTCATAACAACTTCATTGTCCTCGAAATCTGGACGGATGGGCAGGTGTTCCTTATCCAACAAGTATATGCCCGTGCCCATCTTGGAGTTGATGAGCTCCTGAATCTGAGGGGCATATCCACCGCTCCTCTTCTGATCTGCCGTAGTCCTTTTGATTGTTTCCACTATAAGGCTCATAACTTTGAATTTTTGAGGCACGTCAAAAACATGAAGCAAATTGATCGCGTGACCTCTGATCATCTTGTGATCTCCAGACTTGGGCAGAAGGGTGTGCCTAAGGATCTAGTTGATCGTAGGCAATCCTGAGAGCAGATAATGCACTGAGCCAAACTTGAACGTGTCGAGTGCTTCATTCGGAATCTCCTTGTACATGTTGGACATTGAGTTATGATCCATCTTTTTCTTGGCGTAAATGTCCAAGTCCTCATCCTGCTCCTCTCGGGCATTGATCAACTTCGCCCAGTCCTCAACAGTGGATTGGTACCTTGTACCCTCTGACATCCAAGTTATCTTGCCATCCGGATAAAAGTGTGCTGTGGAGTAGAATTGCATGATCAGCTCCTCATTCCACTTTGTGAGCTTCTGCCCAACAAAGTCTGCAACTCCACACGCATTAAAGCTGTCAAATACTCCGGGGTAGTACTCTTCATGTTCCTTCATGTAGGTCCAGTCGACCCATCTCATGTCACAAACGATTGGCTTCTTGTCAAGCAAAACAGTCTCATAGAAATCTTGCTGCTCCTTGGTATGAAATCTGTAATCCACGGCAGTCCTTCTCCTAGAAGCATATGGATCTGCTTCTCTCCATTTTCTGAGCCCTGAGTCTCTCCTTAGCTTCATATCCTCAGCCACAGGATGAGCATCGTTGTGGTCTGGGATCTTGGGCTTGAGCTTCCGAAGGACACTCTCTTCCTCTTCTTCAGTAGCTTCAGGCACTGGGGCCTTGTTCTTTTCTGCAGCAGGTATACTCCTTGTGTTTCTCTTTGGTGCTGTCTTAGGCTTAGATGCAGCTCCCCCTGACCTTATGGCATCTCCCATAAGTTTGGCTGCCTTGGGCGCTGGTGCAGCTGCCTCTTCTTCCTCCTCCTCTTCTACCATGATGGAGGCCTTGCCAAGGACTCTAGCCACAGTCTTCTTCACTCTATGTTTCCTTTTCTTGCCCTCAGTTGCAACGGGCTCAATGGGATCAGGCTTCTCAGTTGAGGCTCTAGCCTTTGACATGGGCTGCCTGCCTGCTGGCCTTTTGATTTTCAGGCCCGGCTTTGAGCCTTGAGCTGGCTCAACTCTCTTGGAAGTGGACTCTTCCTCTGCCACATAGTCCTCATCTTCAGAATCTGAGGTTTTCTTCTTCCTTTGTCTCGTGGCAGCTTTAGGCAGGTTGCTGAGTGTGCTCCTGCTGCCTTCATCAGATGAACTGGAGGGACTAGTGCCCTCACTCATGACCACTTGCTGCTCTGACAGATTCTGGCTATCACTCTGGTCTGACATGATGCAAACTGACTGCTGACCCTGTGAATAGATTATAGAAGAGATAGAGTGGATGAGCATCACAAAATGCAGAGATTTTTGCAAAAAGAATGATCCAATAACTTAGTTTTAGTTTCCCACTGAAATCATCTCGGATCTACCGACTTTCAAACTCGGTGATACCGAAGCAGTTTTGGAACCTAAACTAGTGAACTCGGTAGGACCGAGTCACAGTTCGGTGGCACCGAGACTGCTACGGTTTCACTGAGTTCAAAAATCGGTCACACCGATAAGTAATTCTCGGTCAGACCGAGTCTCACTTGTGCAATGGCATAAGCCAAATCGGTGGGACCGAGTTTTTCAACTCGGTGGGTCCGAGATGGTTTCGGCGGAAACCTAAACCTAGAATTTTCGAATCAAACCTAATCTATGAGCGTTTTGACTGGATAGAAGTTTATCAAACGTGGCCAGAAACAATATGATCACAATGTGCTAGGAATCAGATTGAGGAATAGCACAAAGATCAAGTCCATACCCTAGTTCGGCGGGGACTTGCTACGACGGCAACGGCGGGGCAGAATTCCGTTGACGGTGACGGAAACCAGCGACTGGAGGCTGCTGGCGGTGAGAAGACGATCCGGAGACCTCGGGGGCAGAGCAGGCTATCGCGCGGGCGAAGGGGTTTGGAGAAATTTCCAAATTTTGCCCGTGACTATATATAGCCCGACCCTGTCGGTGTGACCGAGTTGAACAACTCGGTGGCACCGAGATTCATAACTGCGTGCAGTTACTGAAACTCGGTGAGACCAAAAGGTTCAAATCGGTTGCACCGAGATCGAAAACCTAGATCAACTTAATGATCTCGGTAGGACCGAAAGTGGAGTATCGGTCAGACCGAGATTCATAAAGAGGTTTTGGAAGTTTAAGTCTATGACAAATCGGGGACTCCGAGCGCTCCTCACACAGAGTGGTTCGAATCTGACTTGATCAAATTTTGTGATGCAGCATGAATAGAGTTTGAGACGATAAAAGCATAGATAGCTAGAGGAGGTTCTTAGGCATTCTTGTCCATCCACTTGGCAGAAAGAAATAAAACCGAACAATCAAAGCAACAAGTGGATGTCCTCGAATGAGTAAAATATGCAATCAGCATGCTCACACAATAAGATGGCAAATGAAATATGTGGCAAGGCATGCACAACCAATTCTAGCATCTATCAAGCAATTTGCGATGACTAGGTCATCTATATATGAGTATATTGACTTAGGAGTCAAGTGAGAACACTTGATCGTAGGTCATACTCATCGTTTAAGCTCAAGTGGGGTTACCACTTTTACATAAAGCATTGTTTTGTTCACATCTTTAGAGTTGCTTTAGCTCAAGTCTTAGAGTAAGCTCCCCTAGATGTGATATCCCCCTTAAGAGGGATGAACTAACCTTGGGTTTTCTCGATGATGACTTCATGTAGATATTGAAGCTGTGGATGCTCAATGTTGATGTAGATCTCTTGGAGCTATCCATTTGAGTGAATTGCACTTTCAATACCTACACGGGTTAGTCCCACAAGGAACAAACAAGGATATCCATAGACATAGAGTGATGCACACAAGATGATGTCCATGAAAACTTTTAAGTTACCTTGTCCCTTGTCTTACCAACAAGAGGGTTTGTGACTCCTTGAACTAGTGCAAGATGTGGAAGTTGATTGCACTTGTTCTTGCCAAAATGATAAGAGTGAAGTATGTTGGCGGAGTCACCCTCAAGAACTCTCTAGTTCTTCTTCTTTTGGATCCACATCATCTTGATGGGAATCCTTGGAGTTGTAGTCGTACTTGATGAAGTGGAACTTGAAGTAGTCTTGGGAATCCACTTGACTAAGGTCTTTGGAGCTTCTTCAAATGCATCAATTTCCTCTTGAAGCTTGTCCTTGCCTTTTTGCTCATAGTCTTGTGGTGGAAGATCATCTTGAGCTTGTGTCCCCTTGAAAGAAGTATACTTCTCTTGTTGAGGGACAAACTTTGTCTTGAGGTATTGATCTTCTTCCCATTCAACTCCATTGGCATTGAACTTTCATTCAAAACCAACACCTTGATTCTTCCGGTGCATTCCTTGCTTGCGCACAATTTCCTCGAATTGCTTACTCCCGGCAAGGCTCTTGTACACTCCTTTCTCTATAATTCCCTTCAATAAGCTATTTTCTTGCTCAAGTGTAACTTGGCTAAGAGAATCATTAGTGGAATCAAGAGAACTACTAGAAGCAACAATATTGGATTTAGCATGATCATTGTTACTACTAGAGGAGGAATATTTCTTGTTACTAGACTTGACTTGAGGCATGTAAGTGGATAAGAGTAAACGCTTGGCAATGTAAGAAGAACTTTTCTTGCGGAGATCATCATTGATTGCCTTTAAGAACTCATGCTCTTGCTCAAGATTGAGCTTTTCAAAGTGTAGTTTCTCATGAGCTCTTAAAAGTTCTCGATGATCTTCGAAGATAGTGTCATGAGCTAACTTAAGAGTTTTTAGTTCTTTAGTTAGAGCCTCAATCTTCTCCTTATCATTGTCATTCGTTTTATCTTGATTAGCATGATTAATTGGTCTTTCATCATAGTATTCATCACTAGAGTTGTCACCAAGCAAATCATCACCTAACAAGTCATCTTCATCACTATTGAAATTAACATACTCGGGGTGTGTTACCTTAGGACCTTTGGCCATGAAGCATCTTCCAATTCCTTCATTTGGTGAGTCAAATATGTCGTAGGAGTTGGTTGACACAAGTGCTAGACCGGCAACACCTTCATCTTGAGTATCTTCGGAGTTGGAGTGATAACTTCTCTCGGAGTGGCTATCGGAGTCGGAGCCGGATACCCATTCACCAACATGAGCTTGATGTCTTCGTTTTGTGTAGCTCCTTGATGATTTTTCCTTCCTTCCCGAATCCTTGCTTCTCCGTGAGTATCTTCGTTCATAATGATCATCTCTACTCCTCCTCTCTCTTGGTGGTGATCCTTTGCTTCTTCTTTTTGGAGAATCTTCTCTTCTTTTGTAGGGAGCCGTACACTCATTGGAATAGTGTCCGGGTCTTCCACAATTGTAACAGTTTCGCTCTCGACTAGAAGATCTTTTGTCATTGTAGGACCTTGATTTGGAGCTTCTATCTTTGCTTCTACTCTTGTAGAACTTGTTGAAGTTCTTCACCATTAAGCTCAGTTCTTCATTGAAGTCTTGTTTCTCACTTGAAAATGTAGAGGCTTCACATGAGGCTTTATAGGCACCACTTGATTTGTTGTGAAGTTCCTCTTTATCCTTAAGTGACATCTCATGAGCAACAATTCTTCCAATCACCTCCGTTGGCTTGAGATCTTTGTAATTGGGCATCATTTGGATCAATGTGCACACGGTATCATATTTTCCATCCAAGGCTCTTAGGATCTTCTTGATGATGAATTTATCGGTCATCTCTTCACTTCCTAAGCCGGCAATCTCATTTGTGATGAGAGCAAGCCTAGAGTACATTTCAGCGACACCTTCACCATCCTTCATCTTGAACTTGTCAAGTTGGCTTTGAAGCACATCCAACTTGGATTCCTTGACGGAGTCGGTACCTTCATGCATATCAATCAAAGTGTCCCAAATTTCCTTTGCATTCTCAAGGCGGCTGATTTTGTTGAATTCTTCGGGGCACAATCCGTTGAAGAGAATATCACAAGCTTGAGCATTGTATTGCAACATCTTCAACTCATCCGCGTAGCTTCACGGTTTGGTTCTCTCCCATCAAAGAAGTCACCTTGCAAACCAACACACACAATAGCCCAAACAGCGGGGTTATGTCCAAGAATATGCATTTTCATTTTATGCTTCCAACTAGCAAAATTAGTACCATCAAAGTAAGGACCTCTACGGTGATAATTTCCCTCGCTAGACGCCATACTCTCCTAGGTTGTGAAACCAAGGCTATGACCACCAAAAGCTATGGAGATCTAGCAAATGGAGACCAAAGCTCTGATACCACTTGTAGGATCGAAAGTATGTCTAGAGGGGGGTGATTATACTACTTGACCAAATAAAAACTTAACCTTTTCCCAATTTTAGTTCTTGGCAGATTTTGGCTATTTTAGGATAAGTCAAGCAATCATCACACAATTCAAGCAAGCATGCAAACAGTGTATTGGCAGCGGAAAGTAAAGCATGCAACTTGCGAGAATGTAAAGGGAAGGGTTTGGAGAGTTCAAACGCTATTGGAGACACGGATGTTTTTCCTGTGGTTCGGATAGGTGGTGCTATCCTACATCCACGTTGATGGAGACTTCAACCCACGAAGGGTAACGGTTGCGCGAGTCCACATAGGGCTCCACCCAAGGGCAACGGTTGCGCGAGTCCACGAAGGGCTCCACCCACGAAGGGTCCACGAAGAAGCAACCACCCACAAAGGGTCCACGAAGAAGCAACCTTGTCTATCCACCATGGCCATCGCCCACGAAGGACTTGCCTCACTAGCAGTAGATCTTCACGAAGTAGGCGATCTCCTTGCCCTTACAAACTCCTTGGTTCAACTCCACAATCTTGTCGGAGGCTCCCAAGTGACACCTAGCCAATCTAGGAGACACCACTCTCCAAGAAGTAACAAATGGTGTGTAGGTAATGAGAAAGCAACTTGGGAAGGCTGGAGATCAAGATTCATATGGTAAGAATGGAATATCTTGGTCTCAACACATGAGTAGGTGGTTCTCTCTCAGAACAAATGAGTTGGAATGATGTGTGTGTTCTGATGGCTCTCTCACTAAATGAGAAAGAGGTGGAGGGGTATATATAGCCTCCACACAAAATCCAACCGTTACACAGTTTTCCAATCTCGGTGGGACCGAATCAATAAACTCGGTTGGACCGAAAATGTAAACCTAGTGACCGTTAGGAATTTCGGTGGGACTGACATGCAACTCGGTAGGACCGATTCGGTTAGGGTTTGGGCATAACGTAATCTCGGTGAGACCGATTACACAAACTCGGTGAGACCGAATTTGGTAATTAGCTAACCAGAGAGTTGGTCAGGCAAACTCGGTGGGACCGATTTGCTCTTTCGGTGAGACCGAGTGGAACTCGGTGAGACCGAAAAGTTACAAAGGGGAAACACTGAGTTTACATTGCAATCTCGGTGGGACCGATTCGCTCTTTCGGTGAGACCGAAAAGTTACAAAAGGGAAACAGAGAGTTTGCAACCCCATCTCGGTGGGACCGAGATCCTTATCGGTAGAACCGAATTGCTAGGGTTTGGCAGTGGCTAATGACAAGTGAAACTCGGTGGCGCCGGATAGGAAGAATCGGTAGGACCGAGTTTGGCTTAGAGTTTTGGTCATATGTGGATATGGGAAAGTAGTTGAGGATTTTCGAGCATATCATTAAGCACATGAAGCAAGAGGCTCATTAAGCAACACCTCATCCCTCCTTGATAGTATTGGCTTTTCCTATGGACTCAATGTGATCTTGGATCACTAAAATATAAAATGAAGAGTCTTGATCTTTTGAGCTTGAGCCAATCCATTGTCCTTAGCATTTTGAGGGTTCCACTTTCACATCCATGCCATGCCAATCATTGAGCTTTCCTGAAATAATTATCTTGGAATAGTATTAGCTCAATGAGCTATATGTTGTTATGAATTACCAAAACCACCTAGGGATAGTTGCACTTTCAGACATGTATCCGGGGCTTCGAAAGGAAATTGAGGAATCACCGATGATGCAGAAGACTCTAACACTAAGAGATAGCCAGCAAATGGGAGGGGAGGCGGCCATGGAGGATGATGCTTATTTCCCGACAACACCAAACAAGAGTAGTTGTGCTTCAGCTGACACCAGCGACACTGAGATTGCAGCTGCGCATGATGATGCTATATCTGATCTATCTGGAATGACAGGCGGACCAAGGGGCATGCTTACACATTATGAAGGTACGTTAAAATGTGCAACATCCTGCCCCCCCCCCACACACACACTCAAAAGGGGGCCTCTCGTTGGATAATGTGCCATTGAAGACGGGTTGTGTGAAGTGCTACGTGACTGGAGTAAAGCCTGGATTTAGTGAATTTGCCTTGAAGAATGTCCTGGGGGACTATGATGAGCAGAGGACCTTGGGAGAAACACTTTTACATCATATCTAGTGGCCACGAAAGGAAATAGACATCATGAATGAGATCCCTCCAGCCCCGCCAAGAGCAACCAATGTCACCCTTCAACCGGTGACTCTCTCCTTGCCACAGCAGCTCTCGCTTGCTTCCCCCGAGGAACCTAATACTCGTAATCCGACGGCTAATGCATCAACCTGTGATCAGCCCGCCTAACTTTATGCCATATAGGACATGGCATCGTCCGCCTCTGAGAAACCAGTGGCAAGGCCTACAACTGCTGAAGACACACCATCGGTTCAGATGCCAGCCACTGAAGCAGCAGGGGAGACTCAGCGGCACCACATTCTCAGGAGACCAACCTGATGGAACAGACTTCTAAGCAGTCTGATGCTTCAGAACCACGTGCTAAGCAGTCCGAAGGTCCGGAACCAATTGCTCATCAGTCGTCGGTTCATAGGCGCGTGATCATCATACCAATGTGTCAGCACTACCTGCTCAACAAACTAATGCGTTGGCACAACCTCCTCGACACACCGACAAGTTGGCACCACCTGTGCAAAAACCCGACATAGCTTCAACGACTGGTCGGCAGTCTGATGCCTCTGCTCCTACAATCCAGTAGACTGGCGTAGCTAAACCATCTGGTTAGTAGTCCGTCATAGCTTCATAATCTGCTCAGCAGTCTGCCTTTCAGCCATCCAGACCTTGCACCAGAAGTGCTTACAGTACCAAGAAGGAAGCAGGCAAAAAGGCTGCCACCCCGAGGAAGCGGGCCCTAAGACCAAGGAGGAATGAGAACGGTAACCTCTTACTTAAATCACTCATCACCGAGAACCAAATTACCAGCAAGTTGTTTGAATTGGAGAGTAATATTGCTTCTAACAGCCTGAACGATGAAGAATTTGATATGATTCTTGCTAAAAATAAAGAAGACGTACTTCAAGGAGGCAATTACGTCCATGGCCATCCATTTCTTGTTGGCGAATACTTTGAGGAGTGCAATTCCAGTTGCGACATGGCACATTACATAAATATTGCATGGATCAAATGTCAAAAGGCCATGAGGTTCTGCTAGTCCACTACGACAAAGATCATTTCCGTCATGATCCGGGTTTCATCAGTGTGGGTTTCAAGGACTTACATCTCTTCTTCAACTTCAGTGTGCTTGATGGCACTCTTGTTAAATGCATGATTTTGTAAGTACTTCACAAACTCTGATCAACTTCTCCATAAAAGGATGTAAACAATAAAAAGCTAATTGTATTGTATTCCTCTCAGGGGATTGATCATGCAGAGAAGAAAAAGGGAGAGAGCGTATTTCATAGATCCCGCAGAAGCAAATGGCACATTATTACGTGATAAGGGTGAATGGGAGTGGGCCATTAACAAGGTCGCTAGTATCTTGGAAAACACGCCCCATGCAGAATTATTTCTCAGGCCACATCATGAAGGGTAGGTCAAATAAACAACAACACATACATTGTTCGTCTTCCAAATTTCGACATAGTTTGTAAGTTCATGGTTTTCTTATTCTGTACCATTTTCACTGGATTTTGGTAGTCATTGTTCCAAAGAAGAACGAATTTTACTACCTGGATTATGTTAGAGAGTCAATAAAGCCTCAGGATCTGACACATCTTCAACAATTCATGGATAGGTATTGAATTCTATGATGTTGAAATTTGCATTCATGTCTGGTTCAAGAATTGAGTATGTGAAAATGCATCTTCATTTGCAATGTGTTGGCATCGTGCAAAACTAAACCAGGGAACCTGTTCAAGAGGGAACTACCTCTGCAGCAGTTTCTCCGGTAAGACACTGAAATCAGTTATTTTCAGAAAATGCATCCAAAAGTTTGCAACTACCTTTTCTTGCGCTAGTCAAATTTTCAAGTTTCTAAATAAGAATATTTCTATTTCTCTCCAAAGAAAGAAATTACATCTTACACTGGTTAGGTTCTTCCTAACAGGGCAAATACATGACTAGTTCTGTACAAAAAAATCCAGTGTCCTTGGCAACAAGTAGGGACCAACCTTTGTGGATACTATGTTTGTAGACACATGATCTCCATCTGCAAATCTACTGATTGTTGTGACGATGCTCGCGGATTAGTACTAGTAATTTTGTATCTTAGTTAATATCTTATACTCCACTCGTATGGCACGTTATGATCTTAAAATTCCTGCAGCTCATCTTTGAACCGATGACCACTGAACCGCTCCACACTAGTGAATTGCTAGTGGTTAGGAGATTTATCAGCAACCGCTTCCTGAATCACTGCATCAAGCCCACTAGTGATAATGAAGATTTCAACGTGGCTTTTCCTGAAACAATGAGTAAGAGCTAGCTGCTAAACATATATGCATGCACTGGTGCGCGTCAGTCCTAAACAAATGGTTTTTAACCCCTTTCCGCGACGGCATTTGGAACCGTCGCCAAGTGAGTGTGGGCGATAGGGGGGTCCTTCCCACACGACCCAAAACCATCGGGGATAGGGACTTGATGACCCACAAGTATAGGGGTTCTATCGTAGTCCTTTCGATAAGTAAGAGTGTCGAACCCAACGAGGAGCAGAAGGAAATGATAAGCGGTTTTCAGCAAGGTATTCTCTGCAAGCACTGAAATTATAGGTAACAGATAGTTTTGTGATAAGACAATTGGTAACGAGCAACAAGTAACAAAAGTAAATAAAGTGCACAAGGTGGCCCAATCCTTTTTGTAGCAAAGGACAAGCCTGGACAAACTCTTATATAGAGAAAAGCGCTCCCAAGGACACATGGGAATATCGTCAAGCTAGTTTTCATCACGTTCATAAGATTCACGTTCAATACTTTGATAATTTGGTATGTGGGTGGACCGGTGCTTGGGTGCTGTCCTTACTTGGACAAGCATCCCACTTATGATTAACCTCTATTGCAAGCATCTGAAACTACAACAAAAGTATTAAGGTAAACCTAACCATAGCATGAAACATGTGGATCCAAATCAGCCCCTTACGAAGCAACGCATAAACTAGGGTTTAAGCTTATGTCACTCTAGCAACCCATCATCTACTTATTACTTCCCAATGCCTTCCTGTAGGCCCAAATAATGGTGAAGTGTCATGTAGTCGACGTTCACATAACACCACTAGAGGAGAGACAACATACATCTCATCAAAATATCGAACGAATACTAAATTCACATGACTACTAATAGCAAGACTTCTCCCACGTCCTCATGAACAAACGTAACTACTCACAAAGCATATTCATGTTCATAATCAGAGGGGTATTAATATGCATAAATGATCTAAACATATGATCTTCCACCAAGTAAACCAACTAGCATCAACTACAAGGAGTAATCACCACTACTAGCAACCCACAGGTACCAATCCCGGACTTGGAGACAAGAATAGGATACAAGAGATAAACTAGGGTTTTGAGAGGAGATGGTACTGGTGAAGATGTTGATGGAGATTGCGCTCTCCCGGTGAGAGGAGCGTTGGTGATGACGATGGCGATGATTTCCCCCTCCCAGAGGGAAGTGTCCCCGGCAGAACAGCTCTGCCGGAGCCCTAGATTGGTTCCGCCAAAGTTCCGCCTCGTGGTGGCGGAGTCTCATCCCGAAAGGTTGCTTATGATTTTTTCCTCATCGAAAGACTCCATATAGCAGAAGATGGGCATCGGAGGGCCACCAGGGGACCCACGAGGCAGGGGGACCCAGGGGGTAGGGCGCGCCCCCACCCTCGTGGGCAGGGTGTGGCCCCCCTCTAGAACTTCTTGCACTCATTATTTTTTATATATTCTGAAAATGCCTTCCGTGAAGTTTCAGGACTTTTGGAGCTGTGCAGAATAGGTATCTAATATTTGCTCCTTTTCCAGCCCAGAATCCCAGCTGCCAGCATTCTCCCTCTTTATCTAAACCTTGTAAAATGAGAGAGAATAGGCATAAGTATTGTGACATAATGTGTAATAACAGCCCATAATGCAATAAATATCAATATAAAAGCATGATGCAAAATGGACATATCAACTCCCCCAAGCTTAGACCTCGCTTGTCCTCAAGCGAAAGCCGAAATTGAAAATATGTCCACATGTTTAGAGATAGAGGTGTCGATAAAAATAAAATACAGACATGAGGGCATCATGATCATTCTTAGAATAGCAACTTATATAATTCTTGTCATATGATCTCTTATGCTAGATGTACAATTCAATCACAATTTCAAGTATAAATCATAAACTTCATTGAAAACTAACAAACTATAATCTCAGTCATTGGAGCAATTGCAATTTTTCATAACATAGGAAAGAGTCAATATAAGAGCTTTTCAGCAAGTCCACATACTCAACTATCATATAGTCTTTCACAATTGCTAACACTCACGCAATACTTATGGGTATGGAGTTTTGATCGGACACAGAGAAAGATAGGGGCTTATAGTTTTGCCTCCAAACGTTTTACCTCAAGGGTAATGTCAACAATAATAGTTCATGAAAACTCACATCCAATTAGCCATATATACCAAGATCGTTCCAACATATTGTGCTTGTCAAAAGATAAAATGTAAAAAGGAAATGTGAAGATCACCATGACTCTTATGTAAGGTAGGAGACAAAAGTAAAAGATAGGCCCTTCGCAGAGGGAAGCAGAGGTTGTCATGTGCTTTTATGGTTGGATGCACAAAATCTTAATGCGAAAGAACGTCACTTTATATTGCCACTTGTGATATGGACCTTTATTATGCAGTTTGTCGCTTTTATTTCTTTCATATCACACGATCGTATAAAGCTTATTTTCTCCCACACTAATAAGTCATACATATTTAGAGGGCAATTTTTATTGCTTGCACCGATGACAACTTACTTGGAGGATCTTACTCAATCCATGGGTAGGTATGGTGGACTCTCATGGCAAAACTGGTTTAAGAGTGTTTGGAAGCACAAGTAGTATCTCTACTTGGTGCAAAGATTTTGGCTAGCATGAGGGGCAAAGGCAAGCTCAATCATGTTGGATGATCCATGACAATATAATTTATCTCAGATGTAAGAAAACATAACCCATTACGTTGTCTTCCTTGTCAACGTCAACTCTTTAGCATGTCATATTTTAATGAGTGCTCACAATCATAAAAGATGTCCAAGATAGTATATTTATATGTGAAGACCTCTCTTTCTTTATTACTTCCTATTAATTGCAACGATGATGAAAACTATGTTTGTCAACTCTCAACAGCTTTTATTCATCATAATTTTTCTATGTGAGCTCATTACTCTCCATAAGATCCATATGATCTCTTCTATTTCTTTTTATTCTTTCTCTTTTATTTTATTCACTCAAGATTATGTAAAAACAATCAAGCCCTTGACTCAACACTAATATTTATTATATATAGCTCACGGACTTGATTACATAGAAGGATCATAAAGCAAAACTCACAACTAGATCATACTAAAACTTTATGCTACTAGATCAAGATATTACCAAAAGGATCAAACTAAGAAAATTGGTAAAGATAGAAGTGATGGTGATACGATACCGGGGCACTCCCCCAAGCTTGGCACTTGCCAAGGGGAGTGCCCATACCCATGTGATTATGTCTCCTTTGTTGGTGAAGAAGATGGTGGTGATGAAGGGTAGTCGCACATCGAGCGTAGGAGGTCTTCCAACTTGCGGATAATGCCCTTGAGTGCGATGATATGCTCCTTCAACAAAATATTTTCACGTTTGAGATACTTGTTTTGTATACGAGCTAGCTCAATCATCTTGAAAGCTTCGATCTCAGTTGGGGTAAGAAGATTGTGATCAAGTTGAAGTATGTCTTCTGTTGCCGGAACTTGGTCCTCCGTGGCCTTCTTGATCCCTTCATCCTTGTTGATCTCCATGGGTTCTTCTCTCTTCAGCTCTATCTTCGTTAGCCAAGCATTGTTGCCCTCCTTGTTGGAGGAGGAGGGAGACGACATGATGCTTGGCTTTCACAACCCTGGCAGAAAACAGCTCGAAACAAGAACATGAGATTTTTGCGTGATACGGTGGTCAAAACCTTCGGGAGGTTATATAATGAATTTTTACCGACCAAAATACATGACGTGTAAGAAAACAGAGTCCGGAGAGCACACGAGGTGCCCACGAGGTAGGGGGGCATGCCCTCCACCCTCGTGGAGCCCTCCTGTCCTTCCCGGACTGCTTCTTATTTTTCTATTTTTCTAAATATTCCAAAACGGAAGAAAATTGCCATTAGAACTATTTTGGAGTCGGTTTACTTACCGTACCACATACCTATTCCTTTTCAGAGTCTGAAACATTCTGGAAAGTGTCCCTTATGTATTCCTCCGGGGTTACGGTTTCAATAACATTGGTTTCAACATTTATAGGATTACCTGAGATATAATGTTTAATTGTTTGACCGTTCTCCACCTTCGGATTTGTGCCTTCGAAGTTGTTGATTTTTATGGCACCGGAACGATAGACCTCCTCGATAACGTAAGGACCTTCCCATTTAGAGAGAAGTTTTCCTGCAAAAAATCTTAAACAAGAGTTGTATAATAATACATAATCACCTACATTAAACTCGCACTTTTGTATTCTTTTGTCATGCCATCTTTTGACTTTTCTTTAAACAACTTGGCATTTTCGTAGGCTTGGGTTCTCCATTCATCAAGTGAGCTAATGTCAAATAACCTCTTCTCACCGGCAAGTTTGAAATCATAGTTGAGCTCTTTAATAGCCCAATAAGCCTTATGTTCTAGTTCGAGAGGTAAGTGACATGTTTTTCCATAAACCATTTTATACAGAGACATACCCATAGGATTTTTATATGCAGTTCTATAGGCCCATAATGCATCATCAAGTTTCTTGGACCAATTTTTTCTAGATCTATTGACAGTCTTCTGCAAAATTAATTTGAGCACTCTATTACTCAATTCTACTTGACCACTAGACTGAGGGTGATAAGGAGATGCAATTCTATGATTAACATCATACTTAGCAAGCATTTTACGGAAAGCACCATGAATAAAATGTGAACCACGATCAGTCATTAAATATCTAGGGACTCCAAACCTCAGAAAAATAACTTCTTTAAGCATCTTAATAGAAGTGTTATGATCAGCACTACTAGTTGGAATATCTTCTACCCACTTAGTAACGTAATCAACAGCGACTAAAATATGTGTGTAACCGTTAGAGGCAGGAAAAGGTCCCATATAGTCAAAGCCCCAAACATCAAATGGTTCAATAACGAGTGAATAGTTCATAGGCATTTCTTGACGTCTACTAATATTACCAATTCTTTGACATTCATCACAAGACAAGACAAACTTACGGGCATCCTTGAAGAGAGTAGGCCAATAAAAACCGGATTGCAATACCTTATGTGCAGTTCTATCTCCAGCGTGGTGTCCTCCATAAGCCTCGGAATGACACTTGCGTAGGATCTGTTCATGTTCATGCTCAGGTACACAACGTCTAATAACACCATATACTCCTTCTTTATAAAGGTGTGGGTCATCCCAAAAGTAATGCCTCAAATCATAGAAAAACTTTTTCTTTTGATGGTATGTGCAACTAGGTGGTATAAATTTAGCAACAATATAATTAGCATAATCAGCATGCCATGGAGTAGTACGAGAAGCATTTATGACATTTAATTGTTCATCAGGAAAGCTATCATCAATAGGTAGTGGGTCATCAAGCACATTTTCTAACCTAGACAAGTTGTCTGCAACGGGGTTCTCGGCTCCCTTTCTATCAACAATATGCAAATCAAATTCTTGTAGCAGGAGAACCCATCTAATAAGTCTAGGTTTAGCATCTTTCTTTTCCATAAGGTATTTAATAGCAGCATGATCCATGTGAATAGTTACTTTAGAATCAACAATATATGGTCTAAACTTATCACAAGCAAATACAAGTGCTAGGAATTCCTTTTCAGTAGTAGCATAATTTCTCTGAGCATTGTCTAGAGTTTTACTAGCATATTGAATAACATTTAATTTCTTATCAACTCTTTGCCCTAGAACAACACCTATAGCATAATCACTAGCATCACACATAATTTCAAAGGGTAAATTCCAATTAGGTGGCTGAACAATCGGTGCAGAGATCAATGCTTTCTTAAGTATTTCAAATGCTTCTACACAATCATCATCAAAGACAAATGGTATATCTTTTTGTAATAAATTAGTCATAGGCCGAGAAATTTTTGAGAAGTCCTTAATGAACCTCCTATAAAAACCGGCATGACCAAGGAAACTTCTTATACCTTTGATGTCCTTGGGACATGGCATCTTTTCAATAGCATCAACCTTGGCTTTATCAACTTCAATACCTCTTTCAGAAACTTTATGCCCCAAGACAATACCTTCATTAACCATAAAGTGGCACTTTTCCCAATTCAAGACAAGATTAGTTTCTTCACATCTCTGCAGAAATCGATCAAGGTTGCTCAAGAAATCATCAAAAGAGGATCCATAGACGGAGAAATCGTCCATGAAAACCTCACAAATCTTTTCACAAAAGTCAGAGAATATAGCCATCATGCATCTTTGGAAGGTAGCAGGTGCATTACATAAACCAAAAGGCATACGTCTATAAGCAAAAGTACCGAACGGGCAAGTAAAAGTGGTCTTAGATTGATCATCAGCTGACACAGGTATTTGAGAGAAACCAGAATAACCATCTAGAAAGCAAAAATGTGTATGTTTGGATAATCTTTCTAGCATTTGATCAATAAAAGGTAAGGGGTAATGATGTTTTTTAGTAGCCTTATTTAATTTGCGGAAATCAATTACCATCCTATAATCTGTAATAATTCTTTGCGGAGTCAATTCATCTTTATCATTAGGAACGACAGTAATACCTCCCTTTTTAGGGACACAATGGACAAGACTTACCCACTGACTATCAGCAATGGGATAAATAATACATGCCTCCAGAAGCTTTAGTATTTCCTTTCTTACCACTTCTTTCATCTTAGGATTCAGCCGTCATTGGTGACCACAAACTGGTTTGGCATCTTTCTCCAAATTTATTTTATGTTGACATAGAGTGGGACTAATGCCCTTAAGATCATCAAGAGTATATCCAATAGCAGCGTGGTGCTTCCTCAGAGTTTTCAATAATCTCTCTTCTTCATGCTCTGAAAGGTTAGCACTAATAATAACAGGATATATCTTATTTTCATCAAGATAAGCATATTTAAGAGTATCAGGTAACGGTTTAAGCTCAAACATGGGATCACCCTTGGGTGGAGGAGGATCCCCTAGGATTTTAACAGGCAAATTGTGTTTCGGGATGGGTTCCTGTTTAAAGAATACTTCATTTGTTTTCCTTCTTTCATTCATAAACATATCATTTTCATGGTCTAGCAAATATTGTTCTAAAGGATCACTAGGAGGTACAGCAATAGAAGCAAGACCAATAATTTCATCTTTACTAGGCAATTCCTCTTCACGGTGTTGTCTACGAAATTTAGAAAAGTTGAACTCATGAGACATATCACCCAAACCAATAGTAACAACATCCTTTTCGCAGTCTATCTTAGCATTAACAGTGTTCAAGAAGGGTCTATCGAAAATAATGGGACAAAAGCTATCTTGTGGGGAGCCAAGAACAAGAAAATCAGCAGGATATTTAGTTTTCCCACACAAGACTTCAAAATCTCTAACAATTCCCATTGGTGAAATAGTATCTCTATTGGAAAGTTTAATTGTGACATCAATATCTTCTAACTCAGTAGGTGCAATGTCATGCATAATTTATTTGTATAAGTCAAAAGGTATTGCACTAGCACTAGCACCCATATCACATAAGCCATGATAACAATGATCTCCTATTTTAACAGAAATAACAGGCATGCCTACCACAGGTCTATGTTCATCTTTAGCACAAGGTTTGGCAATTCTAGCAGTTTCATTACAGAAATGAATAACATGCCCATCAATATTATCAGCCAAGAGATCTTTAACAATAGGAATATTAAGTTCAAATTTAATTTGCTCAAGAGGTGTATAAGTTCTAATATTGCTTTTACGAACCACAGTTGAAGCTTTAGCATGATCCTTTATCCTAATAGGGAAAGGTGGTTTCTCAACATAAGAAGTAGGAACAATAGGATCATTATAAGTGATAGTCTTTTCTTCAACTTTAATAGGTGCAACTACTTTTACTTCTATGGGAGGATGATATTTAAACCATTTCTCCTTAGGGAGATCGATATGAGCAGCAAAAGATTCACAGAAAGAGGCTACTATCTCATAGTCAAGTCCATATTTAGTGCTAAATTTACGGAAAACATCGGTATCCATAAAAGATTTAACACAATCATACTTAGGTGTCATACCTGACTCCTTACCTTCATCGCGGTCCCAATCTTCAGAGTTGCGTTTAATTCTTTCCAATAAATCCCATTTGAATTCAATAGTCTTCATCATAAAAGAGCCAGCCCAAGAAGTATCGAGCATGGTGCGATTGTTATCACAAAGCCGAGCATAAAAATTTTGAATAATCATTTCTCTTGAGAGCTCATGATTGGGGCATGAATATAACATTGATTTAAGCCTCCCCCAAGCTTGAGCGATGCTTTCTCCTTCGTGAGGCCAGCAATTATATATATATTTGCGATCACGATGAACAAGATGCATAGGATAAAACTTTTGATGAAATTCCAATTTCAATCGTTTGTAGTTCCATGACCCCATATCATCACATAGCCTATACCATCTCAATGCATCTCCCTTCAAAGATAAAGGGAAGACCTTCTTAATAACATCTCCGGACACACCTGCAAGCTTAAATAATCCACAAACTTCATCCACATATATTAGGAGCTCATCAGGATGCTTTGTTCCATCTCCTGCAAAAGGATTAGCTAGCAGTTTTTCTAACATACCCGAAGGAATTTCAAAGCAGACATTTTCATTTTCAGTAGGTTCAGTAGGTTGAGGAGCAACTCTTTGCTCTACTGGTCGGGGTGAAGATACCCCGAACAAGCCCCTCAGAGGATTACTTTCCATAGTAACAAGTGACAGTAAATTTCAGCACACTATATAAATTTTTCTTTACCAAATTCCACCTACCAAAGGCGCTTCACTCCCCGGCAACGGCGCCAGAAAAGAGTCTTGATGACCCACAAGTATAGGGGATCTATCATAGTCCTTTCGATAAGTAAGAGTGTCAAACCCAACGAGGAGCAGAAGGAAATGATAAGCGGTTTTCAGCAAGGTATTCTCTGCAAGCACTGAAATTATAGGTAACAGATAGTTTTGTGATAAGATAATTGGTAACGAGAAACAAGTAACAAAAGTAAATAAAGTGCAGCAAGGTGGCCCAATCCTTTTTGTAGCAAAGTACAAGCCTGGACAAACTCTTATATAGAGAAAAACGCTCCCGAGGACACATGGGAATATCATCAAGCTAGTTTTCATCATGTTCATATGATTCACGTTCGGTACTTTGATAATTTGGTATGTGGGTGGACCGGTGCTTGGGTGGTGTCCTTACTTGGACAAGCATCCCACTTATGATTAACCTCTATTGCAAGCATCCGCAACTACAACAAAAGTATTAAGGTAAACCTAACCATAGCATGAAACATGTGGATCCAAATCATCCCCTTACGAAGCAACGCATAAACTAGGGTTTAAGCTTCTATCACTCTAGAAACCCATCATCTACTTATTACTTCCCAATGCCTTCCTCTAGGCCCAAATAATGGTGAAGTGTCATGTAGTCCACGTTCACATAACACCACTAGAGGAGAGACAACATACATCTCATCAAAATATCGAACGAATACCAAATTCGCATGACTACTAATAGCAAGACTTCTCCCATGTCCTCAGGAACAAACGTAACTACTCACAAAGCATATTCATGTTCATAATCAAAGGGGTATTAATATGCATAAAGGATTTAAACATATGATCTTCCACCAAGTAAACCAACTAGCATCAACTGTAAGGAGTAATCAACACTACTAGCAACCCACAGGTACCAATCCCGGACTTGGAGACAAGAATTGGATACAAGAGATGAACTAGGGTTTTGAGAGGAGATGGTGCTGGTGAATATGTTGATGGAGATTGCCCTCTCCCGATGATAGGAGCGTTGGTGATGACAATGGCGATGATTTCCCCCTCCCGAAGGAAAGTGTCCCCGGCAGAATAGCTCTGCCAGAGCCCTAGATTGGTTCCGCCAAGGTTCCGCCTCGTGGCGGCGGAGTCTCGTCCCGAAAGGTTGCTTATGATTTTTTTCCTCATTGAAAGACTCCATATAGCAGAAGATGGGCATCGGAGGGCCAACAGGGGACCCACGAGGCAGGGGGCGTGCCCAGGGGGTAGGGCGCGCCCCCACCCTCATGGGCAGGGTGTGGTCCCCCTCTGGAACTTCTTGCACTCATTATTTTTTATATATTCTGGAAATGCCTTCCATGAAGTTTATGGACTTTTGGAGCTGTGCAGAATAGGTCTCTAATATTTGCTCCTTTTCCAGCCCAGAATCCCAACTGCCGGCATTCTCCCTCTTTATGTAAACCTTGTAAAATAAGAGAGAATAGGCATAAGTATTGTGACATAATGTGTAATAACAGCCCATAATGCAATAAATATCAATATAAAAGCATGATGCAAAATGGACGTATCAGGACCCTACAGTACTCCAACTCGTTTTTGCTCGCATTGCCATCGCAGTCGGTATTCTGTTGTGCTACATTTACGATGTGCGTCCCATCACAAATGGCTCACTACTATAGAACGTGTATGTTGCGTGACCCATCACAAACGGTTCACTGTTAAGAAGATTAGCTAATTGTCGTACGAGTATCGGACAGGATTACGATACGTCGGACCGTCGTAACATCGTCGTACACGACAACTATCGCACACGCTATTCTGTGGTGCAACGTTTAGGATGCATACTTCATCAGAAACATATCATGGTTTTGAATCATGTACGATAAGGCAACTAACACAAACGTTTAGTTTGCTCGCGCCGTTTGTGATATTGTCTGAAATCGCACACGCTTTGGAAACGTCAACTGTGTGCATGCTTGCACACGTTTCCTCTCTGTGAACCGTCTCGGATTATGGTGTATATCACAAACGTTTGTGTTTTACCAACCGTGTGTGCAGTAACAACCTGGAGAGCGTAATTTCACCGTAATTTAATTGTTGTTATTTCAAATTGTACCGGATTTGAATTTGAATTTGAATGTATGCTATAGCTTTGTTCATATCAATCAGGTTCAAACAACCAATGCATTATTCGATTCATAGGTACATATGTTCAAGAATTACATAAGAATCAAATAAAAAATGATGAACCACAATTGTATACTTGTACTATTAAATACGGTAAAGAAAGAGGCGAAATATATCCTGGTTGCTGAACAAGCTGAAGCGGAGTGCCCATATTGTGCCCTCCTCCATGCAGAAGACATGCACGACTCTAGTCCAACCCCTTGTGATGGCCGACCGCCCATCCTTCATGGTCTTCATGAAAACATCTAGATAATCATTGTGTTCTGGTAGAAATACGTTAACCTTTGCATGCCCACCAATCATGTAGTTTGAGAGGTAATCTTGAGTAAACTGCTTTGGCAACCACTACAAAGGAAAAAAGATTCAGACGTTGTCATCTAACGCAACTCATTATGGGCAGTAAAAAGAAGGTTGCAGAGTTCTTACTTACCATCCTACAGCTCGCTGTTGTCTTGGATAAAGTGTAAACAAATAGTTTAATTGCCATCTTTGGACCCATTTTACTAACAATCTTTATCAGCTTCCTCACTTGATGTTAGTTCATCGATATCTCATTGCCCCATACGCAGAAAGGGTCGAAGCGCGGATCTTTACCAATGACATATGTACCTGAAAGCACCAAGTTAATATTAGAAGCTAAACAACAATTGCACAATGATGTAGTACAACACTCTTTTATAATATGTCTATATACATCCGTATGTGGTAGTCCATTTGAAATCTTTAAAAATACAAATATTTAGGAACGGAGGGAGTATCTTATAACATCCAATATACTCACATATTAGATGAATTAACATCTTATATTATGGGCCGGAAGGAGTTTAGTGCATTCTTACAAATTATTGGTTGATTAACTGCTGTTGTATCCAGGGGTTATCGTTAGTTTGAGCTAGTTCAGGCTCAAATAGCCCTAATGTATATCTAAGCATGAGAGCTGGTTTGAGCTAGTTGCATCTATAACCCACACAAAAAAACTATCCAACCCAAGAGGTGCTAATTGGAACTAGCTCTCTTAGTGCACTTATTGTCAATCTAACCCTGCCATCCAAACAACTCTTTGGATGGAGTTAGTTCAGGGTTAGTAATGAGCTAGAAAGTAACTCTAACCTCTAGCTAAGTTGAGTATTCAAACAGGGTTGTTTTGTTGCTGTTGCTGTTGCTGCTCTTCTACGTATATCTAGACATCATTAGAACATTAATGTAACACTCTTCCTTGTTGATATGTAGCCTAGGATTGCATATTAGACATTAAGTACAGTGCATGTTGCTATGTAGCCTCAAATATATTACATATGGCCCTAGTTAACCTAACGATAAATGGGTTGCAGATATATTCAGTTAAAAGTCTGATTCACCGATTAGTCCCTTATCAGCCGCCAGCCTATATGGTACCAGCTACCGATATCCTAAACAGTGAGCGGATATAAGCCATGGGATGAAACTAACCTCGATGGAAAACAACAGTCGTTCCCAAAATTGTCCTATGTAGGTACATCGAGAAGCATGTTAAGCACAACAGTTCATACTTGCACATATAGAACATCACATTGTGAATAACTGGAATAAACAAGGCATAATACGAACGACCAAAGATAGCATTTGAAACTGGACATATGCTTACTACAAACAACCGAACAATCAAAAAACTTTAAAAGAGGCATGTGTGCTATAACAGGCTTAACAACAAGCAAATATATGCATTCCTATCGGTATGTTTAAAACTGGATTGATGAAATATACTGCACAGTAAATAATAGCACATATAGAGCATCACATTGTGAACAACTGAAATAAACAAGGCATATTGCAAACAACCAGATATAGCAATTAAAACTGGACATATTCTCACTACACTACAAAAGGGACTCGACAAAACAAATCATGGGTTTCCCCCTATGAAGAGGCACGGCAAAACAAATCATGGGTTTCCTCACTTGTCACAGATGGGCTCGTTCCTGTGGGAAGAGCATGGACCCTAGATGTGCTCCATGTTGTCGTAGATGGGCTCCTTCCCCTTGGAAGAGCACGGTTGTAGGGTGCCCTCCTTGATGTCGCAGACGGGTGCTTTCCCGTTGGAAGAGTAGATGGGCTCTTTCCCCTTGGAAGAGCCAGAGAGGGTGACCTCCTCGTGGTGGTCGTCGATGAGGTCTGACTTGGAAGCTGTGGATCCCAAGCCAGCGTCGCAGAACGTGTCCTTCAGAAATGACAAAAGGGGCTCGATGGCGATGTAGCATGGCAAATTGCTGACAGCGAGTGAGAGGAAATCAGCGGCGGGGGCTTGGATGAGATCGACGGTGGGTGAACCCGAGGGGTTCGGGGTGGGCCACTTAACCTGTGACATAGCCTGCCTAAGGTCGTCGTTGTCGATGACCTCGATGCCGTGGCCGGCGGACGAGACATGCCTGCATACTCTAGCCCGCTGCTTGAGTGCCTGCCGCCAATAATGGTCGTCAGCTTCCTCGGCGACGTCGGGCGAAGAGACCGCTATACACCTCTTTTGGGCCAGTCGCTCCTCGAGCTCCACAGGAAGCGTAGCCGGGCTTAGGCTGCGACGCTCTACAGTGGGGGATGGGGATGGGGATCTGTACGAAAGGGGGCGTTTGGCAGGCGTCATCTAAGAAACTCAGGGCGGCCTGGGTATGGAGATCGGTCGGTAAGCTGCACGGGAAAACCGGCAGATGTTGACAATGGAGGCCTTGTGGCGGAGGCGGCGGAGGCAGCGGCGGCGGGGACCTTGCTAGGGTTTTGAGCGAGGGAGGGGTGTGTGTGTGCGCACGCCCGAGGAGGTTTTGGTGTGTGTGTGTGTGTGGAGGGGGCAGGGTGTTTGAGGAAATGACGCGGGTACTGAAAATTTTACTACACGGGAGTCAAACGCGGGATTGAAATGTCGGGCTATTGAAAATTTTGATGTTAGTGCATCGCACACGGTCCAGAGATAACAACCATGTGTTATGAAACAAAAAACCCTCGAGGCGGGCAGATATTTTCTAGGGATGTAGGCAGGATTGGGAACAAGAAACATCGCACACGGTCCGGATATAACAACCATGTGTTATGAAACAGAAAAACCATCGAGGCGGGCAGATATTTTTGAGAGGGGGAGCCTCGTGGAGCCCAATGTACTGCGCGGATGTGTGCGTGACAGGTGCACCGGCGTGGCACACGGTTAGTTTGAGTGAACCGTGTCTGTTGTGTCATCCGAGTTATCTAATGTTCATAAATTTGGCGAAAAATGACATGGGAGAGGGTCAGAAGACGACCACACTTGCATGTGGACCAAATTTATGTATCAAAAGGGTGGTTTAATTTTGAAATACCAAATGCAACTTCGATGTGGTACCTCTCTCGCAAAGAGCACTATATTGCTTGCCCCCACCCCCCCCTCGTGTTGGCACGAAGGTAATCCTAAGCTATGAATGCATGCCCCTCCCGCCAACCGAGGTTCACCTAGCAAAGTGCGAAGTAGCTAGCATCCCCCCTCCTCCATCGTGTCGGCACGAAGGGAATCCTAAGCTATGAATGCATGCCCCCCCCCCCAAACCGAGGTTCATTCACCTAGCAAAGTGTGAAGTAGCTAGCAGCCCCCCTCCCTCCTCCCTCATGTCGGCACAAAGGGAATCCTAAGCTATGAATGCATGCCCCCCCAACTAAGGTTCACCCTAGCAAAGTGTGAAGTAGCTAGCAGCCCCCTCCCTTGTGTCGGCACGAAGGGAATCCTGAGCTATGAATGCATGCCCCCCCCCAACCGAGGTTCACCCTAGCAAAGAGCGAAGTAGCTAGCAGCCCCCCTCCCTCGTGTTGGCATGAAGGGAATCCTAAGCTATGAATGCATGCCCCCCAATCGAGGTTCACCTAGAAAAGTGCGAAGTAGCTAGCAGCCCCCCTCCCTCGTGTCGGCACAAAGGGATTCCTAAGCTATGAATGCATGCCCCCCCATCTAAGGTTCACCTAGCAAAGTGCGAAGTAGCTAGCAGCCCCCCTCCCTCGTGTCGGCACAAAAGGAATCCTAAGCTATGAATGCATGCCCTCCCCCCAACTGAGGTTCACCCTAGAGAAGTAGCTAGCAGCCACCCCTCCCTCGTGTCGGCACAAAGGGAATCCTAAGCTATGAATGCATGCCCCCCCCCGACCGAGGATCACTTAGCAAAGTGTGAAGTAGCTAGCACCCCCCCTCGTGTCAGCATGAAGGGAATCCTAAGCTATGAATGCATTCCCCCTCCCCCCAACCGAGGTTCACCTAGCAAAGTGCGAAGTAGCTAGAAGCCCCCCACCCCCTCGTGTCACCATGAAGGGAATCCTAGGCTATGAATGCATGCCCCCCCAACCAAGGTTCACCTAGCAAAGTGCAAAGTAGAACCCCCCCCCCCCACACACACACACACATTTTCAGTCGGCGGGCCAGAGAGGCATATATCTCACCAAGATGGATTGTAAAACAGACCAAGAATAATCCACCTTGGTCGTACAACCTCTCTCTTGTTGTTGGTCAAAGTGATGGTCGTCCATGCGACCCCGGAGATGGGCTAGCTTGCCAATAATCACGCAAGTAGCTAGTCCCCGAAGACAACCACTGCATGCGTGTGGCCCAAACATTTGTATGGAGAGGTGTGTTTTTGAGTAACAATGGAACAACTTTGATGTGGCACCATGATTTCGAACTAGAAATCCCTAGACTAAGTGAGGGTTAGGTTGACGATGCATATGTATGTTACACCACACTTCAAGCCAACGACGGGGATTCATGCATGCATGCGTGCATAGTATATGCGCTCAAACTTAATTAGGTCTGAATCTCACCATGACCTATACTACGATAACACGAACCAAATGAAGAATCTGCCATGGTAACCTATCTTGTTGTTGGTCAGGTGATCATGGATGTCCACGCGGGCCCATGAATATATAGGCTTGTCGCCGATAACCACGCGAGGGAGTCTACCGTTCGAAGGCAACCACTACATGCATATGTATGGAGGTGATGCGTGCATGCATGTTTGAATACACAACATTGATGTGGCGCGTGTGTCAAAAATCGTACACTAGCTCCCCACACAGAGCGAGATCGGTTCATGATGTGTCGTTGTACTAGCCACTTCGACTCGATGGGAGGGATTCATGCATACACATGCATGTGTGTATGCTCAAGCTGTATCATGCATGTCATCCCAGAGCAAAGATAATAATACCCTCCTAAGTCAAATTAACCTCTCTTGTTGTCAGGCAAAAAGTAGTGATGGACCAAGCAGGCCCACAAATGGAAAGCATCGATATCACTGACAACCGCTTAAGTGGGCACGAGAGGACAACCACCACCACTTTGCATGTGGGCCAAACATATATATGTTGAATACCCAAAATGGACAACTTTGATGTGCCACATGCCTCAAAAACCGTAAACCATGCACCCACACAGAGTGGGGTTCATATCAAGCGTACTACATATGATGGTCCCCTTCCCCCCTCTTCACCGCATACTATATGCTCCTGCCGTAATATATTTACAACCCAAAATAATCCTCATCGATGGTGAAATTAATTAACCTCTCCCGATGTAGGTCAAAGTGATGCATGCATGCATCAACGATGGCCTCGTGGGCCCACAGATGGAAGCGTCACACATGAGTGTCCTAGCTAGGATATGCATGTGGCCCAAAAAGGTGTTGTGTGATGTTTGAATAACCAATTTCACAATTTTGATGTGGCACGTGCCTTGGAAACCAAAAAGTCTCGACACTGAGTGAGGTGTACTTGTTCACGGACGCATACGTATAGTATATATGCTAGTACCCTCCCACCTCTTCGACGAGTACTATATACCACTGCTACCTCTTGAGCACAGCGTTGGTTTTCCCTTGAAGAGGAAAGGGTGATGCTGCAAAGTAGCGTAAGTATTTCCCTCGGTTTTTGAGAACCAAGGTATCAATCCAGTAGGAGACTACACGCAAGTCCCTCATACTTACACAAACAAATAAGAACCTCACAACCAACGCGATAAAGGGGTTGTCAATCCCTTCATGGTCACTTACGAGAGTGAGATCTGATAGAGATAATAATAATAAGATAAATATTTTTGGTATTTTTATGATATAGATTGAAAGTAAAGATTGCAAAATAAACGGTGCCAGAAATAGCTTGTTGACGGAAGATTAATATAAAGGAGAATAGACCCGGGGGACATAGGTTTCACTAGTGGCTTCTCTCAAGATAGCATAAGTATTACGGTGGGTGAACAAATTACTGTCGAGCAATTGATAGAAAAGTGAATAATTATGAGAATATCTAGGCATGATCATGTATATAGGCATCACATCCGTGACAAGTAGACCGAAACGATTATGCATCTACTACTATTACTCCACACATGGATCGATATCCCGCATGCATCTAGAGTATTAAGTTCATAAGAACATAGTAATACATTAGGCAAGATGACATGATGTAGAGGGATAAACTCAAGCAATATGATATAAACCCCATATTTTTATCCTCGATGGCAACAATACAATATGTGCCTTGCTGCCCCTGCTGTCACTGGGAAAGGACACCGCAAGATTGAACCCAAAGCTAAGCACTTCTCCCATTGCAAGAAAGATCGATCTAGTAGGCCAAACCGAACTGATAATTCGAAGAGACTTGCAAAGATAACCAACCATACATACAAGATTTCAGAGAAGAATCAAATATTGTTCATAGATAAACTTGATCATAAACCCACAATTCATCGGATCTCGACAAACACACCGCAAAAAGAGTGACATCAAATAGATCTCCAAGAAGATCAAGGAGAACATTGTATTGAGATCAAAACAGAGAGAAGAAGCCATCTAGCTAATAACTATGGACCCAAAGGTCTGAGGTAAACTACTCACACACCATCGGAGGGGACATGGAGTTGATGTAGAGGCCCTCCGTGATCGATTCCCCCTCCGGCGGACCTCCGGAACAGGCCCCAAGATGGGATCTCTTGGGTACAGAAGGTTGTGGCGGTGGAAATAGGGTTTCGTGGTACTCCTGGATGTTTTTGGGGTATATGAATATATATAGGAGGAAGAAGTGGGTCGATGGAGCCATGAGGGGCCCACGAGGGGGGAGGGCGCTCCCCCTGCCTCGTGGCCTCCTTGTTGGTTGCTTGACGTCCACTCCAAGTTCCCTGGATCACGTTTGTTCCAAAAATAACTCTCCCGAAGGTTTTATTCCGTTTGGATTCCGTTTGATATTCCTTTTCTACGAAACACTGAAATAGGCAAAAAAACAGCAATTTGCACTGGGCCTTGGGTTAGTAGGTTAGTCCCAAAAATAATATAAAAGTGTATAAATAAGCCCATTAACATCCAAAACAGATAATATAATAGCATGGAACAATCAAAAATTATAGATACATTGGAGACGTATCAAGCATCCCCAAGCTTAATTCATGCTCGTCCTCGAGTAGGTAAATGATAAAAACAGAATTTTTGATGTGGAATGCTACCTAGCACAATTCTCAATGTAATTTTCTTTATTGTGGCACGAATATTCAGATCCAAAATATTCAATACAAAAGTTTAATATTGACATAAAAATAATAATACTTCAAGCATACTAACTAAGCAGTCATGTCTTCTCAAAATAACATGGCAAAAGAAAGTTCATCCCTACAAAATCATATAGTTTGGTCATGCTCCATTTTCGTCACACAAAAATGCTCTCATCATGCACAACCCTAATGACAAGCCAAGCAATTGTTTCATACTTTAGTAATCTCCAACTTTTTTCAACTTTCACGCAATACATGAGCGTGAGCCATGGATATAGCACTATGGATGGAATAGAATAATGATGGGGGGTTATGTGGAGAAGACAAAAAAGGAGAAAGTCTCACATCGATGAGGCTAATCAACGGGCAAGGGAGATGCCCATCAATTGATGTCAATGCAAGGAGTGGGGATTGCCATGCAATGGATGCACTAGAGCTAAAAATGTATGAGAGCTCTACAAAAGAAACTAAGTGGGTGTGCATCCAACTTGCTTGCTCACGAAGACCTAGGGAATTTGAGCAAGCCCATTGTTGGAATGTACAAGCCAAGTTCTATAATGAAAAATTCCCACTAGTATATGAAAGTGACAAAATAAGAGACTCTCTATCATAAAGATCATGGTGCTACTTTGAAGCACAAGTGTGGAAAAAAGGATAGTAGCATTGTACCTTTTTGTTTCTTTTCTTTTTTTCTTTTTTTGAGCCTTCCTTTTTTTATTTGGCCTTTCTCTTTTTTTTATTTGGGACAATGCTCTATTAATGATGATCATCACACTTCTATCTATTTACAAGTCAATGATTTCAACTCGATACTAGAACAAAATACGACTATATGAATGCCTCCGGCGGTGTACCGGGAAGGGCAATGAATCAAGAGTGACATGTATGAAAAATTATGCATGGTGGCTTTGCCACAAATACGATGTCAACTACATGATCATGCAAAGCAATATGAAAATGATGAAGTGTGTCATAAATGAAATGGTGGAAAGTTGCATGGCAATATATCTCGGAATGGCTATGGAAGTGCCATAATAGGTAGGTATGGTGGCTGTTTTGAGGAAGATATAAGGAGGTTTATGTTTGATAGAGTGTATCATATCACGGGGTTTGGATGCACCGGCAATGTTTGCACCAACTCTCAAGGTGAGAAAGGGCAATGCACGGTACCGAAGAGGCTAGAAATGATGGAAGGATGAGAGTGCGTATAATCCATGGACTCAACATTAGTCATAAAGAACTCACATACTTATTGCAAAAATCTGCAAGTCATGAAAAACCAAGCACTACACGCATGCTCCTAGGGGGATAGATTGGTAGGAAAAGACCATCGCTCGTCCCCGACCGCCACTCATAAGGAAGACAATCTAAGAACAACTCATGTTTCAAATTTGTTACACAACGGTTACCATACGTGCATTCTACGGGACTTGCAAACTTCAACACAAGTATTTCTCAAATTCACAATTACTCAACTAGCACACTCTAATATCACCACCTTTATATCGCAATTATCAAGTATCAAACTTCTCATAGTGTTCAATGCACTTTCTATGATAGTTTTTATTATACCCATCTTGGATGCCTATCATATTAGGACTAGTTTCATAACCAAAGCAAATTACCATTCTGTTCTAAAGGACTCCCAAAATAATATAAGTGAAGCATGAGAGATCAATAATTTATATAAAATAAAACCACCACCGTGCTCTAAAAGATATAAGTGAAGCACTAGAGCAAAATTATCTAGCTCGAAAGATATAAGTGAAGCACATAGAGTATTCTAATAAATTTCAATTCATGTGTGTCTCTCCCAAAAGGTGTGTACAGCAAGGATGATTGTGGTAAACTAAAAAGCAAAGACTCAAATCATACAAGACGCTCCAAGCAGAACACATATCATGTGGTGAATAAAAATATAGCCTCAAGTAAAGTTACCGATAGAAGAAGGCGAAAGAGGGGATGCCTTCCGGGGCATCCCCAAGCTTAGGCTTTTGGTTGTCCTTGAATTTTACCTTGGGGTGCCATGGGCATCCCCAAGCTTAGGCTCTTGCCACTCCTTGTTCCATAATCCATCAAATCTTTACCCAAAACTTGAAAACTTCACCACACAAAACTTAAACAGAAAATCTCATGAGCTCCGTTAGTAAAAGAAAACAAACCACCACTTAAGGTATTGTAATTAACTCACTTTTTATTTATATTGGTGTTAAACATCTGTATTACAACTTCTCTATGGTTCATAACCTCCGATACTAGCCATAGATTCGTCAAAATAAGCAAACAACACACGAAAAACAGAATCTGTGAAAAACAGAATAGTCTGTAGTAATCTGTAGGTTTCGAATACTTATCTAACCCCAAAAATTCTAAAATAAATTTCTGGACGTGAGGAATTTATCTATTAATCATCTGAAAAAAGAATCAACTTAATATCACTCTCCAGTAAAAAATGGCAGCAAATCTCGCGAGCACTAAAGTTTCTGTTTTTTACAGCCAGATCGCAAAGACTTTCCCCAAGTCTTCCCAAAGGTTCTACTTGGCACGAACACTAATTAAAAGCATAAAACCATATCTAAACAGAGGCTAGATGAATTATTTATTACTAAACAGAACCAAAAAGCAAGGAACAAAAATAAAATTGGGTTGCCTCCCAACAAGCGATATCGTTTAACGCCCCTAGCTAGGCATAAAAGCAAGAATGGTGTTGCCATGATAATCATAAGGTAAATCGCGAAAAATCATCTCATACTCCCTACGTTCAGCAGCAAGCTTTCTTTGTGGAAAGCAAAATTAATCAAAAGGGCTAATTTTAATGGGACAAAAGTCCCCAAGATCAAGCTCGGGAGGTATTGGTTCCTCCTTTGGCCCCTCATATTGCACAACCAATTCATCATTATAAGCATTCTTTTGGCAAAAAGTCATGAGCCTTTGTTCAAGGGAAAAACCTAACCCATTATTCTGGATAGCAAAATTATCATTAAGTTCAGAGATCCTGTTAACAAGAACATCGGTAGGAACCTTTTCTAAGGTTTTCATTAAAAGCAACATGGTCTAAAGATCGTAAATGCATAATGTCTTCTTGATAAAAAAGGATTGCTTCTACGGGAGGATGGACGGCATCCACCCTATAATGCGCAAAAATTTCATTGGACTCTTTTATTATAAATCTGAACTCATGAGCTAAAAAGATGGTCGCTGCTCGCTTAACAGAAGAATGCTCAATATTAGAAAATTCTAGGAAAATCCTTTGTATGGAAGGATGCATATGTAAAAATTGTCTTTCAAGTTCAACTATGAGCAAAGATATAGCATCCGCGAGACTACTAGTTTTATGAAGAATAGACCCGCTCATGGTGGGTAAAGCACCAGCACAAGTAAAGAAATATTGAATAACTCCCTTCCCAATAATATTACCGCTACCAATCCGAAACCTTTTAGTGTGTAAAATAGTAGGATTTTCAAGAGGATCATCAATAGCATCAAAGTTTTCCATATTATTATCCTTATCAACGATAACCTCCCCAGTTTCAGACGCGAAGGCAACAAATTGCAAAAAGAACAAGCACACAAAAGGCAGGAAGGAAAAAGAGGGCGAATAAAACGGCAAGGGTGAAGTGGGGGAGAGGAAAATGAGAGGCAAATGGCAAATAATATAATGCGAGGGATAAGAGTTTGTGATGGGTACATGGTATGTCTTGACTTGTGCGTAGATATCCCCGGCAACGGTGCCAGAAATCCTTCTTGCTACCTCTTGAGCACTACGTTGGTTTTCCCTTGAAGAGGAAAGGGTGATGAAGCAAAGTAGCGTAAGTATTTTCCTCAGTTTTTGAGAACCAAGGTATCAATCCAGTAGGATACTACACGCAAGTCCCTCGTACCTACACAAACAAATAAGAACCTCGCAACCAACGCGATAAATGGGTTGTCAATCCCTTCACGGTCACTTATGAGAGTGAGATCTGATAGACATAATAATAATAAGATAAATATTTTTGGTATTTTTATGATATAGATTGAAAGTAAAGATTGCAAAATAAATGGTGCCAGAAATAACTTGTTGACGGGAGATTAATATAAAGGAGAATAGACCTAGGGGCCATAGGTTTTACTAGTGGCTTCTCTCAAGATAGCATAAGTATTACGGTGGGTGAACAAATTACTGTCGAGCAATTGATAGAAAAGTTAATAATTATGAGAATATCTAGGCATGATCATGTATATAGGCATCACATCCGCGACAAGTAGACCAAAACGATTCTGCATCTACTACTATTACTCCACACATCGACCGCTATCCAGCATGCATCTAGAGTATTAAATTCATAAGAACAGAGTAATGCATTAGGCAAGATGACATGATGTAGAGGGATAAACTCAAGCAATATGATATAGACCCCATCTTCTTATCCTCGATGGCAACAATACAATACAATACAAGCCTTGCTTCCCCTGCTGTCACTAGGAAAGGACACCACAAGATTGAACCCAAAGCTAAGCACTTCTCCCATTGCAAGAAAGATCAATCTAGTAGGCCAAACCAAACTGATAATTCGAAGAGACTTGCAAAGATAACCAATCATACATAAAATATTTCAGAGAAGAATCAAATATTGTTCATAGATAAACTTGATCATAAACCCACAATTCATCGGATCTCGACAAACACACCGCAAAATGAGTTACATCAAATAGATCTCCAAGAAGATCAAGGAGAACATTGTATTGAGATCCAAAGAGAAATAAGAAGCCATCTAGCTAATAACTATGGACCCGAAGGTCTGAGGTAAACTACTCACACATCATCGGAGGGGCCATGGAGTTGATGTAGAGGCCCTCCATGATCGATTCCCCCTCCGATGGAGCTCCGGAAAAGGCCCCGAGATGGGATCTCTTAGGTACAGAAGGTTGCGGAGGTGGAAATAGGGTTTCATGGTGCTCCTGGATGTTTTCGGGGTATATGAATATATATAGGAGGAAGAAGTAAGTCGGTGGAGCCACGAGGGCCCACGAGGGGGGAGGGCGCCCCTGGGGGGTAGGCATGCCTCCCTGCCTTGTGGCCTCCTTGTTGGTTGCTTGACGTCCACTCCAAGTTCCCTGGATCACGTTTGTTCCAAAAATAACTCTCCCGAAGGTTTTATTCCGTTTGGATTCCGTTTGATATTCCTTTTCTGCGAAACACTGAAATAGGCAAAAAAAACTGCAATTTTCACTGGGCCTTGGGTTAGTAGGTTAGTCCAAAAATAATATAAAAGTGTATAAATAATCCCATTAACATCCAAAACAGATAATATAATAGCATGGAACAATCAAAAATTATAGATACGTTGGAGACGTATCAACCACCATAACACAAACAAAAAAGATTCTACATTGCTGGTCAAATTAGCCTCACTGATGGCTGTTCATCAAAGTGATGGACGACGACCTCGTGGGTCCATAGAAAGCGTCACACGCGAGTATCGAGTGTCGTGTAGGACAACCATCGACTACATGTGGCCAAAACATTTATGTATGAAAGGGCTATGTAATGTTTTAAATAACGATTTCACGACTTTGATGTGGCACCGGCCTGCCTAGCAAAATGGCCAACCCACATGGTGGCTCACAACTCGTAGTGTACTGTGAGCCACCCGCCACCCCCAGACGCACACACCCACACACACGCGAGAATCTACCGCAACTACGATGCATGTTAAATTAATTATCCCGCGGTGAACATACATGTTACCAAAGGAGGGACATTTTAATTTCAAAAAAATCACGGAGATCATTAAGATGTTTTAGTACATTGATTGATTGATTTTCTATGGGTATAATGTGCAAAAATCAAATTTGAGCTGCATGCATGCACATGTGACAGTGCACCTAAATGGATTGCAAAAACACATGTGTCTTGCTGGGTGCATGTTTACACCCCGTGCAACAAATTTCGAACATTGAGAATCTTGATTTTTAAATTCTAGTACATCCAAAACTTATTTGAAGTTCATGAAACTTATCGTGTTGTCATATGGACACCAATACAAAGTGGCATTGTACTTTTTTGTCAAATTTGAGACTAGTTTTGATGTAATCTTTATCTAATTACAGACGGGAGATTATTAATAATTGGGAACCAATTTCCCAAATGAATTATTTATTCAAACCGTGAGTGTTAGACCAACAATGGATACGTGCCATGCTTCGGTTAACCAATAAAGTGGAAGCATTAATCATCAAAATAGAAAAACAATATACGTGCCGCCGCGTGACTCGTGTGTCGTGCGAGCAGACGTGAGTTGACGGGACGTGTCCGCCGCATAGGAAGACGGGGAGGCGTGCGTGCAGGTGTGTGAATTGACGGAGGCATGCTCGCTGCGTAGTGTCATCGGGTGGCGTGCGAGTAGATGTGTGAAACTTTGGTAGGCATGCCAGTAGTCCGGTGCGCAGGCTCACCGGGAGGTGAGCCATCGGTTTGACTGTCGCCTGCCTCTCTCCCACAACTCCCACTACTCCATATTAATGGTGCGCCCGAGCGGCCGCACCCCCCATCCTGCTATGCACACACAATCCTCTCTCTCCGCTTGCATCCTTGACGCCGCTCTCAGTCCTCAAAGCCGTCAGTGTATGAGGATGCCGCCGAAGCGCCCCATCGGAGGGAGTGGCGACGCCGGGGCTGCTAAAGCACCGGAGCACGGCGTGGAGATGGAGAAAGAGGTTGTCGTCACCGCCGACGAGTTATCGCTGCACCCTGACATCGTCGACGGCGTCGAGCTTCCATAGCCGAAGGCGGAGTTCCACACCGACTCCGACGACCACTCCGGCGACGACTCCGACGACCTCTCCTGGCGACGACTCCGACGACCACTCCGGCGATGACGGACAGCTGGTTAGTCATCTATACCCATTTATGTGTCAAATAGATCATAGGGTTTCTCTGGTTACCCCTGCCTCCCCCTTTTTGGAATAGAAATCCTATGGTTATGTTCTCCCAATCCATGAAATCTGAGTAAGTTTCATTAGATCCGTGTAGTGTATTGATTGTTTGAATGGTACATGTGATAAGTGATTAGTTGTTTCATCTGTGCAAATGATTTCTGCTAGTAATCTGACTAGGTTTAGTGTTCGTGCTAATAATTCCTAGCCAGGGCTTGACAATTGATTTTCAATGACCTACATATGTGTAACACCCCGGATGTAACTTTCCCTATTTGTATCCAACTCTTGCCCTTTCCGGTGTTAAGTTATATTTATTTCTCGGGTTCGGGTCCTTGTCTCCGTGTGGGTTTTTCTTTTCCGTGCATCTCTTATCATGTCATCTCGTGCATTGCATTTGCATACATGTTCATCTCATGCATTCGAGCATTTTCCCCGTTGTCCGTTTTGCATTCCGATGTTTCGTTCTCCTCCGGTGGCCATTTCTAGCTTTCTTTCGTGTGTGGGGATTAAACATTTCCGTATTGGACCGAGACTTGTCATGCGGCCTTGGTTTACTACCGGTAGACCGCCTGTCAAGTTTCGGGTCATTTGGACTTCGTTTGATACTCCAACGGTTAACCGAGGGACCGAAAAGGCCTCGTGTGTGTTGCAGCCCAACACCCCCCAAATTTGGCCCAAAACCCACTAAACTCTTCTCCATGTCCTAGAGCGTTCGATCACGATCGCGTGGGCGAAAACCGCACCTCATTTGGACTCTCCTAGCTCCCTCTATGCCTATATATACACCCCCCATTTCAGATCTCGTCTTCCTCCCCGTCCTCCTCGTTTTAAAAAAAAACAGCTCCACCGCGCCGACGGACGTGTCCGCCCCGGCCGGACAACGTCCGCCGCCGCCGCCTCCCGTCCAGTCCGCGCGCGCCACGTGGGCCGCGCCCACATCGCCGCCGCCGGGCCCGCCGGGCCCGCCTGGCCCGCGCGCCAGCCCCCTTCCTCCTCCCGGGCCAGAGGTGGCCGCCGCCACCGACCGCCGCCGCCCGAGGCCACCGGCCTCCGCCGCCGCCCGTAGCTCCGGTGGCCGGAGCCACCACCGCCGCCATCGCCGCCCGCCGCCTCGCCCGGCCCCGCCTCGGGCCCCGCCGCCTCTTCGCCGCGCCGCCGGCGCCGCCCCCGCCGGCGCCGCCGACCGCTGCCGCCGCCCCGGCCGGCGAGCCCCTCCTCTCCTCCGGCGTTTTTCTCCGGCGAGCGCGAACTCCGGCGCCGAGCTGCTACAGTGCCGCCGTGAACAGTGCCCGAAACCCTAGATCTGAGATCTAAAACTGAGGGTTGACTTTTTCCTCTCCCCCCCTTAATTTTTGTGCAATCTTTGACTGCCCGTAACTTTGCATCCGTAGCTCCGTTTTGGGCATATAATATATCAAAATCTTCGTCTCGACATGTACATCATTTCATTCCATTGCATCATTTGCATTTGATCTCATCTTGATGCCCTAAATTCTGTTAGAAGGAGGCTTCGTGAGTTAAATTGCAGATCCGTTAGTTCATCATGCATTTTTGTCATTTTTGCCATGTTTAATCCGTGCATGATATGCCTGTGCCCCTTTGGGATGGATTGTTAAGCATTTTGTCTTATTTCCAGAGGTGCCACCCATGCATTTTTAGGATGTGTGTGTTGTCTTGTGCAAGCTTGCGAAGAGAGGTACCTGAGATTGCTGATTTCAGGGACTTAGTGATTTTCACTAAGTCTGGGATATTTTAGTTCGTGATGCTATATGTCCAGCTTGTTTCCTAGTGATCCGTGCCTCTTTTGAGGATGATCAGTAAGGGAGTTTTGATATTTATGTTATGCTCTATCCATCCATGTCTTTGTTTGCATATGTGGAGTGCTCTAGGTTGACTCAATCGAGCTCAACTTTTGCTTCGTTGTTAATCTGGGCAGATCGTCTACTTGTTTGCGATTTTGCCGATGCTACCGTTAGTGTTCCATGCATGCTATGCCTTTGTTCTTGCCATGTGTAGCTAGAATATTGTGTCTTCTTTCTGGATATATGCTTGCCTTGCCATGACTTGCACCGTAGTGAGTGCATCGAGCTCATTTACATGCCTTCGTGAGCTATAATTTCAGCATGTCTCAGTTTTCACTAAGTCTGAAAACTGATTGTGTTCGAGCTATGTTCGTGAGCTCGGTAGAGTATTTTGTGAACCCTTTTGACCCCAGGTCACTTTGGGTCTTTTGTTAAGCTTGTTGAGTACCTCCATGCCATGTTCTTACTTGTCATGTTCAGGTTATCTATCATGTTGTTTTGCTGCTCCGAAGAGGGCTTCGTGATCTGAAATTTCAGGCTAGTGTTAATTTCACCAAGTCTGGAATCTGTTTTGCATATTCATTTTTGCCATGCTTGTTTGAACCTCTTAATGGATGAATTTGCCTATGGCTCAGTGCTAGTGTTTTATTAACCATCTTGTGTACATCACTGCCATGTATTTTGTTTTCATGTTTGGTGGCTGTAGCATGTTCATTTCGTTGCATTTAGATGCCTACTTGCTGTAAATCGCAGACCGGTGCCATATCTTAAAACGCTTGCCATTTCCAAACCGTAACTCCGATTCCAATGATCTTTATATCGTTTTCAAGCGATTTCATCCCCTCTATCCAGTGGCACACTTGGTTTTCCAAGTTGAGGCTAGGTTCATGCAATTCCTGTCATATCTTGCATTTTGCATCCCGCATCGCATCCCGCATAGCATATCATCATTTCCTCATATTGCTTGGTCTTGCACGTGGTTGATTGTATCCTTGTTGCTTGTTTGTATTGTTGGGTAGAGCCGGGAGACGAGTTCGCTACCGAGGAGCCCGTTGAGTTTGCTTGTGAGGATCCAGTCAACTCTGACAACTGTGCAGGCAAGATGATCATACCCTCGAAATCACTACTATCTTTGCTATGCTAGTTTGCTCGCTCTTTTGCTTTGCCACTGCTACGATGCCTACCACTTGCTTGTCAGCCTCCCAATTGCATGATTGAACCTCTAACCTACCATTGTCCTAGCAAACCGTTGATTGGCTATGTTACCGCTTTGCTCAGCCCCTCTTATAGCGTTGCTAGTTGCAGGTGAAGATTGGAGCCGTTCCTATTGGAACATCTTTTATTTTGCTTGTTGGGATATCACTATATTGCTATGATATCTTAATGCATCTATATACTTGGTAAAGGGTGGAAGGCTCGGCCTCTCGCCTAGTGTTTTGTTCCACTCTTGCCGCCCTAGTTTCCGTCATACCGGTGTTATGTTCCCGGACTTTGCGTTCCTTACGCGGTTGGGTTATAATGGGAACCCCTTGATATTTCGCCTTGATTAAAGCTTTTCCAGCAATGCCCAACCTTGGTTTTACCATTTGCCACCTAGCCTTTTCTTTCCCTTGGGTTCTGCAGACTCAAGGGTCATCTTATTTTAACCCCCCCCGGGCCAGTGCTCCTCTGAGTGTTGGTCCACCTGTCAGCTACCGGTGGCCACCAGGGGCAACTCTGGGCTGGCCTACCCGTACCTAGGACAATCTGAGTGTGCCCTGAGAAAGAGATATGTGCAGCTCCTATCGGGATTTGTCGGCACGTTCGGGCGGTGTTGCTGGTCTTGTTTTAACCCGTCGAAGTGTCTTGAGTTACCGAGATATCGAGTCTGATCGGAACGTCTTGGGAGGAGGTCTTTTCCTTCGTTGACCGTGAGAGCTTGTCATGGGCTAAGTTGGGACTCCCCTGCAGGGATTGAACTTTCGAAAGCCGTGCCCGCGGTTATGGGCAGATGGGAATTTGTTAATGTCCGGTTGTAGATAACTTAAACCTTAATTAATTATAACGAATCAACTACGTGTGTTGCCGTGATGGCCTCTTCTCGGCGGAGTCCGGGAAGTGGACACGGTGTTGGAGTTATGCTTGCGCAGGTTGTTCCTCTAGTTTCTCGCTCGCGCCTTGCCTCCTCTTCTCGCTCTCTTTTGCGGATAAGTTAGCCACCACATATGCTAGTCGCTTGCTGCAGCTCCACATACTTGCCTTATCCTTCCTATAAGCTTAAATAGTTTTTATCGCGAGGGTGCGAGATTGCTGAGTCTCTGTGGCTCACAGTTACTATAATTCCAGATGCAGGTCCAGGTGATTCCGCTCCAGGTGTCGAGTACGAGCTCAAGTGGGAGTTCGACGAGGACTCTCAGCGTTATTATGTTTCCTTTCCCGACGATCAGTAGTGGTGCCTAGTTGGGGTTATCGATTCAGGGCCTTGTCGCATGTTGGGGGTCTTTTCTATTTTGGCACCGTAGTCGGGCCATGAGTGATTTGTATGATGGATGTTATTATGTACTCTGATGTGACGTGGCGAGTGTAAGCCAACTATGTTATCTTCCCCTTTATATTAATTATGTACAAGGGATGTGTGATGATTTCCTAACTTGCGACATTGCTTTCAATGCGGTTATGTCTCTAAGTCGTGCCTCGACACGTGGGAGCTATAGCCGCATCGAGGGTGTTACAAGTTGGTAATCAGAGCCTTCCCCGACCTTAGGAGCCCCATTGCTTGATCGCTTTTAGCAGCCGAGTTGTGTCTAGAAAAATGTTTTGAGTCCTTAGGAATTATATATCGGAGAGCTTAGGAATTCTTTTTACTTCCCAGTCTCCTCATCGCTCTGGTAAGGCATCCTGACGTAGAGTTTTGACTCTTCTCTTCTCAAATTTCACTAAAAAAATTTTAGGATCACGCGAGTATCTTGGTTTTGTTCCGATGGTTTTGTGACGAGAACATTGTTCTTGGTGCCTCCTGTCTTTAGGGGTTGTGGCAGTGTCCCAGGGAGTTGAGCTCCGAGGTGTTGTCGTCACAATTTTATCGTTGCAATTCTGGTATACTTGAGATTTGTGCGCGACATCGAAAAACTCTTTTATGCAGTTCGTTGGTGAGATAACCTCGACGCCACCCAGTACTGGGGCGGGAGTTCGGGAGTATCGCCATAACTTGTATAACGGATGCTTTTCGAAGGTTGAGATAGATGGTTTCCGAAGGTTTCTTGGTTATGTGTTGAAGGATGGATACAGCTGGATGTAGGATTTGCTAGCTTGGGTGAGATATTATGCTTCCCCTGTATCCCCAACACCTGATTGCATAACCGGGAAAATTTCGGAAATTTCATAGGTGGGAATTCAAGTAGCCTTAGGATATCTTTCCGACAGATGTATGATATGAAATTGGGGTTCGACGTCTAGTGGTTCGCCTATTCACGGTCGATTTTACAGTGGTCTCGTTGTGTCTTAAAGAGTCCTTGGCTATGCTGACTCGGGGACGCTTCGTATGTCATGTGCACTGCCTTGTACATGATGGTGTTGTACGATCGAGCCCGTGTAGGTCCCACCACGAAAACTTCGGACGAAATTTCTATCATGTATTTGTTCCGGCTTATTCCGCAAGCCAACCCTTGGTTTTACTTCGAGTTGTGGCATTCGTTTTGCTTCGACGTCATATGTTGATTCCATTCCTCGTTGTTGTACCCCTTCTACCTGATTCTTCGTGGCTTCGCAGTTTAGGAATATGTGACCACTTCAAGAGAAATGCATTCGTTCATTTTGTTCGGATGTGAAGATTATATGTTGCAATTTTTCATTCCGTTGGATTCAGCTTCAATATTTATCTGTCATGTGCTAATGGTGGTCAACATCTTCAGGATGGCTCCTCCAACACGCACGACTCCGAATCCTGATCCGCCACCACCTTCACTCAGCCTAATCTCAACCTAAGGCAAACTCGATGGGTCGAAATGATTCAAGAGTATAATCCGAGTATTGAGTATACTCCAGGCAAGGCCAATGTGATTGCTGACGCTTTGAGCAGAAAGGCCTATTGCAACAGTCTGATTCTCAAGCCTTATCAACCCGAGCTTTGTGAAGCTTTCCGCAAACTGAATCTGCAAGTTGTTCCTCAAGGTTTCCTCGCCAACCTTCAAGTCTCTCCTACCTTAGAAGACCAGATTCGCCAAGCACAGCTTCTTGATGCTATGGTGAAAAAGGTGAAGATTGGGATTGCCAAGAGTCAGTCCAAGTACAAGTGCTACCGACTTGATAATAAGGACACTCTCTTCTTCGACGGTCGTATTGTTGTGCCCAAAGGTGAACTTCGTAAAGTGATCATGAACGAGGCTCACAATTCTCTCCTCTCCATCCACCCTGGTAGTACGAAGATGTATCAGGATCTCAAGCAAGCTTATTGGTGGACTCGAATGAAGCGCGAGATCGCTCAATTCGTGAATGAATGTGATGTCTGCAGAAGAGTGAAGGCAGAACACCAAAGGCCAGCTGGTCTCCTCCAACCTCTTGCCATTCCAGAATGGAAGTTTGACCACATTGAAATGGACTTCGTGACTGGGTTTCCAAAGTCCAAGCGTGGCAATGATGCTATATTTGTTGTCATCGACAAGCTCACCAAAGTGGCTCACTTTCTGCCTATCAAAGAGTCGATCACTGCAGCTCAATTGGCGGAACTCTATACCTCTCGCATTGTCTCTCTGCACGGTATTCCTCAAGTGATCTCTTCAGACCGTGGCAGCATCTTTACCTCCAAGTTTTGGGATTCTTTTCAGAAGGCCATGGGCACCAACATCCGCTTCAGCACAGCTTTCCATCCTCAAACGAGCGGTCAAGTCGAGCGTGTCAACCAGATTCTTGAAGATATGCTCAGGGCTTGTGTGATCTCCTTTGGCATGAAGTGGGAGGATTGTCTTCCTTATGCTGAATTCTCCTATAACAACAGTTTTCAAGCAAGTTCGGGCAAGGCCCCCTTTGAAATTCTGTATGGCAGGAAGTGCCGTACCCCTCTCAACTGGTCTGAAACCGGTGAACGTCAGCTGCTGGGTAATGACTTAATCACAGAAGCAGAAGAAATGTGCAAAGTCATTCGTGATAACCTCAAAGCAGCCCAATCCCGCCAGAAGAGCTACTATGATAGTAAGCACCGTGATTTGGCTTTCGAGATCGGAGATCATGTTTACCTCCGCGTCTCTCCTATGAAAGGTACTCGTCGCTTAGGTATCAAAGGGAAGCTTGCCCCTAGATACGTGGGACCTTTCAAGATTGCTAGCAAGAGAGGCGACCTCGCCTATCAGCTCGAGCTTCCTTCAAACTTTGCCAATGTTCATGATGTGTTCCACGTCTCTCAGCTTCGAAAGTGCTTCAAGACTCCTGACCGCACCGTCAACTTCGAGGACATTGAGCTCCAAGAAGATCTCTCCTATCGTGAGCACCCAGTTGCTATTCTTGAAGAGACTGAACGCAAGACTCGCAACAAGTCAATCAAATTTCTCAAAGTCAAGTGGTCTCACCATTCCGACCGTGAAGCTACATGGGAACGCGAGGATCACCTCCGTTCTGAGTACCCGGAGTTCTTTCAGTCCTAGATCTCGGGACGAGATCCTTTCGTAGTGGTGGAGTGTTGTAACACCCCGGATGTAACTTTCCCTATTTGTATCCAACTCTTGCCCTTTCCGGTGTTAAGTTATATTTATTTCTCGGGTTCGGGTCCTTGTCTCCGTGTGGGTTTTTCTTTTCCGTGCATCTCTTATCATGTCATCTTGTGCATTGCATTTGCATACATGTTCATCTCATGCATTCGAGCATTTTCCCCGTTGTCCGTTTTGCATTCTGATGCTTCGTTCTCCTCCGGTGGCCATTTCTAGCTTTCTTTCGTGTGTGGGGATTAAACATTTCCGTATTGGACCGAGACTTGTCATGCGGCCTTGGTTTACTACCGGTAGACCGCCTGTCAAGTTTCGGGTCATTTGGACTTCGTTTGATACTCCAACGGTTAACCGAGGGACCGAAAAGGCCTCGTGTGTGTTGCAGCCCAACACCCCCCAAATTTGGCCCAAAACCCACTAAACTCTTCTCCATGTCCTAGAGCGTTCGATCACGATCGCGTGGGCGAAAACCGCACCTCATTTGGACTCTCCTAGCTCCCTCTATGCCTATATATACACCCCCCATTTCAGATCTCGTCTTCCTCCCCGTCCTCCTCGTTTTAAAAAAAAACAGCTCCACCGCGCCGACGGACGTGTCCGCCCCGGCCGGACAACGTCCGCCGCCGCCGCCTCCCGTCCAGTCCGCGCGCGCCACGTGGGCCGCGCCCACATCGCCGCCGCCGGGCCCGCCTGGCCCGCGCGCCGGCCCCCTTCCTCCTCCTCCCGGGCCAGAGGTGGCCGCCGCCACCGACCGCCGCCGCCCGAGGCCACCGGCCTCCGCCGCCGCCCGTAGCTCCGGTGGCCGGAGCCACCGCCGCCGCCATCGCCGCCCGCCGCCTCGCCCGGCCCCGCCTCGGGCCCCGCCGCCTCTTCGCCGCGCCGCCCCGGCCGGCGAGCCCCTCCTCTCCTCCGGCGTCTTTCTCCGGCGAGCGCGAACTCCGGCGCCGAGCTGCTACAGTGCCGCCGTGAACAGTGCCCGAAACCCTAGATCTGAGATCTAAAACTGAGGGTTGACTTTTTCCTCTCCCCCCCTTAATTTTTATGCAATCTTTGACTGCCCGTAACTTTGCATCCGTAGCTCCGTTTTGGGCATATAATATATCAAAATCTTCGCCTCGACATGTACATCATTTCATTCCATTGCATCATTTGCATTTGATCTCATCTTGATGCCCTAAATGCTGTTAGAAGGAGGCTTCGTGAGTTAAATTGCAGATCCGTTAGTTCATCATGCACTTTTGTCATTTTTGCCATGTTTAATCCGTGCATGATATGCCTGTGCCCCTTTGGGATGGATTGTTAAGCATTTTGTCTTCTTTCCAGAGGTGCCACCCATGCATTTTTAGGATGTGTGTGTTGTCTTGTGCAAGCTTGCGAAGAGAGGTACCTGAGATTGCTGATTTCAGGGACTTAGTGATTTTCACTAAGTCTGGGATATTTTAGTTCGTGATGCTATATGTCCAGCTTGTTTCCTAGTGATCCGTGCCTCTTTTGAGGATGATCAGTAAGGGAGTTTTGATATTTATATTATTCTCTATCCATCCATGGCTTTGTTTGCATATGTGGAGTGCTCTAGGTTGACTCAATCGAGCTCAACTTTTGCTTCGTTGTTAATCTGGGCAGATCGTCAACTTGTTTGCGATTTTGCCGATGCTACCGTTAGTGTTCCATGCATGCTATGCCTTTGTTCTTGCCATGTGTAGCTAGAATATTGTGTCTTCTTTCTGGATATATGCTTGCCTTGCCATGACTTGCACCGTAGTGAGTGCATCGAGCTCATTTACATGCCTTCGTGAGCTATAATTTCAGCATGTCTCAGTTTTCACTAAGTCTGAAAACTGATTGTGTTCGAGCTATGTTCGTGAGCTCGGTAGAGTATTTTGTGAACCCTTTTGACCCCAGGTCACTTTGGGTCTTTTGTTAAGCTTGTTGAGTACCTCCATGCCATGTTCTTACTTGTCATGTTCAGGTTATCTATCATGTTGTTTTGCTGCTCCGAAGAGGGCTTCGTGATCTGAAATTTCAGGCTAGTGTTAATTTCACCAAGTCTGGAATCTGTTTTGCATATTCATTTTTGCCATGCTTGTTTGAACCTCTTAATGGATGAATTTGCCTATGGCTCAGTGCTAGTGTTTTATTAACCATCTTGTGTACATCACTTCCATGTATTTTGTTTTCATGTTTGGTGGCTGTAGCATGTTCATTTCGTTGCATTTAGGTGCCTACTTGCTGTAAATCGCAGACCGGTGCCATATCTTAAAACGCTTGCCATTTCCAAACCGTAACTCCGATTCCAATGATCTTTATATCGTTTTCAAGCGATTTCATCCCCTCTATCCAGTGGCACACTTGGTTTTCCAAGTTGAGGCCAGGTTCATGCAATTCCTGTCATATCTTGCATTTTGCATCCCGCATCGCATCCCGCATAGCATATCATCATTTCCTCATATTGCTTGGTCTTGCACGTGGTTGATTGTATCCTTGTTGCTTGTTTGTATTGTTGGGTAGAGCCGGGAGACGAGTTCGCTACCGAGGAGCCCGTTGAGTTTGCTTGTGAGGATCCAGTCAACTCTGACAACTGTGCAGGCAAGATGATCATACCCTCGAAATCACTACTATCTTTGCTATGCTAGTTTGCTCGCTCTTTTGCTTTGCCACTGCTACGATGCCTACCACTTGCTTGTCAGCCTCCCAATTGCATGATTGAACCTCTAACCTACCATTGTCCTAGCAAACCGTTGATTGGCTATGTTACCGCTTTGCTCAGCCCCTCTTATAGCGTTGCTAGTTGCAGGTGAAGATTGGAGCCGTTCCTATTGGAACATCTTTTATTTTGCTTGTTGGGATATCACTATATTGCTATGATATCTTAATGCATCTATATACTTGGTAAAGGGTGGAAGGCTCGGCCTCTCGCCTAGTGTTTTGTTCCACTCTTGCCGCCCTAGTTTCCGTCATATCGGTGTTATGTTCCCGGACTTTGCGTTCCTTACGCGGTTGGGTTATAATGGGAACCCCTTGATATTTCGCCTTGATTAAAGCTTTTCCAGCAATGCCCAACCTTGGTTTTACCATTTGCCACCTAGCCTTTTCTTTCCCTTGGGTTCTGCAGACTCAAGGGTCATCTTATTTTAAACCCCCCCGGGCCAGTGCTCCTCTGAGTGTTGGTCCACCTGTCAGCTACCGGTGGCCACCAGGGGCAACTCTGGGCTGGCCTACCCGTACCTAGGACAATCTGAGTGTGCCCTGAGAAAGAGATATGTGCAGCTCCTATCGGGATTTGTCGGCACGTTCGGGCGGTGTTGCTGGTCTTGTTTTAACCCGTCGAAGTGTCTTGAGTTACCGAGATATCGAGTCTGATCGGAACGTCTTGGGAGGAGGTCTTTTCCTTCGTTGACCGTGAGAGCTTGTCATGGGCTAAGTTGGGACTCCCCTGCAGGGATTGAACTTTCGAAAGCCGTGCCCGCGGTTATGGGCAGATGGGAATTTGTTAATGTCCGGTTGTAGATAACTTAAACCTTAATTAATTATAACGAATCAACTGCGTGTGTTGCCGTGATGGCCTCTTCTCGGCGGAGTCCGGGAAGTGGACACGGTGTTGGAGTTATGCTTGCGCAGGTTGTTCCTCTAGTTTCTCGCTCGCGCCTTGCCTCCTCTTCTCGCTCTCTTTTGCGGATAAGTTAGCCACCACATATGCTAGTCGCTTGCTGCAGCTCCACATACTTGCCTTATCCTTCCTATAAGCTTAAATAGTTTTTATCGCGAGGGTGCGAGATTGCTGAGTCTCTGTGGCTCACAGTTACTATAATTCCAGATGCAGGTCCAAGTGATTCCGCTCCAGGTGTCGAGTACGAGCTCAAGTGGGAGTTCGACGAGGACTCTCAGCGTTATTATGTTTCCTTTCCCGACGATCAGTAGTGGTGCCTAGTTGGGGTTATCGATTCAGGGCCTTGTCGCATGTTGGGGGTCTTTTCTATTTTGGCACCGTAGTCGGGCCATGAGTGATTTGTATGATGGATGTTATTATGTACTCTGATGTGACGTGGCGAGTGTAAGCCAACTATGTTATCTTCCCCTTTATATTAATTATGTACAAGGGATGTGTGATGATTTCCTAACTTGCGACATTGCTTTCAATGCGGTTATGTCTCTAAGTCGTGCCTCGACACGTGGGAGCTATAGCCGCATCGAGGGCGTTACAATATGTTTGTGCCATTATTTTCTTCAGGATTGGTCTATACATAGAGAACTGTGCTTAAAAATCGAACCATAATCTCTGGATATGTATAAATAAATTGCCATAAATTCCTAATCCTACTTCATAGCATGTAATCATTGATTTGATGCCAAATTTGTTTTACTATTTGTATAGGTGTTGTCTGACGATGTGGGTAGCAAGGATGAAGATGTCCAGAGGAGGTACAACAGGCAAATCCTGAGGGAGCTTTATGCGGGAATGCATAACAGGCGTATTAGGACTTGTTATTGGATCCACACCTGTTCAGGTACAACAGCCGCCTTCTACCTCTCCTTCTACAAATTAACATTATTTCTAATTTTGAAGATGTTTGTTCGTCTGTCATTCAGAAAATGATTCCGACAATCTTGACCCCGAAACTGTGCACAGTGAAGGTCTTGGCACTAGAATCTATCGGCCCCAACCTGGAGCAAGCTGTCAGTTTCCTGAGATGCTTTCCGTGCCTGGAGAAGCTATATATCGAGGTGATGTTCCTTTCCTGTTAAATATTAACCGTAAGGGAGTTCAAGTTTTCTTAGGGAACTTTTCATCCACTCCAACCTCTTGTGAAGAAGGCTACATTTTTCTAGAATGTAATCAAATGCCCATGTTAATCATATCAGATCGAAGATGGCATGTTAGTGCATTTTACAAATCCTCCAGACCAAATAGGCATGTAGTAATGTTCAAAACTTCATGTAGGCACTAACACGTTTTCTTCTTTTGCAGATAAGATTAGGCCCAGTGGTGGATAATGTGATACAATATAACAATCACGTCGAATGCCTAGATCTACATCTCTCAGAAATTACTTTGAACTCCTACCGAGGAACCTAACCAGAGATTATATTCGCCAGGTTCTTTGTTCTCAGAGCAAGGGTGTTGAAGGAAATAAGGTTTGCACTACATTTATTTCGCAAAAATGATTGGTTTGTTGATCAGCACCGGCGCCTACGGCAGAATGGAGTAGGCTCCAAAAATGCTGAATTTCATTTCGGAACTTCAGATGACAGAGTAATCGGAAGTCATCGTGTCAACCCATACATGACTTCTCAGTGGCTGACCCCTTTGAAAAAATTGTGAGGTTTCGAAACCAGACTTAGAAGCGGTGATATTAGTTTGAACCTCTCTGATATCCATGTTGAGCGGATCAGTGCGAGCGTTTGTAGCTGATGAGCTGAATTTCATTTCTAATATCAGTTTGAACCTTGTAATCTTTGAATTCGAGCCATATAACTCTGGAATTTGAACCTTGTAACATTTCAAGCTTTTGTGGTACAATCTTTGAAATGCCATCGTATGAGACTTGTATATTTCTAACACTATTTTGACCTTAATATGCAATGGTCTTAGATTTTATTAACCATTCTTGAATCAGTTTACCTTGTCGATCTCACAGCACACGATCTATATAGCTAACTTGACTGTGACCTTCGACATTATTGCACATAGTTGGTTTCTTCCACTGTGTGCACTGTAGAGCGTAGAATCACTTATCACACTCGAGTGTCCATGATCACCCTTTTGTGTAACTTTGACCTCATCACCTATAGGTAAACTTATGATCGAAGTCATTCCACATACTTTGTTTTTACAAAGCTTTTGCTAATAAATGCCCACGATTTGTCCCTCTTCTAGCCGACGTGTGGCCAAACAAGACAGGCGGGAATCTTGCATGGTAAACAGCGCAATAGCGCGGGAACAGGCTCATCGACGATACATTTGGCACCTTTTCGAGCCCACGCGTGTAGGGCGGTGTTGTCAAGCGTGCACTGGAATCCTCTGCTATGAACGCCGTGAAAAAAAGTGATGATAACAGGCCGGTGATATGTCTCCAACGTATATATAATTTATGAAGTATTCATGCCATGTTTACAATAGTTTTATATGATTTTGGTATGATTTGATTAGAACTTACCCGGAGTGACGCTGTTTTCGGCAGAACTACCGTGGTGTTGTTTTTGTGCAGAAATAAAACTTCTTAGAATGCGATGAAAATCAACGGATATTTTTTCTGGAAAATATAAAAAATACTGGAACAAAAATCTACCGGAGGAGACTCCTGTGGCCCCACGAGGGTGGGGGCGCGCCCCTGTGCCTTATGGACTTTCCGTGGGTCCCCCTGACTTTTTCTCGACACCAACCTCTCCTATAAATGCCCAAACCTCCAGAAAATAACCTAGATCGGAAGTTCTGCCGCCACAAGCCTCTGTAGCAACGAGAAATCAATCTAGGCCCTCTTTGGCACCCTGCCGGAGGGGGCCATCCTCAACGGAGGCTATGGAGGAGGATCCCGGAGGGGCCATCATCACCATGAAGGCCAAGGACCAGAGGGAGAACCTCTCCCCATCCAGGGGGGGCATGGAGGAGGAAGCACAAGGGGGAGAACCTCTCCTACTCTCTCTCGGTGGCACCGGAGTGCCATTGGGAGGGGAATCATCGCCGTGGTGATCGTCTTCATCAACATCACCATCCTCATCTCTTTTTACGCGTTCCACTCTCCCGCACCCCGCTATAATCACTACTTGAACATGGTGCTTTATGCCACATATTATGATCCAATGATGTGTTGCCATCCAATGATGTTTTGAGTAGATATCCTTTGTCTTTGGGTTGATTGATGATCTAGATTGGTATGAGTTGTATGTTTTATTTTGGTGTTGTCCTATTGTGCCCTCCGTGTCCTGCAAGCGTGAGGGATTCCTATTGTAGGGTGTTGCAATACGTTCATGATTCGCTTATAGTGGGTTGCTTGAGTGACAGAAGCATAAACCCGAGTAAGGGGGTTGTTGCGTATGGGATAAACGGGACTTGATGCTTTAATGCTATGGTTGGGTTTTACCTTAATGATCTTTAGTAGTTGCGGATGCTTGCTACAGTTCCAATCATAAGTGCATGTGATCCAAGAAGAGAAAGTATGTTAGCTTATTCCTCTCCCTCATAGGAAATTGCAATGACGACCACCGGTCTTGTTAACGATTGCCTAGGATAATTCCGCACACCGACCCATCATTATTCCACACTCCTATTTATAATATTTAGTAATATATTATAACTTTATGATAATAGCACCTACTTTTATATTTTAGCTCTCTGATATCATGCAAAGTTATCCTCTTCATACCCACAATGTAGTTTTATTTCTCGTTTCTAGTTGGAAGGAAACGTTCGTTGTCGTAGAGTCGTATCAGTGGCAGATAGGACTTGAGAGAATATTGATCTTACCTTTAGCTCCTTGTGGGTTCAACACTCCATACTTATCACTTCCACCTTTGGGACTTGCTACGATGATTCCCTGCACTTGGGGATTTTCAAGCTCTTTTCTGGCGCCGTTGCCGGGGAGCAATAGCGTGGGGTTGATATTCTCGTGTGTGCTTGTCTGCTTTCTTCACTAAGTAGATTTTGTTTTTCCTTTTTGTTTCTGTTTAGTTGTGGGTGAAACATACAAAAAAATTAAAAGAATGAAAATACAAAAAAATACTTGCCTCTCATACCTAAAAAGTTTTTTAATAAGAGAAGTGATTGGAAGGTTATGCATTGGAGAAGTGAGGGTCGACCTTGAACACTTGTGTTCATGCTCATGAAAACAATGTAAAAAAAATCATGGAAGCTTCTCTGAAAATAATTATCCCCTTGTATATATCCATTGTATTATAAAAATAATGTGCCAAGCTTCGGTTTTAGGATGATTAGATTGCTTGTTTACTATGTGCAGTACAAAAACAGAAACTTTGCCTATAACGCGTGAATTTGCATTTTTTACTGAAAATTCAAATGAGTCTGAAACTTTTTGCACATTACTTATGTACAAATTTTTTAAATTGTCATATTTTTTAGAATTTTTTGGAGTTACATAAGTTTACTAAACTTCCAGATAACTACAGACCGTCCTGTTTTTGACAGATTCTGTTTTCTATGTGTTGATCGCTTATTTTGATGAATCTATGGGTAGTATCGGCGGGTATGAACCATGGTGAAGTTGGAATACAGTAGATAAAGTTCTAATATGAAATTGGAATGAATTTGCAACAGTAACTAAAGGTAGTGATTTGCTTTACTATACTAACGGATCTCATAAAGTTTCTAATAAGTTTTTGTGGATAAAGTGTTCGAAGAACGAGGAGTTACCGATGTGAGAAGAATAAAGAGAGGGAAGAGCTCAAGCTTGGGGATTCCCAAGGCACCCCAAGTAAATATTCCAAGGATACTCAAGCATCTAAGCTTGGGGATGCTGTCGGATGTGGGGTTCCGGCAAACCCTTAAGGTTCGAACACTGGGGTGCGCGCGAAGTCTTTTCCTCCCACCGATCTACGCCCTAACTCACTAAGATCTCACGGACGAACTCGACGAACTCGCAACACGGAAAGACACAAGATTTATACTGGTTCAGGCCACCGTTGTGGTGTAATACCCTACTCCAGTGTGGTGGTGGTGGATTGCCTCTTGGGCTGATGATGAACAATACAATGGGAAGAACAGCCTCCTGAGGTTGAGGTGTTCTTGTGCTTGGCTAACTTGTGTGGGTGAGAGTGACCTCAGATCTCTCTCCTCTCCTCCTCCCCTTCCTATGGTGGTGGATAGTCCTACTTATAGAGGCCCTGTTCCTCTTCCCAAATCTTGAGCAGGAAGGGAGCCAACAATGGCGGGAAAATTTGAAGGGGGCAGCTAGTACAAGCTATCCTGACAAAAGTGGTCTTCGCCTGCCAAAGGTTCTGGTGGTGACGCCGTCTGGGGCTCCACGATGACCTCCATCTTGTCGTCCTTCTGGTCTTGGTCTTGTTGCACCAAAATGGAAACCTTTGCCTGATGCCTCGGTACTCCTCGCATGCGCTGGTTTCCTTAGAACCAAAGAGGAAACAAGGGTGGTGTGCGCGCTGGCGCCCGCCTGGTGTCGATCGTCATGGCTTACGTCACGAGAGCCTCATGAGGTTCTCCTCGCCTTGATATCTCTGCTCCTCATGAGCCTGCCTGACTAGGCCACTCCGGAGGAGGTCTTGTGTCGTCCGCCTCGCGAGGCTTGGCCCCTCGCGAGGGTCTTGGATGCCTTGTTGATGAAGGTGGGCCGTACGGCCTGCTAGCTTAGCCATGCCGTGGGCCGCAGGCAGGCAAGTCTGGGGACCCCTGTTCCCAGAACGCCGACAGTAGCCCCCATGCCCAAGGTGCGCTTGGGCTTGGCTTCGCGGCGAAGCCAAGGGTCAAGTACGGAGCACCACGGGCCCCGAAAGCCTGCAGCCTCGGTTGACGCGTGGCGGTTTAATTGGACGTGGGTGTCTCCGCTTCCCCATGCTGCCTCAGCAACTACATGACTTGACGAGTCCCTGCGACATGCAAGGAAAGCCATCATTACCTGCGATCGTGGGAGGTGCCGGTTGGCCTTCTCTTGCTATAAATGGGGAGGGGGGCGGAGCCCCTATTGCCCATCTCTTCCTCGCTCGCTTGCTTCTTCCTCCTCGCTCCACTGCTAGCTTCTTTTCCCTCGCTTCATTGCTAGCACTAATGGCGCCTATCAGAAGGTTCTCCGCCGAAGAAAAGGGGAAGGCCCCCTGAGATGTCCCGGAGCAACTTCCGCCGAAGAAGAGGTTGATCCATCGCCGTGAAGAAGCGGCGATGTAGGTGGTGACGAGGCCTTGGTGCAAGTGTCCTCCCCCATGGTATCCTCTACCCCTGTATGCCCAAGCCGAGGACTTAGGAATGCGGAAGGATGAGCAGCGCCACCGGCGCCGCACCCGGAGTCACCGCGCCGCGGCGATGCGCGCCGTCGCCCCAAGAATCCACGTCGCGGACTCCTCGCGCGAGCTGGTGCTGTGGGAGCCGATGCCCCCAAGCTCTTGGATCCGCTTCCCGCGGTTCTTCTCCGACGTGATGCCGCCAAGGGGGCCTCTCGAGCTCTGGTTGCAGCACGCCGACTGCGGTGCTCCGGCAACAGGAGTGGAGATCAAAGTGGTCCCCACCGGCAAGATCTTCATGACCTGCGGCTGGGGCGAGATCGTGCCGGTCTGCCGCGCGAGGGGCGCCCTCGCGATCCATCTTGAATACGACAGCGTCTCCACCCTCTTCTTCAAGGTCTTCGATGTCGAGGGCCGCCGCTTGGAGTGCTGCTCTGGAGAGGAGCGCGAGGCTGATGCGCGCTCCGCTCGCGACCACTCCAGTAGCAGCAGCCCTTGGGAGTCCAGCAGCTCTCTTGAGCTCTACAAGACTCCGGAGACGAGCGACGACAGCTACGTGCCCCCGAGCTCTCGCCGCACTCGGAGCAGTGCTGCCACGTCCCGCCATCGTCGCCGCTGATCTGGATGGGGTTGGCGCTGGCCTCCCGTGGCCCACTGTTGATGATGGTGTCCGCCACGGGGGGGTGTAGATAGGGTCCTCCTTAGTTTTAGCTTTCGTTTCCTGCGAAGAATCATGAAGCGTCCCGTGGGGACATGTAAGGGTATGTAATGTCTTTTGTGTTTATCTTCCCTGTTATGAAGATTTGATGAACTTGCGTCCCGTTAAGGCTCGGTCCCCCTTTCTTTCTTTGCGATAGCTTGTTGCTCTACGCCGACAGGTCCCAGTCCCCAGGCAGGCTACAGCCGTCGCTGGTATGCCAGGTCGCGTGCCGTGGTCAAGGCCAAGAGGTGTGCGGCCCGAGGTCCAGTAAGAGCCCCTGAGGCGCGATGCTCAGGAGGTCCCCATTAGCGCTCAAGCGGCCATGGTAAGGGAAGAAAGGGAGTTGACGTGGCCGCAACGGGATTACGGCAAGGCGTGAGTATCCATAAGGCCCAGACATTTAGCCAATTCGAGGGCGAGACTTATCTTGTGAACTTCATGGCGATTCCTGACGTTGCACTGGGGCTGCGTGCCAACTCGTGCGGCATAGCCAGACCGGCCCATACAAGTTTCCCTCCCATGCTTTCCATAGTGCTATGCGTCCTTAGGTCCCAGCCCTCGAGCGAGCTCAGCCGCCGCTGGTATGCCACGTCGCGATGCCGTGGTCAAGGCCAGGGGGTGAGGGCTGGAGAGCTAGTAAGAGCTCCTGAGTCGCGATGCTCAGGATCCCCCCTTTTAATGCGCAAGCGATTGCACGAGAGAAAAAGAGACTCGTGGTGCCGCCTGCTTTCCTCCCTGTGTGGTCCCTGTGAACAGGCACAAGACGAACATGGTTTGCCGTTACAGCCGTCAGCCTGCTGCTGGTTGGTCCGGATGAAGTGAAGGCACTAAGAGCCTGGTGAGGTGACGTGCGCGGGGCGTGCCGCGAGCCAGAGCTCGACCGCTCAGATTTGTTGACGTGGCAGGGACGGACCCATGCACCAGCGCTGTGCCTGCGAGGAGGCCCCGTGGGAGGCAATGATCGAGCAGGTGATAACCGTAGGCAGGTTAAGCAGGGAAGGCAAATCAGCTTGGGTAAATGCAGGAAGATACATGCCACTGGGTCCGGCCTGAGCGGCTTGGGGATGATGCAGCCCGAGGGGCGCCCCCATCAAGGTAAGCTAAACACATAAGCAAATGGGATACATGCCGTAGGGACGGACCCACACGGCCTGGGAATAATGCAGCCCAAGGGGCGCTCCCAGCTTAACGAGCTTGGAAGATGTCACCTGGTTCTGTAGACAAAGTAGAGTTGGTGCAGCTGAAGGCGTGCGTCGAAGAAAGGACTCCTCATGAGCCACCGGAGCCCTGAGCCTCGGGAGGCTCTGGGGGCTCAGGAGGCTTCCCGAAGACCATCTCCATTCCCTCCAGGATGATGCGGTGCCTGGCCTCTTGAGCCGCCAGGTCACGCCGCACGGCACGCTGATAGGCCGACACCACGCTCGGCAAGCCGAGGGGCATGCGAACGTAGCTGTGTGGCGGGCCCCCACAACAGCCCACACGCAAGGGCCAGAAGCACTCCTGAGACGCGGCCCTGTTGAGCCCTGGGATGTCGATGCAGACACGCAGCTCAACACCCTCGCCTGGGTGGTGAGCCGTGCCCTGTGAGCAGCTGACGTCGTGCATGGCTCTTGCGTCTTGCAGTTCCTGTGTGGTCTTGGCGATGAACTCCTGATTGGTGGGCACCCCTTGCCCTGCGTCCTCCTGAGGAAGACGTGTCGCGTGGCATGCCTCCAAGTGGCGCCCAAGCGCCTCCCTCATGAGGTTGGCAAGGCCTGAGGCCCTCCAGAAGAGAGCCCCCGAGCCCTGCCTGAGAAGGGCGCTGGGCGCGCCTTCCTATGCGATGGAGGGAGGCGCCCCTGGGACGGACGCTGATCCTGACGAGGCTCCCGCCGCGACGCCATCCTCCTGAGGTCCTGCACGGCGCAGCAGCTTCTTCTTGGGGATGGCCTCCGGAGGGCCCTCACTTCTTCTGTCGGGGTCGTCGATTGCTGCAGCTTGGAAGGCGCGCTCGAGGGAGCACACCGCATCCCTTTCTTCACATGGGACCATGATGACCCCACCACTTCCAGGCATCTTGAGGACGTTGTAGCCGTGGTGGTTGACTGCCATGAACTTTGCCAGGGACGGATACCCGAGGATGGCGTTGTATGGGAGGCGGATGAGCGCGATGTCCAAGTCGATGAGCTCGGTGCGGTAGTTGTCGCGTGTGCCGAAGGTGACAGGCAGGCGGACCTGCCCTATCGGTGTGTGTAACGCCCCGAGACCGTTGCGCCAGGTGTCTTCCAGTTATTCGCCGGTGTTGCCATGTCATTTGCTTGCATGTTTGCTTTTTATCATGTCATCATATGCATTGCATCATCATGTTTTCAAAACTTGCATCCGTCTCGGTCTCCTCGTTCCGTCCGTTGTCCGTTCTGAGCCCAAACACACTTGCACGCGCCCGAGGCATGTCTGAAATAGTATTTTATAAGTGGCCAGAAATGTTCTCGGAATGGGATGAAAGTTGGCGTGCGGTGTGGTTTTGTTGTAGGTAGGCCGCCTGCCAAGTTTCATCGCGTTCGGAGTCTGTTTGACGCCCCAACGGATAACTATAGCGGCAGTATAGCCGGTCTAACGTCGGACGTTTTCGGTCTCCGAAAACTGTTGCTGGGCTTTCCCTCTCTTTCCTCTCTAGACCGTCTACACAGCCCACTACCTACTGTTAGGTCCAACCTAATCTCTCTCGTCAGCCCGCAGCCCCCCTCGCGCGCGTCCGAAAGTTGTCCCGAACCCGACCCGGACTGTCGCTACCGTCGTGTCCGGATCATCCCCAAACATCTACAAAACGTCTCCGTTTTGTTAATTGGACTTCCTAATAAATTTTTTCGCGATCGTCCGATTGCGATCGGAGGGACAAGTTAGCCCCTAACCCAAAACTCATCTGATATAAATATCAGATCAAACCGTAGCCTATCCTGTCCAATCCACCAATCCTCCTCGCTGCTGCCACTCTCTTCATCGGGATCCTCCCATATCCATCCACCCTTTCCCAACCGATCCTGACCAACTCCCTCTTTTTCAGCACCGGTCCAACCTCCTCCTCCCCTCGATCCACCCAATCCCGCAACCTCTTCCTCCCGAGAGCCCCGACCAGAACACCACCGAGCAGAGCATCGGCCAACCCCCGAGCGCCGCCCTCACCCAACCAGCTCTCAGCCGCCTCCCCTTCCCTGCTCCTGTGCGTGTCCAGCACCAAAGGAGAGGTGCTCCTTGAGCCCTCGATCCAGCGCGCAGGCGCCTGAGCGCCTCCTCACCTCGTCCTCGTGCCACTCGTCGGAAGATCCAGCAGGTCTCCTGCCTCGGCGGAGGTCGACTACGGTCGCCCAGGCCAGTGCTCTGTCGTCCCTCTCCGCCTTCTCCTCCCTTCCCTTTCCCCGTTCTCTTCCTCACGCCCTCTCTGTCTCCCTCGCAGGGGAGTAACCCTGGCCGCCAGGGCTCGAACTCACGCCGCCAGCGTCCTGCGCACCCCGTGCTCCGTTCCTCGCGCCATCACTTGGATCCAGTGACCCTGCCCCGGATGCACCCGTCCCTGGCCTCGCCGCATGATGCCATGCCCTCGCCTTGCCGGAGTTCCAGCCAGCGCACCTCCAGGGCCTTGCCTCGCCGCGGCTCCCGCTGAAACTCCTCGCCGCTGGCGTTTTTCTTCAGAGACGAGCAGTGCAGCTCGCCCGATGTCTGTTGACGCATCGCCCTTCCGTTTGGGCTGCCACATCGCCTGCAGGCCTCCTAGCGCTCAAGGCCCATCTGAGATCTAGCAAGGCCCAGCTCCCATGGCCCATGGTGAGGCACCCCCAGCAGCGCCTCATTTTTTTTTCTACTCAGTTGGCCCAACTTGCACCAGATTTGGCCCATAGATGTTTTTTTAGTTCTGTGAATTTACTAATTTTCCTTCACATGCATAATTACAGAATATGCCATCATTTTAAAAATGCTCACACCTAAATAACCGTGCATTGGTTTTAAACAAAATTAACGTGAAAGTTGCTTAGATTTCCGTCTAGTTTCATAATATGCAACTTTCATGCATGTTTGAAATGGTTAAAATGCTGTTTGGTTAAATTTGCTCCTATGCCATGTTAAAATGCTTTAATTCATAACTTAATAACCGTAGCTCGGTTTTAAATAATCTTTATATGTAAATGGGGTAGAAAAATGCCTAGTTTAACATGGTGTACTTGTTTTGCATGTTTATTAACTCTAAAATTATGTTTAGGGCAGAACAGTACCAAACCTAATATATGCATATGAGGAGTTTCCGGACTTGTTGTTTTGTTGTTCCGGCCTCATTTAAACTTGCCTAGATTAGATAGTTTCATCATGTTTCACCTCTTGCCATGCTAAAAAACATTTAATCTTGTTGGGTACATAAACGAGAGAGAACTAAATAAGTCACGTGGTGTTTCGTCAATATGCAACTAGTTGCATATTGAGCTCCACTTAATTTGTAGGATTGCTTGTGCTCTTTTGCCATGCCATGCTTCATTTAACCGGACATCCATCATACTTGGTTGTGCATCATGCCATGCTTATGTCGTGGTTGTTTACTATGTTGTGTGCTTCTTTCCGGTGTTGCTCCTTCGGGTTGGTTCCGTTAACGTCGCGTTTGTGAGGACCCGTTCGTCTACGTCTGTTTGTCTTCTTCATGGACTCGTTCTTCTTCCTTGCAGGATCTCAGGCAAGATGACCATACCCTCGAAATCACTTCTATCTTTGCTTGATAGTTGCTCGCTCTTTTGCTATGCCTATGCTACGATACCTACCACTTGCTTTTCATGCCTCCCATATTTGTAAACCAAGCCTCTAACCCACCTTGTCCTAGCAAACCGTTGTTTGGCTATGTTACCGCTTTGCTCAGTCCCTCTTATAGCGTTGTTAGTTGCAGGTGAAGATTGAAGTTTGTTCCTTGTTGGAACATGGAGATGTTGTTCCTTGTTGGAACATGTTTATTTGTTGGGATATCACAATATATCTTATTTAATTAATGCATCTATATACTTGGTAAAGGGTGGAAGGCTCGGCCTTATGCCTGGTGTTTTGTTCCACTCTTGCCGCCCTAGTTTCCGTCATATCGCTGTTATGTTCCCGGATTTTGCGTTCCTTACGCGGTTGGGTTATAATGGGAACCCCTTGACAGTTCGCCTTGAATAAAACTCCTCCAGCAATGCCCAACATTGGTTTTACCATTCGCCACCTAGCCTTTTCTTTTCCTTGGGTAGGCCTGCCCAAGGGTCATCATTATTTTAACCCCCCCCCCCTCGGGCCAGTGCTCCTCTGAGTGTTGGTCCGAAACGGGCAGCCTGCGGGGCCACCTCGGGGCAACTCGAGGGTTGGTTTTACTCGTAGCTTGACCTATCCGGTGTGCCCTGAGAACGAGATATGTGCAGCTCCTATCGGGATTTGTCGGCGCATCGGGCGGCTTTGCTGGTCTTGTTTTACCTGTCAAAATATCTTGTAGCCGGGATTCCGAGTCTGATCGGGTCTTCCCGCTAGAAGGAATATCCTCCGTTGACCGTGAGAGCTTGTGATGGGCTAAGTTGGGACACCCCTGCAGGGATTTGAACTTTCGAAAGCCGTGCCCGCGGTTATGGGCAGATGGGAATTTGTTAATGTCCGGTTGTAGAAAACCTGAAGTTGACCTTATTTAAAATGCACCAACCGCGTGTGTAACTGTGATGGTCTCTTCTCGGCGGAGTCCAGGAAGTGAACACGGTGTTGGAGTTATGCTTGACGTAGGTTGTTCTAGGATCACTTCTTGATCATAGTTTCTCGGCCGTGCTTTGCCTTCTCTTCTCGCTCTAATATGCGTATGTTAGCCACCCAAACATGCTAGACGCTTGTTGCAGCTCCACCTCATACCTTTTACCTTACCCATCAGCTTAAATAGTCTTGATCGCGAGGGTGTAAGATTGCTGAGTCCCCGTGACTCACAGATACTTCCAAAACCAGCTTGCAAGTGCCGTTGAACCGTGCAGATGACGCAACCGAGCTCAAGGAGGAGCTCAATGAAGATCTTGTCCTTTGTGTTGCTTCGTTCTAGCTGATCAGTACTGGAGCCCAGTCGGGACGATCGGGGATCTGTGTAGCATTTGGGGTAGTCTTCTTTTATTTTGGCTCCGTAGTCGGGCCCTGATTGTATCTGGATGATGTAATGCCTTATTCATGTAATTGCGTGAGGTGGTGATTGTAAGCCAACTATGTATCTTTTCCCTTATGTATTACATGGGTTGTGTGAAGATTACCTCACTTGTGACATTGCTTTCAATGCGGTTATGCCTCTAAGTCGTGCTTCGACATGTGGGAGATATAGCCGCATCGAGGGTGTTACAAGTTGGTATCAGAGCCTGCCCTGACCTTAGGAGCCCCCTGCTTGATCGAATCGCTGGCATTATTGAGTCTAGAAATGTTTTGAGTCATTTAGGATTATATATATCGGAGAGTTTAGGAATTCTTTTTACTCCTCAGTCCCTTCGTCGCTCTGGTGAGGCATCCTGAAGTAGAGTTTTGACTCTTCTCTTCTCAAATTTCTCCCAAAAAAATTTAGGATCACGCGGGTATCTTGGAATCGTTCCGATGGTTTTGTGATGAGAACATTGTTCTTGGTGCCTCCTGTCATTTAGGGGTTGTGGCAGTGTCCCGGGGAGTTGAGCTCCGCGGTGTTATCGTCACAATTTTATCGTTGCAGTTCTGGAATACCTGAGATTAGTTTCGCCGACATCGAAAAATCTCTTTTATGCAGTTGTTGGTGAGATAACCTCGACGCCACCCAGTACTGGGGCGGGAGTTCGGGGGTATTTGCCATAACTTGTATAACGGATGCTTTTCGAAGGTTGAGCTAGATGTTTTCCGAAGGTTTCTCGGTTATGTGTTGAAGGATGGATACAACTGGATGTAGGGTTTGCTAGATTTGGGTGAGATATTATGCTTCCCCTGTATCCCCAACACCTGATTGCATAACCGGAAAATTTCGGGAGTTTATAAGTGGGAATTCAAGTAGCTCTTAGGATATCTTTCCGACAGATGTATGATATGAAATTGGGGTTCAACGTCTAGTGGTCCGCCTATCCACGGTTGGTTTTACAGTGGTCTCATTGTGTCTTAAAGAGTCCTTGGCTATGCCGACTCTGGGACGCTTCGTATGTCATGTGCACTGCCTTGTACATGATGGTGCTGTACGATCGAGCCCGTGTAGGCCCCACCACGAAAACTTCAGATGAAATCTCTATCATATGTTTGTTCCGGCTTATTCTGCAAGCCAATCCTTTGTTTTGTTTTGAGTTGTGGTATTCGAGTTTCTTCAATGTCAAATGTTGATTCCATAGCTTTTCCTAAGTGGTGTTCTCATATTCCTATGTGTGTTCTAATCCTTCTTGATCATCGAGGTTGTCATGTCAATCCTTTTTCAACTGGCGTGTTTCTCTTCAAGTGGATCCGATCATTTCAACATCCGCAAGATCAATTATCAGTTCTTTGCAACGGTGTTTGTTTCATCCGTCTCCTAGTTGCCTTTGTTTTTCCCACCCTCCCACCCTTGTTTCTTCAAGGACTCAGATTTCTTAATCAAGTATCCTTTGATTCATGTGAAGTCTCTCCATTCTTTTCCTTCATGTTCTTACCCGGTGATTCTCATGAAGATTCTAACGGAGCTCCAAATTCATCACTCATTCTCTTCTTCGGTGGTTTCAAGTCAAGCTTTGTTGATCATACCCTTCCTCATTTCAATGCTTTCTCATGCCAGTGCACCTCTTAATCATCCACTTCTCGCTATTCAATTGTTCTAGAGTGCTCAAGAAATCTCAGAATATTCGTGTTTCCAGTCTGCTTTCATAATCCTTTCAAGCTCTTTCGAGATTGTTATCTCATTCTAGCCATTTAATTCAACCGGTGCAACCTCTCTTTTAAATCTTGTCAACGGTGTATCTTTTGAGTGGGCCCTAATCCACAGGTCTTTTCTAGGATCTTACCTGACTTTTCTAATTTTCCCGGAGCTATCCTCAAATTTCTTTTCCAAGTTTGACGTAAGTATGAATTATCATCAGTCAAATGCCTTTCTCCAAGATCTTTCAAATTCTTTTCATCATTGGTTCAACCTTTCTAATTTTCATCCCGGAGTATCTCAACAATTCATGGTGGTGTTCTCATCGGTTTTCTCAACATTTGAGGACCGAAGAAGAATTTCTCTTCAATCTTATCCATTCTCTTCAAGATTCAAGGTTCTAGCTTGATGTCATCCTCTCATAATTGTTTTCAATTGCGAGAATTCTTTCCACCTATCCGGAGCAATTCAGGAGTCTTTTCAGTTTGATTCTCCGGAGCCCATGATCTCAGAATTATTCATTCCAGCTTTCAGCTCCCGTCCTTCAATCTTACCGGTGCATCATTCAAATATCATCTAATAAGCTCGTGCTCTCTTCGTTCTCATGTATCTAAATTCCCTCAAGTATCTTCATTCGTTCTCTAATTCTTACCGGTGATTCATCCCTTTTACTTCGTCTGTTTTCAATCCTTACGGTGGTTTCTTCCAGGTTTCTCTTCCTTTATTATCATATCAATTTATTCGTTCTTCCAAATTCCTACCGGTGGTTCGTGGAAGACATTCTCAAGTTTATGTTATATCTCTCTTATTTTTTCTACGAGAATAAGTAGTATGCCAAATCCGTTGCTTGTCATCAATCTAAATTGGTGAAGGATAAGCATAATGTAATTCTTATTCTTGTTTCATCCATATGTTAATTTTTTTCTTCCGGAGTTTGTTCACGATGATTAAATTCCTGATTTCAATTGTTCATCCTCTATTTTTCCCGGAGTTCCAGTCTTTTCCAACTATTTCACCATGGAGATTCATCTAAATTGGTACAAGGATTCACCTTGTGTTTTCAACTTCCTTTTCTTTTCGTCATCCTTTTGTTTACCGGAGTTCTTCATGGAGACTCTACATGATGGTTCATCAAGGATTTTTTCCCCTTCTCGAAGCGTTCATCAAGATTCTTTTCACAGAAGCTCAAGCATTCTTCATCTTGTAATCCGGAGTGCAATTCTTTCAACCGTATCATTCGAGGTGGCATTATGTCATTCTTGATAATTTTGTTTCGTGATTCACATGTTATTAAGAATGAGGTATTTTAAATCCATCAACCAACTAGTTGGAGCTATCTTGTGTCATGTTTCATCTAAAGCCTTCCCTAAGGATTGTTGCTATCTATGGTGCTCATAAGTGACCCAAGTTCTTCTTTTATCCTCCCGGTGAAATAGCTTCTCGTCTACTTGTTCTTACCAATCCAATTCTTTTTCCCATGAGTGGCAGGTTGTCACCTCATAATTTGAGATGTATTCCATAAGACCATATCAAGCTTACTCTTTTCGTTGTTGGTTTTCCAACAACTCCGTTCGACACTTCTCCTAAGGATGCCTTTTCAAGCTCATTCGAGATACAAGATCTTGTTTCCCTTCGTTCATTCCATTCAATTCTTTCTTTTGTTCCGGAGGCATTGTGATGTTGGTCTCATCAACCCATCTTCTTGTTTTGTCAGGATCGTGTTCTTTTCTGGGTTTATCCATTTAACCGGAGTGTGTGCCCGCTGCTCAAGTTCTTTCATTTTATCAAGCCTTGCATATCTTTCCAACCGGAGTGCTGTTAGAAGTTGTTCTTCCTTGTCTCTCTTTTCTAACGGAGTGTTTCAACTTTGTTCTTCTCCGTTGTTTTATTTCTTTCAATTTGTTCAACCTTTTCAAGGTTCTTTGGTTTCACTCGTTTGTCAAAGAAGCAACTTAGTTTTTACCTTTTCTCTTCCTCTTCCTTTTCCCTCCGGTGCCATTCTAGATCTCAGGACGAGATCCTCTCGTAGTGGTGGAGTGTTGTAACGCCCCGAGACCATTGCGCCAGGTGTCTTCCAGTTATTCGCCGGTGTTGCCATGTCATTTGCTTGCGTGTTTGCTTTTTATCATGTCATCATATGCATTGCATCATCATGTTTTCAAAACTTGCATCCGTCTCGGTCTCCTCGTTCCGTCCATTGTCCGTTCTGAGCCCAACCACACTTGCACGCGCCCGAGGCATGTCCGAAATAGTATTTTATAAGTGGCCGGAAATGTTCTCGGAATGGGATGAAAGTTGGTGTGCGGTGTTGTTTTGTTGTAGGTAGGCCGCCTGCCATGTTTCATCGCATTCGGAGTCCATTTGACGCCCCAACGGATAACTATAGCGGCAGTATAGCCGGTCTAACGTCGGACGTTTTCGGTCTCCGAAAACTGTTGCCGGGCTTTCCCTCTCTTTCCTCTCTAGACCATCTACACAACCCACTACCTACTGCCAGGTCCAACCTAATCTCTCTCGTCAGCCTGCAGCCCCCCTCGCGCGCGTCCGAAAGTTGTCCCGAACCCGACCCGGACTATCGCTACCGTCGTGTCCGGATCATCCCCAAACATCTACAAAACGTCTCCGTTTTGTTAATTGGACTTCCTAATAAATTTTTTTGCGATCGTCTGATTGCGATCGGAGGGACAAGTTAGCCCCTAACCCAAAACTCATCTGATATAAATATCAGATCAAACCGTAGCCTATCCTGTCCAATCCACCAATCCTCCTCGCTGCTGCCACTCTCTTCATCGGGATCCTCCCATATCCATCCACCCTTTCCCAACCGATCCTGACCAACTCCCTCTTTTTCAGCACCGGTCCAACCTCCTCCTCCCCTCGATCCACCCAATCCCGCAACCTCTTCCTCCCGAGAGCCCCGACCAGAACACCACCGAGCAGAGCATCTGCCAACCCCCGAGCGCCGCCCTCACCCAACCAGCTCTCAGCCGCCTCCCCTTCCCTGCTCATGTGCGTGTCCAGCACCAAAGGAGAGGTGCTCCTTGAGCCCTCGATCCAGCGCGCAGGCGCCTGAGCGCCTCCTCACCTCGTCCTCGTGCCACTCGTCGGAAGATCCAGCAGGTCTCCTGCCTCGGCGGAGGTCGACTACGGTCGCCCAGGCCAGTGCTCTGTCGTCCCTCTCCGCCTTCTCCTCCCTTCCCTTTCCCCGTTCTCTTCCTCACGCCCTCTCTGTCTCCCTCGCAGGGGAGTAACCCTGGCCGCCAGGGCTCGAACTCACGCCGCCAGCGTCCTGCGCACCCCGTGCTCCGTTCCTCGCGCCATCACTCGGATCCGGTGACCCTGCCCCGGATGCACCCGTCCCTGGCCTCGCCGCATGATGCCATGCCCTCGCCTTGCCGGAGTTCCAGCCAGCGCACCTCCAGGGCCTTGCCTCGCCGCGGCTCCCGCTGAAACTCCCCGCCGCTGGCGTTTTTCTTCAGAGACGAGCAGTGCAGCTCGCCCGATGTCTGTTGACGCGTCGCCCTTCTGTGTGGGCTGCCACATCGCCTGCAGGCCTCCTAGCGCTCAAGGCCCATCTGAGATCTAGCAAGGCCCAGCTCCCTTGGCCCATGGTGAGGCACCCCCAGCAGCGCCTCGTTTTTTTTTCTACTCAGTTGGCCCAACTTGCACCAGATTTGGCCCATAGATGTTTTTTTAGTTCTGTGAATTTACTAATTTTCCTTCACATGCATAATTACAGAATATGCCATCATTTTAAAAATGCTCACACCTAAATAACCGTGCATCGGTTTTAAACAAACTTAACATGAAAGTTGCTTAGATTTTCATCTAGTTTCATAATATGCAACTTTCATGCATGTTTGAAATGGTTAAAATGATGTTTGGTTAAATTTTCTCCTATGCCATGTTAAAATGCTTTAATTCATAACTTAATAACTGTAGCTCGGTTTTAAATAATCTTTTTATGTAAATGGGGTAGAAAAATGTGTAGTTTAACACGGTGTACTTGTTTTGCATGTTTATTAACTCTAAAATTATGTTTAGGGCAGAACAGTACCAAACCTAATATATGCATATGAGGAGTTTCCGGACTTGTTGTTTTGTTGTTCCGGCCTCATTTAAACTTGCCTAGATTAGATAGTTTCATCACGTTTCACCTCTTGCCATGATAACAACATTTAATCTTGTTGGGTACATAAACGAGAGAGAACTAAATAAGTCACGTGGTGTTTCGTCAATATGCAACTAGTTGCATATTGAGCTCCACTTAATTTGTAGGATTGCTTGTGCTCTTTGGCCATGCCATGCTTCATTACACCGGACATGCATCATACTTGGTTGTGCATCATGCCATGCTTATGTCGTGGTTGTTACTATGTTGTGTGCTTCTTTCCGGTGTTGCTCCTTCGGGTTGGTTCCGTTAACGTCGCATTTGTGAGGACCCGTTCATCTACGTCAGTTTGTCTTCTTCATGGACTCGTTCTTCTTCCTTGCGGTATCTCAGGCAAGATGACCATACCCTCGAAATCACTTCTATCTTTGCTTGATAGTTGCTCGCACTTTTGTTATGCCTATGCTATGATACCTACCACTTGCTTTTCATGCCTCCCATATTGTTAAACCAAGCCTCTAACCCACCTTGTCCTAGCAAACCATTGTTTGGCTATGTTACCGCTTTGCTCAGCCCCTCTTATAGCGTTGTTAGTTGTAGGTGAAGATTGAAGTCTGTTCCTTGTTGGAACATGGAGATGTTTTTCCTTGTTGGAACATGTTTATTTGTTGGGATATCACAATATATCTTATTTAATTAATGCATCTATATACTTGGTAAAGGGTGGAAGGCTCGGCCTTATGCCTGGTGTTTTGTTCCACTCTTGCCGCCCTAGTTTCCGTCATATCGCTGTTATGTTCCCGGATTTTGCGTTCCTTACGCGGTTGGGTTATAATGGGAACCCCTTGACAGTTCGCCTTGAATAAAACTCCTCCAGCAATGCCCAACATTGGTTTTACCATTCGCCACCTAGCCTTTTCTTTCCCTTGGGTAGGCCTGCCCAAGGGTCATCATTATTTTAACCCCCCCCCCCCGGGCCAGTGCTCCTCTGAGTGTTGGTCCGAAATGGGCAGCCTGCGGGGCCACCTCGGGGCAACTCGAGGGTTGATTTTACTCGTAGCTTGACCTATCCGGTGTGCCCTGAGAACGAGATATGTGCAGCTCCTATCGGGTTTGTCGGCGCATCGGGCGGCTTTGCTGGTCTTGTTTTACCTGTCGAAATGTCTTGTAGCCGGGATTCCGGGTCTGATCGGGTCTTCCCGCTAGAAGGAATATCCTTCGTTGACCGTGAGAGCTTGTGATGGGCTAAGTTGGGACACCCCTGCAGGGATTTGAACTTTCGAAAGCCGTGCCCGCAGTTATGGGCAGATGGGAATTTGTTAATGTCCGGTTGTAGAAAACCTGAAGTTGACCTTAATTAAAATACACCAAACGCGTGTGTAACCGTGATGGTCTCTTCTCGGCGGAGTCCGGGAAGTGAACACTGTGTTGGAGTTATGGTTGACGTAGGTTGTTCTAGGATCACTTCTTGATCATAGTTTCTCGACCGTGCTTTGCCTTCTCTTCTCGCTCTCATTTGCGTATGTTAGCCACCCAAACATGTTAGACGCTTGCTGCAGCTCCACCTCATACCTTTTACCTTACCCATAAGCTTAAATAGTCTTGATCACGAGGGTGTAAGATTGCTGAGTCCCCGTGACTCACATATACTTCCAAAACCAGCTTGCAGGTGCCGTTGAACCGTGCAGATGACGCAACCGAGCTCAAGGAGGAGCTCAATGAAGATCTTGTCCTTTGTGTTGTTTCATTCTAGCTGATCAGTAGTGGAGCCCAGTCGGGACGATCGGGGATCTGTGTAGCATTTGGGGTAGTCTTCTTTTATTTTGGCTCCATAGTCGGGCCCTGATTGTATCTGGATGATGTAATGCCTTATTCATGTAATTGCGTGAAGTGGCGATTGTAAGCCAACTATGTATCTTTTCCCTGATGTATTACATGGGTTGTGTGAATATTACCTCACTTCCGACATTGCTTTCAATGCGGTTATGCCTCTAAGTCGTGCTTCGACACGTGGGAGATATAGCCGCATCGAGGGCGTTACAGTGTGGTGGAGCCGTTGGTCACTCCTGAGAAAGGTTTGGTAGGCTGGAGCTGCTCATATGGCACTTGGAGGTCGTCGAAGGTGTCGACGGATAGGACGTTGAGCCCTCCACCGCCGTCGATGAGAGTCTTGGTAATATGCACATTGCTGATGACTGGGGAACACAACATCGGGAGGACACCGGCGGTGGCCGTGCACTTGAGCTGATCTGCCGAGTCGAAAATGATGGCGCACTGGGACCACTTGAGCGGGCGCACGGCCTCAAGCTTGGGGAGCGCCGCGTTCACCTCGCGAGTGAACCGTTTGAAGATGCGCTGAGAGGCTAGGGCCTGGGAGCCGCCGAAGATGCAGGCGATTGCACGCGGCTCCTGGAAGCCCCCAGCCCCCTCGTCCTGATGATGGTCATTGTTCCTTCTTGGCAGTAGTGGAGGAAGACCGGCGTTGCCTTGGGAGCAATCCTCACAAGGCTGGTCCCTCCAGGGCCCCTCGCGAGGATGGTCCTGCCAGGGGTCATCACGAGGCCTGTCGCGCCATTCCTGGCGCGGGCCACGGTCGTCCCAGCGTCCACCTCGTCCTCCTCCACGGTCGTAGCCCCGGTCGCTGCGCTCGGGGCATCGACCGTAGCGTCCCTCGCGTAGGGCTCGGAGCTCTTGGCAGTCACTAGTGTTGTGGGTGTTCAGGTTGTGGAAGGCGCAGAATGGTCGGTTGTTCTTGGATGACTCGGGCAGATCTCTGCCCCGTTTGGTGTCGGGCTCCGCAGCTAGCACTACCACTTCCTTGCGCTTCACGTCCTTGGCCTTGGCTTTCTTCTCCTCTGTGCCTGTGGCTGGCAGCTCAAGGAGGGAAAGGCGCCCCTCCTCAGCTCTCGCGCACTTGGTCGCCAGGTTGAACAGCTCCTGAGACGTGCAGAGCTCCTCGTGGATGGCGAGCTCTTCCTTCATCTTGACGCCACGGACGCCGTCAGAGAATGTGGAGATGATGGCCCCATCCGTGACCTTGGGAATCTTGAGGCGGGTGTTGTTGAAGAGGGTCTCCCCTGGTTGTTGCTTGATGCGGCACAGGTCGGTCGCGGCCGGCGGGCGGTCGCGAGTGCCCTGGAAGTTGACGATGAAGCGGTCGCGCATCTCGTCCCATGAGGAGATCGAGCCGTGCTGCAGGTTCAGGAGCCAGGTGCGGGCCCCATCCTTGAGAGCCATGGGAAACCAGGTCTCCATGACTTTCTCGTCGCCGTTGGATGCTTCGATGCTCAGCTCGTAGAGCTGCAGGAACTCTGTGGGGTCGGCGGTGCCATCGTAGCGAGGAGGCAGATCCGGCTTGAACTTGCCTGGCCAGGTGACGTTGCGCAACTCGGGGTGAAGGCGCGGCAGCCGGCCGTGGTTACTGGGGCCTGCCTTGGAGGTGGAGCTTGGTCTTGTCGAGGTCCGCGCGGCGCCGCCGCAAGCGGCGCACGGTCTTGACGAGGCGGCGCGGGAAGTGCGGGTGCAGCTTCACGCGGCCTTGGGATTTCTTGGCAGCTTCTCTCTTCGCGCGCGGGCACCAGTCGTGACAGATCGCACCGCGGGGCCGCACGCCTTGGTGCCAAGGCACCGTCTTTGGGCTGGGGTGGTGGAGGCGTGCCTCGGGCCTCATCGCCCGTGGCTGGCTGAGGGTGAGGCCGAGAGAGGGACGACGCCGGGGAGCCCCCTGCGGCACGGACGAGCTCGGCGATGCGGTCAAGCCACTCCTCGTAGAGGTCGTCGACTGGGCGGTAGCGCAGGAGCTCATTTGCGGCGATGAGTACGGCCCGCGCCTCCACGGGAGCGCGGTGTGCATGACACGAAGAGTCGACTAGGGCCAGCGATGGAGTGGTGTTGCCGCCATCCTGCCGCATCGAAGGATGCAGCGAAGACGCTTGCTGCTCGTTCCCCACCGGGCCGGTGGCAGCGTTGACAGCGGGAGACGGAGAACAACGTGGTGGCCCCCCGATGGGAGCTGTCTGAGCGACTCGGGCGGTAAGGGCAGCCCGACGCTCAGCTCGAGCACGGTGAGCGTCCGCCATGGAGACGATGGAGCGACGAAGCGACGAGCTGATGGAAGGAGAGCTACGGCGCACCCCTTCCTGGCGCGCCAAATGTCGGATGTGGGGTTCTGGCAAACCCTTAAGGTTCGAACACTGGGGTGCACGCAAAGTCTTTTCCTCCCACCGATCTACGCCCCAACTCACTAAGATCTCATGGGCGAACTCGACGAACTCGCAACACGGAAAGACACAAGATTTATACTGGTTCGGGCCACCGTTGTGGTGTAATACCCTGCTCCAGTGTGGTGGTGGTGGATTGCCGCTTGGGCTGATAATGAACAATACAATGGGAAGAATAGCCTCCTGAGGTTGAGGTGTTCCTGTGCTTGGCTAACTTGTGTGGGTGAGAGTGACCTCAGATCTCTCTCCTCTCCTCCTCCCCTTCCTATGGTGGTGGCTAGTCCTACTTATAGAAGCCCTGGTCCTCTTCCCAAATCTTGAGCGGGAAGGGAGCCAACAATGGCGGGCAAATTTGAAGGGGGACAGCTAGTACAAGCTATCCTGACAAAAGTGGTCTTCGCCTGCCAAAGGTTCTGGTGGTGACGCCGTCTGGGGCTCCACGATGACCTCCATCTTGCCATCCTTCTGGTCTTGGTCTTGTTGCACCAAAATGGCAACCTTTGCATGATGCCTCGGTACTCCTCGCCTGTGATGGTTTCCTTAGCACCAAAGAGGAAACAAGGGCGTTGTGCGCGCTGGCGCCCGCCTGGTGTCGATCATCATGGCTTACGTCATGAGAGCCTCGTGAGGTTCGCCCCGCCTTGATATCTCCGCTCCTCGTGAGCCTGCCTGACTAGGCCGCTCAAGAGGAGGTCTTGTGTCGTCCGCCTCGCGAGGCTTGGCCCCTCGCGAGGGTCTTGGATGCCTTGTTGATGAAGGTGGGTCGTACGGCCTGCTAGATTAGCCATGCCTCGGGACGCAGGCAGGCAAGTCTGGGGACCCCCGTTCCCAGAATGCCGACAGATGCCTCGATTGGCTTCCCATCTTTCTTCTTCAACAATTATCAGTATACCTCGGTTTTTGTTTTGTTCACATGATTTGTGTCCTTTTTATTTTTCTTTTTCTTTAAGAACCATCCTAGTATGAGATATCCCTTCATCGATTTATAGACGATTCATGTGCTTCACTTATATCTTTTGAGTATGACCTTATAGAATGCTCTTTGCGCTTCACTTAAATCTTTTGAGTATAGTTTTATAGAATGCTTTGTGTGCTTCACTTATATATTTTGAGCTTGGATATTGGTTAGTCTATATTAATTGTAGAATGCTCCATGAACTTCAATTATATGTTTTGGAGTATGAATAATACTATCATCTAAAGTGGACTCGGAAGAGTGTCGACTTTAGTTAGTAATGATTCCACTATTTCAGAAGAGGTTCCAATTGATTATGAGAACAAAGCTCCTATCTATGATGATTATTGTGATGACATGTATGCTATAAATAATAATGTTAACCATGAAACTTGCCATCATCATTTTAATTGTCAATTGGATTATGCCTCACATGACAGTTATTCTGTTGAGTTTGCTCCCATTATTCCGAATGAGAAGAATTTTGCTTATGTGGAGAGTAGAAAAATTTCTATGCTTGTAGATCATGAAAATAATGCTTTATGTGATGGTTATATTTTTGAATTAATTCATGATGCTACTGAAAATTATTATGAGGGAGGAATATATGCTTGTAGGAGTTGCAATAATATCAAGTTTCCTTTCCATGTGCTTAAAGTTTTGAAGTTATCCTTGTTTTTCCTTCCTATGCTAGTTGATCCTTGTTCCTATAAATTGTGTGCTCACAAAATCCCTAGGCATAGGAAGTGGGTTAGGTTTAAATGTGCTAGTCATATTCTTCATGATGCTCTCTTTATGTTTCAATTCTTATCTTTTATGTGAGCATCATTGAAATCATCATGCAGAGCTAAAAGGCATTAAAGAAAAGTGCTTGTTGGGAGACAACCCAATATTTACCCTTACTTTTTTGTGTGTTCTCATGATTAAGATACTGTAGTAATCATGTATTATATCTTTTGTTTCAATAAAGTGCCAAGTAAGGCCTTTGGGACGACTTGGGTGAAAGTTAATGTGATCTTGCTGTAAAAAGCAGAAACTTTGCACTCATGAGATTAGCTGTCCTTTTTTACAGAAGAGTGAGATTGAGTTGATTCTTTTTTCACTTCCACCAATTCCTCACTTCCACCAATTTATTTAATAATTTTTGGAGTAGCAGAAGTATGGTTGGTGTTCAGATCATTACAGACTATTCTGTTTCTGACAGATTCTGTTTTCATTGCATAGTCTGCTTGTTTTCTAGTTTCTATGGCTTATATTTCTCAATATAAATTTTAGAAATGATTTGGTACAGTAGGCATTGTGTGAGAACAATTATGAACCTTTTCTTTGACAGTACCAAAGTGAATGGTTTACTCTTTATCATACTAACCTATCTCACGAAGTTCCGTTAAGTTTTGTGTGATTGAAGTTTTCAAGCTTTGGGTGAGATATCGATATGAGGAGAGTAAGGAGTGGAAAGACCCTAAGCTTGGGGATGCCAAGGCACCCCAAGGTAATATTCAAGGAAGACTCAAGCGCCTAAGCTTGGGGATGCCCCGGAAGGCATCCCCTCTTTCGTCTTCAAAACTATCGGTATACCTTACTCGGAGCTATATTTTTATTCGTCACATAATATGTGTTTTGCTTGGAGCGTATTTTAAATTTTACTTGATGTTGGAATAAAATCATTGGACCTGAAACCTTGAGTGAAAAAGAATCCTCCCATGGCTAGCTAATTATTTGACTACTCAGCGTTCTTCATTTTGTATCTTTTTGGAGTAGTTTGTCATTTACTCACGCGCTTCATGTATATCCTATGAGTAAACGGTTGAATGAATTGAATATCATAAATCTGAATTTATATACGTTTCATATGCCTTCAACATGGCGAGTAATGACTTCACACATAATAAGTATAGGTAGTAAACTTATTGAAAGTTAGCAAACGCAGAATTGGTCACTTGAACAATTCATGAAAGAATATTGAAGGAAGAGAGATTTCATATATAAATACACTATCTTGGACATCTTTTGTAATTGTGAGCACTCATTAAAATATGACATGCTAAAAAGTTGATGTTGGACAAGGAAGACAACTTAATGGGTTATGTTTTCATATATTCAAAATGGTATATTGTCTTGGATCATCCAACATGTTGAGCTTGCCTTTCCCTCTCATGCTAGCCAAATTCTTTGCTCCAAGTAGAGATACTACTTGTGCTTCCAAACATTCCTTAACCCAGTTTTGCCATGAGAGTCCACCATACCTACCTATGGATTGAGTAACATCCTTCAAGTAAGTTGTCATCGGTGCATGCAATAAAAATTGCTCTCTGAATATGTATGATCTATTAGTGCGAAGAAAATAAGCTTTATACGAACTTGTGATAGGGAAGAAATAAAAGCGATGGACTGCATAATAAAGGTCTCTATCACAAGCGGCAATATAAAGTGACGTTCTTTTGCATTAAGATTTTGTGCATCCAACAAGTGCATGACAACCTCTGCTTCCCTCTGCGAAGGGCCTATCTTTTACTTTTATCTTCTACCCTTATATAAGAGTCATGGTGATTTTCACCTTTCCTTTTTACACTTTTTCCTTTGGCAAGCACTTTGTGTTGGAGCGATCCGGATATATATATCCACTTGGATGTAGGTTTTCATAAAGTATTATTGTTGACATTACCCTTGAGGTAAAAGGTTGGGAGGCGAAACTATAAACCCCTATCTTTCTGTGTGTCCGATTAAAACTTTGAACCCATAAATATCACGTGAGTGTTAGCAATTGTGAAAGATTAAATGATAGTTGAGTATGTGGAGTTTGCCGAATCAAAGCTCTTACGTAGACCCTTCCCAAAATAAAATGAATTGCAATTGTTTGATGACTAAAAGCACGGTTTGTTAGTTTTCAAGAAAGTTTATGATCTATACTTTAACATGTGAATAGCTTGTTACTTGATCATGAGAAGTTTCATGAGTTGAGCTACTATTATGATATATAATCATGCTAGAAAAAGTGATTGGAACTATCATTGATCAATTATGAACTTGCTAGCATTCACGCTTCATAAATTATTTCTTTTATCATTTACCTACTCGGGGACGAGCAGGAATTAAGCATGGGTATGCGGATACGTCTCCAACATATATATAATTTATGAAGTATCCATGCCATGTTTACAATAGTTTTATATGATTTTGGTATGATTTGATTAGAACTAACCCGGATTGATGTTGTTTTCAGCAGAACTACTGTGGTGTTGTTTTTGTGCAGAAATAAAAGTTCTTGGAATGCGACGAAAATCAACGGAGAATTTTTCTGAAAAATATAAAAAATACTGGAACAAAAATCTACTGGAGGGGAGTCCCATGGGCCCCACGAGGGTGGGGGTGAGCCCACCCCCCGGGGCGCGCCCCTGTGCCTCGTGGACTTTCCGTGGGGCCCCCTGACTTGTTCTCGATGCTAACCTCTCCTATAAATGCCCAAACCTCCAGAAAATAACCTAGATCAGAAGTTCCGCCGCCGCAAGCCTCTGTAGCCACGAGAAATCAATCTAGGCCCTCTCTGGCACCCTGCCGGAGGGGGCCATCATCAGCGGAGGCTATGGAGGAGGATCCCGGAGGGGCCATCATCACCATGAAGGCCAAGTACCAGAGGAAACCTCTCCCCATCCAGGGGGGAGGCCATGGAGGAGGAAGCACAAGGGTGAGAACCTCTCCTCCTCTCTCTCGGTGGCACCGGAGTGCCATCGGGAGGGGAATCATCGCCGCGGTGATCATCTTCATCAACATCACCATCCTCATCTCTTTTTACGCGGTCCACTTGTGACGCCCCAAGACCGGAGCTGCAGATGCCTTCCAGGGTTTCTGGGTTTCGTCTGTGATTTGTTTGGTTCATCGTTTTCATCTTTGCATCATGTGCATTGCATCATGTCATTTCTTTTCTTAACTCAACTAAATAAATGGCATGGATCTTTGATCCATTTAAAATTCACATGGTGATTCTCTTTATAACATATCCTCCCGATATTAGGGAGCTATATTGAATATTCCATTTTTGGAATCACCCATGAACACACTTGCAAATAATCACATGCCTATTTCCACTTCGAGTTTGACCTTCACATCTTGTCCACAATTCTGTATCTCTTTTATCGAGGTTCCTCTAAAAACCGAACATTTTTGGACCTTCCAAACCTCCACTTCCTATTCACCCATTTGAATTTAATTCAAATGTGTTTGAATCTAAACCTTGCATCCATGCCCACTCCTATTTTCTTGGATTGGACTCATTTTTTATGAGTTTGAGAATATATTCTTTCTCCTACCATCTTCTTTTCACTCTTTTCTTTCTTTCTTGTTTTTTTTCTTCTCTGTTTTTTTTCATTCTAGAGTGAGAGAGAGAGCCCAGCCTAGATCTCAGGATGGCCCATCCTTTTTCCCCTAAGGCCCGGCTATAGCCTCAGGCCGGCCGGCCCAAGAACCAGCCAAGGCCCGACCGAACCCTAGCCTCCCTGTTTCCTCCCCCTCGCTCCCTCCTCGTCCCTCAACGCCGCCAGAGGGGATCAGTACGCACGCGCTGCACCCCTTCGCTCCCTCGCCGCTGCTCTCTCCCTCAATGCCCTTTCAGCGCCGCCGCTTGCCCGTTTCCCCTCGTCCTCCCTCCAGCGCCGCGCTAGCACACGCTATGGCGCCTCCATCTTCGTGTCGCCTCTCTCCCTTTCCTCCCGTCGCCGTCTTCGGTGGGAGAAGGAGCTCCCTGCTGTCGCTCCGGCCGGCAGAGTCCAAGCCGCCGAGGAGCCACGCCGCTCCTTCCCGTCCTCACACGTGCCAGGGGCCGAGCTCCTCTCGCTGCGCCTCTGTTGGCTTCGACATCGACCAGATGCGCCCGACGAGCTCCCCGAGCGAGCTCACCCACGGCCCCTGCGTTCCACGCGACTCCACTACTGCTCCGTCCTAACCTCGCGGGACTCCTTCTGCAGCAGACGCCGTCCAGGGCCCTTGCCGCTGTGCCCACCTGGATCCTTCGCCGACGGCTAGAATCCGCTCGTCCCGCGCCTGCCTCATCTGTCCCCGCCTCGCGTTGCCCATCTCGCCTCTGCCTCCTGTTTCTCTACATCGAAGCAGTGCAGAGGAGACCAAGCTCTTCGTCTCCTGCCTTGTTTGACCACCGGAACCGTGCCAAGTCGTTGCCTCTTTGCATCTGTGCTGTGTTGCCATGGATGCATGCAACCATGGAATCAATCCCAAGCGTCAAGTACCAGGACACTACGAAACCTGAATCGCCAAGACCGGACCCGTCAAGTACCCCTTCGGATTCGTCAAGACCCTCATGTACAACTACACCCAATGATGCGACAAGTACCCCGACAACGTGTACATCTACGCCGCCAAGACCGGACCGACAAGTACCCCGACGTCGCGTGTACCACTACCGTCACCCCAAAGACGTTAGAGCCATCAAGTACCTTTCCGAACGAATGTGAACGACTACAAGACCGGAACGAAGTACCACAATGACCGTTGACATGTACCACTACACCGCACCGAAACGTCAAGACCGTCCCAGATATTGCCAAGTACCACTTCGGTTTCGGAACACGACGAGTACCACGACTACCTCGAGGACATTGGTTCCATCAAGTTCGACTACCACGTGTGTACAACTACCGCCGCCATGATTTTCGACAAGATGTTGTGTGCCTCTATTTCTACTACCGTCCCGGTGACCACAGATGAACGATAGCACGACTACTTCCACTACGACATGAGTACAACTACTACCTCTACGAACGTGGCAAGACCGTCTACTTCCGCTAAGAACTTGATCCGTTTCGAAAAGTCTCACCTCGAAGGTATAACCCCGAGATGACGCCCGTGAACGCATGAATGCATGTTGGATGAGATGCACCCATTGTCTGCACCGTGTCCGTTTTGTCACTCGTTTTCCATGCCACTAACCCGTGGGACACCCGGAATCCGGGAGCGCCCCACCATCTTTTGCACGCATCCGCACACTTCTCCTTTGCATCGGTATCTCAATCGAGTTACCGGAACCGGAACGCTGCCGTGGCACCGTTTTCGTTATCATTGCCGTGGCACCCCTTTTCCTTCCACCACGGTGACAAATGCCTTATAATGCTCTTGTCAACTTTTAATAAAAACTGCATAAACTTGTTCATGTCATTCGCATCATGATAATAACATTTAAATGTTTAAAAATTGTTGTTGCACCAAATTGCTAAATGCATATGGGGATTTACCGGATTCGTTATTTGTTATATCCGGCCCCATTTAAATTGTTTAGATGGTGTAGTTTTGTTATGCCTCACCTCTTGCCATGTTTAACAACATTTAATATTGTTGGGTACATAACCGAGAGAGAACTAAATAAGTCATGTGGTGTTTCGTCAATATGCAACTCGTTGCATATTGATCTCCACTTAATTTGTAGGATTGTTTGTGCTCTATGCCATGCCATGCATATTTAAACCGAACATGCATCATACTTGATTGTGCATCATGCCATGTTTATGTGATGGTTGTTTACTATGTTGTGTGCTTCTTTCCGGTGTGTGCTTCTTCGGGTTGGTTCCGATAACGTCGCGTTTGTGAGGACCCGTTCGACTACGTCCATGTGTCTTCTTCATGGACTCGTTCTTCTTCCTTGCGGGATTTCAGGCAAGATGACCATACCCTTGAAATCACTTCTATCTTTGCTTGCTTAGTTGCTCGCTCTTTTGCTATGCCTATGCTGCGATACCTACCACTTGCTTATCATGCCTCCCATATTGTTGAACCAAGCCTCTAACCCACCTTGTCCTAGCAAACCGTTGTCTGGCTATGTTACCGCTTTGCTCAGCCCCTCTTATAGCGTTGTTAGTTGCAGGTGAAGATTGAAGTTTGTTCCTTGTTGGAACATGGAGTTCATTCCTTGTTGGAACATTGGTTACTTGTTGGGATATAACAATATATCTTATTTAATTAATGCATCTATATACTTGGTAAAGGGTGGAAGGCTCGGCCTTATGCCTGGTGTTTTGTTCCACTCTTGCCGCCCTAGTTTCCGTCATATCGGTGTTATGTTCCCGGATTTTGCGTTCCTTACGCGGTTGGGTTATAATGGGAACCCCTTGACAGTTCTCTTTGAATAAAACTCCTCCAGCAAGGCCCAACCTTGGTTTTACCATTTGCCACCTAGCCTTTTTCCCCTGGGAGTCGCGCATCCCGAGGGTCATCTTTATTTTTAACCCCCCCCCCCAGGCCAGTGCTTGTCTAAGTGTTGGTCCGAAATGGGCAGCCTGCGGGGCCACCTCGGGGAAACTTGAGGGCTGGTTTTTACTCGTAGCTTGACCTATCCGGTGTTGCCCTGAGAACGAGATATGTGCAGCTCCCATCAGGATGTCGGCGCATCGGGCGGCTTTGCTGGACTTGTTTTACCATTGTCAAGGATGTCTTGAAGAACCGGGATACCGAGTCTGATCGGAATGTCTCGGGAGGAGGTCTATTCCTTCGTTGACCGTGAGAGCTTGTGATGGGGTAAGTTGGGACACCCCTGCAGGGATTTGAACTTTCGAAAGCCGTGCCCGCGGTTATGGGCAGATGGGAATTTGTTAACGTCCGGTTGTAGAAAACCTGAAGTTGACCTTAATTAAAATACATCAACCGCATGTGTAACCGTGATGGTCTCTTCTCGGCGGAGTCCGGGAGGTGAACACGGTGCTGGAGTTATGCTTGACGTAGGTTGTTCTAGGATCACTTCTTGATCATAGATTTCTCAAACGTGCTTTGCCTTCTCTTCTCGCCCTCTTTTGCGTATGTTAGCCACCATATATGCTAGTCGCTTGCTACAGCTCCACCTCATACCTGTACCTTACCCATAAGCTTAAATAGTCTTGATCGCGAGGGTGCGAGATTGCTGAGTCCCCGTGGCTCACAGATACTTCCAAAACCAGCTTGCAGGTGCCGTTGAACCGTGCTGATGACGCAACCAAGCTCAAGGAGGAGCCTGTTGAAGATCTTGTCCTTTGTGTTGTTTCGTTCTAGTTGATCAGTAGTGGAGCCCAGTTGGGGTCGATCGGGGGACCTTTGTCGCTTTTGGGGTTCTTCTTTTATTTTGGTTCCGTAGTCGGGCCCTGATTGTATTTGGATGATGTAATGCTTTATTCATGTAATTGTGTGAAGTGGCGATTGTAAGCCAACTATGTATCTCTTTCCCTTATGTAATACATGGGTTGTGTGAAGATTACCTCACTTGCGACATTGCTTTCAATGCGGTTATGCCTCTAAGTCGTGCTTTGACACGTGGGAGATATAGCCGCATCGAGGGCGTTACACCACTCTCCCGCACCCCGATGTAATCCCTACTTGAACATGGTGCTTTATGCCACATATTATGATCCAGTGATGTGTTGCCATCCTATGATGTTTTGAGTAGATATCCTTTGTCTTTGGGTTGATTGATGATCTAGATTGGTATGAGTTGTATGTTTTATTTTGGTGCTGTCCTATTGTGCCCTCCGTGTCGCGCAAGCATAAGGGATTCCCGTTGTAGGGTGTTGCAATACGTTCATGATTCGCTTATAGTGGGTTGCTTGAGTGATAGAAGCATAAACCCGAGTAAGGGGGTTGTTGCGTATGGGATAAAGGGGACTTGGTGCTTTAATGCTATGGTTGGGTTTTACCTTAATGATCTTTAGTAGTTGCAGATGCTTGCTAGAGTTCCAATTATAAGTGCATATGATCCAAGAAGAGAAAGTATGTTAGCTTATGCCTCTCCCTCATATGAAATTGCAATGATGACCACCGGTCTTGTTAACGATTGCCTAGGATAATTCCACACACCGATCCATCATTATTCCACACTCGCTATTTATAATATTTAGTAATATATTCTAACTTTATGATAACATCACCTACTTTTATATTTTAGCTCTCTGATATCATGCAAAGTTATCCTCTTCATACCCACAACATAGTTTTATTTCTCGTTTCTAGTTGGAAGCAAACGTTCGGTGTACGTAGAGTCGTATCAGTGGCAGATAGGACCTGAGAGAATATTGATCTTAACTTTAGCTCCTTGTGGGTTCGACACTCCATACTTATCACTTCCACCTTTGGGAATTGCTACGATGATTCCCTGCACTTGGGGATTATCAGTTGGCCGATCCCCATTTATTACAGCGGCCATTTAACCCTTGTGTCTCTTCAACCTTTCGATCGCGCCCCACCATTGCAAGAAGCACACCCACCACGAGAAATTCTTAGAGGGTATCCTGCACGGCTCCAATGGCGCTCCGAGCGGTTGTCGACGACGAGCAGCAATTCACCATGCGTGCTGTGGTGGACACCCACACAAGGTTCATGGACCTCTCGGTGGTGTACACCAACAGACCGGTCTGGGTGGAGCACTCCATCCACATCATGGAGTTGTTGCTTGCCGCGGAGAAGTACAAGGTGGTCGGGTTCGACCGCGAGTACACCTGCGCTCGTGCCGGGTCTCGTCGCAAGGTCACCGTCCCCCAGATGTGCGTGCGCCACCACATCCTCGTCTACCACTACTGCCTGGCCACAAGGCCTTGCAAGTGTTTCGCCAGGTTTGTCTACAGCCCCCACTACATATTCGCTACGGTGGACATCACCAACGATGTAAAGGCGCTCGAGAATTCGGGCATCGCCTGCCAGAATCTTGTCGACATCCAGGGCCAATACAAGATCTGGGGCAGCAAGGAGCATGAGAAGGACTCACTGGTTCACCTCGTCGAGGCCATCATCGACCCCTACTACAGAGACATGAAGGATTCATGCAACAAGGACAGGCGTTCCTGGCACTCGGCCTGGATGGAGAAACTCGACAAAGCTCACGTCGTGTACGCGGCCAAGTAGGCGTGCACGAGCTACGACATGTACAGGCGGATCATTGACATGAGGAAGTGCCTCCTTCCCCAAAACGGCCAGGGATCCAGCCAGAAGCAGAGCAATGGTAAGTGTCGTTGCAACAATAAGTAGATGATTAGATCCTCGTTTCTCCTACTTTAGTATGCATGTAATTGCTTGCTTTGGTGTGTGGAAATGTTATGTGTGTAGCCACTTGTGTAATTGTATGCTTAATTTGGTTATGCAATGTTGTCTAAGTATATATGTTGATGCTCTGTAGACAGAGTGTGGATGTTGTGAGGACAAATAAAATCACATCACAGACGGACTAAACAATGTAACCCGTCAGTGATGTTTTCTTCAATCACTCACAATTGTATACCAGCAATCGTTTGCTCACAACACACACGGCTTGTTAGCAGTAACCGTCTAACTTGTTATCCGTCTTCGCACACGTTTCCGATTACACACCTGTTTGCCTCGTTTCACACACATCTTGTTCATTTGAACCATTTCTGCTCTCATGTCTCAACATGAACAGTTCATCCGAGTGAACCGCATGCCGTATATCGCACACACCTTTGATCTGGCTGACCGTTTATTTTGTGTTGCCTAATCACAAAAGAGTTCATCCGAGTAAACTGTATGATGTACATCGCACACACCTTCATTTGGCTGCCCATTTCTTTTGTTCCTCCTCATCACAAACAGTTACTTGAGCTGAACCATATGCCCTGCATAGCACACGCAACTAAAATCTGAAGCGTGTTTGATGCATCCTCCATTGCAAATGTTTTGCACCTTTTTGACGGGTTTTTTACACCACCGTTTGCGATTATGGCATCGCACACAGTTTCGTCGAAGGGTCTTTGATCGTAGTGTCGTGTTAGCAGCAACCTGCAGTAGTGATGGATGCATTCTTTTCCATGTGATGAGGTCTTCGTATTTCTTACACTATGATTATGTACTACATATGTCGATAAATCAGTGGAATTTAGCTAGTATTTGTTCAATTGCATATTGTTGTGAATTCTGATGAATGTTCTTCATGTGGACACTATTTGTTTAATTGCATATTATGGCGAATTTGCTTTTTGCATGGCAATTCAAATGCGATATTTTTGCTTTAACCTGACCATTGAGCGCACACGGTTCAACTAAATGAGTGTGTGTGATCCAGAATGGAAAGCACGCATCACTCATAGTGGAACCGTTGGTGATACACAACAAATCGTAGACGATTTGTAACACTTCTATGTGTGCATAGGGGATCCTGAACCGTTTGTGATAGCACATTATTGCACATGAGATCTTATAGGAAACCATGGCCAATGCAAAATGCAATCCTACTTGTAAATTGTTCAGGAAATGTGTACAACCCCAAATGGAAAGCACATGTCACTCATACCGCAACCGTCGGTGATACACAACAAATCGCGGACGATTTGCAGCACTTCTACGTGTGCGTAGGGGCTCCTGCACCGTTTGTGATAGCACAGTATCGCACACGAGAGCTTATAGGAAACCGTGCCCAGTGCAAACTGCAATCCCACTCATAAATTGTTCAGGAAACGTGTGCAATGGTGTCATACATGGTAGACGATTGCCATAGAATACTCGTGTGCGATGGGGCACATATCGCGCACAGTTTCTATGATGGCTCATGTGCCTTAGGTACTATTTCACAAACGGTCCAATATGAAACACCATTTGGTTTCACTATGTAATTAGAAATGCTTGACTCGTGAGAGACGTAGGCAAGTGAGCACCAATCCCACACATGTGCCAGAATGTAGTGTTTGTGATATGTTCCTGCATCGCATACGACTACATTTGGCAATGTGTCTACATCATCGCTGCCTATTGTTAATGGTTTCTGGGTCGTGTGGGAAGAACCCCCGTATCGCACACACAGACAAGGCAACGGTTTATAACTCCGTCGTGGAAAGGGGTTAAAAACCATTTGTATAGCACGTCGCTCTACCAGTGCATGCAAGTTCTTATTATAAGCACGTATGACTATATATGGAATACATGCCTACATTGAATTGATGAATTGGAGGTATTGTGTATCGCTCTAGGTTGTGACTACACTATCCATCGCTGATCCAATGCCTACGCTTTTCTCATATTGGTTTTGCTAAGTTACTAACGTTACAATCACTACAAAACCGCTACTGCTACTGTTACTACTACTACTACTATTATTGTTACCGCTACTATCAAAACTATCAAACTACTATGCTACTAAACGCTTTGATGTAGAGAAATAACTTTCCAAGTGTGGTTGAATTGACAATTCAAATGTTAAGGCTTATAAATATTCTTTGGCTCCCCTTGTGTCAGATCAATAAATTGGCTGAAATACTACCCTCGAAGACTATCACGATCCCCTATACTTGTGGGTTACCATCGGCCATGCTTGAAGCCATGGTGCGCCTAGAGAAGAAGAGAGATTTCAGCCCCATTTAGGCGCGTAGTAGTAGTAGTCGTTCATGTTGTCCTGTTGAACAGAAAGAAATAGCAGGAAGCTAGGAACTCATGAGCGAGTTAGAGTGGGAAAAATGTGTATGTAATTTCCACCCTCTTTTGACTAGTATGATTGGTAAACCTGATCGTCTTGTTCCTCACGAACCCCCCTTTCTTTTTCCCTCACCCATTTGGCCTTTTAACAGTGTACTACTTAGAGGTGTACCCGGTTGCACTAACCCCCTCATGACTAGAAGTAAAGTGTGGAACTTTTACCATTTGTCGGCGGGGTTTGTGCCTTCCAGGATACCAATGCTCCCAGAGTAATCATAACCAGGTGCTAGGCATACAACGTGCCCCGAAAACTCGTCATTTAAGCCTATAAGCATGCCACAAGTGAAGTGATCTTAGGAGGGAAACGAAAACGAAAGTTACCTTTGTTTCTCTTAGTTTTTGCTTGCTCTTGCTCTGAAACCCCCATGCGGGCAACCTGTTGGTTCCCGGAGCTCCCAGGTTCTTCGCCTGGGTTAGAAGATGAAAGTTGCTTCCCGGAGCGGATCCGATCATCGCTCTTAAGTGAAATTCTTGCAGAGATAGTTTTCTACCAAACCCCCAATGCCTTATTGAGGGTGTGCGAATTCGCTACTCTAGGATAGCGATTGACCCCTAGGTAGATCTATTGACTAGAGTCCCCTAGAAGAGCATTCCTGCAACGGTAACGTCTCACTGTTTTCCTTTTGGACGAGTTGAGGCAAAGTACGAGGCCACCTCCCCCGCATCCGTGGAAAAAGGCAAGGTGACTAGGCTGGTCACCTTGTGCCTGGTTATACATGCACGACATGCATAATAATTGTGGAACAATTCTCCTCTGGGAAGTTAACACCCCTTCGTGTTTACTTCTGCCCTGGTGCGACATGGCGTTGGACGAATACCTGAGGGTTAAACCGTACGCGGGTTTGACAGGGATTACCTCCCCAGCTCCACAGAAGGAAGCAAGGAGGTTTTTTTCGTATCACTTATCTAGGTATCATTACGAGGAACCACATGGTGATGGGACCTTCATTAGATTAGCGCCTACCGTATTCTTCAATTTGTCAAAAGCTTGGGAACAACACCGCACAGTTTTCCTCGAAACCTTCCCCCTCTTCTAAAGGAAATATGCCCTGGAGGCAATAATAAAGTTGTTATTTATATTTCCTTATATCATGATAAATGTTTATTATTCATGCTAGAATTGTATTAACCGGAAACTTAGTACATGTGTGAATACATAGACAAACAAAGTGTCACTAGTATGCCTCTACTTGACTAGCTCGTTAATCAAAGATGGTTAAGTTTCCTAACCATAGACATGAGTTGTCATTTGATGAACGGGATCACATCATTAGAGAATGATGTGATTGACTTGACCCATCCGTTAGCTTAGCACTATGATCGTTTAGTTTATTGCTAATGCTTTCTTCATGACTTATACATATTCCTATGACTATGAGATTATGCAACTCCCGAATACCAAAGGAACACTTAGTGTGCTATCAAACGTCACAACGTAACTGGGTGACTATAAAGATGCTCTACAAGTGTCTCCAATGGTGTTTGTTGAGTTGACATAGATCGAGATTAGGATTTGCCACTCCGTGTATCGGAGAGGTATCTCTGGGCCCTCTCGGTAACGCACATCACTATAAGCCTTGCAAGCAATGTGACTAATGAGTTAGTTACGAGATGATGCATTACGGAATGAGTAAAGAGACTTGACGGTAACGAGATTGAACTAGGTATTGAGATACCGATGATTGAATCTCAGGCAAGTAACATACCGATGACAAAGGGAACAGCGTATGTTGTTATGCGGTTTGACAGATAAAGATCTTCGTAGAATATGTAGGAGCCAATATGAGCATCCAGGTTCCGCTATTGGTTATTGACCGGAAGTGAGTCTCGGTCATGTCTAGATAGTTCTCGAACCCATAGGGCCCGCACGCTTAACATTCGATGACGATCGGTATTATGAGTTTATGTGTTTTGATGTACCGAAGGTTGTTTGGAGTCCCGGATGTGATCACGGACATGTGGAGGAGTCTCAAAATGGTCGAGACATAAAAATTGATATGTTGGATGTGTGACGCCTGAATAATTAAGCTACAATAACCACTCACTAATGATGCCATGTCATCACAATTATTTTTCTAAACCTCACTATGTTCCAAACCGAATTCAAATTCAATTTAAAATAGAGTCAAATTAATATTTATTCAAACAAAAAAATGTTCATTGGTTTCCAAATATTCACTAACTAATTTTCATGAGTAAAACAACATCATTTGGGATATTTAAATGACCCTAAAATATTCAAAACAGAACCAACATCATTTAAATCAACCATTTGAAGAAACAAATATTTAAACTATTCGAAAATATTTGAAACTTGTTGCGCTAGGTCATTACATAGTCTAGTATATATATACTAAATTTTGGGTTCAAGTAAATTCATTTACTAGCTCAACTAAATGCAAAACATGGGCAAAATAAATGAAAACAGAAAAAGTAAAAGCCCATCTGCTACAGTGCCACTGGACCTAAGTGCTACAATGCACGAAGGCCCAGCCCACACTGGTTTTCTTCAACCTCTAGCAGTGAGGCATCATGGAGCACATCCACGGATGCCATGGCACCGTGGCACGCATCCACGGTCCTCTCTCACCCTACTTAGCAACGGCACCCCTCACCCGAACCCTAGCACCTCCTCCCCCCCCCTCGTCGCGCATAGCCGAGTGTTGCATCGCCGCGCCACCTTCCTCAACACGCTCCGAAGCCACCCCGCGCCGCAAGGATACGTGCAAGAGGATCCCCGACGTCAACCACGTCGTCTACGCCAGTTGATTTGGATCGAGGAGCCGCCAAGACGTCGGCCGCGCCCTTCTTCCCCGATGACGACCACCGCTCCCTGCGTTGATCCGTACTGCTCCGGCTATCCCCGACCTCCCCGAGCACACCTCCGAGTCACTGTGAGCCTTCGCTTATTTTCCTCCCTTTTCCGTCGTCGGATTCGGCCCCTTAGCGCGTCCGCTCATAACCGTAGCCACCGTCCGCCATGGCCGCGAGCTGGGCCTAGCCGATCTCACCTAGGACCCATCTACCTCGCCTATGGGCTCCATTGGACGAGGTCGCACCTACGCACACCCCCGCAATCTCGTATGTGCTCATCAGCATCCTCCCGTGCCTCCATGTGTGTGTGTTGTACGCCGGCCATCCTCCGGCGTGCTGCCATGCGCAGCCTGCTTCCTGTGTGCCCCGCGGTTCGCCCGTTTCTAGCACGCACCGCGGCGCGTCGCCCCTCCCGCTCGCCGCTGCATGGTGCAGCTCCTGCAGGCTGGCATCGCCCCGTTCGTTGCGCCATTGTGTCGCCCGCGTGTGCGCAGGCTTGGATGCCTTGATGTGCCACTGCCACCGCTGCTTCAGATCCCCGTACCTGCTGCTGCACCCTCCCGTGCGCCAACGCTCCCGCCGCTGAGCCTGCTCCGCTCACCTGCCCCGTCTCGTGTAGCCGCTGCATTCTGCTGCTACTCTGCTACAATAATGTTCAGTTACTGTAGCAGTAGCTAGCTTTCGTATTTCTACAATGCCAAGCCCTCTAGACAGCCCCTAAACAGCGATAAGACAAGTCATAACATGGGTAAAAATTATATGCACAGAAATTAGATGTATCAAGCCCCATTTTGTTCCATTGGACCTGCTTCAGATAATGCGTGGATTAATTCCTATGAAAACCACAAAGTTCTATGTTCTGCTAACAGAAAATCGATAAACAACTTTATTTTCATAGCTACTTTAGAGCTGCTGATGATCAAGCAAATGAACTCTAATTTGAATGAAAGTGATGCTAACATGTAGTTCACATAAAATCCTCAAGATTGATATAAGTCACAAAATCATAGGATGCACAGAATAGTAGTTGTCGCCTTTTGAAAACAGTTAAATGATGTTTAAAACTGTCGAACTTTCAGACTTGGCAAAATTTCAGGAATTTTCAGAATATTGCTAGAACTTTGATAATTCATAGAAAAGTATCAGTAACTCGGATGAAAAAGTTGTATACATGTTTTGCTCAGAACGACGAGACGAATCCGGTTACGCAATCCGTTCGTCTGCCATGCGTCCCTAGCATAGCGAACACGCAACTTTCCCCCTCCGGTTCATCTATCCGAAAACGCGAAACATCGGGAATACTTCCCGGATGTTTCCCCCCTTCGCCGGTATCGCCTATCCCTACGTTAGGTCACCCCTAGCACAAGTATTGCCGCGTCTTGCTTTGTGTTACATTTGATTGCTCTATTATTTATTGTGTTCCCCCTCTGTTACTTCTTTCCGGTAGACTCCAAGACTGTTGCTGTCGGGTGGTAGGTGCGACATATGCCAACGGGTGGCTTATCATTGTGGGAGCCAGTAAGACGTCGCCGGTGCCTGGAAACGGGATGAGGCGAAGACATGCACGCCGGCGAATCTTACCTAGTTTCGGGGCTCTCCGTGGAGATAACACCCCTACTGCTGCTCTGCGGGGTCTCCGCATGATCACTAGATGAACAAGTAGCTACACGATGCTCCTTGAGCTGTTTGTGAGAAGAAGAAGAAGAGCACGGCTAGCCCTTCTCCCCTCTCTATGTGGTGTCTAGAACTTGCTTGGATCAACCCTTTGCATGGGTGTCCCGGGGGGTTTATATAGGCCTACCCCCCGGGGGTACAATGGTAATCCGGCTGGGTGTGGGGCCCAGCCGTCTGTGTCTACACTCGCCGGCTTCTACGCTGGCTGCTAGGGCCCGTCGGCTGGTGGGTCCCGCCGGCTGCCGGCTCCTTGGTCGACAGGCAGGTCCCACTGTCCAGGGCCTTGTTGGTGGCTGGTTACTGTTGCTCAATCCTGGTGACGAGGGCTTCGCCGAGGTGGGCGTGGCTACAGTGCCGCCATCCAGCGGGTGATCGCTGTAGCCTCACCGCGTCTTGTCTCCTTAATAGGGCGTCTCCTTCGAGGGAGGTGGCAAGCCGGCTATGGAGAGCCGGCTTTGTCTTGGGCCGACTGGGGGAGGCCTGGCCGCCTTCGGGTGTCTCTCTGCCCGAAGGGGCCCACCGCCCGTGGGCCGCACTGGCAACACGTCGTGGATGACATCAGGGTCAACATGGCAACAGTGCCGCGCCGGACGGGCCATGGCCACCCGTACGGCGCACTGTGCCAGGCGTGCTCCGGGATTCAGGGGTGGCAGGCTTTACTGTAGCCACGCCCCGTCACATCGCCGTTATGTGGATGTAGACTTCGAGGGTACGATCTTGACCGCTTTGTGGGAGCCGGCTTCTTGGAGTCGGCCTTCTCGCGGCCGGCTTCTCGGAGCCGGTCCTCCCGCGGCTTTCTTCATGAGGGCTAAAGTCGGGTCGCCTTCCGATAGGCGGCCTGGGAGACAGCCGGCAAGGGGAAGGCGGCCCCACGTCTTGGATTCTTGAGGGCCGGATCGGCTCGTAATTTTTCAGAAGAGCCAGGGGGTGCCGGCTAGGCTACCTGTGGTCATTTACTCCGACAGTAGTCCCAGAAGCTGATCGAGCTTCGAGGCTGACAAAGGGACGAGAAGCTTGGTCAGCTTCCTATCCTGAGGGGCCGGCTTTGCTTGTGCGCGCCGTCTTCGGAAAGCCCCGTTTCTCGTAGGCGGGAACGCGGGTCGGCCTGCGAGCTGATCGCGCGCCATCCCGCGGGCCACGTGGCAAGGAAATCCTGCCAACGCACGCGCGCGACGGGACACCGCCGCAGGCCCAGGCCCGCCACTCCTAGGCCTCGGCCCGAGCACGGATCTTCTGCGGCCCACACGGACCGCTCGCCTTCCCGCGGCGGTTTTATTACGCCATCAGGGCGCAATAATCGCGGGACGTGGGGGAGTGGGCGCAGTTGATCCCCACGTTCCCCCACGCCACGCCTCCTCGGCTCCGCCGCGTGGGTCTATAAGTAGGGGGAGGAGGGGGAGCGGCAGAGGCTCGCACGCTCTCCCTCGCTCCGCCCCTTCTCACCTTCCTTCTTCTTCCCTCCGCCGCTGCAGCAACCCATTGCCGCGCTGTTCCGTCGTCGAACCTCTCGGTTCCTTTGGTCCCGCCGTAGCGGGGTTGTGCACATCTCCGCCGTCGCTTCGTCTTGCTCCCCGCCGCATCGCTCCCATGGCGCTGTCGAGCTCGTGGGATGGCTCCAACGTCCACGAGGACCACGTCGAGTTCCTCCGCCGGACGCGGCGCCTGCCGGGCAAGAACTTCGTGCGGGTTTGTTAGGCGCCGGCGAGGGAGATCTCGCCGGCACCGGGGGAGGGCGACCGGGTCATCTTCCGCTCGCACTGCCTGCGCGGCTTCGGCCTCCCGGTGAGCGGATTCCTTCGAGCTTTCCTTGAATTCTACCACCTCCAGCCGCATCACCTCACGCCCAACGCGGTGATGCTGCTGTCGGCTTTCGTCACCCTGTGCGAGGGCTTTCTTGGGTTCTCCCCACTCTCGAGCTCTGGGGGGGATTCTTCTAGAGCAAGCTCGGCACCGTCGTCACGGGCGTGCCCGCCCCCTGCGGAGCCTTCATTGCCATGAGGCGGACGGGCGAGAACAATCCCTTCCCGCCCATCCCGTTGATCCAGTCGGTGAAGCTCTGGCAGAAGTCCTACTTTTACGTGAAGAACGTCGCCCAGCAAGGCGACTACGTCAACCTGCCGGCTTACATAGCCGGCCCGCCGGCTGGGAGGCAACCTTCGTGGAGCTACCGGGCCAGGTCGCTGTCTCAGGCCGGGAACGCAGCCGTCTCCCAGCTCCGAGTGATGATCCAGTCGGAGGGCCTGACTGGAGCCGACTTGGTGGCCGCCTTCGTGGAGCACCGAGTACTTCCGCTCCAAGGCCGGCCTCACATGATTTGCCAGATGAGCGGCCGCTTCGACCCGTGCCGGCTGAGCACCAGGGAGATGCCTCATGCAGAGGTGTCTTACATGGTGAACTACATCTCCAACTGCAAGCTCGCCGAGGATTGGCGATATGGCAAGGGGCCGTATTCTCGCGCCAACCCTCCGCCTGCCGTAAGTTTTTCTTCTTTTCTTCCTTTTTGTAGCCGGCCTCATGATAGCCGACCTCTGATCAGTTGGTTTGCCCTTAGTAGAACCCTCTTCTTCCGCCGACGGCCGGGGCCGCAGGGGTAGAGCGCCAGCTCCTCCCCGACCGCACGGTGGACGACGCCGACGATCCGGACCTGGGAGCGGCTGCCATGGAAGACGCCATCATGGGGGAAGGCGACGAGGCAGGAGGCGCGGGGCCCGGAGCCGGCTTCGAGGACTGGCCGGACGACGACGAGGTCAAAGCCGCCCCGCACCGCCAGCCGGCGCTTGATCATCAAGGCGCGGGCCCGTCTGCCGCGCCGACTACCCGTGGCGGCGCGCAGAAGCGATGGGCCGCGTCGACCTTCTTCGGCAGCCGGCCGAAGAAATCCAAGGCTTCCACGACGGCGACCAAGCGGGATGAGGCGGCCGTGAAGGCGGCCCGCTTCTGCAAGGCGGTGAAACAGCCGCAGGCGATCTCGGCATAAGTCGTCAAACGTCTTGTATATATATTTTTTTTGTTGTCCTTTTCGATTGAAGCTCTTCTGAACCTTTCTTTGCTCGCCGGGCAGGGCACCGCTCTCCCTTGAGCGAGGTCCTGGTGGCTCCGTAGTCGGGCCGACTGGAGGGTCCTCCGGCTCCCGTCGCGTGGATCCTCGCGCCGACCTTAGGGAGGCCACGGAGCGGAATGCACGGGAGGCGCGGGAGGAGCGGGAGGCGGCGGAGCGAAGGACCGCCCAGGCGGCGAAGGAGCAGGCCGATGCGGCGGCCAAGGCCCGGGCGGAGGCGGCAGCCGCGGAGACGGAGGCGGAGGCCTCGCACAACCAGCCTCCGCTGCTCGTCGTTCCCCTCCGCGCCGTGGCCCCCGACATCCCCGTGCCCCCGTCGGAGGAGGTTGACCAAGACCCGCCGGTGATGGAGAGGAGGGAGGACCACGTGGTCTTCGTGGAGGGGGCACCGCAGATGGCGCCGACTAGGGCGGGCCAAAGCGGCCAATCAGCCGCGGCGCCAGAGCAGCCGGCCGGGGGCGAGCCAGAGGCAGGGGCCGGCCTCGAGGTCCAGCCGGCATTGCGCCGGCGCGCAGGGGGAGGCACCTCCGCGCCGGAGCCGCACCGAGCTGCGGGCGCCAGCCAGACGGCGGAGGCCCTGGAGGCGACCAGCGTCAGCACGTCCGAGTGGACTCCCAGCGGGGGGACGGGCGAGCTGAATGCGGCGGCCCAGGAGGTCCGGAACTGGCTTCAAGCCCAAGCCGCCTCGCTGCAGTGATACACCCAAGAGTTCCTCGCGACGCGGGCTGTCATCCGGGTGAGTCTTCTGGCCTTGTTTGTTTTGCTCTTTTGATTTCTTCCGTGGGGGCGCGTCAGCGCACCCACTGGGTGTAGTCCCCGAGTTCTGAGTCGGCCGCTGCGCAGGCGGCTTGGAACTTACTAGGTCCTGACAACTATCTTATTCTCGCCTCCTGTCTGATCTTCCAGGAGTATCATAATCTCCGCGCTACTGCCTTCAACTCCCGGGCACAGGAGCTGGGCCGGAGAACCGAAGACCTGACCAGCAGCCGGAGTGCGTGCTTTGTTTCGTTCATCTCCTGTGGGGGCGCGTCAGCGCACCCACTGGGTGTAGTCCCCAAGATTCGGGCCGACTGCTGAGCAGTCGGGTCGGATCTTCCTTGACGACTTCTTCCTTATTGATTTTCCTTTGTCTTCATGCTTGCAGGAGCCAATGCCGACTTGAGGGGGCAGCTCAGCGGGGCCCAGGCCGCCCTTCGCGCCAAGGAAGCCGAGTACAACACCTTGGTCCTGGAGCGTGACCGCCTGGCCAAGAAGTTGGCCGACCAGGAGGAGAGCCACAAGGCGGCCCGGAAGAAGGCGCAGGACAGCGAGGACGCCCTGAAGGCCGAGTTCGAGACCGAAGCGGCGGGCTGGGCTAAGGCAAAACAAGCGCTGAGCGAGGGCTTCGGTCGTATCGAGGATCTGATCGACGGTAAGCTGCCTTCCTCACTCCTTGCTTGCCCCTTGCCCCTGATTTGTGTTTTGACTTGTGCTGCTTTTTGTTCTCTGCGCAGAATACTTTCCCGGCTACTCCGTCTTCGCCACCCAAACCATCGAGGCCCATCGCGAGGCGCGCCGGCAAGCGGGGGCTGAAATTGCACTGGACGCGAGCCAGACGCTTGAGGAGCAACTCTTGGCGGTCCAAGCCCGGCGGCAGACGGCTCACCGTATGCTCCGCCGCCTCCAGCGCGCCGGGGCGCAGGTGTTGGCCGCCCTCTGGCCAGGCGAGACGATTCCCCACACCCTGAGTCGGACTGCCGACTGGCTGGAGGTTGCGGTTGGCCGCTTCAAGGTCTGGAAGGCATCGGCGGCCCGACTTGGGGCTAGGCGGGCGCTGGAGTTCGTCCGAGCCTGGTATCCGGGGCTGAACCTGGACCAGCTGCGCACCTGGCGGCTGGAGGCCGACGAGGAGATGGAGGAGGTGCGGCCGGCTATCGCTCAGCATGCTTCAACGATCGCCGAGTGCACTGACATCAGCGTCTTCGCTCCTAAAATAAATGACGACGGCGTTGCCCAGCCGGAGGAGTGGTTCGGGCTGGACCCGGCAGCGGGTGAGGACTCGGCAGAGGAGATCGCCTCCAGCGATGAAGGCGAAGACGACGAAGGAGAGGAAGGCGAAGACGTTGAGCTGGCCGGTGAAGTGGCCAGCCAGCCTCAGCCTGACCGTGCTTCCAGCAACGAGGCGCGTGCTAGCGCGCCCTCTGCGGGAGGCGTTGATCATGCCGAGGTTCGCCAGCCGGCCACTCCTCCAGCCGGCACTGCCGTCTCCACCGACCTGCCCGACTCGCCAGTCGCTCCCCTAGCTTAATCTGTCGTCCTTGCTTTTCCTGCTTGTTACCCTTTGAACAATTTTCATTAAACTTGCACAGTTCCACCCACTGGGGGTGTATTCGGATTATGTTGAATGCTGGCCTTTTGAAGGTCTTTTGTGTAAATATGATCGTGTGCGTGTTTGGTTTCCATTCGTGTATGCTTTTTATCCTTAGGCTGTTTCCTTTGCCGCCTTCCCCTTTTGGGAAGGCAAGTACTCGAGCTTTCTTAGATTGAAGGGAGGCGAATGGAAGCCGGCCGGCCGGCTACTCTGGTAGTCAGTCGGTGGTGGGAGAAAAACCGGCTTTTGTTATATTAGTCCGTTAGTCCCTAGCCGTTTTTCGTGTGGGCGTCCTTTCCTGCCTTTAACTCTTGTCAGCCGGACAGCCGGTTCTTCAAACTGCGACTTTTGGCAAGAGAAGGCTTGGGTGCCGGCACACTACTTGTCTAACCGCGGGTAGGACTTCTAATATAACTCCAGGCGGCCAGTCCCCGGGCCGACTAGTCGAACCCGGTGCCGGACAAAAAAAGTGAATGTAATGACAAGGTCATAAGCATAATACTCTTAATTTATAGATAAAAGATGGCAGTCCCCGAGCTCTCCTCGGGGGCCTATTGTCTCGTACTTAGTACAAAAGTTAGCGTGATACATACTGCATTTCAACTATAAAATCTTCGAAGGAGGTTGGCGTTCCATGGTCGTTCCGACTCCTTGCCGGAGTCGTCTCTCTTTCGTGCCTTCGGCTTCTGCGCGTTGATCAGGTAGTAGGAGTCATTGCCTAAAGCTCTGCTGATGACGAAGGGGCCCTCCCAAGGGGCCGAGAGCTTGTGCTGGCCGGCTGTTCGCTGGATCAGCCGGAGCTCAAGATCGCCCTCTTGGAAGGATCTTGGCTTGACCTTCCGGCTGTGGTAGCGGCGCAGGCCCTGCTGATAGATGGCGGACCGGCTGAGGGCTAACAGACGGCCTTCTTCCAGCAGGTCGACGCCGTCTTCTCGTGCTTCCTTGGCCTCCGCCTCTGTGTACATGGTTACCCGAGGCGAGTCGAACTCGATGTCAGTTGGGATGACCGCCTCGGCACCATACATGAGGAAGAAAGGAGTGAAGTCGGTTGACTTGTTTGGGGTAGTGCGCAGACTCCAAAGGACGGCCGGCAGCTCATCGAGCCAACAACCGGCCGAACGCTCCAGTGGTACGACCAGTCGGGGCTTGATGCCGGAAAGGATAAGGCCGTTGGCTCGCTCGACCTGGCCGTTTGACTGCGGGTGGGCAACGGACGCTAAGTCCAACCGGATGCCCTGCGTCGCGCAGAAACGTGCCAAGGCTCCCTTGGTGAGATTCGTGCCATTGTCGGTGATGATGCTGTGTGGCACGCCGTACCGAGTTGTTATTTCTGCGATAAATGTCACGGCAGTCGGCCCATTCAGCTTCTTGATCGGCTTTGCCTCAATCCATTTGGTGAATTTGTCCACAGCGACAAGCAGATGTGTCATGCCGCCGCGCGCCGTCTTGAATGGTCCCACCATGTCCAGTCCCCAAACGGCGAAGGGCCAAGTGAGGGGAATGGTCTTGAGTGCAGAAGCCGGCATGTGTTGCTTGGAGCTGAAGAGTTGGCACCCTTTGCAATGTTTAACTAACTCCTTGGCGTCATCCAAAGCAGTCGGCCAAAAGAAACCATGGCGGAAAGCTTTGGCGACGAGTGATCTTGAGGCCGCATGGTGGCCGCATTCTCCTTGGTGGATGTCTCTGAGGATTGCAATGCCCTTCTCTTGCTCGACGCATCGCTGGAGGACTCCAGTGACACTGCGCTTGACGAGCTCTCTGTTGACGATTGTGTATGCTCTGGCTCGGCGTTGGACTTGTCTTGCCTCTGTTTCGTCAGCCGGCAGATCTTGGTTTATTAGGAAGTTGAGGATGGACTGAGCCCGTGATGGAGCTGCGACTTCTTCTAGGGCCAACACGGCTACTACGACCAGGGCGGGCGGGCTGGGTGGTGAGATGCTGGAGTCGGCCGCCGCCTGTTGTGTTGGTGCAGCCTCCGGGCCGACTACCGCAGTCCCCGAGCCGGGTGTGGCAGTCCCCGGGTCGGGGCGTAACTACGGAAGTCCCTGAGCCGCCTGCTGATGTCCCCGAGCCGACTATCGAAGTTCCCGGGTCACCCGCTTGGTTCTTTGAGCCGGACCCGGCTGTATCGGGGTCAGGCGGCACGAAGATGGAATCGGACTCTGGAGACGGCTTGATAGACGGCTTGAGGAGGCGTTGTAGAGAGACACCGGTTGGTATTGCTTGCGGAGTGGAGCCTATTCGAGCCAGGGCATCAGTTGGCTCGTTGTCGGCTCGTGGTACGTGGAGGAACTCGCATCCTTCAAAGTACCCACTGATCTGCTGAACGAGGAAGCGGTAGCTTGCCATATTTGCGTCCTTGGCATCCCAGTCGCCGGATGATTGCTGGACCACCAAGTCCGAGTCGCCATAACATAGGATCCGGCGAATGCCGAGTTCTTTGGCAAGCTGGAGCCCGTGTATGAGCGCCTCGTACTCGGCCACGTTGTTGGAGGCGGCAAAGTGAATTTGCAGTGTGTATCTGAGCTTGTCGCCTTTGGGAGAGGTGAGGATGACGCCGGCTCCCAAGCCGGTGCGCATCTTGGACCCATCGAAGTGCATGCGCCAATGAGTGGAGTCGGGAGCTGGCGGTAGGTACTGGGTCTCGGCCTAGTCGACCAGGAAGTCGGCCAATGCTTGGGACTTGATGGCGGTGCGAGGCTGGTAGAAGATCGTGTAGGGGGCCAGCTCGATGGCCCATTTCGCCACCCGGCCGGATGCATCCCGGCTGCCTATGATCTCGGCTAGCGGGGCGGTGCATACAACCGTGATGGGGTGCTCTTGGAAGTAGGGCTTCAGCTTCTTGGCGGCGAAGTACACGCCGTAGCACATCTTTTGGTAGTGCAGGTAGTTCTGCTTCGAGGTAGACAGGACCTCGCTCAAATAGTACACCGGCCTCTGGACCGGCTGGGCTCGGCCCTCTTCTGGGCGTTGGACTACGATGACGGTGCTGACCACCCGGCTGGTTGCGGCAATGTAGAGGAGCATGGGCTCTTTCTCAGTCGACGCCGCCAGGACAAGCGGCGTGGCCAGCATCTTCTTCAGCTTGTGAAAATCTTGGTCGGCTTGGTCATTCCACTCGAAGTGAGTGGTCTTCTTCATGAGGCGGTAGAGGGGGAGAGCTTTCTCTCCGATCGGCTGATGAAGCGGTTCAGGGAGGCCAAGCATCCGGTGAACTTCTGGACGTCTCGAAGTTTGGTGGGAATCGCCATTCTCTCAATGGCCTTGATCTTTACTGGGTTGCATTCGATGCCACGTTCGGAGACCAGGAAGCTTAGGAGTTGGCCGGCTGGCACTCCAAACACGCATTTCTCGGGGTTGAGCTTGATTTGGAACCGGCGCAGGTTCTCAAATGTTTCCTTGAGGTCTTCCAGCAAGGTGCCGCGCTTCTCCGTCTTCACCACAATGTCGTCTACGTAGATGTGGGCATTTCTGCCGAGCTGCTTGAGGAGGCACTTCTGCATGCAACGCTGAAAAGTGGCACCGGCATTTCTTAAGCCGAATGTCATAGTCAGGTAGCAGAAGGCTCCGAATGGCGTGATGAAGGCGGTCTTCAGGCGGTCTTCCGGATCTAACTTTATCTGGTGGTATCCTGAGTAAGCATCCAAGAAACTCAACAGCTCGCATCCGGCCGTGGAGTCTATCACCTGATCAATCCTCGGCAGGGCAAAGGGATCTTTGGGGCAGGCCTTGTTGAGGCTCATGTAGTCTATGCACATGCGCCACTTGTTGTTCTTCTTTAGCACGAGGACCGGGTTGTCGAGCCACTCTGGAAAGAAAACTTCCATAATGAAGCCGGCTGCCAGAACCCGGGCTATCTCTTCTCCTACAATCCTTCTTTTCTCCTCCGACAGTCGGCGGAGGGGTTGTTTGACTGGTTTTGCGTCTTCTCGGACGTGTAGCTTGTGCTCGGCGAATTCCTTCGGAACACCCGACATGTCCTTGGGGGACCATGCAAAGATGTCCCGATTCTCACGGAGGAAATCGGCGAGCTCGCCTTCCTATTTGCTGTTTAGGTTTGCCCCGATGACGGCAAACCTCTCTGGGTGCTCGGGGTCAAGAGGTATCTTCTTCGTCTCCTTGGCCGGCTGGAAAGATCCTTGGGCATCATACTCCTTGGGATCGGGGGACAAGGTCGACTGTTTGACGGCCATGGCCACAACTCGGTCCAACATCTTCTTTTCTTCGGCAATCACAAGGGACTTGGCCAGCCGGCTGCTGGCTGCTGCGCACTCGGAAGATTTCTTGTAATCGCCGGCTATGGTGATGACGCCCTTGGTGCTCGGCATCTTCATTTTGAGGTAAGCATAGTGGGGAACAGCCATGAACCTGGCCAAGGCAGGTCGGCCAAGCAATGCATGGTAGGGGCTCTCCAGGTCCACCACTTCAAACTAGATCGCTTCCCGGCGGAAATGCTCCTTGTCCCCAAAAAGTACGTCAATCTTGATCTTGCCAATGGGGGCGCAGGACAGGCCGGGTACGATGCCATGGAACACAGTTCGAGTAGGTATGAGTTGCTTCGTCTTGACGTTCAGCTTCTCCAGGGTGTCACGGTACAGGATGTTGATGCTGCTCCCGCCGTCTATCAGCACGCGGGAGAAACGGGCGGCGCGTCTATCCGTTGCAAGGGTGGCATCCAAAACCAACGCATAAGAGCCGGGAGATGGCATCACCTCTGGGTGGTCGGCCCGGCTCCAGCTGATAGGTTTTTCTGACCAGTGCATGTGCTCGGCAGGGTTGGCAGCGACCATGCTGACTTCCTGGTGCTCTCGGCGTTTGCTGCGCCGGTCTTCGGGCTGGCTTGTAAAGACGATATAAGCGGCATGCTCGTCGGGGAACTCATCGTGCACGGCTCCGACTGCAGGCCGAGCGGTCGGCGGCGGCGGAACCGGAGGCGACGGACCAGCAGGCGGAGGCGGCGCGAACCCTTCGCCTTTGGAGATTCGGGTGAGCCAGTGGCACTTCCGGGTTGTGTGGTTGGACGGCTTCGCACCGCTGTGGAACTTGCATGGGGCGTCGAGAGTTTGCTCGTAGGAGAAGGCCGGCTGCCAAGCCGGCTTGCCACCCCTCTGCTTCTTGGGTGCGGGCCGCCCTTCGGGCTGCTCGTCTTCAACTGTGGCCACCTGCCGACTGGTGGAGGGCGGCACGGGGCCCTTGAGCTTGTGGTCGTTCTGGTGTGGGCGTCGGCCGGAGTCCCCAGCCGGCGTCTTGGGCGCCGGGTTGAGTACTTTCCCGGACGCGTCTACCCGGAGCTCGGTCTTCATTGAGGAGTCGGCGGTGGCGTACTTGTCCGCTATGTCCAGAAGCTCGTCGAGGGTAGTCGGCTCGTCGCAGAGAAGCTTGTGCTCGAGGAGGGTGCCTTCTCGGCACCCGGCAGTGAAGTATTCTATGGCTTGCACCTCGTGCACCCCTCCACAAGAGTTGTGGAGCTCGGCCCAACGCGTGAGGTAGTTGCGAGTGGACTCGGCGGGGCCTTGTACACACAAGGAGAGCTGTCTGGTCTTGGGAGCCCGCTTGTAGGTGCTGGTGAAGTTGCGGACGAAGGCTTCTGTGAAGTCTAGCCAGCTGTTGATGCTGTATGGCTTGAGGCTGTTGAGCCAGGTCCGCGTCGTGCCTTGCAGCATGAGGGGCACGTACTTCACGGCAATGCGCCTGTTGCCGTTTGCTATACTAACCGCCATGGAGTAGTCGATCAACCAATCTTCCGGCTTCACGGAGCCGTTGTACTTGGGCGTGTCTCTTGGGAGCGAGAACCCTTGGGGGAAAGGCTCGTCGTGGATGCGGGGGCCGAAGCAAGGCGGGCCGACATCATCTTCTTCTTCCAGCGCCAGGGATCGCGCTAGGCGGTCGATCCGATGGCGGGCGTCGTTCTCGCCGACCCCTTCGCGGCCGCCTAGTCGGCCGCTGAGAGTCGGATGCACAACAGGCGGTGGGGTGGGATATCTCTCCCCACGGGGCCGAGGCCGAGGCGGGTTGCCCCGCCACTCCGTGGCCCGGGGATGGCCTTCTGCGTCTCGCTCGATGGAGATTCGGGTTCGGCTTCGGCTGGCAGCCGGCTCTTTCTCGTGTCGCGCGCGGGTTTTACCCGCAGTTGGCGTCCGGGACGTCGCGCCGCGATCTCGGCGCGGGGGAGGGCTTTCCGCGTGGGCGTCGACTTTGTGCCGCTGCGCGGCCGCATCGATTAGCTGCTGGATGCGTCTGGTCATGTGGGGGAGTTCTTCGGCCCCCAATCTGTCTAGCTCGTCTACGGCCGCCTGGGCGGCACGCAGGTTCTCGAGTGGAGTGGCGTAGACTGGGAGGTCGACTCCTAGCGTGTCGGCGACGACAGCGCCGCGCTGTCTGACAACGCCGGCCCGGCTGGGCCTGCCTGGGGGCGGCGTGCCAAAGGCGGCGCGGTCGGCTTCGCGCCGGTGGGCCTCAGTGAGGCATCTCATGGAAGCCAACTTCCGGCCCTCCGCGAGGAGGGCGAGGCGGCGAGCCTCCAGTGCTTCGGCATCGGCATCGGCCGGGAGGGGGATGGACAAGTCGTGGACCGCCGCATGCGGGGCGTCGTGGGCGCTCTCGTCAGAAGCGTCGCCGTGGCCGATGACCATCACCTCGGTGGTGACTGCGTCGCAGCCATCGGCCCGGGGAAGCGGGTCGTTGTAGATCGTGACGTCGGTGGGGAAAGTGTCGAGTGAGGACGTGTCGGAGACGACAGGCATCGGATCGGTGGAGCCAAACAACTCCAAGTCCACAGTAGGCTCGCCGAAGACGCGGAGCTGGCCGAGGAGGTTGACGAGGTGGTCGGTGCCCGTGTTAGAGGCGAGCTCGTCGGAGATGAGGGTCTTGTCAAGGAGATCGGCGAGGTCGCTCGCTGCGCAGACGTTGGTGACGCCTTGCAGCGCATCGTGGCAAGCGCCATCGGGCATGCCGGGCAGGCTACGCTCGCTGGGGAGGAAGAGGGTTCCCGTCCAGAACAGGTCTCTGGGCGACGGTGCACCTGGCCCCACGGTGGGCGCCAAATGTCGGGTGGTATGTGCGACATATGCCAACGGGTGGCTTATCATTGTGGGAGCCAGTAAGACGTCGCCGGTGCCTGGAAACGGGATGAGGCGAAGACATGCACGCCGGCGAATCTTACCCAGCTTCGGGGCTCTCCGTGGAGATAACACCCCTACTGCTGCTCTGCGGGGTCTCCGCATGATCACTAGATGAACAAGTAGCTACACGATGCTCCTTGAGCTGTTTGTGAGAAGAAGAAGAAGAAGAGCACGGCTAGCCCTTCTCCCCTCTCTATGTGGTGTCTAGAACTAGCTTGGATCAACCCTTTGCATGGGTGTCCCGGGGGGTTTATATAGGCCTACCCCCCGGGGGTACAATGGTAATCCGGCTAGGCATGGGGCCCAGCCGTCTGTGTCTACACTCGCCGGCTTCTGCGCCGGCTGCTGGGGCCCGTCGGCTGGTGGGTCCCGCCGGCTGCCGGCTCCTTGGTCGACAGGCAGGTCCCACTGTCCAGGGCCTTGTTGGTGGCTGGTTACTGTTGCTCAATCCTGGTGACGAGGGCTTCGCCGAGGTGGGCGTGGCTACAGTGCCGCCGTCCGGCGGGTGATCGATGTAGCCTCACCGCGTCTTGTCTCCTTAATGGGGTGTCTCCTTCGAGGGAGGTGGCAAGCCGGCTATGGAGAGCCGGCTTTGTCTTGGGCCGACTGGGGGAGGCCTGGCCGCCTTCGGGTGTCTCTCTGCCCGAAGGGGCCCACCGCCCGTGGGCCGCACTGGCAGCCCATCGTGGATGACATCAGGGTCAACGTGGCAACAGTGCTGCGCCGGACGGGCCATGGCCACCCGTACGGCGCACTGTGCCAGGCGTGCTCCGGGATTCGGGGGTGGTAGGCTTTACTGTAGCCACGCCTCGTCACATCGCCGTTATGTGGATGCAGACTTCGAGGGTACGATCTTGACCACTTTGTGGGAGCCGGCTTCTTGGAGTCGGCCTTCTCGCGGCCGGCTTCTCGGAGCCGGCCCTCCCGCGGCTTTCTTCATGAGGGCTAAAGTCGGGTCGCCTTCCGATAGCCGTCCTGGGAGACAGCCGGCAAGGGGAAGGCGGCCCCACGTCTTGGATTCTTGAGGGCCGGATCGGCTCGTAATTTTTCAGAAGAACCAAGGGGTGCCGGCTAGGCTACCCGTGGTCATTTACTTCGAAAGTTGCCGATGTCCGTGTGTTCAACTACATTAAAGATGACCCCTCCTTCTTGCCAGAGCAACCAGGCAAGCCCCCCCCCTTGATCAACCCGATATCGCCTATTCTTCTCTCTACTGCTTGCATTAGAGTAGTGTAGCATGTCACTGTTTTCCGATAATCCTATTCTAATGCATAGCTTGTCTTTGCTACTACTGCTGTTACCTTTACATGCAATCATAAATGCTTAGTATAGGATGCTAGTATTCCATCAGTGGCCCTACATTCTTGTCCGTCTGCCATGTTATACTATCGGGCCGTGATCATTGGGGAGGTGATCACGGGTATATACTTATACATAATATATGATACTTGTGGTGACTAAAGACGGGTCGGCTCGAAGAGTACCCGCGAGTGATTCACGGATTGGGTCTGAAAGGACGTTTGTCCCGACGGCCCTCTGAGTGGATCTTTGTGGCGGAGCGACAGGGTAGGTTGAGACCACCTAGGAGAGAGGTGGGCCTGGCCCTGGTCGACGTCCGTGGTTATTTCAAAATAACACGCTTAACGAGATCTGGGTATTTGATCTGAGTCCGTCCATTGGCCTATACGCACTAACCAACTACGCAGGAACAATTATGGGCACTCTACGTTGTGGTATCAGCCGAAGCCTTCTTGACGTCACCGACTGAGCGGCACGCGCCGGGTTGGACTGGAACGCCTGCTCTTGTATAAGGGAGGCTAGGTTTGCTCGCCGGCCGCGTACGCAACATGCAGGTGTGCAATGGGCGATGGGCCCAGACCCCTGCGCCATAGGATTTAGACCGGCATGCTGACCTCTCTGTTGTGCCTAGGTAGGGCTGCGACATGTTGATCTTTCGAGGCCGGGCATGACCCGGAAAAGTGTGTCCGAACAAAGGGGATCGAGCGTGCTGGGAAATGTGGTGCACCCCTGCAGGGAAGTTGATCTATTCGAATAGCCGTGTCCCTCGATACAAGGACGACCCAGAGTTGTACCTCGACCTTATGACAACTAGAACCGGATACTTAATAAAACACACACTTTCAAGTGTTGGATACAACCCGGTGATCGCTCTCTAACAGGGCGACGAGGAGAGGATCGCTGGGTAGGATTATGCTATACGATGATACTTGGTGAACTTACCATCTACTCTCTTCTACATGCTGCAAGATGGAGGCTGCCAGAAGCATAGTCTTCGACATGACTAGCTATCCCCCTCTTATTCTGGCATTCTGCAGTTCAGTCCACCGATATTGCCCCTTTTACATTGATACCCATGCATATGTAGTGTAGATCCTTGCTTGCGAGTACTTTGGATGAGTACTCACGGTTGCTTTGCTCCCCCTTTTTCCGCATTTACTTTCTTCCTGGTTGTCGCAACCAGATGTTGGAGCCCAGGAGCCAGACGCCACCGTCGACGACGACTCCTACTACACCAGAGGTGCCTACTACTACATGCAGGCCGCTGACGACGACTAGGAGTAGTTAGGAGGATCCCAGGCAGGAGGCCTGCGCCTCTTTCGATCTGTATCCCAGTTTGTGCTAGCCTTCTTAAGGCAAACTTGTTTAACTTATGTCTGCACTCAGATAGTGTTGCTTCTGCTGACTCGTCTATGATCGAGCTCTTGTATTCGAGCCCTCGAGGCCCCTGGCTTGTAATATGATGCTTGTATGACTTATTTTATTTTTAGAGTTGTGTTGTGATATCTTCCCGCGAGTCGCTGATCTTGGTCGTACACATTTGCGTGCATGATTAGTGTACGGTCAAATCAGGGGCATCATAGGATGACTATATTCGGACACCGCATGAGTTCCGGGGGTCACCAAATATATATCGGAGTGCCGGAAGGGTTAACGGAACCACCGGAGAAGTAATGGGCCTTATTGGGCCTAGGGGAGAGAGAGGGGCTGCCAAGGGCTCCCCCCCCCATGGGCCTAGTCTGAATTGGACTAGGGGGAGGGGCGATGCCCCCTCCTTCATTCTCTTCCCTCCCTCCCCTCCTTCCTTCTTCTCCTAGTAGGACTAGGAAAGGGGGGAGTCCTACTCCTACTAGGAGGAGGATTCCTCCCCCCTTGGCGTGCCTATGAAGGCCGGCCGGCCTCCCCCTTGCTCCTTTATATACGGGGGCAGGGGGGCACCCTAGAACACACAAGTTGATTGTTTAGCCGTGTGCGGTGCCCCCCTCCATGGAATTCCACCTTGGTCATATCATTGTAGTGCTTAGGCGAAGCCCTGTGTCGGTAACTTCATCATCACCGTCATCATGCCGTCGTGCTGACGAAACTCTCCCTCGGCCTCAACTGGATCAAGAGTAAGAGGGACGTCACCGAGCTGAACGTGTGCAGATCACGGAGGTGCCGTGCGTTCGGTACTTGATCGGTTGGATCGCGAAGACGTTCGACTACATCAACCCCATTTCATAATGCTTCCGCTTTCGGTCTACGAGGGTACGTAGACATACTCTTCCCCTCTCGTTGCTATGCATCTCCTAGATAGATCTTGCGTGATCGTAGGAATTTTTTTGAAATACAGCGTTCCCCAACATCTTCTCCTTGCGTTAGTTTTCTAGGGGTATTTCCTAGTCGTGAAAAGAATCTGGTTACCATATAGGGAGGAAGTGTTTGAGGAAAAAAACCGTGGGTTGGAAACCGTCTGCAGGTTGTGGCATGTACCCATGTGAACCAGTAGTAATCCAATGCCCTGTGGAACTTGATTGCCAACTGATGGTGGCTTTCATGACAGGACCTTCCATTAGTCACTTCGAGATCACCAGAGTGTGTCCGAGAACCGAAGCGTGCAATAGAACGGGGTATCCGACCATGGAGGCCCAACCCCTATTGTCAGAACTGGCGACAAGAGTTGGGATCGCAATAGAGTCTGCCCTAACCGACGACATGTTTGAAGTACTGGTACGGCGTTTGAAGTGCGCAACTTCCCCTCTGGCCTTTGTTGGGAAATTATTCCATCATAGCATTTTATAAGGAACTCCCTCAATAAATACTGAAAAACCAACGTGGACTTCTCTTCGTGAATCTCGTGATGGAGCTCCACCACACAATCCACGTATACGATTTCTTTTGGATTGTGCCGCCATTACCCTCGAACTACCATGCTGCCCACCGAATGGGAAAGCTCGTTCGATCGAATGATTATCCTAGGCTTCTTGGGAAAAAAAGGGGAGGCGACAGTTTTCATGTAATATCAGAAAAACTAGGGCTACCCGACGCATAACCTTATGGCTCAACAACATGCTCAACCGAACTGAAGGGTCATCCACTCCTGAAATCGCACTGAGCCAAACACCCCAGGAATGAAGTTTTGACATCATCAGTAAGGCTGAGAACAACAGATTTGTAAGATTAGGGCGAGTATAGCCTATTTTAACGATATTTCACTATTCTAAGGTCGCACGGTGCTACTTGAGACAAAGGAGAGTTTCTACAATAACCCTACCCCCTATAGTGCCCATGCCAGGAAGGACGTTTCTATAACGTGGGTAATGAAAGCACTATCTGCCGCATCGTACTGTCGCGTTCCGTGCTCGATGCTTTCGACAAAGAGGAGGGATATGAGATTCTGATCGTGACATTCCAAGATAATGAATGAGATCATGGAAGGCGAGAAACCTTTTAGCAAACACTCCTTAAGATGCAGAAAATGGGACGTGTCGAGTGAAACTACAAGTAGAAAAAGCATTCAGTTGAAATGATAATGTCCAAGATGTATATCTCATGTCTCAAACCATGGATTATGGTGGTATTTTGGGGAACCATAAATACAGTCACCATACTAGTTCTTTTGAGCTTGTAGTTTAACAAGACGGTTTCACTCCATATCTGGGAACGAGTGTTCTTGGCATACGGGAACGTATCTGGTGCACCAAGGCAATTGGTGCTACCGGTGCACCGGACCTCGTTGCACATTCAAAAATGTTCAAAAAAATCTGGAAAAAAATTAGTGTATTGATACAACATCAATGTATCTTTTCACAAAAATTTAAACCAAAAATCAAAACAATGGTCAAGATACAAAAATGACAAATTTGACATCAATGTGCTAATGGGCCAAAACTGAAGCCCAACTTGTGTTATGTATTATTCAGTGTCAAATTTGTTATTTTTTATCTCGAGCAATGTTTCGAATATTGATCTAAATTTTTGTGACAACATACATTTATGTTGTGTCAATGCACTAATTTTTCCAATTTTTTTTGAACATTTTTGAATGTGCAACGGACGACTGGTGCATCGGTAGCACCAATTGCCTTGGTACACCAAATACATCCCCCTTGGCATACACTTGCATGAATCTATGGATTAACACATAAATAACTTTTTAATAGGAAGTACTTGGCTTTTTCAACACCCTGAGTATCTGATCTCGATGCCAAGGAGGTGTTAAGGTGCTTGTTGATTAGGCGTTGACCAGGGCAAGGTCCGCACTAACAGTGTGAGACCCATCGTCGGCCCGCACTATCTTGATGATGAAGGAGTTCTTCTGCTTGGCCAGCCTTACCAACAGCCCTGGATCCATGAACGTTGGCTGCAACATGGCCCCGGGTCTCGAGACAGCAAGCTGGTGTCCGCTAGCTCCCCAAAGGTTGCTAGCTTCCTCTGTCCGGGCGCACTCGTGAGTAAGAGCATAAATCTCCACTACGGTGTGCGCCCAATGAGCCACCATCGCCTCGCGGACCCGGGCACTACATATGTTGAGGTAGAAGGCCGTGATGATGGAGGCAGTGGGCAGTCCTTCAATCTCGTCCTCCACTTGACGAAAGCGCCACATGTGCTCCTGAAGTTGCTCGCCTGGCTTCTTCTTAAGGTATTGAAGTGAAATGTAGGTAGGGCGAGCCACTGTGAGATCCTTTCCCCAACGAGGGATCTTGGCGGCAGTCGCTCGGGGGCACCGCCTCCCTGCCTTCGGGGGTGAACCGCACAGTCCTGGGGTTGCCAAATGTGGGGTCCTTTCGAATGCAAGGCGGGGCGCCCTCCTTTCGCTGGCAAGGATGAAGATTTTGTGGATGCCCAGTGTGCGGGGCCGCAACTTTAGGCAACCAAAATTCTAAAAAAACTTTAGGCAATTGTACTTTGGTCATCCTCACCTCACGATGAAGAAGCTGATGACGATGAAGATGGATCTAGCGTCAAGAGAGACGTCGGCAACTTTATTGATGTAGATCTGCACGAGCGCCCCCTGCATGGCGTGCCAGATGTCGAGTGGCATGTGCAGAACACACGTGTGACACCCTGGACGGATGACATACTTTTGCTAGTTCGGGGATGGGGCGCGAAGGTGAGGACCTACACTACTAAACTATACGAAATGGACACGATGATTTACCCAGGTTCGGGCCGCATGGTTGTGTAGTACCCTACTCCTGCCTTTTGTGTGTTTCATAGGTGTATTAGAGCTACAAGTCCTTCCCGGGAATGGGAAGCGTAGTGTGCTCCTACTGATTATCTAATAAGTGTCCAACCTTGTTCTACTTGATCTTCTTCTACTCATCGTGTTCCTCTTTTTCCTCTCCTCTGGTATGGCCCTCCTTTTATATTCCAAGGGATACCACAATGGCTTTGAGGCTAAGGAAGTGGTCTAGGTCCAACCAGGTAGGTGAGTACATTAAAAGATGCTCAGGTGGTAGGGCAACAAGTATCGTAGCATCATCCGCATAAAGAGATGCTCGGGTGGTAGGGCTCTTCCGCCAATTGGGTGGAGCTTTCCTTGCCAAGTGGTCGTGGCGAGGATGTGGTGAAGCGGGTCAATGGCGAGAACAAAGAGCAGCGGCGATAGGGGGTCTCCCTACCGCAGCCCCTTGCCATGATTAATAGGATCACCCGCCAATCCGTTGAGCAACACTCGAGGGAAGCCGTTGTGACGGAGCATGTCCATGAGGAAGTCCCACCTAACCGAGTCAAATGCCTTTTTGATGTCAAGCTCGAAGAGCAAGGTTGGCTTCTTGTTGCAATGTAGGCGTTGAGCAAGATTCTAAACATACAAGAAATTACAATGGATGTTTCTCTTGTGGAAATTTTCATGATGGAGGTAAAATGCCATTGGACGATGGTCTTCTTGTGCTCATGATTGGTAACCCATCCTTGGACATGCTTGAGATGGAGGATATTTTTTTCCTTCCCCGATGGTTGATGCGGAGATGAAAATATTTTGTGTTCGCATATCCCTCTTTGAGACTGGTGATCCTCGAGCACTGTCGCTTGCGAGCTCTCTCCATTGTCGCTAAGCCAATCACCCTTGTTTTTAGCATTTTCCTTAGGTCCCTCTCATCCGCAGAGAGCACTTGAGTTTCTTGGGCCGTATCGAGGCGAAGAATGACCTCCAAGGCCATGTGGAGCTGAACCTTGGAGTTAGAGAAGATGGACCTACTCCAAGCACGAAGCCGTTGACCAGTATTCTTAAGTTCGTAAACAACTGGCAAGGATCAGAGCGGTTGCAAGGCCCGCTCCACGCCTTTTGCACTACCGGTATGAACCCAGGCATCTTGGTCCAGAAATTTTCAAAGCGGGAGATTTGGGTCGGAGAGGGCCATCTTCGTTCGCCAAGAGCAGAGGACAATGATCGAAAAGGGAGGATGACAATGCATGAAGAATGTGGTTTGCGAAAGCAAGGTCCTAGTCCTCATTACAGAAGAAAGAATCAAATTTACAAAAAGTTGGATGGGGCCGCTCGTTGCTCCTAGTGAATTTGCGGGTTTTGTAGGTGAATCTCCTTGATCTCATAAGAATTCAGGGCTGCTCGGAATCTAGTGATGCAGCTATGATCCGCATTCGGCTTATTTTTATCTTGGGCACAGCGGATCTGATTAAAATCACCGTTGACAAGCCACGTCACCTCTTCAGTCGGCTTCTCATGAATAAGCTCCTCGAATAAAGAATATTTCAGGTTTGAGCGCATCGGTCCGTAGATCTTGAAGGTGAGGTTGGAGGTAATAAGAGTGATCACTTGTCACTGAAGGTGAGGTTGGAGGAAATAAGAGTGATTACTTGTCACGTGGCCCTGACTTTGTGGGGCCTGGACGCCAGGTTCGCTGTCCAAACACAGTCAATCGACCAGTTAGTGCTCTTGGCAACTCGCTTACTGAATCGGTGTTTTCGGCAAACTTCTATGAAAACGATGGTTTTCCGCACTGTCCAACACAACTGCGGTGGTTTTTGACAATTTTACTTGTTTCCATCGTAAGTTGGTGCTTGATTTCCACCTGATATTCTCTCCGGTCACTGCCATGATGCCACCGCCAGCCCCGTGCTGCCTGAATGTGACCCACCCAAAAAGGAAACGAGACAGTGGTAACATCACAAGCACCCGGAGTAATGGCAAGTGCCAGCGATAACCAGGCATGTTTATGGATTTGATCTGGCAAATGTACCAGGACCTGAAAGCGAGCCCTGTCACCCCCATCAATAGCACATGCAACTTAAATACTAGGCCGCTGCCATCGCTCATCATGGAAGCATGATATGATGGCGAAGACGACGTTTGTCTTTCATTTTTCTTTAACAAGTAAAAATCTGCTCTGAATAAGAGACGAGAGAGCCATACATGCACTAGGCTCTTCTTCCTGTGCCGATGGTTGATTCTCCAATCAGGGGAGTTTCTAAGCATCCATCTGAGCATTTGTTCAAATGGCAAACAAAACCCTGTCTGATTCCCCCCTCCCAAGTCAATGTTCCCAGAGTAATAGATACAGAAGCAGCTAAAAAGCTAAGCAACGAGAAGAAATCTTCACTGCGGAATTCTAATCATCCTTGAGGGCATCTGTCTATCCACGGCAACGGGGGCCACAGCCAATGCACGCGCCATTTCCCATCAGTGCTAGACGAGAACCCAACCTTGAACCACTCATGATGAACAGGTGAGTCTTAGGGCTGTTTGCCGTTGGGCCTTGGAGACTGGCGGTACGGAGAAGCGTGCGGACCATACGAGAGGCTCCTCATTGGCTGCACTCCGTTCCGTGCAAAGGTGCTCTGTGCCTTCATGCTTTGGCTACCATTTGGGTTGCCAAGGCTTGCAGCACGCTCTTGGCGCATGGACTGGAAGAAGTAGGAGGAGCTAGCCATGTCTTTCAGGTTTGGAAGAGGCTTGAGAACTTCCACCACTTGGCTCATGAGAGGCCTAGCCTTGGGATCCCGGCTAAGGCAAGCATGTGCCAGCTGAGCCGTCTTCTGAGCGCCTTTTATGGAGAAATTTCCCTCTAGACGGGGATCTACGAGCCTATAGAATCGCCTTCTTTCTCCAAGATAAGGGCGTGCCCATTCAACCAGATTGTGCTCCCCGTTTGGCCTGTTCTTGTCCATTGACCTTCTGCCCGACATCATCTCTAGTAGCACCACTCCAAAACTGTATACATCGCTCTTTGATGTCAGGTGACCTGAGCAAGAGATGAACTTATAAGCAGTAGAACATGCGAGGGAATTCAACAAGCTACACGAACCGAATAAAAGAATGAGTGGTAACTTGTCTATTTTCTAGGAGATTCATTCAGCTTAGTTGACCCAAAATGGGCAAGATTATCTTGAGCCTGTGAAATTATAATCATATTTCTGACTACCTCAGAGCGGAATGAATTCAGACGAACAGCTGTTGCACAACCCACAGCAGCACATGGACTGCCTAAAATAGCCGTAATCACCTAAATTATTATGTTATGCAATAATAGCATCCACATAAATGCGAAGGTGGCCAGAAAGGTGCAGGCCCTAAAACACTCCACACACACACCATCCTTGTACACAGTCATTATAATATAGTTGCTAGGTTATAAGCCTATCAATGTACCTATCACCTATCAAAGGAAACATAATGCATTGTTTGTCGGATAAGTATGTATGAACTTCAGTCTATCTAGCATACATTGAATGATTGAAGTATAGGACACACTAGCAGTAACTGGACAGAACAATAAGGATAACATCATGCAAGATTTGCTCCAATTTTCAGGACAAGTTGAGCAGTAGTATGATGCAGGACAACAACTGATCGACTCACCTGTCATAACATACTCAGGAGCTGCATATCCATATGTTCCCATGACCCGAGTAGAGACATGTGTCTTATCACCCTCAGGGCCATCTTTCGCAAGTCCAAAATCAGAGAGTTTTGCATTGTATTCCTGGAAATAAATGTATAAGAAATGGGCAAATGTAATAGTCTGAATGATCATGGATTATCGGTTCTCAGTATAGTTGCATACCGCATCCAAAAGAATATTTGAAGTTTTGAAATCCCGATATATCACTGGCCTTTCAGCTTCTTCGTGAAGAAATGCAAGGCCTTTTGCAGCACCAAGTGCAATTTTCATTCTGATAGCCCATGGGAGCGGAAATGACCCTATTTAGTACAATTATTCAAGACAGTTATTGGACGAATACAAGACACTACAGAATATAGTTGTAATAAAACTACTCCCTCCGATTCAAATTAATTGACGCAGCTCTAGTACAAAATTGTACTAGAGCTGCATCAATTAATTTGGATCGGAGGGAGTAACAAATTTAGGTTTCGTCAAATTTAGCACACAAGCAGAATTTTAGCAATGGAATAAAAAGTTAGTAGTAGCAAACAATAAGTAACGAATAATACCTACGAGTCGCATTCGACCAAGAGTCTAAGAGTAGAAGAGAAATATGCCATGTATTAATTATTTCAACAAGGGTAGATGTCCTGACAGAGTGAAAGTCTGCATCATATGTTATATCTGACTAAGAGTAAAACAAAATAACACTTACTCCTGAAAAGATGATTCTCCAAACTTCCGCGGGGCATAAATTCGTATGCTAGCAACCGTTGGTCATCTTCAATGCAGTAACCAACCAATTTCACTAGGTGTGGATGTTGAAGGTTTCCAAGGAAATCAACTTCTGCCTGAGAACACATAATGATAGTTTACTTAATGAAGCAGTTAAAGCTAATACCATAATGTTTCGTGTGCTGCATACCAAAGAAAGTAAAAACATACCACCCACTCCTTATGCCCCTGAAGCCCATCATGGTTGAGTGTCTTGACAGCAACAGTTAATCCTGTGCCAGGTTTCATCGGAGCAGTTCCATTCTCTTCAATCCAACCTTTAAAGACACAACCAAAACCTCCCTCACCAAGAAGACTCTCAGGTCGAAAGTTTCTGGTGGCGCACTTAAGTTCATTGAACGTAAATCTACGCAGTTGGGCTGCTAGTTTAAGTTCTTCTCCAACTATGGAAGAAGGCGAGATGCTTCCAGTGTTGCTGGATGTTGTCGAACCAGATGCGGCTGGTGGAGCTGATTGATCCCAACAACTATGATTTACCTTTTTGCTCTCTGCACAGTAGACATTAACCATTAGGAGATCAATGCCTGATATAATTGAAATTTGACAAAGGTAGTGCCACAGAAATATGTGAATCCTTGCTTCTGAGTAAAACATCAGAAGCTGCAAAACAATAGCAAATGTGATAGCAAAAAATTTATGGGACTAAACAACAAGGCTGACAGTCTCTCTTATAAAGTAAAAAATACTACCACTAACTGTAAGATGGTCAACATTTTTTTCTCAAATAGGCAGAAGAGCTACGTATCATTGCATTAAGAAGGAAAAACACAATCCAACAAACACACACACCCCTACAGGATACAACACAAGCGCGCCACTGACTGAAAAACTACCTCGACCAGGACACTACTAGGTGGCCCACAGCAAGCTGCGCCAAACCGCAAGAAACAACAGGTGCCTCTAGCTCCCGCAAAATTGTTAACAGGCCCATATGGTAAGCAGGTGCAGCGTGTGCGATGACACAGGGCCCCTAAAATTTTGAGGCCTCAAAAATTATCTTAAATGACAATTAATAGTATTAATCAAGAGAATATCTAAGCAACGCTTCATCTCCTGTGCAACATTCCAACTTCCAAACGCCGACCAGTTCCAAGGCCAGCCAGTACACAAGCACACGCCTTTCTCTTGACCTCTCTCTCCATTTAAATCACAATTAATAGTATAAATCACCGCTCAGTTTCCACTAAAAAGATCACCGATAACTTTTTTTAAGGAAAATCTCCGGTGCATCATACTAGGAACTAGCACAACCTATATATTCAGCTATTCTTCTCCAGTTTTTCCGTTATCTTTGAAACAATTATTGGGAAGATTATGTTTATAGTATGATAAAATAAGTAATAATATTCGTAACTAGGATTTTCCATAAAAGGGCCTTATTTCATACTCCCCCCGTCCCACAATATAAGACTAGCTTGCAGAAACATCTTATATTATGGGACGGAGGGAGTACTATTTTGCACTGGCCCCCAGATTCTCGTGTACGGCCCTGATGGTCAACATGACTTATATATTTCTACTTCTTTAATGTGGATCAGGTATGAGGCCATGTGTAAGTCTATGGAATTAAAATCCAATTCTGCACCAAACATGACGGTATGTCCAGAGTTTATACAGCAGATGACTTTGTGGGGTCATACATTTTAGAAAGGTGGAAATGTTTTGGGTGCAACTCAACTGAATCAAATAGTCTGCTTGAACATAAGATATAAGTTTTCTCACTGAAGTAAACTTTAAATGCTAAAGGTATAACACTAATAACACAAAATGCTTTATAAGAAAATAGAGCGTGTGACAATTTGAAGTGACTTGATACAAAAATTATGACATAACCATCAATTACAGGCACCCTTTATATTTTAGTTTTGTCCATAGACCATAACTATAACTAGTGTTTCCTGCTTGAGCATTTCACTTGACACTCCCTTTGGACATATCCGTTTGTTATTCTGAAGCATGCATAAATGGAACCCTAAATGTTAAATCTCGGAACAAAAGTTGCCTTCTGTACTTAATTACAGAGAAATATCAAATATGCATAATGCCACATGGCCAAACGGTAATTAATTGTATGCGTCTACAAGCGTATAGACAAAAACAGACAAACATTGAATTTAACAACATTTAGGCGTCCCTTCAGTTCCTCCTAATCAGTTATCACCACTCCTGCAGCAACAAAACATCACCTTGCATTTTACCTGAGGTACTCCTGCTTCAACCACTACAGAGTCCCCTATTACCAGCAACCCGCAAACTTACCCCGACAAGTGCAAGCCACGCACTTTTATACTAACAATTTAACAGCAGGCTCCCGAAATTGTCGCTGGAGCAGCAGCCCATCACGGATACGGCTCGATCTTAGCGAACCAAAGCGAGACGACGTGGGATTTTTGACAAAATCGAACGGCCAAAAGCGGCGAGAACTGAAGATCCAACGGCTGTCAACGCTAATAGCCTGAGATGGATGGAAAGTTGCACGGTTTTAATGCCTCTAAATATGCATAACCACATGGCCAAACGGTAATTAATTGTATTGCGTCTAAAAGCGTATGGACAAAAATAGACAAGCATTGAATTTAACGACATTTGGGCGTCCCTTCAGCTCCTCCTAATCAGTAATCACCACTCCTGCAGCAACAAAACATCACCTTGCATTTTACCTGAGGTACTCCTGCTTCAACCACTACAAAATCCCCTATTACCAGCAACCCGCAAACTTAACCCCACAAGTGTAAGCCCCGCCCTTTTATACTAGCAATTTAACAGCAGGCTCCCCAAATTGTCCCTGGAGCAGCAGCCCATCACGGATACCGCTCGACCTTAGCAAACCAAAGCGAGGCGACGTGGGATTTTTGACAAAATCGGATGGCCAAAAGCAACGAGAACTGAAGATCCAGCGGCTGTCAACGCTAATAGCCTGAGATGGATGGAAAGTTGCACAGTTTTAATGTCTCTAGATGGGTAATGGCAGCACTCCGACATGGCACAACATTCAGTTTACATCAACTCATGTACCACTGTGTGTAAATTAAACAGAAACATCTCATCTCATGCCACCCCACACCATACCAACCACTCTTAAATGATCCTACCACCCACCAGAGCACACCAACACATCCAATTTCATCATAGAACGCTCCCATCGCCATCAACTTAACTTCAAGAGATATAGAATAAAAAAGTTCAGGCCTCTGTCATCTCGAGTGCTAAAACACAAGACACACAGCACCCGGGCAACCAATCAAACATACGGACGAGCATCAGGCATGGACAGACGCGAAGGCGTAGGCTGCTGCTAGTGCTGGAGAGCAGGGAAGCAGACCAGAAAGTGAACGCGATGTCTAGGAGGAGTGAGAGCATTTTACCGCCGCCGTTGGCGCAGGCGCCGCTGGTGGAGGAGTCGACCTTGGAGCCCGAGGACATGCATCCGCCGCCCAGTCGCGGTAGCCGGATCCAGCAACCAGTGGGAGGCGCCGCATCGTCCTCGTCCATTGCCGCCTCCTTCCCCTTCCGCCGCATCACATCCTGCCCCCGCCGCGTCCCCTCCTTCCCCATCTCCTATCCAACCCACCCGCCGCCACCACCCCGCGCACCGACCAACTCAGCAGCAGCGTCCCCAATGCTTCTCAGCGCGGCAATGGAAGCCGCCCGCGCGGCCTCCGGAGGTGAGCATCGGGGCGGGGCGGGCGGAAGGGAGAAGCAGGGAAGGAACTAGCAAGAGAGAGTGTGAAGAGGGGTGGGGGTGTCGGGGCAGGGCGGGCAGGGGAAAGGGTAGGCTGCAGTGCAGGGAAGGATTCGGGCAGTGCGGGCAGGGTAGTGGGAATTTGCCAAAGACCAAAGACCAAAGACCGAGGGCTGGGCGACGACGGAGGAGGAGGCTGCGGCCGGAACGGTGGTCGCTTCTTTATGGCCTCCTCCTACACGAGGAGCGCCCGTTTCTGATGCGATTTAGCCCAACGCCCCTCTGAAATATACGCATTTCTTTCTCTATCCTCACTAATGGGGATTCGCTTTATTTTGTTCAACGAGTCAAAACCTAGGCCCTGTTTGGACCAGCGTTTTCGTTTCAAATACCTCCGTAAAAATTACATCTCTTGGTTGGTGTTTTAACACCGTATCCGTCCGTTGATCGGTGGGGACCAGTCCGCGAACACTAATACGAGAACTGGTCATCCAATCATACATTTCAAAATAAAGTCGACCAAACCATATGAATTACATACAAACCGGATGATTTTCATATAAACCGAAACACATTCATTACATTTTTTTGTAAAAAACTACCGGACCTAAACCTAGTCTACAGCGACTCCCGTCTCCACGTCCTTGTTGTTCCTTTATGGCATCCGTCGGGTCGATTGGCAAGAAGAGGACTCGATCACCAAGACAGTTGCCCAATGTGAAACCAAGCAGAGGAGAGCATTAACCACATCCTTTTACAAATGTGTCGTTGCACGGGAGGTGTGGACCGCGATCTGCCGCCCCCTAGACAAGCCAGAGTGGATACCCACAGCAAACGACAACCTCGCTGCATGGTGTCAAGACAAGGGGGGAAGAGGACAGACCAAGAGGGATGCAAATGCAATCATCATTCTAGGCCTATGGCAACTATGGAAGCACCGCAACTCTATCGTCTTCGACGGGGCCACACCTTCAAAGAATCGGGTTATCCATGCCGTCGTCAGAGAGGGCCGCGTATGGAAACAGGCGGGCATACTAAAAGGGGACATGGATGTGTTCTTCACAGAAGTGGAAGGGTGGGTTGCAGAGAGTAGCTAGACATATGAGAGGAAGGTGGAGGGTGGGGTTAGTGTTCGGTGTGTATATATGTAATCTGTAACACTAACGTGGACGGGCTCTTTACCCCGGTTCCTTCTTTATAATATAGTACGCACACTCGTGCGTATTCGAGAGAAAAATCTTCCCGTCTCCATGAGCGGTGACGATGAGACTCGTGAAGTGAAGGTGCGGTCGCCGACGGGAAAGAGTAGGACAAGGGAGATGGACCAACCCACTTGGGACACAAGGTCATGCGGCCTCCCATGCACTACTACTACTCCTTGTCGGAGTCCACGACCTGTCCGTCGTCGATGGACGTGAGTTCCACGATGGATGTGGACGTGCGGAACACTCATCATCCCACGGCGCCAACGAAAGTTTGTTGGCGCCGCGTAGAATGCATAGCTGGCAGCGTTCTTGACCGCGGCCGCCAGCGCCCTCCGCATCGGCCTACACCGTGATCAGGTTGCGAGTGGCGGCGTGAACGCTAGATCGCCGGTTATCGGTGACGAATTTGGGGTTCGCCGCGTCTATGGCCGCCACGGCTTCCTCACTCGCTCGCTCGACATAGATTTGGCCCTCCGTCGACCGATGCTGCTCGAGGAGGAAGAGGTTGTACCGTTGCTCCTCCTGTGCTTGTCATAACGCCGACATCAGATGCTCCTCCGCCATAGCGACGTTGAAGTGTGCCTGCGCATGCTCCATGGTGCAGCCCCCATGGACCGGCGCGGGTTCCGGCATCGAGTCGTCGTAAGAGCCCGTCTCCACCATGGGGTCATCATCAGAGTGTTGGGGAATGTAGCATGCAATTTCAAAAAAAAATCCTACGCTCACGCAAGATCTATCTAGCAGATGCATAGCAACAAGAGGGGGAGAGTGTGTCCACGTACCCTCGTAGACCGAAAGCGGAAGTGTTTTGACAACGCGATTGATGTAGTCGAACTTCTTCTCGTTCCGACCGATCAAGCACCGAACGTATGGCACCTCCGAGTTCTGGACATTTTCAGCTCGATGACGTCCCTCGAACTCTTGATCCAGCAAAGTGTCGAGGAAGAGTTACGTCAGCACGACGGCGTGGTGACGGCGATGGTGAAGTGATCTGCGCAGGGCTTCACCTAAGCACTACGAAGATATGATCGCAGGCGTAAACTGTGGAGGGGAGCGCCGCACACGGCTAACAATTGTTGGTGTCTTTGGGGTGCCCCTGTAACACCCCGTATGTAACTTTCCCAATTTGTACTCCAACTCTTGCCGCTTCAGGCGTTAAGTTATTTTATTTTCTCGGGTTCGGATTTTTGTCTCCGTGTGTTGTTATCGTTGTCATGAATCTCATATCATGTCATCATGTGCATTGCATTTGCATACGTGTTCGTCTCATGCATTCGAGCATTTTCCCCGTTGTCCGTTTTGCATTCCGGCGCTTCGTTCCCCTCCGGTGGTCATTTCTAGCTTTCTTTTGTGTGGGGGGATTAAACATTTCCGGATTGGACCGAGACTTGCCAAGAGGCCTTGGTTTACTACCGGTAGACCGCCTGTCAAGTTTCGTATCATTTGGACTTCGTTTGATACTCCAACGGTTAACAGAGGGACCGAAAAGGCCTCGTGTGTGTTGCAGCCCAACACCCCTCCAATTTGTCCCAAAACCCACCTAAGCCTTCTCCATCATCTAAAGCGTTCGATCACGATCGCGTGGCCGAAAACCGCACCTCATTTAGACTCTCCTAGCTCCCTCTATGCCTATATATATCTCCCCCCATTCGAATCACGGACGAAACCCTAGTTCCCCTCCTCCTCCAGTCGCCGGACAAAATCCGGACGGTCGGACGTGTCCGGATCCTCCCCGCCGCCGCCACGTGTCACGCCTCCATTGGATCCGCACCGCCGCCCCACTTCGTCACGCGCCGCCGGCCCGGGAGGCCCAGGTCGGGCCCCCGAGGCCCACGACCATCCGCCGCCGCGCAGCCCGCTCGCGCGCCGCCCATCGCGCTGCCGCCCGCTCACCGTCCCCGCCGCCTTTTGCCCGCGCCGCCGCTCGCCGCCATCGCCGGCCGCCGCACCGCCGCACCGCCGCTAGTGCCTCGCCACGCCGCCGCAAGCGCCTCGTCGCACCACCGCCTCCCGCGGGCACCCGCTCCCACGCGTGCTCCGGCCGCTGCCCGGCGCCTCCGTGCCGCCCTCCCCGCCGACGTCGCCGCCGGCCACCGGCGTCGCCTCCCCTCAGGTGAGATTCGGGCCGAAGCTGGATCAGATCCACCAAGTCGGTGAACCAAACGCCCTTGCCCCGCCCGGATCCCTCCGTCCCGGGTCGAGCCCGTCCCGCGTTGACTTTTCGCGGAGGTTGTTTTTCTTCCAAGTCCCGAAAATTCCAGATCCATGTGCCCATGTTCGTCGTGCCGTAACTTTGTATCCGTAGCTCCGATTCATGCATATAGCATATCAAAATGTTCATCTCAGAGAGTACATCATTTAATTCCATTGCATCATTTTCATTTGAGTTCATCTTGATGCCCGAAATGCTGTTAAAAGAGGGCTACTTGAGTTAATTGTCAGATCTGCTACTCCATTTAGCTTTTTGTCATTTTTGCCATGATTATTGTGTGCATGATATGCCCTGATGCTCTACATATGTTTTGTTAAGGGTTTTGTCATCTTTCCAGAGGTGCAACCCATGTATTTTTGTGATGTGTGTGGTGGCTAGCACAAGTTTGCAAAGTGGTGCACTTGTTAATTCTGATTTCAGGGACTTAGCAATTCCACTAAGTCCTTGAGCTGTTTATCTCATATGGCCATATGTTCATGTTGTTTCCTAGTGATCCGTGCCTCTTTTGAGGATGATCAGTAAGCATGTTTTGTTAATCTTGTAGTGCTCTATCCATCCATGTCTTTGTTTGCAATTTTGGAGCACTCTAGCTTGAGTCAATCGAGTTCTACTTTTGCTACTTTGTGAATCTGGGCAGATTGTCAACTTGTTTGTAATTTTGCCGATGATGTTGTAGTTGATCCGTGCATGCTATGCTATTGTTCTTGCCATGTCTAGCTTGAATTTTATGTGTTCTTGATATATGTATGCTTAGATTATCATGACTTGCACTGTGGTGAGTGCATCGAGCTCGTAAACATGCCTACTTGAGTTATGTTTCAGCATGTGCCAGTTTTCACTAAGTTTGAAAACTGATTTTGTTTTTGCTATGTTCACATGCTTGCGATCGTATTTTCTGATCCCTTTTGGCTCAAGGTCACTAAGGGACTTTTGTTAGGCTCTTTGAGTAGCTCCATGCCATGCTTTACTTTGCCATGTTCAGGTCCTGTAGCATATAGTTTTGTTGCTCCGAAGAGTGCTATCTGATCTGAAATTCCGGACAAGTGTTAATTTCACTAAGTCTGAAATCTGTTTGTCATATGCATTTTTGCCATGCTTGTTTGAACTTGTTAATGGATGAATTGGCCGTAGCTCAGTGCTAGACTTTTGTTAAGCATCTTGTATGCATCCCTGACATGTATTTTGATGTCATGTTTGGGTGCTGTAGCATGTTCATTTCATTGCATTTAGATGGCTACTTGCTGTAAACCGCAGACCGGTGTCATATTTGATTCGCTCGCCATTTCCAAACCGTAACTCCGATTCCGGCGTTCTTTATATCGTTTTCAAGCGATTTCATCTCATCTTTCCAGTGGAACACTTGGATTTCCATGTTGAGGCCAGGTTCTTGCTTTTCCTATCATATCTTGCATATGCATCCCGCATCGCATCTCGCATAGCATATCATCCTTGCACCATATTGTTTGTTCCTTGCACGCGGTTGATTGTGTCCTTGTTGCTTGTTTGTCTTGTTTGGGTAGAGCCGGGAGACGAGTTCGCTAACGAGGAGCCCGTTGAGTTTGCTTTCGAGGATCCAGTCAACTCTGACAACTGTGCAGGCAAGATGATCATACCCTCGAAATCACTACTATCTTTGCTATGCTAGTGTTGCTCGCTCTTTTGCTATGCCATTACTACGATGCCTACCAATTGCTTTCAAGCCTCCCAAATTGCCATGTCAAACCTCTAACCCACCATGTCCTAGCAAACCGTTGATTGGCTATGTTACCGCTTTGCTCAGCCCCTCGTATAGCGTTGCTAGTTGCAGGTGAAGATTGGAGGCCGTTCCTTGTTGGAACATTTATTTACTTGTTGGGATATCATTATATTACCTTGTTATCTTAATGCATCTATATATTTGGTAAAGGGTGGAAGGCTCGGCCTCTCGCCTAGTGTTTTGTTCCACTCTTGCCGCCCTAGTTTCCGTCATATCGGTGTTATGTTCCCGGATTTTGCGTTCCTTACGCGGTTGGGTTATAATGGGAACCCCTTGACAGTCCGTTTTGAATAAAACTCCTCCAGCAATGCCCAACCTTGGTCTTACCATTTGCCACCTAGCCTTTTCCCTTGGGTTTCGCGGACTCAAGGGTCATCTTATTTTAAACCCCCCTGGGCCAGTGCTCCTCTGAGTGTTGGTCCAACCTAGAGCACCGTGCGGGGCCGTCCCTTGGCAACTTGGGTTACGTTGGCTCCCGTACGCTTAGCTTATCCGGTGTGCCCTGAGAACGAGATATGTGCAGCTCCTATCGGGATTTATCGGCACAGCGGGTGGTGTTGCTGGACTTGTTTTACCATTGTCGGAGTTGTCTTGAAGAACCGAGATACCGAGTCTGATCGGAATGTCTTGGGAGGAGGTCTATTCCTTCGTTGACCGTGAGAGCTTGTCATGGGCTAAGTTGGGACTCCCCTGCAGGGATTTGAACTTTCGAAAGCCGTGCCCGCGGTTATGGGCAGATGGGAATTTGTTAATGTCCGGTTGTAGATAACTTGAACCTTAACTTAATTAAAATGAATCGACTGAGTGATGGCCTCTTCTCGGCGGAGTCCGGGAAGTGGACATGGTGTTGGAGTAATGTTTGCGCAGGTTGTTCTCTAGTTTCTCGCTCGCGCTTTGCCTCCTCTTCTCGCTCTCTTTTGCGAATAAGTTAGCCACCATATTTGCTAGTCGCTTGCTGCAGCTCCACATATATTTGTACCTTGCCTTACCTATAAGCTTAAATAGTCTTGATCGCGAGGGTGCGAGATTGCTGAGTCCCTGTGGCTCACAGATTACTATTACACCAGATGCAGGGCCTGATAATTCCGCTCCAGGAGACGCGTTTGAGCTCAAGTGGGAGTTCGTCGAAGACTCTCAACGTTACTATGTTTCCTTTCCTGATGATCAGTAGTGGTGCCCAGTTGGGGGTGATCGGGACCGTGTCGCATGTTGGGTTCTCTTTTATTTTGGCGCCGTAGTCGGGCCATGAGTGTTTGGATGATGTAATGTTATTTATGTACTTGATTGACGTGGCGAGTGTAAGCCAACTATGTTATCTCCCCTTTTATTATATATATATTACATGGGATGTTGTGAAGATTGCCTAACTTGCGACATATGCTTTCAATGCGATTATGCCTCTAAGTCGTGCCTCGACACGTGGGAGATATAGTCGCATCAAGGGTGTTACAAGTTGGTAATCAAAGCCTTCCCCGACCTTAGGAGCCCCATTGCTTGATCGTTTTTAGCAGCCGAGTTGTGTCTAGAAAAAAATGTTTTGAGACATTTAGGAATTATATATCGGAGAGTTTAGGAATTCTTTTTACTTCCCAGTCTCCTCATCGCTCTGGTAAGGCATCCTGATGTAGAGTTTTGACTCTTCTCTTCTCAAATTTCACTAAAAAAAATTTTAGGATCACGCGGGTATCTTGGAATCGTTCCGATGGTTTTATGATGAGAACATTGTCTTGCTGCCTCCTGTCAGGGGTTTAGTGGAAGTGTCCCGGGGAGTTGAGCTCTGAGGTGTTGTGATCATAATTTTATCGTTGCAGTTCTAGAATACTTGAGTTTAGTACGCCGACATCGAAAATCTCTTTTATGCAGTTCGTTGGTGAGATAACCTCGACGCCACCCAGTACTGGGACGGGAGTTCGGGAGTATCGCCCTAACTTGTATAATGGATGCTTTTCGAAGGTTGAGGTAGATGGTTTCCGAAGGTTTCTTGGTTATGTGTTGAAGGATGGATACAGCTGGATGTAGGATTTGCTAGATTTGGGTGAGATATTATGCTTCCCCTGTATCCCCAACACCTGATTGCATAACCGGAAAGGTTCGGGAGTTTCATAGGTGGGAATTCTTGTAGCTCTAGTTCTTCTTCCACGGATATTGGTTTGAGATTGGGATTTCTTACCGATTATTCGTTCTTGATCCGTACCTTGTTGATTTATTTCTCTACCTTAATTCTAAGTGGCTTCTCAATTTATGGATATGTGACCATTTCAAGAGGAATGCATTCGTTCATTTTGTTCGGATGTGAAGACTATATGTTGCAATTTTCATTCCGTTGGATTCAGCTTCAATATTCGTCTATCAATGTGCTAATGGATGTCAACCTCTTCATGATGGCTCCTCCAACGCGCACGACTCCGAATCCTGATCCGCCACCACCTCCACCTCCTCCAGAGGCATGGCAAGCTGTGATGGCCGCAACCAATGCAAACACACAGTTCATCATGCAAATTCTTCAAGAGCGCAGTCAAGGCAACCAAGGGAACCAAGGCAACAATCAGAATCACTTTGCTACACTCAACCAGTTCCTTGCTAATGGCCCAAAGACTTTCAGCAATTGTGTTGAGGCAACCGATGTTGACGATTGGCTTGTGGATCTGTGCAAGCATTTCGAGTGCAGTAACGTCAAGCCTGAGGACTTTGTCAAGTTCGCTTCCTTCCAACTCAAAGATCAAGCTGCAGAATGGTTCCAGCAGTACAAGGACTCCAGAGGTGGGCGTGTTATCACCTGGGATGAATTTCGTCAAGATTTCCGAGCTCATCATATTCCCCAGAGCGTGGTTGAAAGCAAGCGTGAGGAATTCCGCAACCTGAAGCAAGGTTCTTTGTCTGTCTATGACTACAACAAGTTGTTTCAGAAGCTCGCCCGCTTTGCCAAGCAGGACGTCCCTGATGAGAAGAGCATGATATATCAGTTCAGGGATGGTCTCAGAGAAGAAATCCAGCTAGCTCTTGTTCTCTTTGAGCCCTTGAGGTACGATGAGTTCTACAACATGGCATTGAAGCAAGAGGCTGCTTAGTTGAGGTGTGATGCTTCCAAGAAGTGAGTCAGAGATGTTACTCCTTCTTCCTCTACTCCAGTGGCCAAGCAGTAGAAGTATTGGCTTCCTCCTCCTCCGTTCCGTCAGCCGTATCAGCAGAAGAGCAAAGGTGGCAGTGGATCTTCCCACCCACCCAACCCTGGCTTTCAGAACAAGACTTCGTCTCAAGCTCCAAGATCGAGTGCTCCGTATCACCGTCCGCTTTCAGAGGTCACGTGCAACAAGTGCCAACAGAAGGGTCACTATGCCAACAAGTGTTTCAACCAGAGGCGTCTTCCTCCTCCTCCTCCTGTCAGATCGGCAAGTACAGCTGTGGTCAAGCATAACCCCAAGCACGCTAAGGTCAACTTGCTAAATGCAGCTCAGGCAGAGGATTCGTCAGATGTCATCATGGGTAACTTTCCAGTTAACTCTATTCCCGCAAAAGTTCTTTTTGACACTGGTGCATCGCATTGTTTCATGTCAAGATCATTTGTTTCCAAGCATGACTTCGTTTCACAAATGTTGGGTAAACCTATGGGAGTGGTTTCTCCGGCTAAGTCTATGAGGGCTACTTCAATAGTCCCAGATGTTTCTATCATGATGGGTGATTTCAAGTTTCTGGCTTCTCCAATGGTTCTTGGTAACTCGGATATTGATCTTATTCTCGGAATGGATTGGCTTTCTAAGCACAAGGCTCAGCTTGATTGTGCAGCCAGGCAGATTCAATTGACTCATTCGTCCGAGGATGTAATTGTCTTTGCTGCTCGGGATGATACCATCCGTCTGTTTTCTCTCAATGAGAAGGGTGAACTGGACGCTATCTCGCAAATTCCAGTCGTTTGCGAATATCAAGACGTCTTTCCAGAAGCGCTTCCAGGAATGCCTCCGCACCGGCTAGTTGAATTTGTTATTGATCTTGAGCCTGGCACGGAACCTGTGTGCAAGCGTCCTTACAAGCTCGGACCTGAAGAGTTGAAGGAGCTGAAGAAGCAACTCGATATTCAAGAGAAAATGGGTCTCATCCGGCCTAGTTCTTCTCCGTGGGGTTGTGGTGTTCTTTTTGTGAAGAAGAAGAAGGATGGAATGGACCGACTTTGTGTTGATTACCGTCCATTGAACAAGAAGACCATCAAGAACAAATACCCACTTCCCAACATCAACGAGCTGTTCGAACAACTCAAAGGTGCCCAAGTATTCTCCAAGCTTGATCTCCGTATGGGCTATCATCAGATTCGAATCCGTGAGCAAGATATTCCCAAGACGGCTTTCAGGACAAGCTATGGTTCATATGAATACACTGTCATGTCTTTTGGCCTCGTCAACGCTCCTCCGACGTTCTCTCGCATGATGAACTTCATCTTCAACACCTACACCAATGACTTCGTTTTGGTCTATCTCGACGACATTCTGGTTTTCTCCAAGAACAAGGAAGATCATGCCAAGCACTTGCGTTTGGTTCTCGATAAGCTAAGGGAACATCAGTTCTACGCCAAGTTCTCCAAGTGCAAATTTTGGCTCGATGAGGTTCTTTATCTTGGTCATATCATCTCTGCCAAGGGCATTGCCATGAATCCTGAGAAGGTGTCTGCAATTGTGAATTGGGAACCTTCTCAGAACGTGAAGCAACTCCGTAGCTTCCTCGGTCTCGCAAGCTATTGCCGAAGATTCGTTGAAAACTTTTCTAAGATCGCGAAGCCTCTCTCAAATCTTCTCCAGAAGCACGTCAAGTACGTTTGGTCTCCGGAGTGTGACATTGCTTTCAACACTTTGAAAGAGAAATTGATCACTGCTCCAGTTCTCACTCCGCCTGATGAATCCAAGTCGTTCGAGGTCTTTTGTGATGCCTCTCTCCAAGGTCTTGGCGCAGTATTGATGCAAGAGAAGAAAGTTGTTGCTTATACCTCTCGCCAGTTGAAGCCTAATGAGAAGAACTACCCCACTCATGATCTCGAGTTGGCGGCAGTTGTGCATGCTCTTTTGACTTGGAGACATCTCTTATTGGGAAGAAAAGTGGACATTTTCACTGATCACAAGAGTCTCAAGTACATCTTCACTTAGCCTAATCTCAACCTCAGGCAAACTCGATGGGTCAAAATGATTCAAGAGTATAATCCGAGTATCGAGTATACTCCAGGCAAGGCCAATGTGATTGCTGACACATTGAGCAGGAAAGCTTACTGCAACAGTCTGATTCTCAAGCCTTATCAACCCGAGCTTTGTGAAGCTTTGCGCAAACTTAATCTGCAAGTTGTTCCTCAAGGTTTCCTCGCCAACCTTCAAGTCTCTCCTACCTTGGAAGATCAGATTCGCCAAGCCCAGCTTCTTGATGCTATGGTGAAAAAGGTGAAGATTGGGATTGTCAAGAGTCAACCCAAGTACAAGTGCTACCGCCTTGATGACAAGGACACTCTCTTCTTCGAGGATCGTATTGTTGTACCCAAAGGTGACCTCCGTAAAGTGATCATGAACGAGGCTCACAATTCTCTCCTCTCCATCCACCCTGGGAACACGAAGATGTATCAGGACCTTAAGCAAGCTTTTTGGTGGACTCGAATGAAGCACGAGATTGCTCAATTCATGAATGAATGTGATGTCTGCAGAAGAGTGAAGGCAGAACACCAAAGGCCAGCAGGTCTCCTCCAACCTCTTGCTATTCCAGAATGGAAGTTTGACCACATTGAAATGGACTTCGTGACTGGGTTTCCAAAGTCCAAGCGTGGCAATGATGCTATATTTGTTGTCATCGACAAACTCACCAAAGTGGCTCATTTTCTGCCTATCAAAGAGTCGATCACTGCAACTCAATTGGCGGAACTCTATACCTCTCGTATTGTCTCTCTGCACAATATTCCTCAAGTGATCTCTTCAGTCTGTGGCAGCATCTTTACCTCAAAGTTTTGGGATTCTTTTCAGAAGGCCATGGGCACCAACATCCGCTTCAGCACAGCTTTCCATCCTCAAACTAGCGGTCAAGTCGAGCGTGTCAACCAGATTCTTGAAGATATGCTCAGGGCTTGTGTGATCTCCTTCGGCATGAAGTGGGAGGATTGTCTTCCTTATGCTGAATTCTCCTACAACAACAGTTTTCAAGCAAGTTCGGGCAAGGCCCCATTTGAAATTCTGTATGGCAGGAAGTGTCGTACCCCTCTCAACTGGTCTGAAACCGGTGAAAGTCAGCTTTTGGGTAATGACTTAATCACAGAGGCAGAGGAAATGTGCAAAGTCATTCGTGATAACCTCAAAGCAGCCCAATCCCGCCAAAAGAGCTACTATGATAGTAAACACCGTGATTTGGCCTTCGAGATCGGAGATCATGTTTACCTCCGCGTCTCTCCTATGAAAGGTACTCGTCGCTTCGGTATCAAAGGGAAGCTTGCCCCTAGATACGTGGGACCTTTCAAGATTGTCAGCAAGAGAGGCGACCTCGCCTATCAACTCGAGCTTCCTTCAAACTTTGCATATGTTCATGACGTGTTCCATGTCTCTCAGCTTCGAAAGTGCTTCAAGACTCCTGACCACACCGTCAACTTCGAGGACATTGAGCTCCAAGAAGATCTCTCCTATCGTGAGCACCCAGTTTCTATTCTTGAAGAGACTGAACGCAAGACTCGCAATAAGTCAATCAAATTTCTCAAAGTCAAGTGGTCACACCATTCCGACCGTGAAGCTACCTGGGAACGCGAGGATCACCTCCGTTCTGAGTACCCGGCGTTCTTTCAGTCCTAGATCTCGGGACGAGATCCTTTCGTAGTGGTGGAGTGTTGTAACACCCCGGATGTAACTTTCCCAATTTGTACTCCAACTCTTGCCGCTTCAGGTGTTAAGTTATTTTATTTTCTCGGGTTCGGGTTTTTGTCTCCGTGTGTTGTTATCGTTGTCATGCATCTCATATCATGTCATCATGTGCATTGCATTTGCATACATGTTCGTCTCATGCATTCGAGCATTTTCCCCGTTGTCCGTTTTGCATTCCGGCGCTTCGTTTCCCTCCGGTGGTCATTTCTAGCTTTCTTTCGTGTGTGGGGATTAAACATTTCCGGATTGGACTGAGACTTGCCAAGCGGCCTTGGTTTACTACCGGTAGACCGCCTGTCAAGTTTCGTATCATTTGGATTTCGTTTGATACTCCAACGGTTAACCGAGGGACCGAAAAGGCCTCATGTGTGTTGCAGCCCAACACCCCACCAATTTGTCCCAAAACCCACCTAAGCCTTCTCCATCATCTAGAGCATTCGATCACGATCGCGTGGCCGAAAACCGCACCTCATTTGGACTCTCCTAGCTCCCTCAATGCCTATATATATCTCCCCCCATTCGAATCACGGACGAAACCCTAGTTCCCCTCCTCCTCCAGCCGCCGGACAAAATCCGGACGGCCGGACGTGTCCGGATCCTCCCCGCCGCCGCCACGTGTCACGCCTCCATTGGATCCGCGCCGCCGCCCCACTTCATCGCGCGCCACCGGCCCGGGAGGCCCAGGTCGGGCCCCCGAGGCCCACGACCATCCGCCGCCGCGCAGCCTGCTCGCGCGCAGCCCATCGCGCTGCCGCCCGCTCACCGTCCCCGCCGCCTTTTGCCCGCACCGCCGCTCGCCGCCATCGCCGGCCGCCGCACCGCCGCTAGTGCCTCGCCACGCCGCCGCAAGCGCCTCGTCGCACCACCGCCTCCCGCGGGCACCCGCTCCCGCGCGTGCTCCGGCCGCCGCCTGGCGCCTCCGTGCCGCCCTCCCCGCCGACGTCGCCGCCGGCCACCGGCGTCGCCTCCCCTCCGGTGAGATTCGGGCCGAAGCTGGATCAGATCCACCAAGTCGGTGAACCAAACGCCCTTGCCCCGCCCGGATCCCTCCGTCCCGGGTCGAGCCCGTCCCGCGTTGACTTTTCGCGGAGGTTGTTTTTCTTCTAAGTCTCGAAAATTCCAGATCCATGTGCCCATGTTCGTCGTGCCGTAACTTTGCATCCGCAACTCCGATTCATGCATATAGCATATCAAAATGTTCATCTCAGAGAGTACATCATTTAATTCCATTGCATCATTTTCATTTGAGTTCATCTTGATGCCCGAAATGCTGTTAGAAGAGGGCTACTTGAGTTAATTGTCAGATCTGCTACTCCGTTTAGCTTTTTGTCATTTTTGCCATGATGATTGTGCATGATATGCCCTGATGCTCTACATATGTTTTGTTAAGGGTTTTGTCATCTTTCCAGAGGTGCAACCCATGTATTTTTGTGATGTGTGTGGTGGCTAGCACAAGTTTGCAAAGTGGTGCACTTGTTAATTCTGATTTCAGGGACTTAGCAATTCCACTAAGTCCTTGAGCTGTTTATCTCATATGGCCATATGTTCATGTTGTTTCCTAGTGATCCGTGCCTCTTTTGAGGATGATCAGTAAGGATGTTTTGTTAATCTTGTAGTGCTCTATCCATCCATGTCTTTGTATGCAATTTTGGAGCACTCTAGCTTGAGTCAATCGAGCTCTACTTTTGCTACTTTGTGAATCTGGGCAGATTGTCAACTTGTTTGCAATTTTGCCGATGATGTTGTAGTTGATCCGTGCATGCTATGCTATTGTTCTTGCCATGTCTAGCTTGCATTTTGTGTGTTCTTGATATATGTATGCTTAGATTATCATGACTTGCACTGTGGTGAGTGCATCGAGCTCGTAAACATGCCTACTTGAGTTATGTTTCAGCATGTGCCAGTTTTCACTAAGTCTGAAAACTGATTATGTTTTTGCTATGTTCACATGCTTGCGATCGTATTTTCTGATCCCTTTTGGCTCAAGGTCACTAAGGGACTTTTGTTAGGCTCTTTGAGTAGCTCCATGCCATGCTTTACTTTGCCATGTTCAGGTCCTGTAGTATATAGTTTTGTTGCTCCGAAGAGTGCTATCTGATCTGAAATTCTGGACAAGTGTTAATTTCACTAAGTCTGAAATCTGTTTGTCATATGCATTTTTGTCATGCTTGTTTGAACTTGTTAATGGATGAATTGGCCGTAGCTCAGTGCTAGACTTTTGTTAAGCATCTTGTATGCATCCCTGCCATGTATTTTGATGTCATGTTTGGGTGCTGTAGCATGTTCATTTCATTGCATTTAGATGGCTACTTGCTGTAAACCGCAGACCGGTGTCATATTTGATTCGCTCGCCATTTCCAAACCGTAACTCCGATTCTGGCGTTCTTTATATCGTTTTCAAGCGATTTCATCTCATCTTTCCAGTGGAACACTTGGATTTCCATGTTGAGGCCAGGTTCTTGCTTTTCCTGTCATATCTTGCATATGCATCCCGCATCGCATCCCGCATAGCATATCATCCTTGCATCATATTGTTTGTTCCTTGCACGCGGTTGATTGTGTCCTTGTTGCTTGTTTGTCTTGTTTGGGTAGAGCCGGGAGACGAGTTCGCTAACGAGGAGCCCGTTGAGTTTGCTTTCGAGGATCCAGTCAACTCTGACAACTGTGCAGGCAAGATGATCATACCCTCGAAATCACTACTATCTTTGCTATGCTAGTGTTGCTCGCTCTTTTACTATGCCATTACTACGATGCCTACCACTTGCTTTCAAGCCTCCCAAATTGCCATGTCAAACCTCTAACCCACCATGTCCTAGCAAACCGTTGATTGGCTATGTTACCGCTTTGCTCAGCCCCTCGTATAGCGTTGCTAGTTGCAGGTGAAGATTGGAGGCCGTTCCATGTTGGAACATTTATTTACTTGTTGGGATATCATTATATTACCTTGTTATCTTAATGCATCTACATATTTGGTAAAGGGTGGAAGGCTCGGCCTCTCACCTAGTGTTTTGTTCCACTCTTGCCGCCCTAGTTTCCGTCATATCGGTGTTATGTTCCCGGATTTTGCGTTCCTTACGCGGTTGGGTTATAATGGGAACCCCTTGACAGTCCGTTTTGAATAAAACTCCTCCAGCAATGCCCAACCTTGGTCTTACCATTTGCCACCTAGCCTTTTCCCTTGGGTTTCGTGGACTCAAGGGTCATCTTATTTTAAACCCCCCTGGGCCAGTGCTCCTCTGAGTGTTGGTCCAACCTAGAGCACCGTGCGAGGCCGTCCCTTGGCAACTTGGGTTACGTTGGCTCCCGTACGCTTAGCTTATCCAGTGTGCCCTGAGAACGAGATATGTGCAGCTCCTATCGGGATTTGTCGGCACAGCGGGTGGTGTTGCTGGACTTGTTTTACCATTGTCGGAGTTGTCTTGAAGAACCGAGATACCGAGTCTGATCGGAACGTCTTGGGAGGAGGTCTATTCCTTCGTTGACCGTGAGAGCTTGTCATGGGCTAAGTTGGGACTCCCCTGCAGGGATTTGAACTTTCGAAAGTCGTGCCCGCGGTTATGGGCAGATGGGAATTTGTTAATGTCCGGTTGTAGATAACTTGAACCTTAACTTAATTATAATGAATCAACTGAGTGATGGCCTCTTCTCGGCGGAGTCCGGGAAGTGGACACGGTGTTGGAGTAATGTTTGCGCAGGTTGTTCTCTAGTTTCTCGCTCGCGCTTTGCCTCCTCTTCTCGCTCTCTTTTGCGAATAAGTTAGCCACCATATTTGCTAGTCGCTTGCTGCAGCTCCACATATATTTGTACCTTGCCTTACCTATAAGCTTAAATAGTCTTGATCGCGAGGGTGCGAGATTGCTGAGTCCCTGTGGCTCACAGATTACTATTACACCAGATGTAGGGCCTGATGGTTCCGCTCTAGGAGACGCGTTTGAGCTCAAGTGGGAGTTCGCCGAAGACTCTCAATGTTACTATGTTTCCTTTCCTGATGATCAGTAGTGGTGCCCAGTTGGGGGTGATCGGGACCATGTCGCATGTTGGGTTCTCTTTTATTTTGGCTCCGTAGTCGGGCCATGAGTGTTTGGACGATGTAATGTTATTTATGTACTTGATTGATGTGGCGAGTGTAAGCCAACTATGTTATCTCCCCTTTTATTATATATATTACATGGGATGTTGTGAAGATTGCCTAACTTGCGACATATGCCTTGAATGCGATTATGCCTCTAAGTCGTGCCTCGACACGTGGGAGATATAGTCACATCGAGGGTGTTACAGCCCCCCACCTCCGTATATAAAGGGGGAGGAGGAGGTGGCCGGCCAAGGGGGGCACGCCATAGGGGGGAGTCCTACTTGGACTCCTAGTCCAAGTAGGATTCGGCCCCCCTCCTTCCTTCGACCGGAGAGGGAAAGGGGAAGGGAGAGAGAGGGAGAAGGAAAGAGGGGGGCCGCCCCCTCCCCTAGTCCAATTCGGTTTGGGCAGGGGGGAGGGGCATGCGCCTCCTCACGTGGCCTTTCTCCTCTCCTCCAATATGGCCCAATAGGCCCAATACTTCCCCCGGGGGGTCCGGTAACCCCCCGGTACTCCGGTAAGATATCCGAATCACTCAAAAACATTCCAATGTCCGAATTTAACCTTCCGATATATGAAACTTTACCTCTCAGCCATTTCGAGACTCCTCGTCATGCCCATGATCTCATCCGGGACTCCGAACAAACTTCGGTCATCAAATCACATAACTCATAATACAAATAATCATCGAACGTTAAGCGTGCGAACCCTATGGGTTCGAGAACTATGTAGACATGACCGAGACACATCTCCGGTCAATAACCAATAGCGGAACCCGGATGCTCATATTGGCTCCTACATATTCTATGAAGATCTTTATCGGTCAAACAACATAACAACATACGTTATTCCCTTTGTCATCGGTATGTTACTTGCCCGAGATTCGATCGTCGGTATCATCATACCTAGTTAAATCTCGTCACCGGCAAGTCTCTTTACTCGTTCTGCAATGCATCATCCCATAACTAACTCTTTAGTCACATTGCTTGCAAGTCTTATAGTGATGTGCATTACCGAGAGGGCCCAGAGATACCTCTCCGATACTCGGAGTGACAAATCCTAATCTTGATCTATGCCAACCCAACAAACACCTTCGGAGACACCTGTAGAGCATCTTTATAATCACCCAGTTATGTTGTGACGTTTGATAGCACACAAGGTGTTCCTCCGGTATTCAGGAGTTGCATAATCTCATAGTCAGGGGAATATGTATAAGTCATGAAGAAAGCAATAGCAATAAAACTTAACGATCATTATGCTAGGCTAACGGATGGGTCTTGTCCATCAAATGACAACACATGTCTATGGTCAGGAAACTTAATCATCTTTGATTAACGAGCTAGTCAAGTAGAGGCATACTAGGGACACTTTGTTCTGTCTATGTATCCACACATGTATCAAGTTTCCGGTTAATACAATTCTAGCATGAATAATAAACATTTATCATGATATAAGGAAATATATAACAACTTTATTATCGCCTATAGGGCATATTTCCTTCAGTCTCCCACTTGCACTAGAGTCAATAATCTAGTTCACATCATCATGTGATTTAACACCAATAGTTCACATCTTTATGTGATTAGTTCACATCGCCATGTGACTAATACCCAAAGGGTTTTTACTAGAGTCAATAATCTAGTTCACATCACTATGTGATTAACACCCAAAGAGTACTAAGGTGTGATCATGTTTTGCTTGTGAGAGAAGCTTAGTCAATGGGTCTGTCACATTCAGAGTCGTATGTATTTTGCAAATTTTCTATGTCTACAATGCTCTGCATAGAGCTACTCTAGCTAGTTGCTCCCACTTTCAATATGTGTCCAGATTGAGACTCAAAGTCATCCGGATCGGTGTAAAAGCTTGCATCGACGTAACTCTTTACGACGAACTCTTTATCACCTCCATAACTGAGAAATATCTCCTTAGTCTTCTAAGGATAATTTTGACCGTTGTCCAGTGATCCACTCCTGGATCAATATCGTACCCCCTTGCCAAACTCATGGCAAGGTACACAATAGGTTTGGTACATAGTATAACATACTTTATAGAACCTATGGCTGAGGCACAGGGAATGACTTTCATTCTCTTTCTGTTTTCTGTCGTGGTCGTGTTTTGAGTCTTACTCAACTTTACACCTTGCAATACAGGCAAGAACTCCTTCTTTGACTGTTCCATTTTGAACCACTTCAAAATCTTGTCAAGGTATCTACTCACTGAAAAATCTTATCAAGCGTCTTAATCTATCTCTAGAGATCTTGATGCCCAATATGTAAGAAGCTTCACCGAGGTCTTTCTTTGAAAACTCCTTTCAAACACTCCTTTATCCTTTCCAGAAAATTCTACATCATTTCTGATCAACAATATGTCATTCACATATACTTATCAGAAAGGCTGTAGTGCTCCCACTCACTTTCTTGTAAATACAGGCTTCACTGCAAGTCTGTATAAAACTTATGCTTTGATCAACTCATCAAAGCGTGTATTCCAACTCCGAGATGCTTGCACCAATCCATAGATGGATCGCTGGAGCTTGCACATTTTGTTAGCACCTTTAGGATTGACAAAACCTTCTGGTTGTATCATATACAACTCTTCTTTAATAAATCCATTAAGGAATGCAGTTTTGACATCCATTTGTCAGATTTCATAAAATGTGGCAATTGCTAACATGATTCAGACGGACTTTAAGCATCGATACGAGTGAGAAAATCTCATCGTAGTCAACACCTTGAACTTGTCAAAAACACTTTTCGACAAGTCGAACTTTGTAGATAGTAAAATTACTATCAGTGTTTGTATTCCTCTTGAAGATCCATTTATTCTCAATGGCTTGTCGATCATCGGGCAAGTCCACCAAAGTCCACATTTTGTTCTCACACATGGATCCTATCTCAGATTTCATGGCCTCAAGCCATCTGTCAGAATCTGGGCTCATCATCGCTTCCTCATAGTTCATAGGTTCATCATGGTCTAGTAACATGACTTCCAGAACAGGATTACCGTACCACTCTAGTGCAGATCGTACTCTGGTTGACCTACGAAGTTCGGTAGTAACTTGATCTGAAGTTTCATGATCATCATCATTAACTTCCTCACTAATTGGTGTAGGCATCACTGGAAGTGATTTATGTGATGAACCATTTTCCAATTCGAGAGAAGGTACAACTACCTCATCAAGTTCTACTTTCCTCCCACTCACTTCTTTCGATAGAAACTCCTTCTCTAGAAAGGATCCATTCTTAGCAACAAATATCTTGCCTTCGGATCTGTGATAGAAGGTGTACCCAACAACCTCCTTTGGGTATCCTATGAAGACACATTTCTCCGATTTGGGTTCGACTTATCAGGTTGAAGCTTTTTCACATAAGCATCGCAACCCCAAACTTTAAGAAATGATAGATTAGGTTTCTTGCCAAACCACAGTTCATATGGTGTTGTCTCAACGGATTTAGATGGTGCCCTATTTAATGTGAATGCAACTGTCTCTAATGCATAACCCCAAAAGATAGTGGTAAATCGGTAAGAGACATCATAGATCGCACCATATCCAATATAGTACGATTACAACGTTCGGACACACCATTACGATGTGGTGTTCCAGGTGGCGTGAGTTGTGAAACTATTCTGCATTGTTTTAAATGAAGGCCAAAACTCGTAACTCAAATATTCGCCTCTGCGATCATATCGCAGAAACTTTATTTTCTTGTTACGATGATTCTCCACTTCACTCTGAAATTCTTTGAACTTTCCAAAATGATTCAGACTTGTGTTTCATTAAGTAGATATACCTATTGAGGGAGTCCTGGATAAGGGGGTCCTCGGGCGTCCGGGCTATGCAATGGGCCGGACTAATGGGCCGCCAAGATAGAAGACTTTCCCCCATGTCTGGATGGGACTCTCCATTGTGTGGATGGCAAGCTTAGCGTTCGGATATGAAGATTCCTTTCTCTGTAAACCAACTTTGTACAACCCTAGCCCCCTCCAGTGTCTATATAAACCAGAGGGTTTTGTCTATAGAGGCAATCATAATCCTACAGGCTAGAAAACTAAGGTTTAGCCATTACAATCTCGTGGTAGATCAACTCTTGTAACCCCTATACTCATCAAAGTCAATCAAGAAGGACGTAGGGTATTACCTCCATCAAGAGGGCCCAAACCTGGGTAAACACCGTGTCCCTGTCTCCTGTTACCTTCGACCCTTAGACGCACAGTTTGGGACCCCCTACCCGAGATCTGCCGGTTTTGACACCGACATTGGTGCTTTCATTGAGAGTTCCACTGTGTCGTCGTCGAAAGGCTCAATGGCTCCATCGATCATCTACAACAATGCTGCCAAGACGAAGATTTTTCTCCCTGGCCAGATCTTTGTATTCAGTAGCTTCGCATTGCGTGCCAACTCGGTTGGCCACCTAGAGCAGATCAATAGCTACGCCCCTGGTCACCGGATCAGTTTTGGAAATCTGAACTATGTCGGTGATATCCGAGGAGACTTGATCTTCCAAGGATTCACGACCCCAACCACCACTCCGGCCTTAGATCCGGAGCGCGTCACCAGGTCCGAAGATGGCAGTCTAGAGCCCGCCGGACCCTCTATGGCCATAGATCTCAACACTGGAGAACTGGAGAGAATAGTGTCACCGGTGGTCATCTCAAGGCTGGACTCTTCTCTGAAAATTGGCTCTGAACCCTCGAAGTCCGCGTCATGCAAGCTCGGCCCGGGAACTTCTGTCCCCATCCAAACCTCGCTCTTAAACGAGGCTTTGAACTTAATGCGATCCCTCGCCATCACAAAGGAACCGCTTCTGAATTACGCCCAACCCGGACTAGGGGCTGAAAATAGGGAATTTTACTTCCCACCCACCACCCACTTCATAGCCACTGTCAACGATCTAACCGACATGCTCGATGATAACCCACAAGTGTAGGGGATCGCAACAGTTTTCGAGGCGGAAGCTAATGCGAGGCAGATGCCGGATGTTCCTCCTACAGAGGATGCGGATAGACTATCCGCTACAAATTCCGAAGTGGAGAGCACCATGAATCACAGGCGTCGCCGGGCCGTACTCTGTGACGCTTATTTCTCACCAGAGGCATTTTATGCCTTCAATTTCGGAGACGCGTACATCCGTGCTGCTCAAAATGGTCTAGCCAGAGCCATGGACCAGTATGTAAGGGATATACGGGTAAGTAAATCTAACGATTATATGTATTAGTAGCCCCTGAGACTTGAAACAGTTGACACAACTGATTTAAGGATCATTTATTTGAGTAGGTTCTTATAAAGAAGAATTCCCAATTGTCTCAAGAGCTGGAAGAGTGCAAGGCCCAGCTAGGGGGCGCTGTTGCCGCATTGAGGGAGTTCGAGAAGGGTCCCTCTGGTAACACCTGTTTCCCTTGCAAAGAAGGCAGGTACCAGGTAGTATGCGACATTTATGCAAATCTAACAATAGATGTTGCAGGTGACCCCGGAGTGAATTTGGAGGCCGTAGTGGTGAATGGGGCACGTGCTGATCGACAGCTAAATGCTGGTGAGCGCGTGCTTACGCGAGTCAGGCAGGAGAAAAACAATCTCCAAGACGCCAATACCCGGCTGGGCGAGGAACTGAAAGATGTCCAGGCCCAGCTAGTGAACTCCGTGAAGGAGAATAAGCGGCTTCGGCGCGACATTTTTAGTAAGTGCTTGAACGAACTTTTAAAGGAGTTCGGCGAAGAAGCCGACTGATAGAGTTGTGTCTGCAGGTATGCTGATGGGTCATCCCGCGGAAGAGATGCCCGGGTCTTCGGGTGATCTTCTAGCAGAGCTCTCACAACTGCACAAGCAAGTTCGGCAGGTGATGCAGGGTATTGCCCAAGCCTTGTGGCCATCCGCATCCCTACCAGGAGGCATGGGAGAGCTTGTAGAGAAGCTCAAGGGAGCGCGGCGGCGCTTCCGATTATGGAAGATATCAGCTTGCCGACAAGGTGCGAGGGAAGCCTGGGCTATGGTGAAGACGTGATACACCAAAGCAGCCCCAAACCACAATGCCAAGGTCGGACCTGTGGGCCTGATGGGAAGGAGATTCCCGTCAGTTTAGTGCATGATCAAGTAGAATTAGCCGTAAAGTATTCACAATAGGATTGTAGACTAGATAGCCTGTTGGATGGTATAGAAGAAGAATTTAATCAGTCTTAGTGACTGTGTACTTCAAGTGACATATGTAATGTCCCTAGCCGGATTGTAAATCATTTGTCATGGCGGACCTTTTCGCTTCGACCTCTGGACCCGATAGTCCGGAGTGTATCCGAATACCTGCTCGATTATGTAAAAACCGGGGTATGCATGGAAACCAGGCGTAGGGGTCATAAGTGCTTGAACAGACAAGTACCCAACTATCTATGTTATATTACATGGATAGTAAGAAACATCTTCCAGGGAGAATAGTTCCGTTAAGGGTTCCTTTCCCTGGGTACGCATGCCCTAATGTGCATGTCCGAACTGCGAGACGTGGGCTAAAAACATTTGGGGGCATGTAGTAATTTAAATGAAATTCATCTTTTATTCACCGACCGAATATTCCCTTAAGAACGCTAGCTTTCGGCTTCACCCAGTCTGAGGTACACATCCGGCTGACTCGACAGTAACAATCGCAGAGGTGCTCCCCTTATGCCCTAGCCGAATTAACGGGAACGTAGGGCATAAATACAAGAGCCAGGCAACCCAGCTTGGCCAAAACTTAAGTCATATCGATGCATATAATGGAGAAAAAAGGGTACATGCGGAAGAATAACACATGTGCGGGACATAAGGTCCGGAAAAATAGTTATATTAAACTTCTGTATAAGAAGCCCCCATGTACAATGAGCGCGGCTAGCGCGGCGCGATTGTGCAACCAAGACACAAGTTTAGCCCTTTAGGGCCCGGATGAGAAATAAAAGGAGAGGAAATAGAAAAGACAGATATGCAAAAAATTGACGGAGGTGAGGGGACGAACATATAGTCCGGCGCTAGGCGTAGAATCGTCGTAGTTTGGCTGCGTTCCATGGGTTTGGCTCGAGTCGATTATCCGATGCATCCTGCAGACGGTACGCTCCACCGGTCAGAACTTGGCCAATAATGAAGGGACCTTCCCATTTGGGCTTGAGCTTGTTCTTTTTCTTCTCCGGCAGGCGTAGAACTAGTTCGCCAACGTTGTAGGTTTTGGCCCGTACTTCTCTGCTTTGATACCTTCGAGCATGTTGCTGGTAAAATGCGGAACGGGCCTTTGCCACGTCGCGCTCCTCCTCCAGGGTGTCCAAACTGTCCTGCCGATCGAGCTCGGCCTCCTTTTCCTTGTACATGTGCACTCGAGGTGAGTCATGAATTATGTCGCAAGGAAAAACTGCCTCTGCCTCGTACACCATAAAGAACGGTGTGTATCCGGTAGTGCGATTCGGCGTGGTCCGCAACCCCCATAGTACGGAGTCAAGCTCCTCTACCCAGTGCGTGTTTGATTCCTTTAAGGACCGCACTAGTCTGGGTTTAATGCCGCTCATGATAAGACCATTTGCTCCCTCAACTTGACCGTTAGTTTGCGGGTGATAGACAAAAGCATAGTCGAGCTTGATGCCCATATTGTTGCACCAGAGTTTCACCTCATCGGCTGTAAAATTCGTGCCGTTGTCAGTGATGATGCTGTGGGGGATGCCATAATGGTATACAACCCCAGATATGAAGTCTATCACCGGTCCGGATTCAGCCGTCTTGACGGGTTTGGCTTCTATCCATTTGGTGAATTTATCCACCATGACCAGTAGGTATTTTTTCTTATGGGTTCCCCCTTTAAGGGGTCCAACCATGTCAAGCCCCTAGACCGCGAAGGGCCAAGTAATAGGGATTGTTTGGAGAGCGGTAGGCGGCATATGGCTTTGGTTTGCAAAAAGTTGGTAACCGACGCAATGTTGGACCAGATGCTGCGCATCTGCCCGGGCCGTCGGCCAATAAAAACCTGTATGGAAGGCCTTGCTTACAAGGGCCCGGGCTACGGCGTGGTGGCCGCCGAGTCCGGCATGGATTTCTGCCAAAAGCTTCCGCCCTTCCTCTTCAGAGATGCACCTTTGAAGGACTCCGGTAGTGCTTTTCTTATAAAGCTCTCCCTCGTGGACCTTGTAGGATTCAGATCGCCGCACTGCAGCGTGCCTCATTTTGGTCCTCAGGTAGTTCCTGCCTGGTTAGGTAGGCCAGGAATGGCTCTGTCCAGGGGGCGATGACGGCCATTATTACATGGGCTCAAGGTGTTATTTCAATAGCAGAGCCTCCGATTGTGTCAGAGTGTTCGGTATCCGGTGTTGTGGCCGGATCCGGGCTATTATTGCCGGTGTCCCCTTCCCATACCACGGATGGCTTAAACAGTTTTTCCAGGAAGATGTTAGGTGGGACAGGGTCGCGCTTAGCGCCGAGACGGGCGAGGATATCCGCCGCCTAATTATTTTCCCGAGCCACATGGTGGAATTCAAGCCCCTCGAACCGAGCTGACATTTTGAGAACGGCGTTGCGATATGCCGCCATTTTCGGATCCTTGGCATCGAAGTCTCCATTTATTTGGGATATTGCGAGGTTTGAATCCCCACGCACCTCCAGGCATTGAATGCCCATGGAAACTGCCATCCGGAGACCGTGCAATAGGGCCTCGTATTCGGTCGCGTTATTGGAGTCTGTGTATAGTATTTGGAGTATGTATTGAACTTTATCTCCGATGGGGGACGTCAGGACGACGCCAGCCCCTAGACCAGCCAGCATTTTAGAGTCGTCGAAGTGCATGATCCAATTGGAGTACGTGCCGTACTCTTTAGGGAGTTCGGCTTCTGTCCATTCGGCAATGAAATCAGCCAGCACTTGCGACTTGATGGCTCGCCGTGGTTTGTATGCTATGTCAAACGGGAGGAGCTCGATGGCCCATTTGGCAATCCGGCCCATGGCATCGCGGTTGTTTATTATGTCGTTGAGTGGTACTTCAGAGGCCACCATGATTGAACACTCTTGAAAGTAATGTCGTAATTTCCGGGATGCCATGAATACCGCGTATGCTATCTTTTGGTAATGTGGGTACCGTGATTTGCATGGAGTGAGGACAGTAGATACATAGTATACCGGCTTTTGAAGTGGGAATTTATGTCCATCTGTCTCTCGTTCGACGACGAGCACTGCACTTACAACTTGGTGCGTTGCCGCTATATATAATAGCATTGGTTCGCCGACATTTGGCGTGGCCAAGATTGGGTTGGTGGCCAGGATGGCTTTTATGTCTTCCAATCCGGTCGTGCCCGCGTCCGTCCACTCAAAGTGTTCGGTGCGCCGAAGAAGGCGATAAAGGAGGAGTGCCTTTTCTCCTAATCGGGAGATAAAGCGGCTTAGGGCCGCCACACATCTAGTTAACTTCTGGATTTGCTCGAGGTCGGTTGGTGTAGCCAACTGCGACAGGGCTCAGATTTTAGCCGGATTTGCTTCAATTCCTCTACTGGAGACGATGAAGCCCATGAGCTTTCCGGCGGGTACGCCGAAAATGCATTTTTCCGGATTGAGCTTAATGTCGTATGTTCGGAGATTGTCGAACATGAGCCTCAAGTCGTCTATTAAGGAGTCGATATGTCTGGTTTTAATGAACACATCATCTACGTATGCCTCCACTGTCTTGCCGATCTATTTTTCCAGACATGTCTGAATCATGCGCTGATATGTTGCGCCGGCGTTTTTGAGCCCGAAGGGCATTGTGTTAAAACAGAAGGGGCCGTATGGAGTGATGAATGCCGTTGCGGCTTGATCAGACTCCGCCATCTTAATCTGGTGGTAACCGGAGTATGCGTCGAGGAAGCACAATGATTCGTGTCCTGCAGTAGCGTCGATGATTTGATCGATGCGAGGGAGAGGGAAGGGATCCTTTGGGCAAGCCTTATTAAGGTCCTTGAAGTCGACGCATAGGCGCCAGGATTTGTCCTTCTTTGGTACCATCACCAGGTTGGCTACCCAGTCCGAATGTTTTATTTCTCTAATGAATCCGGCCTCCAGTAGCTTGGCTAGCTCCTCCCCCATGGCTTGTCGCTTAGGTTCAGAGAAACGCCGAAGAGTCTGCTTGACCGGCTTGAATCCTTTTAGAACGTTGAGGCTATGCTCGGCCAATCTGCATGGGATTGTTGGCATGTCTGAAGGATGCCAGGCGAATATGTCCCAATTCTCGTGCAGGAACTGCCGTAGTGTGGCGTCTACCGCGGGGTTTAACTGTGCCCCGATGGATGCTGTTTTTGTGTGATCCATTGGATGGACTTGGAATTTGACTATTTCGTCTTCTGGTTTAAAGGAGGTGGACTTGGATCTTTTGTCTAGTATCACGTCGTCCCTGTCCACTTAGAGCGCAGCGCGGTTAACTCCTCCGCCACAAGGGCTTCAGATAGTGCCTCGAGGGCCAGTGCAGCTGTTTTGTTCTCGGCGCGGAGTGCTATGTCCGGATCACTAGCTAGAGTGATGATTCCATTGGGTCCGGGCATTTTGAGCTTCATGTACCCATAGTGGGGTATGGCTTCGAAAATCGTGAATGCCTCCCGCCCCAGAAGGGCGTGGTATCCGCTACTGAACGGAGCCACTTGGAATGTGATTTCTTCGGACCTGTAGTTCTTCGGAGTGCCAAATACCACATCTAGTGTGATTTTCCCAGCGCAACGTGCCTCCCGACTAGGGATAATTCCTCGGAAGGTCATGATGCTTTGCTCTATACGGTTGCTGTCTATTCCCATTTTTTGAAGGGTCTCCTCATAAATGAGGTTTAATCCGCTGCCGCCGTCCATGAGCACTTAAGTGAGCCGAAAGCCGTCCACAATTGGACTAAGGACCAAAGCACCTGGTGCTCGGGTTGTTCGGAATTGAGGTTCGTCACTGGCATTGAAGGTGATAGCCGTGTCGCTCCATGAATTTGTTGCTGCCACGTGGCAGACTTCGACAAGGCTGCGGAGTACTCGCTTACGCCTATTATTTGAGGCGAAGGTCTTGAAGACTGTCAGTACTGTATTGTGATCCCCGGGGAGGTGTTCTAGGGTGTTTTGGATGAGGAGATCCTCACCGCTTTTGGCCACCTGCCGGAGTACCCGACATGCTCTAAGGCTGTGTGTTGGTATGGCATCCGTTGTACTATGAATTTTGCAGGGCCCGTTAAGCCATCCCTCCAATACGGTTCCACGCCCTATAGTGGGCTTTTGTTTCTTTATAATTGAGTTGAGTGACTTATGAGAGTGCACCCTTTTAGTTCGGACTGGGGGTTTTGTCAGGGCCGGATTATCCCAGAATTGTGTTTGGGTTTTCCAGGCGCTTTCCATCACACAGTATTTCCGTACCATGGCCGCCAAGTCGGCGAAGTGTGCAATGTCACGGTGACTTATGGCGTTGAGGATCCCCTTGTCCGTGCAATTGTTGCGAAAGAATGAAATTGCGTCTTCCTCGCGACAGTCCTTGACCTTGTTCATTACAAGGAGGAATCTGGCCCAATAGTGATGTACTGTCTCTTGGGGCGCTTGTCTAATGTGGGAAAGATCATTTGTATCTGGGTGGGTGGGTGGATTTAAGTCCAGACCTTGACCCAATTTGAGATCCCAGGGCGGGGGAGTTTCCGATCTTGGAAGTTCGGACTCTGGGATGTTGCTCCGCGGGTTCGGTATGCGACATGACTCCAGGTTCAGGGTTAGTGTCGGGGATATACCCCGCGGTGTAAACCGGCCGGAAGTTAACCCGGCCGGACTTGGCAGTTTATCTGAAGACCCCGCTGACACTTGGCGAGTTACTGGCGACCCGCCCTGACCTGGCAGTTTACAAACAACCCACCTGGTCATTATAACTCACTGGTGATCCGGCGTGCGGGACAGACGGATGACAAGGCCCAAGGCCCAGAAGGCCGGTTCACGTTTAATGGTGGGCCGGTTTAAGAAGAAAGGCATGAGGAACGTTTATCTTACAAGGAGTTAAGACCCGGACTTGTATCCGGTTTGTATTAGAGATAGACTAGTCCTAATCCTAATAGGACTCTACATGTAACCCGCCCCTCCAACATATATAAGGAGGGGCAGGGCTCCTCAAAGGGAGACAAGATTCACAAGTTCCACAAGTTGGACAAATTAGGTTTAGACAATAGCTCTCAAGATAGAGCACTCTTGTAACCGTGATCATCATCATCAATATCAATGAAGCAGGATGTAGGCTTTTACCTCCACCGTGAGGGGCCGAACCTGGGTAAAACATCGCGTCTCTCATCCCGCTCAACCCCTCTCAAGCTACCACATAGATGCGTTGGCCTCACGACTAAGTCCTAACACTAAGGACATCTGCCACGACAATTCCACGACAGTTGGCGCCCACTATGGGGCTCGCGCACGGTGGTGTTGAGTTCTTGAAGGGATCTCTCCTAAGGATCGAGGAGCTCACGATTCCATCAGATACGGAAAAGCTGGCAAGTAAATTGTTTTTTGATCAGGAACATGATCAAATTTGAAGCCAGCGCACACGACCAGATGATCTATTGAGACCGGATTAATCTCCGCTGCCGCTGCAAGTCCTAGGGATCGAGAAGGTTGCAATTTTCCGGATGAGAAAGGAGTCGGTTCAATAAATCACGTCATCCACGAGCAGTACAAACCAGATCAAGAAAAGTCAGGGTTGCATGTTCAACATCTGCCATGTGCGCCGTGATAATCCGCCGAGTCCGGTTTACAGAAAAAAGGAGATGCGCCGCGAGTCACCCGAGACTGCAGCTTAATCCGTCGAGTTCCACTGTTGCTCCATGTTCACAAGTCCCAGGCCGTGGGGATCCAATCGTCCACCCTCTTTTTCCCCGATGTGAAGAATAGTCAAAGCGGAAAAATCAACTAGTACTTACACTAGCACGTGACCAAGACTAGTACTACTCCTACTAGAGTACTCATAGACCGGATCAATACCTCCGTCCGAGTCAGAAGATTCAAGGAGCGGCTGCCGTATCATCGTCAGGGGAATTTTCAAAGAAAAGAAAAAACAGCCATGAGTCCGTGACCCAGGAGCGAGTCATCCACGGGCTTACACTCTTTCGTTGAACTGGACCCCGAGCCTCGTGCGGCCGCCTCCACTGTTGCCGTGGTCTTCGTGGTCGCTGGCCCTGGAGCAGGCCGCCTCCACTGCTACTGTTCTCGCATCGAGTCACCGCCTCGCTCTGTCCACATAGGCAGTGACCCGAGCCGTCGCGCCTTGGATTCACCTCTGCTGTTGCTAGTTCGCGCCTTCAACTCGTCGGCTGCTGGCCTCGCCCACTACTGCTCTGTTACTGGCCGTTCTTCGCCGGTTCACCGCGGCTAGACTTCTATTCCACCAACCCGCCGCCGCAGTTACGGCCTCCGCAGTGCCCTTGCTGTTGTTGCCGGTTGGGCCGCCCTCGTTGATCCGCTCGGTCGCCTTAGGTCGCTGTAAGCAGTCTTCCGCTTGTGGTGACTCTGGTGTTTTGAACCGCCGTATCTCAAACCGTCTTCACCTTCGCTGTTGTGGACTGCAACTCCACGTCAAAACCGCCATCGCCGCCTTGCCAAGTCGCTGGCGCCCCTCTCACGAACCGGCCGGGGATCAGAGGCCCCGAGCTGCCTAAGCCCTCACTGAGCTGCCTGTTTAAAAACGGCTGTCAACATATGGCCGCGTCAAGTCGTCATCGCTCTTTGCCGATTCGCCGCCTCATCTTCAGTCTGCACGGCGACGGTCGTGACCCGGCCCCGCTTCACGGTGCTTCCAAGTCACCCCCGCCCGGGTCGTGTTGCCCCTGCCTCGTCGGTTCAGGAGGAAAATGTCCGGTTTGACCATCAAATTATATTTAAAAAAACCATTTCTCGCTTCAAATATGGAGGAGGAGCTATTATGAGGGTATTGGTCCTCATACATTGCATTTTCGTTCAACCGACAAAAATACCAGGTGATATCCATCCAAGTTTATTTTATTAAACATATTGTTTTCATCAAAGAACAATTACTTTGGTCTGTATATTTTTATGTACAGCAAAGGTGGTGCCATCACCATCACGCTCGCGTCTGCGCCCGCTTATTGATGGAATAGGTGTGCGCAAGTCGCCACCCGTACAACTTAATCTACATCAACCCGCCGGAGCCGCGTTGAGCCGCCCTTGCCGCTTTGAGCCGCCAGGGTTATATTAAGTCGCCGGTTAACCTAAGCCGCCGGAACTATATTGAGTCACTGGTCTGCCTGAGCCACCTCTATCACGATAAACGGATCATCCGTCGTCCAAACAAATCAGGTGAAATCCATCTGGTATATTTTTATATTATATATCGCTTTCTTTTAAAAAAAGAGGAGCCATTACTTTGTCTTGCAAGTTCTTCAATGTAGGACAAATTAAATCACAAAGCTTTGAAGCTCTCAATATCCAGTTTAACATCCGGTTCAAGAAGAATTTATCTCTTGCAAAAAGTTAAAAATTGCCAAAGAGAACCTGCTGCCATGATGCGCGGTTCAAACATGGGTATTCCGCCTTACTAGCCTGACATATTATTGATCACATGGGGGCTTCTACTTCATAAAGCGGGGTCTCTGGTCTTTTACATCATGTGTGGTTACATGGAGTTGTTCTAAAGCGGCCTCCGGTTTACCCCTTGAGTTTGCTTTTTAAAAGCATTGTGTTATATCACTTGGAGGATTGGTCGTGTCCGAACCAATACCATACCTCTTGATAGGCGAGAGCCACCAGATCACTTGGGGACTTGGTCAGGTCTGAACCACTCATGCCTTTTGATCGGCCTAAGGCCACAGAATCACTTGGGGGCTTGGTCGAACCCGAACCATGACCATGCCACTTGATCGGCATAAATGCCACGGTTTCATTTGGGGACCTGGCTGACTAGAACCATAGTTACACCTAACGGGAGCTTGGTCGTGTTCGGCCATGGTAACACCATCTGATCAGCTCAAATAAACCTTTTTTGCAACACTTTGTCATTGCACTTGATTTACACTTTTCTTTGAAGGGGGGTTTTTGCTTTTTATTGCATTTTTTAAACCGACAAAGTTTTTTAACCAATCAATTGACGGAACACAGTTCACGTCAATCCGGAGACTATTTGCCCGGTTTGATCCTTATTGTTAACATCCTCTTATGGAGTAACACGGTGTTTATCACAACCCGGCACGGTTTTATTATAAACCGGCACAATATGGAAGGAGTTATCAGTACTCAAGATTTGGGTTATCACCCTTACTACAAAAAGTTGGTAAAACCAACGATGTGATTCAATGTCACAGGTATGATATATTTCATATTTGATTATTCTTAAGTGCAGCCTTGGTTATAAACCCGGGTTATATGTTGGGTATTATGACCCGTCCGGCGGTAAACCGCCAGGACACTTTAAACTTGTTGTATGCAGAAATAGGTTTGTTAAACCGGCCTGGCTTTGGACAACAAGTCGCTAGTATATATTTGGATTGCGCCATTAGAATCATGCGCTTATAAATCATTGGGTTATATTATTCAAATAGCCAAACTTGGCTGAAATTTCATTATGATGTTGAATGAATAAGGTTTTCATACCGGATTATATTATCTTGAATAGCCAACATGGCTGGATTTTTATTATAAAGGTTTTCAAAGTCGCTATAGCGCAATGTCTACTCTTTTATCAAAGGATATGATTTATTCTACAATTGAAGAAATAGTCCCGAGTCACTGCAGGCTTACAACCCGGCACTTGGGGGCTACATTATTCAAATTGAGATTACATGCAAGTCTCATGTCACTGCAAGAATGCACCATGACACTTGGGGGCTAATGCAAAGTCATTTTTACTAGTCTTATTGAAGACCCGACTCATCATATTATAATGAGCCGGCCCTTGGGGGCTACCAATTGCTCCTGTCAACAATTCAAGGTACACAAGTTTTCGTCCATAATATTGAAGAATCCATTGCTCAGTTGGTAAAGCACAAAGCTCTTAACCCTGTGGACGTGGGTTCAAGCCCTACGATGGAAGCTACATTATAATATGTTATTTTCATTAAAGTATATATATCAATTCCCGGTTCAGTATTATCTTACTAAGACGGCCCTTGGGGGCTACACGTTGCTGTTCAAAGTTTACAAGATTATACTTACAAAGTCCCTGCTCATTATTGCATAATGACCCGGCCCTTGGGGGCTACACTGATTGAAGTTTTTATAAGCAATTGCAAGTTCCAGGTTGCTGCAAGCATGACAACCCGGCACTTGGGGGCTACATATATGGAGTATTCAGTTTATATGACTGAGATGAACAAACCGGATTTCTTCAAGGTTGAAACACTTATTGGAGCAAGTCTTAAGTTATCATTATGTTCTCCTCTTAAGACTTGGGGGCTACAGGTATTATGCATATAAAGGAGGAACATCTTCATTTTATTAGTTTTGAGCAAATCAGGAAGATCAATTACATGACCCGGTGTCGACAACAATTATGACCCGGCGCCATCAATATTTATAAACCGGCCATTTTGGTAATATTAAACCGGCAAGTTTTACATCTTCAAACCGGCTGAATATCAGATAAGTATTTTCAGACCCATATTTCTTAAAATCGGCGCTTTGGGAGCTGAGTCAAAGGAGTTATTCTTCACAATATTTCTCGGTGACAAACCAATGTCGGCAAATTGATTATGAAGCTGATCTGTTGACCCGGATTTCCCAGAAGGAGGAAATAACAAGGACTTAAGGATGATCAGGTACCGGTTTACAAAAATTCTTAACCCGGAGCATAACCTGTCAAATTTGTTCTTGTGTTTATTTTGCAGTATAAGTTTACCATGAATAAATCCAAGCTAAACTTGGGGACTAATGTCGGGGATATACCCCGCGGTGTAAACCGGCCGGAAGTTAACCCGTCCGGACTTGGCAGTTTATCTGAAGACCCCGCTGACACTTGGCGAGTTACTGGCGACCCGCCCTGACCTGGCGGTTTACAAACAACCCACCTGGTCATTATAACTCACTGGTGATCCGGCGTGTGGGACAGACGGATGACAAGGCCCAAGGCCCAGAAGGCCGGTTCACGTTTAATGGTGGGCCGGTTTAAGAAGAAAGGCATGAGGAACGTTTATCTTACAAGGAGTTAAGACCCGGACTTGTATCCGGTTTGTATTAGAGATAGACTAGTCCTAATCCTAATAGGACTCTACATGTAACCCGCCCCTCCAACATATATAAGGAGGGGCAGGGCTCCTCAAAGGGAGACAAGATTCACAAGTTCCACAAGTTGGACAAATTAGGTTTAGACAATAGCTCTCAAGATAGAGCACTCTTGTACCGTGATCATCATCATCAATATCAATGAAGCAGGATGTAGGCTTTTACCTCCACCGTGAGGGGCCGAACCTGGGTAAAACATCGCGTCTCTCATCCCGCTCAACCCCTCTCAAGCTACCACATAGATGCGTTGGCCTCGCGACTAAGTCCTGACACTAAGGACATCTGCCGTGACAATTCCACGACAGTTAGGGAGATGTCCTCCTGTGAGCGAGTATCCGGCTCGGAGAGCTCGGGAATCCGGACATAGTTCGTCCTTAGGATAGAGGGAGAAACGCCACATTGTTCCTCCACCACCGCTATTCAATGGGTGACCGACGGAGAGTTAATCTCCCTTTGGTGGGGTTTAAGCCCGATCCGATCGTAGTCCGTAGTGACTCCCAGAGCGGCGATGCGATCCAAGAGCTCGTTCGAAGAGGAGAGCTCCATTGGATCCATCTGTTCGGCGAATTTTGAGCCGATATGGAGGCTGTTTTCGATGACCCGAGAAGTCATCGTTGGTGCAGCGACCGAGTGGGCGGTCATGACGAAGCCGCCTAGTCGGAGAGTTTGGCCTACAGCTAGGGCTCCCCCCGAAGTGATGTTGTCTTTGACAATGAGACGAGCCATCCCCCTTTATGATGACGACACAGTGGAACTCTCAATGAAAGCACCAATGTCGGTGTCAAAACCGGCGGATCTCGGGTAGGGGGTCCTGAACTGTGCATCTAAGGCGGATGGTAACAGGAGGCGGGGGACAAGATGTTTACCCAGGTTCGGGCCCTCTTGATGGAGGTAATACCCTACTTCCTACTTGATTGTTCTTGATGATATGAGTATTACAAGAGTTGATCTACCACGAGATCATAGAGGCTAACCCTAGAAGCTAGCCTATGGTATGATTGTATGTTGTCCTACGAACTAAAACCCTCCGGTCTATATAGACACCGGAGAGGTCTAGGGTTACACAAGGTCAGTTACAAGGGAGGAGATCTACATATCCGTAGTGCCTAGCTTGCCTTCCACGCCAAGGAGAGTCCCATTCGGACACGGGACGAAGTCTTCAATCTTGTATCTTCATAGTCCAACAGTCCGGCCAAAGGATATAGTCCGGCTGTCCGGAGACCCCCTAATTCAGGACTCCCTCATTCATCAAGAAATTCACCAAGTGGCACAGTAGTATCAAGCATAGAAGTAGTTTCATCATAAGTATCATGCATAGCAGAAGTGGCATCATCAATAACATGCGACATATCAGAATGAATAGCAGAAGCAGGTTTAGGTGTCGCAAGCTTACTCAAAACAGAAGGTGAATCAAGTGCAGAGCTAGATGGCAGTTCCTTACCTCCCCTCGTAGTTGAGGGATAAATCTTGGTTTTTGGATCTCTCAAGTTATTCATAATGATAAGCAGATATAAATCCCAAGTGACTCAAGTAATAGAGCTATGCTCCCCGGCAACGGCGCCAGAAAATAGTCTTGATAACCCACAAGTGTAGGGGATCGCAACAGTTTTCGAGGGTAGAGTATTCAACCCAAATTTATTGATTCGACACAAGGGGAGCCAAAGAATATTCTCAAGTATTAGCAGCTGAGTTGTCAATTCAAGCACACCTGGAAACTTAATATCTACAACAAAGTATTTAGTAGCAAAGTAATATGTTAGTAGTGGTAACGGTAGCAAAAGGTAATGATAACAAAAGTAATGTTTTTGGTATTTTGTAGTGATGATAGCAATAGCAACGAAAAAGTAAATAAGCGAAGAACAATATATGGAAAGCTCATAGGCAATGGATTGGTGATAGAGAATTATGCCGGATGCGGTTCATCATGTAACAATCATAAACTAGGGTGACACAGAACTAGCTCCAATTCATCAATGTAATGTAGGCATGTATTCCGAATATAGTCATACGTGCTTATGGAAAAGAACTTGCATGACATCTTTTGTCCTACCCTACCGTGGCAGCGGGGTCCTAGCGGAAACTAAGGGATATTAAGGCCTCCTTTTAATAGAGTACCAGACCAAAGCATTAACACATAGTGAATACATGAACTCCTCAAACTACAGTCATCACCGGGAGTGGTCCCGGTTATTGTCACTTCGGGGTTGCCGGATCATAACACATAGTAGGTGGCTATAGACTTGCAAGATAGGATCAAGAACTCGCATATATTCATGAAAACATAATAGGTTCAGATCTGAAATCATGGCACTCGGGCCCTAGTGACAAGCATTAAGCATAGCAAAGTCATAGCAACATCAATCTCAGAACATAGTGGATAGTAGGGATCAAACCCTAACAAAACTAACTCGATTACATGATAAATCTCATCCAACCCATCACCGTCCAGCAAGCCTATGATGGAATTACTCATGCACGACCGTGAGCATCATGAAATTGGTGATGGAGGATGGTTGACGATGACGATGGCGACAGATTCCCCTCTCCGGAGCCCCGAACGGACTCCAGATCAGCCCTCCCGAGAGGTTTTAGGGCTTGGCGACAACTCCGTATCGTAAAACGCGATGAATCCTTCTCCCTTATTTTTTTCTCCCCGAAAGCAAATATATAGAGTTGGAGTTGAGGTCGCGGGAGCTCTAGGGGGCCCACGAGGTAGGGGGGCGCGCCCCCACCCTCGTGGCTAGGGTGTGGGCCCCTTGGTCTTCATATTTTGCAAGGATGTTTTATTATTTCCAAAAATACGTTCCATGAAGTTTCAGGTCATTCCGAGAACTTTTGTTTCTGCACATAAATAACACCATGGCAATTCTGCTGAAAACAGCGTCAGTCCGGGTTAGTTCCATTCAAATCATGCAAGTTAGAGTCCAAAACAAGGGCAAAAGTGTTTGGAAAAGTAGATATGACGGAGACGTATCACTCGACTACGCCTCCGAAGACATCGGCGGTATGGACGACGATGCCAGAGAGGAGCATGTCCAAAACCAGCCGTTCACCGGACGCTGGACGGCCACTTCCTCATACGACGTGTACATGGTGGGCACACCTAAAGAAGGCGACAACGATGATGAAAAGGATCCAGTTGAGGACGAACCTCCTGAGATACCACCAAAGCGCCGACGTCAGCGGCGCCGCTCTAAATCGCGTCGCAGAAAAGACAACAATACTGGCACCGGAGATGATGACACTCCGGAGAACGCCGAAGACCAAGAAGACCCCATAAAACCAACATCTAAATAGGATGATCGGGAGGACGAGCAAATTGACCCTGATGATCAAGCAGGGAACGAAGACTCGGAGGATAGCAACTATCTACCACTTTATGAGGACGACGTGAGCCATGGCGACGAAGATTTCATCATGCCAGATGAACCCCTCGAACAAGAGCGGTTTAAATGCCGGCTAATAGCCACTGCAAGAAGCCTAAAGAAAAAGCAGCATTAGCTTCAAGCTAACCAAGATCTGCTCAATGATAGATGGACTAATGTCCTGGCAGCCGAAGAATACGGCCTCGAACACCCAACAAAGAGTTACCCGAAGCATAAACTGCTACCCCAATTCGACGATGAGGCGCTGGAGCCCATACCACCCGCGCGTAACGCGGCTGACAGACCTGACCAACCACCACGTCGCCGGGACAGAATGACAACTCAAGCCAAACACCAGCCCATGCCACCTCGGCGTAAAAGCAGAGAAACAACAGCTCGGGGATACACTTATGACCTACGTCGGGACCTGGACAATAGAGCCGGCCAGACCAGGTCAATCTACGGATCAAGGGGGCGTGCCCAAGCGCGAGAAGATGACCATCAGGCCTAGCGCGACAAACACAACCCCACCAGGGTCCGCATACGGACTTCATCCGAACTACGCCGTGACGTTGCCCGATACAGAGGCGCCGCACGCCCCCTATGCTTCACCGATAAGGTAATGGAGCACCAGTTCCCAGAAGGGTTTAAACCCGTAAACATCGAATCATACGATGGCACAACAGATCATGCAGTATGGATTGAAGATTTTCTTCTCCACATTCACATGGCACGTGGTGATGATCTACATGCCATCAAGTACCTCCCCCTAAAACTCAAGGGGCCAGCACGGCACTGGCTAAACAGCCTACCAGAAAACTCTATTGGTAGCTGGGAAGACTTGCAGGACGCATTCAGAGACAACTTCCAAGGTACCTATGTTCGGCCCCCAGATGCCGATGATCTTAGTCACATAATCCAGCAACCTGGAAAATCAGCCCGACAGCTCTGGACCAGGTTCTTAATAAAAAAGAACCAGATTGTGGATTGTCTGGACGCCGAAGCCCTCGCGGCCTTCAAACACAGCGTCTGAGATGAGTGGCTCACCCGACACCTCGGCCAAGAAAATCCGAAGTCCATGGCAGCCCTTACCGCACTTATGACCCACTTTTGCTCGGGAGAGGATAGCTGGCTTGCTCGTAGAAGCAATAACACTAGCGACCCTGGCACCTCCAAACCCAGAGACGGCAACGACAAGCCATGACGCAACAAGCACAAGAGTCAAAACAATAACTAAGGGACCCAAGACATGGTGGTCAACGCCGGATTCAGTGGCTCCAAACTCGGTCAACAGAAGAAGCCATTCAAGGTAAACAGAGATGTCCCATCCAGTTTAGACCGCATACTTGATTGGCCTTGCCAGATTCATGGCACCCCTAATAAACCCGCCAGTTGATGACGCACAAGTATAGGGGATCTATCGTAGTCCTTTACATAAGTAAGAGTGTCAAACCCAACGAGGAGCAGAAGGAAATGATAAGCGGTTTTCAGCAAGGTATTCTCTACAAGTACTGAAATAAGTGGTAACAGATAGTTTTGTGATAAGATAATTTGTAACGAGCAACAAGTAACAAAAGTAAATAAAGTGCAGCAAGGTGGCCCAATCCTTTTTGTAGCAAAGGATAAGCCTGGACAAACTCTTATATAAGGAAAAGCGCTCCCGAGGACACATGGGAATATCGTCAAGCTAGTTTTCATCACGTTCATATGATTCGCGTTCGGTACTTTGATAATTTGACATGTGGGTGGACCGGTGCTTGGGTGCTGTTATTACTTGAACAAGCATCCCACCTATGATTAACCTCTATTGCAAGCATCCGCAACTACAACAAAAGTATTAAGGTAAACGTAGCCATAGCATGAAATATATGGATCCAAATCAGCCCCTTACGAAGCAACGCATAAACTAGGGTTTAAGCTTCTGTCACTCTAGCAACCCATCATCTACTTATTACTTCCCAATGCCTTCCTCTAGGACCAAATAATGGTGAAGTGTTATGTAGTCGACGTTCACATAACACCACTAGAGGCTAGACAACATACATCTCATCAAAATATCGAACGAATACCAAATTCACATGACTACTAATAGCAAGACTTCTCCCTTGTCCTCAGGAACAAACGTAACTACTCACAAAGCATATGCATGTTCATAATCAGAGGGGTAATAATATGCATAAAGGATCTGAACATATGCTCTTCCACCAATTAAACCAACTAGCATCAACTACAAGGAGTAATTAACACTACTAGCAACCTACTAGCACCAATCCCGGACTTGGAGACAAGAATTGGATACAAGAGATGAACTAGGGTTTTGAGATGAGATGGTGCTGATGAAGATGTTGACGGAGATTGCCCTCTCCCGATGAGAGGAGCGTTGGTGATGACGATGGCGATGATTTCCCCCTCCGGGAGGGAAGTTTCCCCGGCAGAACAGCTCCGCCGGAGCTCTAGATTGAATCCGCCAAGGTTCCGCCTCGTGGCGGTGGAGTTTCGTCCCGAAAGGTTGCTTCTTGTTTTTTTCTCGATGAAATACTTCATATAGGATAAGATGGTCATCGGAGAGCCACCAGGGGGCCCACCAGGTAGGGGGCGCCCCCCACCCTCGTGGCAAGGGTATGGGCCCCCTGGTCTTCATCTTTGGCGAGGATGTTTTATTATTTATTATAAGGTATTCCGTGGAGTTTCAGGACTTTTTGGAGTTGTGCAGAATAGGTCTCTAATATTTTATCCTTTTCCAGCCCTTCTAGCTGTCGGCATTCTCCCTCCTTATGTAAACCTTGTAAAATAAGAGAGAATAACCATAAGTATTGTGACATAATGTGAAATAACAACCCATAATGCAATAAATATCGATATAAAAGCATGATGCAAAATGGACGTATCAACTACCCCAAGTTTAGACCTCGCTTGTCCTCAAGCGAAAGCCGATAACAATAAATATGTCCCCATGTTTAGAGGTAGAGGCGTCGATAAAAACAAAATACGGACATGAGGGCATCATGATTATTCTCATAATAGCAACATACATAGATATTGTCATATGGTTACTTATTTTCAAGTGATGATCTATTCACAATGCAAAAGTATGAATCAGAAACCATATTGAGAACCAACAAACTATAACCTCAGTCATTGAAGCAATTGCAATTTATCATAACATCGGAAAGAGTCTATGTCAGAGCTAAAAAGCAAGTCCACATACTCAACTATCATCTAGTCCTTCATAATTGCTAACACTCGCGCAATACTTGTGGTTACGGAGTTTTAATCGGACACAGAGAAAGATTGGGGCTTATAGTTTCTCCCCACAACCTTTTACCTCAAGGGTAATGTCAACAATAATAACTCATGCCCCCCTACATCCAATTAGATATATATATATATATATATATATATCAGGTTCTTTCCAACATGCTGGGCTTGCCAAAGGATAAAATGAAAAAGGGAGAGGTGAAGATCACCATGACACTTGCATAAGGTAGAAGATAATAATAAAAAATAGGCCCTTCGCAGAGGGAAGCAGAGGTTGCCATGCGCTTTTATGGTTGGACGCACAAAATCTTAATGCAAAATAACGTCACTTTATATTGCCCCTTGTGATGTGAACCTTTATTATGCAGTCCGTCACTTTTATTACTTCCACATCACAAGATCATATAAAGCTTATTTCTCCCACACTAATCATAAATATTTAGAGAATTTTTTATTGCTTTGCACCGATGACAACTTACTTGAAGGATCTTATTCAATCCATAGGTAGATATGGTGGACTCTCATGGCAAAACTAGTTTAAGGGTATTTGGAAGCACAAGTAGTATCTCTACTTGGTGCTGAGAATTTGGCTAGCATGAGGGGGAAAGGCAATCTCAACATGTTGGATGATCCATGACAACATACTTTATCTCAGATATAAGAAAACATAACCCATTACGTTGTCTTCCTTGTCCAACATCAACTCTTTAGCATGTCATATTTTGATGAGTGTTCCCAATCATAAAAGATGTCAATAATAGTATATTTATATGTGAAACCTCTCTTTCCTTATTACTTCCTATTAATTGCAACGATGACCAAAGCTATGTATGCCAACTCCCAACAACTTTCAATCATCACACTCTTTCTATGTGAAGTCATTACTATCAATAAGATCAATATGAACTTTTGTTTCTTCTTATTCTTTTTCTCTTTTCTTTTATTCACCCAAGATCATAGCAAGAAAATCAAGCCCTTGAATCAACACTAATCTTTATTATATAGCTCACAGACTCGATTACATAGAGAGATCATAAAGCAAAACTTAAAACTAGATCATGCCATAAACTTTATTCTACTAGATCAAAATACTACTAATAGGATCGAACTAAGGAAAACGGTAAAGATAGGAGTTGTGATTGTGATACGATACTGGGGCACCTCCCCCAAGCTTGGTAGTTGCCAAGGGGAGTGCCCATACCCATGTGATTATGTCTCCTTTGTTGGTGAAGAAGGTGGAGTTGTTGATGACTGATAGTCGCACATCGAGCGTAGGAGGTCTTCTAACTTGCGGATAATGCCCTTGAGTGCGATGATATGCTCCTTCAACAAAATATTTTCATGTGTGAGATACTTATTTTGTATAGGAACCAACTCAATCATCTTGAAAGCTTCGATTTCTGTAGGGGTAAGAAGATTATGATCCAGTTGAAGGGTGTCTTCTGTTGCTGGAACTTGGTCCTCCATGGCCTTCTTGATCCCTTCATCCTTGTTGATCTCCATAGGTTCTTCTCTCTTCAGCTCTATCTTCATTAGCCAAGCATCGTTGCCCCTATGGTTGGAGGAGGAGGGAGACAACATAGTGCCTGGCCTTGACAGCCCTGACAGAAAACAGCTCGAAACAAGGACATGAGATTTTTGCGTGATACGGGAGTCAAAACCCCCGGGAGATTATATAGTGAATTTTTACCGACCAAAATAAGTATCATGCAAGAAAACAGAGTCTAGAGGGCACACGAGGCGCTCACGAGGTAGGGGGGCGCGCCCAGGGGGTAGGGCGTGCCCTCCACCCTCGTGGGGCCCTCGTGTCCTTCCCGGACTGCTACTTAATTTTCTATTTTTCTAAATATTCCAAAATGGAGAAATATTGCCTTAAAAATTGTTTTAGAGTCGTTTTACTTACCGTACCACATACCTATTCCTTTTCGGAGTCTGAAACGTTCTGGAAAGTGTCCCTTATGTATACCTCCGGGGTTACGGTTTCAATAATATTGATTTCAATATTTATGGGATTACCTGAGATATAATGTTTAATTCTCTGACCGTTTACCACCTTCGGATTTGTGCCTTCGAAGTTGTTGATTTTTATGGCACCAGAACGATAGACCTCCTCGATAACATAGGGGCCTTCCCATTTAGAGAGAAGTTTTCCTGCAAAAAATCTTAAACGAGAGTTGTATAGCAATACATAATCACCTACATTAAACTCACACTTTCGTATCCTTTTGTCATGCCATCTTTTAACCTTTTCTTTAAACAACTTAGCATTTTCATAAGCTTGGGTTCTCCATCAAGAGAGCTAATATCAAATAACCTCTTTTCACCGGAAAGTTTAAAATCATAGTTGAGCTCTTTAATAGCCCAATATGCCTTGTGTTCTAGTTCGAGAGGTAAGTGACATGCTTTTCCATATAGCATTTTATACGGAGACATACCCATATGATTTTTATATGCAGTTCTATAGGCCCATAATGCATCATCAAGTTTCTTGGACCAATTCTTTCTAGACCTATTGACAGTCTTTTGCAAAATTAATTTGAGTTCTCTATTACTCAATTCTACTTGACCACTAGACTGTGGGTGATACGGAGATGCAATTCTATGATTGACGTCATATTTAGCAAGCATTTTATGGAAATCACCATGAATAAAATGTGAACCACCATCAGTCATTAAATATCTAGGGACTCCAAACCTCAGAAAAATAACTTCTTTAAGCATTTTAATAGAAGTGTTATGATCAGCACTACTAGTTGGAATAGCTTCTACCCACTTAGTAACGTAATCAACAACAACTAAAATATGTGTATATCCATTAGAGGAAGGAAAAGGTCCCATATAATCAAAGCCCCAAACATCAAATGGTTCAATAACAAGTGAATAATTCATAGGCATTTCTTGACGTCTACTAATATTACCAATTCTTTGACATTCATCACAAGATAGGACAAACTTACGGGCATCCTTGAAGAGAGTAGGCCAATGAAAACCGGATTGCAATACCTTATGTGCAGTTCTATCTCCTGCGCAGTGTCCTCCATAAGTTTCGGAGTGGCATTGCATAGGATCTGTTCCTGTTCATGCTCAGGTGCACAATGTCTAATAACACCATCTAATCCTTCTTTATAAAGATGTGGGTCATCCCAAAAGTAATGTCTCAAATCATAGAAGAACTTTTTCTTTTGTTGGTATGTGAAGCAAGGTGGTATAAATTTAGCAACTATGTAATTAACATAATCAACATACCAAGGGGTACTACGAGAAGTACTTATGACATTTAATTGTTCATCAGGAAAGCTATCATCAATAGGTAGTGGGTCATCAAGAACATTCTCTAACCTAGATAAGTTGTCTGCAACGGGGTTCTCAGCTCCTTTTCTATCAACAATATGCAGATCAAATTATTGTAGCAAGAGAACCCATCTAATAAGTCTAGGTTTAGCATCTTTCTTCTCCATAAGATATTTAATTGCAGCATGATCAGTGTGGATAGTTACTTTAGAATCAACAATATAAGGTCTGAACTTATCACAAGCAAATACAACTGCTAAAAGTTCTTTTTCAGTAGTAGCATAATTTCTTTGAGCATTGTCTAGAGTCTTACTAGCATAATGGATAACATTTAATTTCTTATCAACTCTTTGCCCTAGAACAACACCTACAGCATAATCGCTAGCATCACACATAATTTCAAAGGGTAAATTCCAATCAGGTGGCTGAACAATAGGTGCAGAGACTAATGCTTTCTTAAGTATTTCAAATGCTTCTACACAATCATCATCAAAGACAAATGGTATATCTTTTTGTAATAAATTAGTCAGAGGCCGAGAAATTTTTGAGAAGTCCTTAATGAACCTCCTATAAAATCCAGCATGACCAAGAAACTTCTTATACCTTTGATGTCCTTGGGACATGGCATCTTTTCAATAGCATCAACCTTGGCTTTATCGACTTCAATACCTCTTTCAAAAACTTTATTCCCCAAGACAATACCCTCATTAACCATAAAGTGGCACTTTTCCCAATTCAAGACAAGATTAGTTTCTTCACATCTCTGCATAACTTGATCAAGATTGCTCAAGCAATCATCAAAAGAAGATTCATAGACGGAAAAGTCGTCCATGAAAACCTCACAAATCTTTTCATAAAAGTCAGAGAATATAGCCATCATGCATCTTTGAAAGGTAGCAGGTGCATTACATAAACCAAAAGGCATACGTCTATAAGCAAAAGTACCAAAAGGGCATGTAAAAGTAGTCTTTTATTGATCTTTAGCCGACACATGTATTTGAGAGAAACCAGAATAACCATCTAGAAAGCAGTAATGTGTATGTTCGCATAATCTTTCTAGCATTTGATCGATAAAAGGTAAGGGGTAATGATCTTTCTTAGTAGCCTTATTTAATTTGCGGAAATCAATTACCATCCTATAACCTGTAATAATTCTTTGTGGAATCAATTCATCCTTATCATTAGGAACAACAGTAATACCTCCCTTCTTAGGGACACAATGAACAGGACTTACCCACTGACTATCAGCAACGGGATAAATTATACCTGCCTCCAGAAGCTTTAGTATTTCTTTTCTTACCACTTCTTTCATTTTAGGATTCAGACATCGTTGAGGATCATGAACTGGTTTGGCATCTGCTTCCAAATTTATTTTATGTTGACATAGAGTGGGACTAATGCCCTTAAGATCATCAAGAGTATATCCAATAGCAGCACGGTGCTTCTTCAGAGTTTTCAATAATCTTTCTTCTTCATGCTCTGAAAGGTTAGCACTAATAATAACAGGATATATCTTCTTTTCATCAAGATAAGCATATTTAAGATTATCAGGCAATGGTTTAAGCTCAAACACGGGATCACCCTTAGGTGGAGGGGGATCCCCTAGGATTTCAACAGGCAAATTGTGTTTCAGGATAGGTTCCTGTTTAAAGAATACTTCATCTATTTCCCTTCTTTCATTCATAAACATATCATTCTCATTGTCTAGCAAATATTGTTCTAAAGGATCACTAGGAGGTACGGCAATAGAAGCAAGACCAATAATTTCATCCTTACTAGGCAATTCTTCTTCACCGGTGTTGTTTACTAAATTTAGAGAAATTAAATTCATGAGTCATATCATCTAAGCCGACAATAACAACATCCCTTGTGCAATCTATGGTAGCATTAACAGTATTTAAGAAGGGTCTACCAAATATAATGGGACAAAATCTATCTTGTGGGGAACCAAGAACAAGAAAATCAGCAGGATATTTAGTTTTCCCACACAAGACTTCAACATCTCTAACAATTCCCATTGGTGAAATAGTATCTCTATTAGCAAGTTTAATAGTAACATCAATTTCTTCTAACTCAATAGGTGCAATGTCATGCATAATTTCTTTATATAAGTCAATAGGTATTGCACTAGCACTAGCACCCATATCACATAAGCCATCATAACAATGATCTCCTATTTTAACAGAAATAACAGGCATGCCTACCACAGGTCTAGGTTTATCTGTATCACGGGGTTTAGCAATTCTAGCAGTTTCATTATAGAAGTAAATAGCATGCCCATCTATATTATCAGACAAGAGATCTTTAACAATAGCAATATTAGGTTCTATTTTAACTTGCTCAGGAGGTGTATATGTTTTAATATTGCTTTTACGAACTACAATTGAAGCTTTAGCATGATCCTTTATCCTTACAGGGAAAGGTGGTTTCTCAACATAACAAGTAGGAACAATAGGATCATTATAAGTGACAGTCTTTTCTTCAACTTTAATGGGTGCAGCTACTTTTACTTCTATGGGAGGATGATATTTAAACCACTTATCCTTAGGGAGATCAACATAAGTAGCAAAAGATTCATAGGAAGAAGCTACCATCTCAGAATCAAGTCCATATTTAGTGCTAAACTTACTGAAAATATCGGTATCCATAAAAGATTTAACACAATCAAACTTAGGTGTCATACCTGACTCCTTACCTTTGTCGAGATCCCAATATTCAGAGTTGTGTTTAATTCTATCCAATAAATCCCATCTAAATCCAATAGTCTTCATCATAAAAGAGCCAGCACAAGAAGTATCGAGCATGGTGTGATTATTTTCAGAAAGCCGAGCATAAAAATTTTGAATAGTCATTTCTCTTGAGAGCTCATGATTGGGGCATGAATATAACATTGATTTAAGCCTCCCCAAGCTTGAGCGATGCTTTATCCTTTGTGAGGCCAAAAATTATATATGTAATTGCGGTCACGATGAACAAGATGCATAGGGTAATACTTTTGATGAAATTCCAATTTCAATCTTCTATAGTTCCATGATCTCGTATCATCACATAGCCTATACCATATCAATGCGTCTCCCTTCAAACATAAAGGGAAGACCTTATTCTTAGCAACATCATCGGGTATACCTGCAAGCTTAAATAATCCACAAACTTCATCCACATATATTAGGTGTTCATCAGGATGCTTTGTTCCATCTCCTGTAAAAGGATTAGCTAGCAGTTGTTCTATCATAACCGAAGGATACTCATAAGGAATTTCATCTTCAATAGGTTCAGTAGGTTGAGGAGCAACTCTTTGCTCTACTGGTCGGGGTGAAGATACCCCGAACAAGCCCCTCAGAGGATTACTTTCCATAGTAACAAGTGACAGTAAATTTCAGCACACTATATAAATTTTTCCTTACCAAATTCCACCAACAAAAGGCGCTTCACTCCCCGACAACGGCGCCAGAAAAGAGTCTTGATGGCCCACAAGTATAGGGGATCTATCGTAGTCCTTTCGATAAGTAAGAGTGTTGAACCCAACGAGGAGCGGAAGGAAATGATAAGCGGTTTTCAGCAAGATATTCTCTACAAGTACTGAAATAAGTGGTAACAGATAGTTTTGTGATAAGATAATTTGTAACGAGCAACAAGTAACAAAAGTAAATAAAGTGCAGCAAGGTGGCCCAATCCTTTTTGTAGCAAAGGATAAGCCTGGACAAACTCTTATATAAGGAAAAGCGCTCCCGAGGACACATGGGAATATCGTCAAGCTAGTTTTCATCACGTTTATATGATTCGCGTTCGGTACTTTGATAATTTGACATGTGGTTGGACCGGTGCTTGGGTGCTGTTATTACTTGAACAAGCATCCCACTTATGATTAACCTCTATTGCAAGCATCCGCAACTACAACAAAAGTATTAAGGTAAACGTAACCATAGCATGAAACATATGGATCCAAATCAGCCCCTTACAAAGCAACGCATAAACTAGGGTTTAAGCTTCTGTCACTCTAGCAACCCATCATCTACTTATTACTTCCCAATGCCTTCCTCTATGCCCAAATAATGGTGAAGTGTTATGTAGCCGACGTTCACATAACACCACTAGAGGCTAGACAACATACATCTCATCAAAATATCGAACGAATACCAAATTCACATGACTACTAATAGCAAGACTTCTCCCTTGTCCTCAGGAACAAACGTAACTACTCACAAAGCATATTCATGTTCATAATCAGAGGGGTAATAATATGCATAAAGGATCTGAACATATGATCTTCCACCAATTAAACCAACTAGCATCAACTACAAGGAGTAATTAACACTACTAGTAACCTACTAGCACCAATCCCGGACTTGGAGACAAGAATTGGATACAAGAGATGAACTAGGGTTTTGAGATGAGATGGTGCTGATGAAGATGTTGATGGAGATTGCCCTCTCCCGATGAGAGGAGCGTTGGTTATGATGATGGCGATGATTTCCCCCTCCGGGAGGGAAGTTTCCCCAGCAGAACAGCTCTGCCGGAGCTCTAGATTGGATCCGCCAAGGTTCCGCCTTGTGGCGGCGGAGTTTCGTCCCAAAAGGTTGCTTCTTATTTTTTTCTCGACGAAATACTTCATATAGGAGAAGATGGTCATCGGAGAGCCACCAGGGGGCCCACGAGGTAGGGGGCGCCCTAGGGGGGGCGCCCCCCACCCTCGTGGCAAGGGTATGGGCCCCCTGGTCTTCATCTTTGGCGAGGATTTTTCATTATTTATTATAAGGTATTCCGTGGAGTTTCAGGACTTTTGGAGTTGTGTAGAATAGGTCTGTAATATTTTCTCCTTTTCTAGCCCAGAATTCCAGCTGCCGGCATTCTCCCTCCTTATGTAAACCTTGTAAAATAAGAGAGAATAGCCATAAGTATTGTGACATAATGTGAAATAACAGCCCATAATGCAATAAATATCGATATAAAAGCATGATGCAAAATGGGCGTATCACCAATCACACCAACTGAAATTGTTGGGTCTTTAAACAGGCCGGCAAAATCAACACCGAACAAAAGGGGAAAGGGTCGCCCAGCGATGACGATGACCAAGAGCCTCGTCAACCGAACACGGGGGACAGAAGAAATTTCCCCCCGAGGTAAAAACATTGAATATGATATATGTCACACATATCCCTAAGAGGGAGCGCAAGCGCTCATTACGGGACGTCTACGCCATAGAGCCGGTCGCCCCAAAATTCAACCCATGGTCGGCTTGCCCGATCACCTTCGATCGAAAGGACCACCCAACCAGTATCCGTCATGGAGGTTTGGAAGCTCTGGTCCTTGATCCAATCATCGATGGATTCCATCTCACGCAAGTCCTCATGGACGGTGGCAACAGTCTCAGTCTACTTTATCAAGACACTGTCCGCAAAATGGGCATCGATCCGTCAAGAATCAAGCCCACTAAAACTACCTTTAAAGGAGTAATACCTGGTGTAGAGGCCCGCTGCACGGGCTCAATCACGCTAGAAGTCGTCTTCGGTTCACCGGATAACTTCCGAAGCGAAGACTTGACCTTCGATATCGTCCCATTCCGCAGTGGCTATCACACACTGCTCGGATGAACCGCTTTCACCCGCTTTAACACGGCCATGCACTACGCCTATCTAAAGCTTAAGATGGCCGGTCCACTTGGCGTCATTACAATCAACGGAAACACGGAACACTCCCTCCATACTGAGGAGCATACCACGGCCATTGCGGTCAAAGTACAAAGCAGTCCTGTCAAGCCACACACCTCATCGGCTATTAAGCCGCCGGACTCTATTATACAAGGCCGGCCAATTCCGCATGCTAACAGCTTGGCAATTCCAGAGCTGGATTAGCAGCTTTGCCTCCGTTGCTCTCCATGTATATCCGCGAAAGTCGTACCGCGCATGCATAATTACGCACTCAAAGTACCTTGGGCATCAGCGGAGGCACAATATGAACAGGCCTATAGTACGGCTTGACCCTATACGGCCTTCCCATTTTCTTTAATTATTTTTTATCTTTTACCACAGGTGCATCAAAACATGCTCATCCTATGAACTCATATATAAGGACTCTCTCCGAGCCCGATTCCGTACAAATAGTTGAAAACCATTCCTCTCAAGGAATCTTTTCTTACTTAGGCGAAAGTAGCGCAGACGTGCTGTTGGAAGGTGCAAAGGACTTCATAGACCAGAACTTCACTCAAGAACCTGTATAAAGTTTTTTCCCTTAGCCTTAGACCCCCGACATGTAAAATGATCTTGGTGATTATGGTACCCTCTGTAAGATTACATTTTGACGTATCAACCAGATTCCAGTAAACCAAATTTTTCTTTGGTATCGCCTTTACTTATAGACTTTATTCCGTATCTTTAGTTGTCTCATGCACACACGTCAGCACAAACTGCCAGGGGCTCTATATGGCAACACATGTGTTGCCAAACAAAAAGTCCGAACAGCTTTATAGCACAATTTGACGTCCCGAGCTCGGCACTATATGCATCAGCTCCGAATCATGTCTTTGGTCAATAGTTGGGTTGCCCGGCTCTTGTGTTTGCTACCTTACGTTCCGTCTGATCGGCTAGGGTAGTAAAGGGAGAACTACCATGATTGTGTTTCCGGTTCGTCCGGTTAAGCACCTCAGTAGAGAAAGCCGAAAACTGACTGTCATGATGCGGCGAGAGCTGGTCAGCCACCCGATGACCTATTAAAATCTTTAGCAATTTTTCCGTATTACATGAAGGACCGTTTTCCGGTCACATATGCAACGCATCCGCATTGGGATAGCCGCGTACACACCTGGGCTACTTTATAGACCCATCATCAAACTCCTATGGCTAAGTGAGAGTAATAAAATCACATAGTCTGATTGCCTGGTTCACCGCGCTGACACCTCCTTCATGGACCAATACATTGGGATAAGTGTAGTCATGCGCAATTCCGAACACCCCAATAGTATCTACATGGGGGTTGAAGTCGACGACTGGGAACTCTCAGATATAAAAACAGTCGCACAGGAGGGTAAAGCCTTTCATAAAGGCATGAATATATTACAAAAGCCTTAGTTCATAATACAAACTCCCGAATAGTTCGGACTCGCTCACTCGAACACTACATCCTTTGAGCATTGGCCTTCTACAAGGCGGGCACCTTTTAGTACGTCCTCAAAATAGTGCTCTGGTGTGCGATGGTCCTTGCTTTCGGGTGGGCCCTCAACTGCCACCTTTTCAGACTTCATCTTCGCCTAGTGCATCTTCACACGGGCGAAGACCATTCGCGCTCCTTCTATGCAGGACCACCTCTTGATGGCGTCGATTCGGGGCAGCGCATTGATGAGACGCCGCACAAAGCCGAAGTAGCTGTCCGGGATGTCTTCGGTCGGCCATAACCGGACTATGACGTCCTTCATGGTCGCAATGGACATCTTATGCAGCTCCGCCCATTGTGCCATCTGGTCATTTAGCAGTGCGGGACGCACCTGCCCCGCACACTGCGACCAGAAAAGCTTCTCCGTTGCGTACCCCTCCTGGGCCCGAAAGAATTGGGCGACGTCCGCAGCACTCTTCGGCAGATCCGCATATGCGTTTGGAGAACTCCATAGTCTATTAAGCAAGGCATAACCTCGATCCCCAAATTTAGCTTGTAACGGAAAGGGCTTACTAGCCGCTATCTGTCCGGCTTGACGGATTTCCTTGCGCACCGCGCTGGATTCGGATCGCGCCTCCTTGGCGTCTTGAAGGGCCTTGGCGAGTTCGGTCCCCTTCGCCTTATTTTCCTCTTCTAAGGACTCGCACTTACGGGCGGTGTCCTTGAGCTTCTGCTCCACCTCGGTCACCCGTTCCTCAAAACAGCACCGAGCGGCCTATTCGGTCGTTAAGTCCGCAGCCGCTTTATCAGTGGCCGCCTTGCTTACCCTAGTGATACGTCTCCAACGTATCTATAATTTTTGATTGTTCCATGCTATATTATATTCTGTTTTGGACATTATTGGGCTTTATTATACACTTTTATATTATTTTTGGGACTAACCTATTAACTGGAGGCCCAGCCCAGAATTGTTGTTTTTTTGCCTATTTTAGGGTTTTGAAGAAAAGGAATATCAAACGGAGTCCAAACGGAATGAAACCTTCGGGAACGTGATTTTCGGAACGAACATGATCCAGAGGACTTGGACCCTACGTCAAGAAATCAACCAGGAGGCCACAAGGTAGGGGGGCGCGCCCTCCACCCTCATGGGCCCCCTGTTGCTCAACCGACGTACTCCTTCCTCCTATATATACCCACGTACCCCCAAACTACCAGATACGGAGCCAAAACCCTAATTCCACCGCCGTAACTTTCTGTATCCACAAGATCCCATCTTGGGGCCTGTTCCGGAGCTCCGCCGGAGGGGGCATCGATCACGGAGGGCTTCTACATCAACACCATAGCCTCTCCGATGAAGTGTGAGTAGTTTACTTCAGACCTACGGGTCCATAGTCATTAGCTAGATGGCTTCTTCTCTCTTTTTGGATCTCAATACAAAGTTCTCCCCCTCTCTTGTGGAGATCTATTCGATGTAATCCTCTTTTGCGGTGTGTTTGTTGAGACCGATGAATTGTGGGTTTATGATCAAGTTTACCTATGAACAATATTTGAATCTTCTCTGAATTCTTTTATGTATGATTGATTATCTTTGCAAGTCTCTTCGAATTATCAGTTTGGTTTGGCCTACTAGATTGATCTTTCTTGCAATGGGAGAAGTGCTTGGCTTTGGGTTCAATCTTGAGGTGTCCTTTCCCAGTGACAGTAGGGGCAGCAAGGCACGTATTGTATTGTTGCCATCGAGGATAACAAGATGGGGTTTATATCATATTGCATGAGTTTATCCCTCTACATCATGTCATCTTGCTTAAAGAGTGACTCCGTTCTTATGAACTTAATACTCTAGATGCATGCTGGATAGCGGTCGATGTGTGGAGTAATAGTAGTAGATCCAGGCAGGAGTCGGTCTACTTGTCTCGGACGTGATGCCTATATACATGATCATACCTAGATATTCTCATAACTATGCTCAATTCTGTCAATTGCTCAACAGTAATTTGTTTACCCACCGTGAAATACTTATGCTCTCGAGAGAAGCCACTAGTGAAACCTATGGCTCCCGGGTCTATCTTCCATCATATTAATCTTCCAATACCTAGTTATTTCCTTCGACTTTTATTTTACTTTACATCTTTTATTTCTCTTTATCATAAAAATACCAAAAATATTATCTTATCATATCTATCAGATCTCACTCTCGTAAGTGACCGTGTAGGGATTGACAACCCCTTAACGCGTTGGTTGCGAGGATTTATTTGTTTGTGTAGGTGCGAGGGACTCGTGCGTGGCCTCCTACTAGATTGATACCTTGGTTCTCAAAAACTGAGGGAAATACTTATGCTACTCTGCTGCATCACCCTTTCCTCTTCAAGGGAAAACCAACGCAAGTGTTCAAGAGGTAGCAAGAAGGATTTCTGGCGCCGTTGCCGGGGAGGTCTACGCAAAAGTCAACATACCAAGTACCCATGACAAATCCTTATCTCCCGCATTACATTATTTGCCATTTGCCTCTTGTTTTCCTCTCCCCCACTTCACCCTTGCCGTTTTATTCGCCCTCTCTCTCCATCCTCCCTCTCTTTCTCTATTCGCCTCTTTTTGCCCGTTTCTTGTTTGCTTGCGTGTTGGATTGCTTGCTTGTCACGATGGCTTTACCTAGATTTGGTGATCTTCACCTTAAAAGGTTAGAAGAGATCGAAAGCAACGCCAGGAGTTTTATGGTTTTACAATTTGAGCATAATAGCTTCTTTAGAAATGAGCTTAAAGAACAAAAAAGTTGTATGGGTTATATGAATAAAGAGCTCGATGATATGTCTAAAGAATTTGATGGTTTGAAATCTCAGATTACTTATCTTGAGAAGTTAATAGCTGAAGTTTCGGATAAGCAAGCCACCTTAGTTAATAAGATGGCCGCTAAACCGGAAAATTTTCTGGAAGATAAAGATGAAGATCTAAAAGTTATTGATGTGTCCCCTATTAAATCTTTGTTTTGCAATATGAATCTTAATAATGATGGGACTGAATATGACCCACCTTTACCTAGACGGCGTTCCAAAAATTCAGAGTCTTTAGATCTTGATGTTAAAATTGTTAAAAGTGGGATTGAAGAAGTCAAAACTCTAAATATTAATGAACCCACTATTTTGGATTTCAAGGAATTTAATTATGATAATTGCTCTTTGATAGATTGTATTTCCTTGTTGCAATCTGTGCTAAATTCTCCTCATGCTTATAGTCAAAATAAAGCTTTTACTAAACATATCGTTGATGCTTTGATGCAATCTTATGAAGAAAAACTTGAGTTGGAAGTTTCTATCCCTAGAAAGCTTTATGATGAGTGGGAACCTACTATTAAAATTAAAATTAAAGATCATGAATGCTATGCTTTGTGTGATTTGGGTGCTAGTGTTTCCACGATTCCAAAGACTTTGTGTGATTTGTTAGGTTTCCGTGATTTTGATGATTGCTCTTTAACTTGCACCTTGCGGATTCCACAATTAAGAAACCTATGGGAAGAATTAATGATATTCTTATTGTTGCAAATAGGAATTATGTGCCCGTAGATTTTATTGTTCTTGACATAGATTGCAATCCTTCATGTCCTATTATTCTTGGCAGACCTTTCCTTAGAACGATTGGTGCAATTATTGATATGAAGGAAGGGAATATTAGATTCCAATTTCCATTAAGGAAAGGCATGGAACACTTCCCTAGAAAGAAAATTAAATTACCATATGAATCTATCACAAGAGCCACTTATGGATTGCCTACCAAAGATGGTAATACCTAGATCTATCCTTGCTTTTATGCCTAACTAGGGGCGTTAAACGATAGCGCTTGTTGGGAGGAAACCCAATTTTATTTTTATTACTTGTTTTTTGATACTGTTTAGTAATAAATAATTTATCTAGCCTCTGTTTTGGTTGTGTTTTTTGTGTTTAATTAGTGTTTGTGCCAAGTAGAACCGTTGGGAAGACTTGGGGAAAGTCTTGTTAATCTTGCTGTAAAAAACAGAAACTTTAGCGCTCACGAGAACTGCTGCCATTTTTATTTGGAAAGTGATATTTAGTTAATTCTTTCTGAAGATGATTAATAGATAAATTCCTCACGTCCAGCAAATTATTTTAGAATTTTTGGGGTTCCAGATATTGCGTTAGCTACAGATTATTACAGACTGTTCTGTTTTTGACAGATTCTGTTTTTCGTGTATTGTTTGCTTATTTTGATGAATCTATGGCTAGTAAAATAGTTTATAAACCATAGAGAAGTTGGAATACAGTAGGTTTAACACCAATGTAAATAAAGAATGAGTTCATTACAGTACCTTGAAGTGGTGTTTTTTTTTCTTTCGCTAACGGAGCTCACGAGATTTTCTACTTTAAGTTTTGTATTGTGAAGTTTTCAAGTTTTGGGTAAAATATTTGATGGATTATGGAACAAGGAGTGGCAAGAGCCTAAGCTTGGGGATTCCCATGGCACCCCAAGATAATCTAAGGACACCTAAATGCCAAATCTTGGGGATGCCCCGGAAGGCATCCCCTCTTTCGTCTACTTCTATCGGTAACTTTACTTGGAGCTGTATTTTTATTTACCACATGATATGTGTTTTGCTTGGAGCGTCTTGTATTATTTGAGTCTTTATTTGTTAGTTTTCCACAATCATCCCTGCTTCACACACCTTTTGAGAGAGACACACATGATTCAGAAATTGTTAGAATACTCTATGTGCTTCACTTATATCTTTTGAGTTATATAGTTTTTGCTCTAGTGCTTCACTTATATCTTTTAGAGCGCGTCGGTGGATTTGTTTTATAGAAACTATTTTTCTCTCATGCTTCACTTAGATTATTTTTAGAGTCTTACAAAACAACATGGTAATTTGCTTTAATTATGTTAGGCATTCAAGATTAATAAAAATAATAATAAAATTCTCTTATGAGTGTGTTGAATACTATGAGAAGTTTGATACTTGATAATAGTTTTGAGATAAGGAGATGCTGATATTAGAGTCATGCTAGTTGAGTAGTTGTGAATTTGAGAAATACTTGTGTTAAAGTTTGTGATTCCCGTAGCATGCACGTATGGTGAACCATTATGTGATGAAGTCGGAGCATGATTTATTTATTGATTGTCATCCTTATGAGTGGCGGTTGGGGATGAGCGATGGTATTTTCCTACCAATCTATCCCCCTAGGAGCATGCACATAATACTTTGCTTTGATGTAGATTTTTGCAATAAGTATATGAGTTCTTTATGACTAAGGTTGAGTCCATGGATCATACACACTTTTCTTCCTTCCACCATTGCTAGCCTCTCTAATACCGCGCACCTTTCGCCGGTATCATACACCCACCACATAACTTCCTCAAAACAGCCACCATACCTACCTATCATGGCATTTCCATAGCCATTCCGAGATATATTGCCATGCAACTTTTCACCGTTCCGTTTACTATGATATGCTCCATCATTGTCATATTGCTTTGCATGATCATGTAGTTGACATTGTATTTGTGGCAAAGCCACCGTTCATAATTCTTTCATACATGTCACTCTTGATTCATTGCATATCCCGATACACCATCGGAGGCATTCACATAGAGTCATATTTTGTTCTAAGTATTGAGTTGTAATTGTTGAGTTGTAAGTAAATAAAAGTGTGATGATCATAATTTTTAGAGCATTGTCCCAAGTGAGGAAAGGATGATGGAGACTATGATTCCCCCACAAGTCGGGATGAGACTCCGGACGAAAAAAAGAGGCCATAAAAAAAGGCCCAAATAAAAAAATAAGAGAAAAAGAGAGAAGGGACAATGCTACTATCCTTTTACCACACTTGTGCTTCAAAGTAGCACCATGATCTTCATAATGGAGAGTCTCCTATGTTATCACTTTCATATACTAGTGGGAATTTTTCATTATAGAACTTAGCTTGTATATTCCAATGATGGGCTTCCTCAAAATGCCCTAGGTCTTCGTGAGCAAGCGAGTTGGATGCACACCCACTTAGTTCCTTTTGTTGAGCTTTCATATACTTATAGCTCTAGTGCATCCATTGCATGGCAATCCCTACTCACTCACATTGATATCTATTGATGGGCATCTCCATAGCCCGTTGATACGCCTAGTTGATGTGAGACTATCTTCCCACTTTTCTCTCCTCCACAACCACCATTCTATTCCACCTAAAGTGCTATGTCCATGGCTCACGCTCATGTATTGCGTCAAGATTGAAAAAGTTTGAGAATACCAAAATTATGAAACAATTGCTTGGCTTGTCATCGGGGTTGTGCATGATTTAAATACTTTGTGTGGTGAAGATAGAGCATAGCCAGACTATATGATTTTGTAGGGATAACTTTCTTTGGCCATGTTATTTTGAAGAGACATAGTTGCTTAGTTAGTATGCTTGAAGTATTATTATTTCTAAGTCAATATTGAACTTTTGTCTTGAATCTTTCGGATCTGAATATTCACACCACAATTAAGAAGAATTACATTGAAAATATGCCAAGTAGCATTCCACATCAAAAATTCTATTTTTATCATTTACCTACTCGAGGATGAGCAGGAATTAAGCTTGGGGATGCTTGATACGTCTCCAACGTATCTATAATTTTTGATTGTTCCATGCTATATTATATTCTGTTTTGGACATTATTGGGCTTTATTATACACTTTTATATTATTTTTGGGACTAACCTATTAACCGGAGGCCCAGCCCAGAATTGATGTTTTCTGCCTATTTCAGAGTTTCGCAGAAAAAGAATATCAAACGGAGTCCAAAGGGAATGAAACCTTCGGGAACGTGATTTTCGGAACAAACGTGATCCAGAGGACTTGGACCCTACGTCAAGACATCAACCAGGAGGCCACGAGGTAGGGGGCGCGCCTACCCCCCCAGGCGCGCCCTCCACCCCCGTGGGGCCCCTATTGCTCCACCGACGTACTCCTTCCTCCTATATATACCTACGTACCCCCAAACTACCAGATATGGAGCCAAAACCCTAATTCCACCGCCGTAACTTTCTGTATCCACGAGATCCCATCTTGGGGCCTGTTCCGGAGCTCCGCCAGAGGGGGCATCGATCATGGAGGGCTTCTACATCAACACCATAGCCTCTCCGATGAAGTGTGAGTAGTTTACTTCAGACCTATGGGTCCATAGTTATTAGCTGATGGCTTCTTCTCTCTTTCTGGATCTCAATACAAAGTTCTCCCCCTCTCTTGTGGAGATCTATTCGATGTAATCTTCTTTTGCGGTGTGTTTGTTGAGACCGATGAATTGTGGGTTTATGATCAAGTTTATCTATGAACAATATTTGAATCTTCTCTAAATTCTTTTATGTATGATTGGTTACCTTTGCAAGTCTGTTTGAATTATCAGTTTGGTTTTGGCCTACTAGATTGATCTTTCTTGCAATGGGAGAAGTGCTTGGCTTTGGGTTCAATCTTGAGGTGTCCTTTCCCAGTGACAGTAGGGGCAGCAAGGCACATATTGTATTGTTGCGATCGAGGATAACAAGATGGGGTTTATATCATATTGCATGAGTTTATCCCTCTACATCATGTCATCTTGCTTAAAGTGTTACTCTGTTCTTATGAACTTAATACTCTAGACGCATGCTGGATAGCGGTCGATGTGTGGAGTAATAGTAGTAGATGCAGGCAGGAGTCGGTCTACTTGTCTCGGATGTGATGCCTATATACATGATCATACCTACATATTCTCATAACTATGCTCAATTCTATTAATTGCTCAACAGTGATTTGTTTACCCACCATGAAATACTTATGCTCTCGAGAGAAGCCACTAGTGAAACCTATGGCCCCCGGGTCTATCTTCCATCATATTGATCTTCCAATACTTAGTTATTTCCTTTGCCTTTTATTTTCCTTTACATCTTTTATTTCTCTTTATCATAAAAATACCAAAAATATTATCTTATCATATCTATCAGATCTCACTCTCATAAGTGACTGTGTAGGGATTGACAACCCCTTATCGCATTGGTTGCGAGGATTTATTTGTTTGTGTAGGTGCGTGGGACTCATGTGTGGCCTCCTACTGGACTGATACCTAGGTTCTCAAAAACTGAGGGAAATACTTACACTACTCTGCTGCATCACCCTTTCCTCTTCAAGGGAAAACCAACGCAAGTGCTTAAGAGGTAGCACCTAGCTAGCTCCTTGGCTTGGGTACGCTCACCCCTAAGGGTTTCAACCACGACAGCACCATCTGCACAAACACACACATTGCAGCTCTAGAAATCCCATAGAATACGGACATAAATAGGCATAACATAAGAGTATCTCATACCTTGCGCCTAGTCGAGCCGCTTGTTAACAAGGACTAGGTCCTCATTAGCTTGCTCTAGTTTCTGTTTGAGTTTGGAAATTTCTGTTGATTGGGCAGTCGCCGCTAACAGGGAGGCCTATTTTAATCCAAATAAAATAGCATGTTCCGACCTAACAACTGACTATTGATCCTCTGCTCACTTTTCTTTCAAAGAACCGAATAGAGTCTCAGGGTCTACTGTCTATATACAGGCACATTTTTCGTAAAAATGATCAAAAATATTACATTGCGTACCTCGAAGCCTGCTAGCAGGCTGGAGAAGGCTTCATTTAGCCCGCTCTTGGCGGACTGAATCTTCGCAGCAACCGTACCCATCAGGATGCAGTGCTCATCCAAGATGGATGCACTTTGCAGTGCGTCTGCCGTGGTATTTGGCGCCTCGGGATTAACAGAGGATGGCACCCCCTTCCCCTGCAGGGGTCGCTCACTAGACTCTGGAGCTGTATGGGTCTCCGGAGTAGTAACCGGTTGTGGGACGGATTGACCGGGCCCCCGTCGCCGGTCTCCGTAGGGGCCCTACCCCCCAGTCCTTCGGCAGCCGAGGTGTTGCCCTCCGGCGCCGTTAAGTCGCCCCCCCCCCCCCCCGCGTCTCTTCGAGGCCCGTGGAGGGCCTATGCGATGACACCTCGATGTCATCTGCCCTAGGCGGCAGGGAAGCTAGTGGAGGCGATTCGCTCTCCATCATCTCCGTCGGCAGATCCCCCGAGGATGAGGATTGCTGGGGGAGACTGTGGGTCGGACTAAAAAAATAGAACTTAGAGTTATCATCATAGTCCATAGAGATTGGATGTATGTGGAAAAATCCCGGACTACTTACGAGTCGGCTTGGGGCTTGGTCCGGCGATGGTGCTTCGGTATGGCCTCGGCGTTTGATTCCGAGTCATCGGCGAGGGTAATCTTGTCCCTCTTGGATGCTTCGGCCTCTAGGTCTTCAGAGGCCGCCCTCTTCTTTTCCTTGCGGGGAAGATCTTCTTCTTCCTCCTCCTCCTCCTTGTCGTCATCGCCCTCGTGAGAGGACTGGGCATCAGCTTCTCCGGACACTGCGTCCGAAGAGCCCTCCTCTTTCTTCTTCTTCTTCTTCTTCTTCTTCTTCTTCTTCTTCTTGTCCTTCTTTACCGATGCCTGGTATGGCGCTGGGACCAGCATCCTCATTAGTAGAGGATCGGCCGGGTTTTCGGGGACCGGATCCGGACACCGAATCTGCTCCGCCTTCTTGGTCCAGACCTGTTTGGAGATGGACTACTCAATACTTCTCATTCGGATGGACGCACCAATTGTTGTTCGGAGGTTTTAGAATTTACCTCAGAGGATGGATGATTGCAGTCGAGGCCTGTGTCGTCCGATGACTTTGGCCATGATTTCTGCTTCTTAAAAACAGCTTCCAGATCCCCTTATGCGTTGTGCCGTAGAACTGTTGTAGGGCCCACGGCCCTTCCGAATTGAACTCCCACATCTTGAGGGGCCGCCGCTGGCAGGGAAGTGCTCGGCGGATCAACATCACTTGGATCACATTAGCGAGGGTAATGTCCGTCGCTATCATGCCTTGGACGCGTTTCTGCAGCAGCAGCACCTCATTGACCGACTCCCAGTCCAGACCCTTGTCGGTCCAGGATGTGAGCCTTAGCAGGGGTCCGGATCTGAAGGCTGGAGCGACTGCCCACTTAGGGCCGCGGGGTTCTGTGATATAGAACCATTCCTGTTGCCATATCCTGACGGTGTCCACAAAGACTCCCTTCGGCCAGTTGACTTTGGGGAGCTTGCTCAACATGGCGCCACCGTAGTCTGTCTGTTGCCCATCAACCACCTTCGGCTTCACGTTGAAAATCTTGAGACATAAGCTGAAGTGTGGAGGGACGCGTAGGAAGGCCTCACACACGACGATGAACGCTGAGATGTGGAGGAACGAATTTGGGGCCAGATCATGAAAATCTAGACCGTAGTAGAACATGAGACCCCTCACAAAGGGGTGGAGGGAGAATCCGAGTCCGCAGAGGAAGTGGGGGATGAACACCAGCCTCTCACCAGGCTCCAGAGTGGGGATGACCTGCACCGAATCGGGAAGCCTGTGCCTGATTTCCGTGGTTAGATGCCGCGCCTCCCGCAACTCCATGATGTTCTCTTCCGTGACGGAGGAAGCCATCCACTTGCCCTGAGAGCCAGCCATGGTCGGAGGAGTTGCGGAGGGGATAAAAGCTTGGAACTTGGGCGCTGGAGCTGGAGGATGGGGAGGCAGAGAGAGAGAGAATGAGGCGTGGGACGGAAGAGTTGGATTCTATCCACTTATATGGACTTCGAATATCAAGCGTCCCCCCTCCCTTGAGCCTTCAAACTCGCTGTTCCCAAGGGGTCATGCGAACAACACGGTTAGATTACCAAAACTCGTATTGATGAGAGTCCCGCAATAAGGGGACACGATCTCTGCTTTGACAAGCCATGTCGATAGGAGTTGTGTGTTAAAACGCGAGGCAGGAGGCCCAAAAACGGTTCTAAATGATAGCAGAGCTAGGTGTGACGTTTCGCTGGAAAAAGTTGTCGATGGATATATCTTATTTTAAGTATTATGCTTTTATGGTTGGAGGGTTAATCTGTTAAACAGATCCGGACATAGTTCTTGTTGATCAACTACTTTAAAGTATTCAGAGGAGGAACCCGCCTTGCAATGCCAAAGACAATCTGCGTGCCGGACACATCGTCATTGAAGCCTGGTTCAGGGGCTACTGAGGGAGTCCTGGATAAGAGGGTCCTCGGGCGTCTGGGCTATGCAACATGGGCCGGACTAATGGGCCGCGAAGATACAAGATAGAAGACTTTCCCCGGTGTCCGGATGGGACTCTCCTTTGCGCGGATGGCAAGCTTGGCGTTCGGATATGAAGATTCCTTTCTCTGTAAACCGACTTTGTACAACCATAGCCCCCTCCGGTGTCTATATAAACCGAAGGGTTTAGTCCATAGAGGCAATCATAATCCTACAGGCTAGACATCTAAGGTTTAGCCATTACAATCTCGTGGTAGATCAACTCTTGTAACCCCTATACTCATCGAAGTCAATCAAGCAGGACATAGGGTATTACCTCCATCAAGAGGGCCCGAACCTGGGTAAACACCATGTCCCTGTCTCTTGTTACCTTCGATCCTTACACGCACAGTTCGAGACCCCCTACCCGAGATCTGCCGGTTTTGACACCGACACCTATATCTGCTCAAATCAACTATGAAGGTTAGAAAATAATGATACTCACCACGAGCCTCAACACTCATCGGACTGCATACATCGGTATGTATTATTTCCAATAAGTTAGTGGCTCGCTCCATTGTTCCGGAGAACGGAGTTTTATTCATCTTGCCCATGAGGCATGGTTCAAAAGTATCAAATGATTCATAATCAAGTGATTCCAATAGCCAATCTACATAGAGTTTCTTCATGTGCTTTACACCAATATGATCAAAACGGCAGTGCCACAAATATGTTGCACTATCATTATCAACTTTGCATCTTTTGGCATCAATATTATGAATATGTGTATCACTATGATCGAGATTCAATAAACCATATACATTGGGTGTATGACCATAGAAGGTTTTATTCATGTAAACAGAACAACAATTATTCTCTGACTTAAATGAATAATTGTATTGCAATAAACATGATCCGATCATATTCATGCTCAACACAAACACCAAATAACATTTATTTAGGCCCAACACTAATCCTGAAGATAGAGGGAGTGTGCGATGGTGATCTTATCAACCTTGGAATCACTTCCAACACACATCGTCACCTCACCCTTAACTACTCTCTATTCATTTTGCAACTCCTATATCGAGTTACTAATCATAGCAACTGAACCGTTATCAAATACCCTGGGGTTACTATGAACACTAGTAAAGTACACATCAATAACATGTATATCAAATATACCTTTCACTTTGGCATCCTTCTTATCCGCCAAGTATTTGGGGTAGTTCCGCTTCCAGTGACCATTCCCTTTGCAGTAGAAGCACTCAGTTTCAGGCTTAGGTCTAGCTTCGGGTTTCTTCACGGGAGTGGCAACTTGCTTGTCATTCTTTCTTGAAGTTCCCTTTCTTTTCCTTTGTCCCTTTTTCTTGAAACTAGTGGTCTTGTTAACCATCAACACTTGATGCTTGATACGTCCATTTTGCATCATGTTTTCTTACTGTTATTTATAATGTTTTTATCCATAATAATGCTTTTTGGAGTAATTCTAATGCCTTTTCTCTCATAATTTGCAAGGACACACCAAGAGGGAGAATTCCGGCAGCTGGAAATCTGGACCTGGAAAAGCTACGCCAGGCCACCTATTCTGCATAACTCCAAATGAGCTGAAACTTTATGGAGATTTTTTATGGATTATTTAGGAAATAGTCGAGCCAATAAACACTAGAGGGGGGCCACCAGGTGGGCACAACCCACCTGGGTGCCTCAGTCCCCCCGGGCGCGCTCTGGTGGGTTGTGGCCTCCTCGGCCCACCTCCGGTGCCCATCTCCTGGTATATAAGTCATTTTGACCTAGAAAAAATAAGGGAAGGACTTTCGGGATGAAGCGCCGCCGCCTCGAGGCGGAACTTGGGCAGGAGCACTTTTGCCCTCTGGCGGAGCAATTCTGCCGAGGGAACTTCCCTCCCGGAGGGGGAAATCATCGTCATCATCATCACCAACAACTCTCCCATATTGGGGAGGGCAATATCCATCAACATCTTCACCAACACCATCTCATTTCAAACCCTAGTTCATCTCTGGTATGCAATCTTATTACCGGAACTATAGATTGTTGCTGGGGGGGGGACTAGTAGTGTTGATTACATCTTGTAGTTGATTTATGGTTTATTTGGTGGAAGATTATATGTTCAGATCCAATATGCTATTTAATACCCCTCTGATCTTGAGCATGATTATTATTTGTGAGTAGTTACTTCTGTTCTTGAGGTCACGGGAGAAATCATGTTGAAAGTAATCATGTGAATTTGATATGTGTTCGATATTTTGATAGTATGTATGTTGTGATTCCCTTAGTGGTGTCATTTGAACGTTGACTACATGAAACTTCACCATATTTAGGACTAATGGAATGCATTGTGGAGTAGTAAATAGATGGTGGGTTGCGAGAGTGATAGAAACTTAAACCCCAATTTATGCACTATTCCGTAAGGGACCGATTGGATCCTAGAGTTTAATGCTATGGTTAGAATTTATTCTTAATACTTGTCGTAGTTGTGGATGCTTGTGGGAGGGTTAATCATGAGTAGGATTTTTGTTCAAGTAAGAACAGCACCTAAGCACGGTCCACCCACATATCAAATTATCAAAGTAGCGGACACAAATCAAACCAACATGAAGAAAGTAACTAGATGAAATTCCCATGTACCCTCAAGAACGCTTTGCTTATTATAAGAGACCGTTTTGGCCTGTCCTTTGCCTCAAAAGTATTGGACTACCTTGCTGCATACTTGTTACTATTATCGTTACTTGCTCGTTACAAGTTATCTTGCTATCAAACTACTGACTACTTGCAATTTAAGCACTTGTAGACATTACCTTACTGAAACTACTTGTCATTTCCTTCTGCTCCTCGTTGGGTTCGACACTCTTACTTATCAAAAAGAGATACAATTGACCCCCTATACTTGTGGGTCATCAAGGCTATTTTCTAGCGCTGTTGCCGGGGAGTGAAGCGCCTTTGGTAAGTGGAATTCGGTAAGGGAACATTTATATAGTGTGCTGAAATTTATTGTCACTTGTTACTTGCTACCTCTTGAGCAATGCGTTGGTTTTCCCTTGAAGAGGAAAGGGTGATGCAGCAAAGTAGCGTAAGTATTTCCCTCAGTTTTTGAGAACCAAGGTATCAATCCAGTAGGAGGCCACGCACGATTCCCTTGCACCTACACAAATAAATAAATCCTAGCAACCAACGGATAAGGGGTTGTCAATCCCTACACGGTCACTTACGAGAGTGAGATCTGATAGATATGATAAGACAATATTTTTGGTATTTTTATGATAAAGATGCAAAGTAAAATAAAAGGAAATAAAAATAACTAAGTGTTATAAGATTAATATGATGGAAAATAGACCCGGGGCCATAGGTTTCACTAGTGGCTTCTCTCAAGAGCATAAGTATTCACGGTGGGTAAACAAACTACTGTTGAGCAATTGACAGAATTGAGCATAATTATGAGAATATCTAGGTATGATCATGTATATAGGCAGCACGTCCGAGACAAGTAGACCGACTCCTGCCTGCATCTACTACTATTACTCCACACATCGACCGCTATCCAGCATGCGTCTAGAGTATTAAGTTCATAAGAACAGAGTAACGCTTTAAGCAAGATGAGATGATGTAGAGGGATAAACTCATGCAATATGATATAAACCCCATCTTGTTATCCTCGATGGCAACAATACAATACGTGCCTTGCTTCCCCTACTGTCACTGGGAAAGGACACCGCAAGATTGAACCCAAAGCCAAGCACTTCTCCCATTGCAAGAAAGATCAATCAAGTAGGCCAAACCAAACTGATAATTCGAAGAGACTTGCAAAGATAACCAATCATACATAAAAGAATTCAGAGAAGATTCAAATATTGTTCATAGATAAACTTGATCATAAACCCACAATTCATCGGTCTCAACAAACACACTGCAAAAGAAGATTACATCAAATAGATCTCCACAAGAGAGGGGGAGAACTTTGTATTGAGATCCAGAAAGAGAGAAGAAGCCATCTAGCTAATAACTATGGACCCGAAGGTCTGAAGTAAACTACTCACACTTCATCGGAGGGGCTATGGTGTTGATGTAGAAGCCCTCCATGATCGATGCCCCCTCCGGCGGAGCTCCGGAAAAGGCCCCGAGATGGGATCTCGTGGATACAGAAAGTTACGGCGGTGGAATTAGGGTTTTGGCTCCGTATCTGGTAGTTTGGGGGTACGTAGGTATATATAGGAGGAAGGAGTACGTCGGTGGAGAAACAGGGGGCCCACGAGGGTGGAGGGCGCACCCAGGGGGGTAGGCGTGCCCCTACCTCGTGGCCTCCTGGTTGATGTCTTGACGTAGGGTCCAAGTCCTCTGGATCACGTTCGTTCCGAAAATCACGTTCCCGAAGGTTTCATTCCCTTTGGACTCCGTTTGATATTCTTTTTCTGTGGAACTCTGAAATAGGCAGAAAACATCAATTCTGGGCTGGGCCTCCGGTTAATAGGTTAGTGCCAAAAATAATATAAAAGTGTATAATAAAGCCCAATAATGTCCAAAACAAAATATAATATAGCATGGAACAATCAAAAATTATAGATACGTTGGAGACGTATCAAGCATCCCCAAGCTTAATTCCTGCTCGTCCTCGAGTAGGTAAATGATAAAAACAGAATTTTTGATGTGGAATGCTACTTGGCATAATTTCAATGTAATTCTTCTTAATTGTGGTGTGAATATTCAGATCCGAAAGGTTCAAGATAAAAGTTCAATATTGACATAAAATAATAATACTTTAAGCATACTAACTAAGCAATTATGTCCTCTCAAAATAACATGGCCAAAGAAAGTTCATCCCTACAAAATCATGTAGTTTAGTCTTGCTCCATTTTCATCACACAAGAATGCTCTCATCATGCACAACCCTGATGACAAGCCAAGCAATTGTTTCATACTTTAGTAATCTCAAACTTTTTCTACCTTCACGCAATACATGAGCATGAGCCATGGATATAGCACTATTGGTGGAATAGAATATAATGATGTGGGTTATGTGGAGAAGACAAAAAAGGGAGAAAGTCTCACATCAACGAGGCTAATCAATGAGCTATGGATATTCCCATCAATTGAAGTTAATGGAAGGAGTAGGGATTGCCATGCAACGGATGCACTAGAGCTATAAATATATGAAAGTTCAACAAAAGAAACTAAGTGGGTGTGCATCCAACTTGCTTGCTCACGAAGACCTAGGGCATTTGAGGAAGCCCATTGTTAGAATATACAAGCCAATTTATATCATGAAAAGTTCCCATTAGTATATGAAAGTGACAAAACAAAAGACTCTCTATCATGAAGATTATGGTGCTACTTTGAAGCACAAGTGTGGTAAAAAGGATAGTAACATTGTGCCTTCTCTCTTTTTCTCTCATTTTTTGGGCCTTCTCCTTTTCTATGGCCTTTCTCTCTCTTTTTTTATTTTTTATTTTTCCTCACTTGGGCAATGCTCTAGAAAATGATGATCATCACACTACTATTTATTTACAACTCAATGATTACAACTCGATACTAGAACAAAGTATGACTCTATATGAATGCCTCCGGCGGTGTACCGGGATATGCAATGAACCAAGAGTGACATGTATGAAAGGATTATGAATGGTGGCTTTGCCACAAATACTATGTCAACTACACGATCATTCAAAGAAATATGACAATGATGAACGTGTCATGATAAACCGAACGGTGGAAAGTTGCATGGAAATATATCTCGGAATGGCTATGGGAATGCCATAATAGGTAGGTATGGTGTCTGTTTTGAGGAAGATATAAGGATGTTTATGTGTGAAAGAGCGTATCATATCACGGGGTTTGGATGCACCGGCGAAGTTTGCACCAACTCTCAATGTGAGAAAGGGCAATGCACGGTACGGAAGAGGCTAGCAATGATGGAAAGGTGAGAGTGCGTATAATCCATGGACTCAACATTAGTCATAAAGAACTCACATAATTATTTCAAAAATCTACAAGTCATCAAAAACCAAGCACTACGCGCATGCTCCTAGGGGGATAGATTGGTAGGATAAGACCATCGCTCGTCCCCGACCGCCACTCATAAGGAGGACAATCAAAGAACACCTCATGTTTCAAATTTGTTACATAACGTTTACCATACGTGCATGCTACGGGACTTGCAAACATCAACACAAGTATTTTTCAAATTCACAACTACTCAACTAGCACAACTTTGATATCACTACCTCCATGTATCAAAACAATCATCAAGCATCAAACTTCTCTTAGTATTCAACACACTAATAAGAAAGTTTTTACTAGTCTTGAATACCTAGCATATTAGGATTATTTAAGTAAATTACCATGCTATTTAAGACTCTCAAAATAATCTAAGTGAAGCATGAGAGAAAAATAGTTTCTATAAAACAAAACCACCACTGTGCTCTAAAAGATATAAGTGAAGTACTAGAGCAAAAACTATATAACTCAAAAGATATAAGTGAAGCACATAGAGTATTCTAATAATTTCCGAATCATGTGTGTCTCTCTCAAAAGGTGTGTACAGCAAGGATGATTGCGGTAAATTAAAAAGCAAAGACTCAAATCATACAAGACGCTCCAAGCAAAAAACATATCATGTGGTGAATAAAAATATAGCTCCAAGTAAAGTTACCGATGGAAGTAGACGAAAGAGGGGATGCCTTCCGGGGCATCCCCAAGCTTTGGCTTTTAGGTGTCCTTAGATTATCTTGGGGTGTCATGGGCATCCCCAATATTAGGCTCTTGCCACTCGTTGTTCCATAATCCATGAAATCTTTCACCCAAAACTTGAAAACTTCACAACACAAAACTTAAAGTAGAAAATCTCGTGAGCTCCGTTAGCGAAAGGAAACAAAACACCACTTCAAGGTACTGTAATGAACTCATTCTTTACTTATATTGGTGTTAAAACTACTGTATTCAAACTTCTCTATGGTTTATAAACTATTTTACTAGCCATAGATTCATTAAAATAAGCAAACAACACACGAAAAACAGAATCTACCAAAAACAGAACAGTCTATAGTAATCTGTAGCTAACGCAAGATATGAAACCCAAAAAACTCTAAAATAAATTTACGGAAGTGAGGAATTTATCTATTAATCATCTTCAAAAATAATTAACTAAATATCACTTTCCAAATAAAAATGGCAGCAATTCTCGTGAGCGCTAAAGTTTCTGTTTTTTACAGCAAGATTAAAAAGACTTCCCCAAGTCTTCCCAACGGTTCTACTTGGCACAAACACTAATTAAACACACAAAAACACAACCAAAACAGAGGCTAGATAAATTATTTATTAAATAACATAAAGGAAAAATATTGGGTTGTCTCCCAACAAGCGCTTTTATTTAAAGCCTTATAGCTAGGCATAATGTTTCAATGATGCTCACATGAAAGACAAGAATTGAAGCACAAAGAGAGCATCATAAAACACGTGACAAACACATTTAAGTCTAACATACTTCCTATGCATAGGCATCTTATAGACAAACAAATTATCAAGTCAAGCAAAAACAAGCATATGCAAGGAAGCAGAAAGAAACAATAGCAATCTCAACCTAACGAGAGGTAATTTAGTATCATGAAAATTTCTACCACCATATTTTCCTCTCTCATAATAATTATATGTAGGATCATAAGAAAATTCAACAAAATAGCTATCACATAAAATATTTTCAACACGATCCACATGCATGCAAAGTTTATACTCTTCCAAAATAGTTGGATTAATATTAACTAAAGTCATGACCTCTCCAAACCCACTTTTATCAAAAATTTCATAAGATTGAACATTCTCCAAATATGTGGGATCTAAAGTTGACACTCTTCCAAACCCACTTTCAATAATATTGCAAACACTATTATAAATCTCATATTCATCATGGGGCTTAAATAAATTTTCAAGATCATAAGAAGAATCATCCCAATCATGATCATTGCAATAAGTAGAGGACATAGCAAAACTAGCATCCCCAAGCTTAGGGTTTTGCATATTATTAGAACAATTTACATAAACAGAATTTATAATAAAATCATTGCAATCATGCTTTTTATTCAAATATCTATCGTGAATCGCTTCATAAAGTAATTCATCACACTTTTCAAATTCATGAATTTCAAGCAAAACTTCATAAAGATAATCTAGTGCACAAAACTAACTAGCAATTGGTTCATCATAATTGGATCTCTTAAAAATATTAGCAAGCGGATGAGGATCCATAGATCTTAGGTTCTCTGTTTAGTAATAAATAAACAACTATTCCAACCAAACGAGCAAACGAGCCAAGTAAGACATCAAAGCAAATGGAAAGTCGAAGAGAAGAAGGGCGAATAAAATGGCAAGCGTGAAGTGGGGGGAGAGGAAAACGAGAGGCAAATGGCAAATAATGTAATGCGGGAGATAAGGGTTTGTGATGGGTACTTGGTATGTCTTGACTTGCAAAGGCGCCACAAGTGACTCGTTGCCGGGAGTCAAATCTTGATTTGTCTTGCCTTGCGCGAACCTCCCCGGCAACGGCGCCAGAAATCCTTCTTGCTACCTCTTGAGCACTGCGTTGGTTTTCCCTTGAAGAGGAAAGGGTGATGCAGCAAAGTAGCGTAAGTATTTCCCTCACTTTTTGAGAACCAAGGTATCAATCCAGTAGGAGGCCACGCACGAGTCCCTCGCACCTACACAAACAAATAAATCCTAGCAACCAACGCGATAAGGGGTTTTCAATCCCTACACGGTCACTTACGAGAGTGAGATCTGATAGATATGATAAGAGAATATTTTTGGTATTTTTTGTGATAAAGATGCAAAATAAAATAAAAGGCAATAAAAATAACTAAGTTTTGTAAGATTAATATGATGGAAAATAGACCCGGGGGCTATAGGTTTCACTAGTGGCTTCTCTCAAGAGCATAAGTATTCACGGTGGGTAAACAAATTACTGTTGAGCAATTGACAGAATTGAGCATAGTTATGAGAATATCTAGGTATGATCATGTATATAGGCATCACGTCCGAGACAAGTAGACCGACTCCTACCTGCATCTACTACTATTACTCCACACATCGACCGCTATCCATCATGCATCTAGAGTATTAAGTTCATAAGAACAGAGTAACACTTTAAGCAAGATGACATGATGTTGAGGGATAAACTCATGCAATATGATATAAACCCCATATTGTTATCCTCGATGGAAACAATACAATACGTGCCTTGCTGCCTCTACTGTCACTGGGAAAGGACACCGCAAGATTGAACCCAAAGCTAAGCACTTCTCCCATTGCAAGAAAGATCAATCTAGTAGGCCAAACCAAACTGATAATTTGAAGAGACTTGCAAAGATAACCAATCATACATAAAAGAATTAAGAGAAGATTCAAATATTGTTCATAGATAAACTTGATCATAAACCCACATTTCATTGGTCCCAACAAACACACCGCAAAAGAAGATTACATCGAATAGATCTCCACAAGAGAGGGCGAGAACTTTGTATTGAGATCCAGAAAGAGAGAAGAAGCCATCTAGCTAATAATTATGGACCTGAAGGTCTGAAGTAAACTACTCACACTTCATGGGAGTGGCTATGGTGTTGATGTAGAAGCCCTTCGTGATCGATGCCCCCTCCGGTGGAGCTCCGGAAAAGGCCCCAAGATGGGATCTCGTGGATACAGAAAGTTACGGCGGTGGAATTAGGGTTTTGGCTCCGTATCTAGTAGTTTGGGGGTACATAGGTATATATAGGAGGAAGGAGTACGTCGGTGGAGTAACAGGGGGCCCACGAGGGTGGAGGGCGCGCCCAGGGGGTAGGCGCGCCCCTACCTCATGGCCTCCTGGTTGATGTCTTGACGTAGGGTCCAAGTCCTCTGGATCACGTTCCTAAAGGTTTCATTCCGTTTGGACTCCGTTTGATATTCTTTTTCTACGAAACTCTGAAATAGGCAAAAAACATCAATTCTGGGTTGGGCCCCCTGTTAATAGGTTAGTCCCAAAAATAATATAAAAGCGTATAATAAATCCCAATAATGTCCAAAACAGAATATAATATGGCATGGAACAATCAAAAATTATAGATACGTTGGAGACGTATCATTACTATGGAAAACTATCCTATGAGGGGTTTGTTCGGGGTATCTTCACCTCGTCCGGAACCACAATTAGCCACCCCTCAACCTACTGCACCTACTGAAAATATTGAATATGAAATTCCTTCGGGTATGATAGAACAACTGTTAGCTAATCCTCATGCAGGAGATGGAACTGAACATCCTAATATGCACTTGATATATGTGGAACAAATTTGTGGATTGTTTAAGCTTGCAGGTTTACCTAGAGATGAGGTGATGAGAAAGGTTTTACCTTTATCTTTAAAGGGAAAAGCATTGGCATGGTATAGGCTATGCGATGATATTGGATCATGGAATTGGAATCGTTTGAAATTGGAGTTCCACCAAAAAAATTATCCTATGCATCTAGTTCATCGTGATCGGAATTATATATACAATTTTTGGCCTCATGAAGGAGAAAGTATCGCTCTAGCTTGGGGGAGGCTAAAGTCAATGTTATATTCATGCCCCAACCATGAGCTCTTAAGAGAAATTATTATCTAGAATTTTTATGCTTGGCTTTCTCGTAATGATCAAACCATGCTTGATACTTCTTGTGCTGGTTCATTTATGAAGAAGACTATTGAATTCCGGTGGGATCTTTTGGAAAGAATTAAACGCAACTCTGAAGATTGGGAACTCGGCGAAGGTAAAGAGTCAGGTATTAAACTTAAGTATGATTGTGTTAAGTCTTTTATGGATACCGATGCTTTTCAAAAGTTTAGCACTAAATATGGACTTGACTCTGAGATAATAGCCTCCTTTTGTGAATCATTTGCTACTCATGTTGAACTCCCTAAACAGAAGTGGTTTAAATATCACCCACTTATTAAAGAAGAAATTAAAGAACCAGTATCAGTTAAAGAAGAAACTATACTTTATAATATTGATCCAGTTGTTCCTTCTGCTTATATAGAGAAACCACCTTTTCTTGTTAGGATAAAGGAACATGCTAAAGTTTCAACTATGGTTAACAAAAGCTATGTTAGAACACCTAAACCTGATGAACAAATTAGAGTAGAACGTAATGTTGCTATGGTTAAAGATCTCTTGGAGGAAGATATAGATGTGCATGTTATTTACTTCTGTGCAGAAGCTGCTAGAATTGCTAAACCCGAAAAAGGGATAAAAATAGACCAGTTGTTAGCCTGTCTGTCATTTTAGTTAAAAATAGGAGATCACTATTATCATGGTTTATGTGACATGGGTTCTAGTGTGAGTGCTATCCCTTACACTTTGTATCAAGAAATTAGGAAAGACATAGCACCTACAGAGTTAGAAGACATAGATGTTACTAGTAAACTTGCAAATAGAGACACCATATCACCTTGTGGGATTATTAGAGATGTTGAAGTCTTGTGTGGGAAAAATAAAATATCCTACCGATTTTCTTGTTCTTGGTTCCCCACAAGATGACTTCTGTCCCATTATCTTTGGTAGACCTTTCTTGAACACAGTTAATGCTAAGATAGATTGTAAGAAACAAATTGTGGGTGTTAGTTTTGGTGATGAGTCTCATCAGTTTAATTTTTCCAAGTTTAGTAGAAATCATCATGAAAAAGAATTTCCTAGTAAGGATGAATTAATTGGTCTTGCTTCTATTGTTGTGCCACCTACCGATCCTTTAGAACAATACTTGCTAGACCATGAGAATGATTTACATATGCATGCAATAAATGAAATAGATAAGATTTTCTTTGAACAACGTCCTCTGCTTAAATACAATTTGCCAATTGAAACTCTGGGAGGTCCTCCTCCACCTAAAGGTGATCCTTTGTTTGAATTAAAACAATTTCCAAACACTTTGAAATATGCTTATCTTGATGAAAAGAAGATATATCCTGCTATTATTAGTGCTAACCTTTTAGAACATGAAGAAGAATTATTATTGAGAGTTCTAAGGAAGCACCGGGCTGCTATTGGATATACTCTTGATGATTTGAAGGGCATTAGTCCCACTGTCGGTGTCAAAACCGGCGGATCTCGGGTAGGGGGTCCCGAACTGTGCGTCTAGGCCGGATGGTAACAGGAGGCAGGGAACATGATGTTTTACCTAGGTTCGGGCCCTCTTGATGGAGGTAAAACCCTACGTCCTGCTTGATTAATATTGATGATATGGGTAGTACAAGAGTAGATCTACCACGAGATCAAGGAGGCTAAACCCTAGAAGCTAGCCTATGGTATGATTGTTGTATATGGAGTTGATTGCCTACGGACTACAACCCTCCGATTTATATAGACACCGGATAGGGTTAGGGTTACATAAAGTCGGTTACAATGGTAGGAGATCTTGAATATCCGCATCGCCAAGCCTGCCTTCCACGCCAAGGAAAGTCCCATCCGGACATGGGACGAAGTCTTCAATCTTGTATCTTCATAGTCCAGGAGTCCGGCTGAAGGTATAGTCCGGCTACCCGAACACCCCATAGTCCAGGACTCCCTCAGTAGCCCCTGAATCAGGCTTCAATGACGATGAGTCCGGCGCGCAAATTGTCTTCGGCATTGCAAGGCGGGTTCTTCCTCCAAGTCCTTCATAGAAGATTGTAAACACCAAGAGTAGTGTCCGGCTCTGCAAAATAAGCTTCCACATATTGCCATAGAGAGAATAATATTAACACAAAATCAAATCTGCTGACGTATTCCGCAGTGCGTCATCACACTACAGCCAAGTCCTTTACTTGAATCGTTTTCACTTTTCCACCTCAGCATGTTTTGTGAGGCGGTTTCCTTGGCACGCCTTGTCAAAGCAGAGACCGTGTGCCCCCTTTTATGGATTCTCATCAATACGGACGTGGGTAACCCAATCGTGCCCATTAGCATGTTTTCTCGATTAAAGGCGAGTCCCAAACGGTTACGGGGAGGGCTCCTGGTATTCAACCTCTTATAAAGAGACCAGGGCCTTACTCCTTTTCTCCAATCCCAAAACAAGTTCGCCCGTCGCCTCGAGTTCCAACACCCTAGGCTCTAGATTCCGGGCACCTCAGACCTTCGACAATGTCCGGTTCCGACCTTCAAGGCCGATGGATGCCCTCCTCCGTCACGGAGGAGGACGTGCTAAATTTGAGAGAGGCTAAGTTCTTGACCGCCGAAATTCCGCACAGGTTGCCTGCTCAAAGGCAGTCTATCCCTAGTCCCCAGCCCGGTGAGAGCGTAGTGTTCGTGTCTCACTTCCTTCGGGGGTTAGGCTTCCCGATGGATCCCTTTGTGAGGGGACTGCTGTTTTATTACGGGCTGGAATTCCACGACTTAGCTCCGGAGTCCATCCTCCATATCTCCTCGTTTATCGTTGTATGCGAAGCGTTCCTCCGTGTTACCCCTCACTTCGGATTATGGCTCAAGACTTTCAAAGTGGAGCCAAAGATGATCAAGGGACGGCACGCAGAGTGCGGAGGCGCTGTTATAAGCAAAAATGCTGATGCTCCATGGCCCGAGGGCTCTTTTCAAGAGGAGCTGGGATTGTGGCAACGAGAGTGGTTTTATATCACCGCTCCCCGGAGCGCCAAGTGGGTGGCGCTTCCTGCCTTTCGCTCGGGTCCCCCACCACGGCTAGCGTCATGGGTTAACAGAGGGTTAGATTGGGGTTTTCCCAAAGACGTGCCCTTGTTACAGGGCCGAATTAAGGATCTCTTGGAAGGAGACCTCAGCTTGGTCAAGGTAACGCAGGTCATGCTGATTCGCCGAATATTGCCCGGCAAACGTCGCCCCCTTCGCCTATGGGAGTTTAATCCAGAGGGACCACGAGCTCTCCAGAACTTTATGGGCGCAACGCCCGCGGAGATGTATAGACTGTTCTTCGGATCACAAGAGATGTGTCTGGATTTAACCGAGGACGCAGGCCTAAGCTGCAATCGCCCGGATACTCAAGTAAGCAACCTTGTGCCCGGACCTTCTATCCGTATAATTGTCATAAACTTGCCCCTAAAAGAGCCGTCCTTTTAAACAGGAGTGGATAGCGAAGGCAAAGCTGATCAGGTGTGCGGCTCCCCTTCCTGAAATCAGGCCGGATCCCGTGCTGGTCAGGATGCTGGAGATAATGCCTTTGGAGGGGGAGGACAAGGAAGCTATGGCCTCCTCGAAGGAGGCTGCTCCGAAGGGAGGAACCGACAATTCCTTTCCTAAGGGGAAGAAGAGAGCCGCCTCTGACGACCCGGAAACCATGGCCTCGAAACGGGGGAGAAAATCCTCGTCAGAGGGTCCGACGCCGTGGAGTTCCACGGTCGGACTACGCCCTCAAGGGGATCAGCCCTCCAGCGAGCCGTAAGTGGAGAAAAGATTTTCCTTTTGAGGGATGAGGGGAATCCTTGATTTATATCTGAGAAGATTAACCAAACCTTTATCTTGTAGCTCAGACCTCAGCCCTTCTCAGCAGAGCTCGTCTTCGGGGGATCTCCTTCCGGAGATGATGGAGAGCGGGACGCCTCCCCCTGCCGTGCCGCCCAGCGAGGCGGGCGACCCTGAGGTGTCGTCGCGGAGGGTTTCTCCAAATCCGGCAGGGGCGGAAGGTGGCTATGTGGCCCCCTGAGGTTCTCCGCGTCCGGCCTTCGAAAGAGGTCATGGGACGAGCCCGGCACCGTCTGGTGCTCGGCCGGAGGAGCTAAAGATTCTGCTGGGGCGTGCTTCTATCTCAGAGGAGCACCGCGCATTGATGGGCACGGTGATTGAAAGGATTTCATCCGTAGAGAGCGGATTGTATGAGGCCGTCAAAAGTTTACTGACGGGTTTCGAGGTACATTAAATAATGTATACTTTTGTCAGTTGCGCATGAGTAAGATGCGCCCTATGTAGATAGTAGCCCCTGAGACTCTGCACGTCGTCAAGAAATGACGGCACGCGGAGGATCATAATCCCAGGTCTAAGATGTCGCCTTTGAATGTAGGCGGCAGGGTGTCCGGAATTGAGCCGGACTGACGATTTTGCCGAACTAAAGCGGCAACTGGACGTGGCAGATGCCGACATCACGCTTGCCAATAAGCGGTTTGATGAGGCTCAAGGTATGTAATTCCTCGAGCGGCATCAGGTAAGAACAGTTTTATGCCTGTGTCTTACGATGTGTGTGCTTGACGCAGATGGTGCGGCCGCCGTGGAGAGTCTTAGGGCAGAACTTGCCCGAGCTAAAGAACAAGCCAGCGAAAGTGATGCGGCCACCAGGAAAGCCCTTGAAGAGCTGAGAGCCGAACAGGCTGCTCATTGCCGAAGCAAGGAAGAGATGGCCGAGATGGCCGAAAAGTTAAAAAGCGCTACAGACCGTTGTAGACTTCTTGAAAAAGAAGACCAGGCGAAACAGACGGATTTAGAGAAGGCAATTGCCAATGCCAAGGATGCGCGCTCTGCGATGAGAGCTGCGAAGGAGGAGCTGCGTCAGGCCGAACAGATTGCGGCTGGAAAGCCCTTTATGTTGCGAAGGAAATTTTGTGATCCGAAGTTTGCTCCGTTGGACCGGATGTGGAGTGTGGAGGATACCTATCTGGACTTGGCAGCAAGTGCTGCTGATGCGACCGAACACTTTCGAGATCAGAAAGATCGCGAAGTGGAAAAGCTTTTCTGGTCGCAGTTTCACAATCCAGAGCGTCCACTGGCAGTGGATGATCGTTTGGCTCAATGGGCTGAACTGAATAGGTTGTCTGGACTCGCCATGAAGTACGTCATGGGTCACCTGTGGCTGGGGAGATCGGAGCCAAAGAGTTATTTCAGCTTGGTGCAGCAATTCCTTGACGCGGTGCCGCGTATAAATGCAATGAAGAGGTCAGCATGCATAGAGGGCGCTAGGATGGCTCTTGCCCGTGTTAAGACATACTGGGTAGAGATGGAGACCACCGTTGTTGCGTCCCGAGATTCGGACAAAAGCCGAGTACCCTCCGAGCACTATTTTCAGGAAGTTCTTGAAGGCGCTCGTGTAATAGAGACGCAGTGCCCGAAAGATGCTATGTTATGATAGCATATGTAATTATAAAGTAATATTTTGATAAACTGTAATGGCCTTTTTTATACTTGTGCCTCCAAGTATTGGGAACACCTCCTGTGCGGCCGTTTTAATATATATATATATATAGAATCTGAAAGATGGCAGTCGTTGGCTTCAGCCCCCACGCACATAGTGCGGGGGTGCTCGCAGAAGACGCATTTTCACACTTAACCCAACGTCTTGGTCCTACAAAGGAGGTGATAGCGTAGCGGGCCAGGCAACCGGACTATAATGCTTTAACACTTTCACTTAGCCATAGGAGTTTGACAGTGAGACTATTTAGGTAGCCCCTTGGTGGCAACTGCGCTCGTCCGAGTTCGGGGCGCGTATGTGCCTGACCGGGAAGCGGCCGTTCGTTAAAGCAGAGGAATCCGATAGATTCCGATAGGTCATCGAGTGGCTGACCAGTCTCACGCTACATCATGACAGTCAGTTTTCGGCTTTCTCTACTGAGGTGCTCGCCCGGCCGAACCGGGGCACAATCGCAGTAGTTTTTCTGGTGCTACCTTAGCCGATAGAGCGGAACATAAGGTAGCCGAACTCAGGAGCCGGGCAACCCAACATTTGACCAAAGACATGATTCGGAGCTGATGCATATAATGCCAAAACTCGCGACGCCGAACACTCCCTAAGGTGTTCGGTCTTTATGAGTGCAGGCGAAACAACACTCTTTATTAAAAAAAGCCCCTAGTGTCCAGGTACGTGCAAAAATCCTGACGTGGCCACATGCCAAGACGCCAGCCTCCTCCTTGGTTATATCAGAAAGAAAAAACCAGGGGATGTGTAGCAACAAGAGACAGTAAAAAAGGTTTACACAGGGTCTTAATCTAAAAAGAATCCTTTAGGAAGGGTCCCTACTGCATGTCTGCGCCTGTGTCTCCGTTGTGCCGTATCCTGGACGGGCGCCGCACGACGTTCATCTGTAAAAGAGAGGAACTGAGTTGAAAACGGGTCATGCCGAAAAAGTTTAAAATAAACAAAGTATAAAGTAAGATATATAAGATTGAGCTTTATTGTCTCTTATTGTATATGCCTGGAGCCCCTAGTGCGGGGGTATATGGCTTCTAGGCCTGCATCAATGATGATTTTGCACCGAACTCGTCTATCCGCGTTCGTGGTCTTGAATGACCTATTTCGAAGTTTTTTGGCCGGTGAGGCCATTTTGCTGTGGGGCTGTCAAAGCGGCCGCACAGTCCTCCGCTTGGGGAGGCGCACTTTAGTGCTTCCCCTTCAAAGAGATGATGCCTCGTGGACCGGGCATCTTAAGCGTAAGAGATGCATAATGCGGTATTGAGTGAGCGAAAGCTTCGCGTTCCAGTAGTGCTTGATAGCGACTTGAGAACGGGGCGATATGGAAGGTCATCTTTTCACGGCGGAGGTTATCGGCAGAGCCGAATATGACTTCGAGCCGGAGAAAACCCATACAATGGGTGTCCGGACCAGGTATTACCCCTTCAAAGGAGGTTTTGCTGCGGCGGATTCTTGCTGGGTTTATCCCCATGTGCTGGATTGTATCCTGATATATCAGGTTTAGTCCACTGCCGCCGCCCATAAGGACATTTGAAAACTGGAGTCCGCCAATTATTGGATCGAGTCTCAAGGCAGTCCAGCCTACATTCTTGACATTCCTAGAATAATCTAGCTGATCGAAGATGATCGGTTTTGACAACCAGTGGCAGGACCCTTTGGGGATGGGCCGTGTGGTGCGTACCTTTACAGGCGCTGCACATTTTGTTATGTGAAGTGAGTTCACTGTTTTTACTTCTTGTGGGAAGTTCTTTTGTTTCCTGGTGCTCCGCTTTTGGGGTTCGTCCTCGTCTTCGCTTGGTGTGTCGGGCCCCTTGTGCTCGGCATTGAGTCTGCCGGATTGTTTGAAAACCCAACAGTCTCTGTGGGTATGGTTAGCAGGCTTCCCGGGAGTACTGTGTATCTGACATATCCTGTCCAGGATTTTATTTAGGTTGGGTGGATCGTCCCTGTTATCCTGGGGGGGGGGGGATTTTTCCTGATTTTGTCGTGATCCTTTGAATCCGGCATTGACAGTCGTGCTCTTCGGACTTTTGTCCTTAGTCCAGCGATGGTCCATGTGGCGTCGCAGTTTTCTGTTTCCATCCCTAGTTTCGGATGTACTTGGGTCGCTGGGGCTGCACCTTGCCAACCAGCTGTCCTCCCCTGCACAAAAGCGGGTCATGAGGCTTGTTAGTGCGGCCATTGTTCTTGGCTTTTCTTGGCCGAGGTGTCTGGCGAGCCATTCATCTCGGACGTTATGCCTGAAAGATGCTAAGGCTTCGGCATCCGGACAGTCGACTATCTTATTCTTTTTAGTGAGGAATCTATTCCAGAACTGCCGAGCTAATTCTCTGGGTTGTTGAGTTATGTGACTAAGATCGTCTGCATCCGGAGGGCGGACATAGGTCCCTTGAAAGTTTGCTCGGAAAGCATCCTCGAGCTCTTCCCAGCTTCCAATTGTGTTTTCGGGAAGGCTTTTAAGCCAATGCTGGGCTGGCCCTTTAAGCTTAAGGGGTAGTTATTTTATGGCATGGAGATCATCTCCTCTAGCCATGTGTATGTGGAGGATATAATCCTCGATCCAAACTCCAGGGTCTGTTGTTCCATCATATGCCTCTATGTTTACGGGTTTGAATCCCTCTGGGAATTCATAGTCCAGGACCTCATCGGTGAAACATAGGGGGTGTGCGGCGCCCCTGTATTTGGGTGTGCCGGATTCTGATGATGGCTTTATAGCGTTGCTTACAAGAGCTTGCTTTCTTGGCCCATAAATGGACCTGACTGGGCCATTATGCGAATCCTTAAGTGGGTCGCATGCCGATTTAGGTGCGGCACTACTTGCCGCTTTATGGGGTCATCTATCCGACCGTGTGGCTTTCTCATTTTTTGAATGTGAGGGCTCTTGGGCCTCTTCATTGAATTCAGGCAGTAGCTTTCTTTTCAGATAGCTTTTAGTGCGGCGACTGTCGCCGTAATTATCTGCGGTATTAATTACTTTGCTCCATCTAATCCGGAGTGCATCTTCCGCTGTTTTTAGCTTCCACTTCTGCTTTTTTAGGCTGCGTGCAGTTGCAACGAGCCTCTCGTGGAGATTCTTCTTCTCCATAGGTTTATCCGGCATAAGGTCGTCCGGAATGTTGTTTTCGCCGGAGGCAGGATGTTCGGTTTCTCTATCCGTGTTGCCCTATTCGGACGGTTGCTCTAAGGCCTGCTCGTCGTCTACTGGCTCGTCCTGCTCTATGGCTGGGTTTTTGTCGAGGCGGGGCTTGGGTCGGCGTTTACGCCGACGCTTTGATTGTTTTTCGGGGGGTCGATCTGCCGTCCCATCCCCTTTTTTCCTCGTTGTCGCTTCCTTTAGGGGTATCCACCATGCACACATCGTGAGATGAGGTGGCTGTCCAATGCCCTATGGGCGTTGGTTCGTCGGTATCTCCTGCATCGTCATCCATGCTGTCGATGTCTCCGGAGTCGAAGTTGAGCACGTCGTTTAAATTGTCGACAGTGGCTACCAAGTGGGTGGTGGGTGGGCTTTGAATTTCTTCATCATCCGTATCCCATCCTCGCTGACCGTAGTTCGGCCAGGGCTCTCCTGATAAGGAGAGAGACTTGAGAGAGCTCAGGATATCGCCACAAGGCGAGTGCTGAAAGATGTCTGCGGTGGTGAACTCCATTATCGGCGCCCAATCGGATTCGATCGGCAGGGGCGCGGGGGGTTTGGAGTTCGGAAAGGAGTCCGGATCCTCGGAGTCACGGATCATGCAGAGTGCGGGGCTAGCGTTCGGCTCGATCGCCTTTGAGATCGAAGCCCCCGAGGTAACGTCCAACCGCTCATCCTCGATTGGCGCAATAGGCTCCGAGTTAGGGGTCGGAACCAATGCGTGTGCGGCCTCCAGGACACTGTCCGGAGGTAGAGCTAGATCATGCCCCTCGAGATAGTGCGGCGCGCTTGGCCGTGGCTCGAACCCGTCGAAGATCAAGTCTCCACGGATGTCAGTCGTGTAGTTTAAGCTTCCAAACGTGACTTGATGGCCAGGGGCGTAGCTTTCGATCTGCTCCAGGTGGCTGAGCGAATTGGCCCGCAGAGCGAAGCCACCGAAGACGAAGATCTGTCCGGGGAGAAAAGTCTCGCCCTGGACCGCATCGTTGTTGATGATCAAAGGATCCATCGGGCCTAAAGGCAACGACACAGAGGAACTCTCAATGAAAGCACCAATGTCGGTGTCAAAACCGGCGGATCTCGGGTAGGGGGTCCTGAACTGTGCGTCTAGGCCGGATGGTAACAGGAGGCAGGGAACACGATGTTTTACCCAGGTTCGGGCCCTCTTGATGGAGGTAAAACCCTACGTCCTGCTTGATTAATATTGGTGATATGGGTAGTACAAGAGTAGATCTACCACGAGATCAAGGAGGCTAAACCCTAGAAGCTAGCCTATGGTATGATTGTTGTATATGGAGTTGATTGCCTATGGACTACAACCCTCCGGTTTATATAGACACCGGATAGGGTTAGGGTTACATAAAGTCGGTTACAATGGTAGGAGATCTTGAATATCCACATCGCCAAGCTTGCCTTCCATGCCAAGGAAAGTCCCATCCGGACACGGGACGAAGTCTTCAATCTTGTATCTTCATAGTCCAGGAGTCCGGCTGAAGGTATAGTCCGGCTACCCGAACACCCCATAGTCTAGGACTCCCTCACCCACTCTATGTCAACACAGAATTAATATGGAACCTGATGCTAAACCAGTTGTTGATCACCAACATCGGTCGAATCCGAAGATGAAAGAGGTGGTAAGAACAGAAATATTAGAACTTCTGGAAGCAAGTATAATTTCTCCTATAGCTGATATTAGATGGGTAAGTCTTGTTCATTGTGTTCCTAAGAAAGGAGGTATTACTATTGTTCCTCATGATAAGAATGAACTCATTCCACAAAGAATTGTTATAGGCTATAGAATGGTAATTGATTTTAGAAAATTAAATAAAGCAACTAGAAAAGATCATTACCCTTTGCCTTTTATTGATCAAATGCTTGAAATATTATCTAAGCACATGCACTATTTCTTCCTTGATGGATATTCTGGATTTTCACAAATACCTGTTTCTCAACCTGATCAAGAAAAGACCACTTTTACTTGTCCATTTGGAACCTATGCTCATAGACGTATGCCTTTTGGTTTATGTAATGCACTACCTTTAAAAGATGCATGATGGCTATATTCTCTGACTTTTGTGAAATGATTGTTGAGGTTTTCATGGATGACTTTTTTGTTTATGGGAAGTCTTTTGATGATTGTTTAAGCAACCTTGGTATGCTGACTATGCTAATTACATTGTTGCTAAATATTTACCACCTAGCTTTACATACCAGCAAAAGAAAAAAATTCTTCTATGATTTAAGACATTACTTTTGGGATGACCCACATCTTTATAAAGGAGTAGATGGTATTATTAGACGTTGTGTACCTGAGCATGAACAGGGACAAATCTTACGGAAATGTCACTCTGAGGCTTATGGAGGGCATCATGCTGGAGATAGAACTGCTCACAAGGTATTGCAATCTAGATTTTATTGGCCTACTCTCTTCAAGGATGCCCGTAAGTTTGTATCATCTTGTGATGAATGTCAAAGAATCGGTAATATCGGTAAACGTCAAGAAATGCCTATGAATTATTCACTTACTGTTGAGCCATTTGATGTTTGGGATTTGATTACATGGGGCCTTTTCCTTCCTCTAATGGGTATACACATACTTTGGTTGCTGTTGATTATGTTACTAAATGGGTAGAAGCTATTCCAACCAGTAGTGCTGATCACAACACCTCTATTAAAATGCTTAAGGAAGTTATTTTCCCAAGGTTTGGAGTCCCTAGATATTTAATGACCGATGGTGGTTCACACTTTATTCATGGTGCTTTCCGTAAGATGCTTGCTAAGTATGATGTTAACCATAGAATTGCATAACCCTATCATCCTCAGTCTAGTGGTCAAGTTGAACTTAGCAATAGGGAAATAAAATTAATTTTGCAAAAGACTGTTAATAGGTCCAAGAAGAATTGGTCTAAGAAATTAGATGACGCACTTTGGGCTTATAGAACAGCTTAGACAAATCCTATGGGCATGTCTCCTTATAAAATGGTTTGTGGAAAAGCTTGTCATTTACCTCTTGAGTTAGAACATAAAGCATATTGGGTGGTTAAAGAACTCAACTATGATTTCAAACTTGCTGGTGAAAAGAGGTTATTTGATATAAGCTCATTAGATGAATGGAGAACCCAAGCTTATGAAATTGCAAAGTTATTCAAAGAGAAAGTTAAAAGATGGCATGACAAAAGAATCCAAAATCATGAGTTTAAAGTTGGAGAATATGTTCTTTTGTACAACTCTCATTTTAGATTTTTTGCAGGGAAGCTCCTCTCGAAATGTGAAGGCCCATATGTCATCGAGGAGGTTTACCGGTCTGCTGCCATCAAAATAAATAATTCCAAAGGTACTAACTCAAAGGTTGCCAATGGGCAATGAATAAAGAATTATATCTCAGGTACGCCTATTAATGTTGAAAGTAATATTATGCAAACTTTGACACCGGAAGAGCACATAAAAGAGTCCTTTCGAAACACTCCAGAATCGTGAAAATAAGGAGGTACGTGACACGGTAAGTAAACGGACTCCGAAAAATCTGCAAAAATATTTTTTATCAGTTTTGGAATATTTTAAAATTTTGGAAATAAAGAAACTTCCAGGAAGTGTACCTGGTGGGAACAAGACACCTGGGAGCGCCAGGCTTGCCTGGCGCACCCAGGTGGGTTGTGCCCACCTGTGACACTTCCCGTACTCTGTTTTTCTATCATATACTTGTCCTGCAAGATAAAAAATCTATATATACTTCCTGAACCTGTTGATCACCGTATGACGGAGAGATCCTCTGTTCTCTTTTTCCTTATTGTTTTCTGTTAGATTCCATCTACCATGGCCTCTTCAAGATCCTCCAAGGACAAGATCTCTCCTTCATCACCACCAACATCTCCTTCACCACCAAAAGGAGAATTGAGTATCGGGTATGGGAACTCCCCTTGGCTTCCGCCAAGCTTGGGGGAGGTGCCCCGGTATCGTATCGTCCCACTATCTTTTTGCATTTATTTATCTTAGTTCAATCTTTTGCTTTCAGTTGAAATAAAGTTTAGTTCGATCCTTTCTTCTTTTGAGAGTTTGCTTACACTTTGTTTGGATGTCTGTATTGGAGGGCTCCGTATTGAATTGGTTGGAATCCCAATTCAATAAGGAAATTGTAATGGACATGAATACAAATTCACTTGTTTGGATGTTCACTGAATTGGCCTATGGAATTCGGTGAAGTTTCAATACCAAATCATGTTTGGATGACAAACTATGGAATTGCATAGTAACAAGAGTATGAAGATAATACATTGTTTTATATGCATCAAAACAAAATTTGTGATTCCAAAACTTTTTTCTGTGGGGAATTTTTCAGCAAAACCTGCAAGTAGATAAATAAATATATGCCTCTGTTTATAGTCCGACGACAGTGCACAACCGATGTAGCCTAGAACTATGCCTCTGTACAAAGCATGGAATCAATCCCTTTATAAAATGAAAAGATACACACATGCTTCCCACACATCACGAACAAACATCGGCACCTTCCAGGAATCACGGACACCACGCATGGGAGCATTGGCTGCGTCACCATGCAAACTGGGTCACCAGATCTGGGAGCGACGGCGGGGTCACCGAGCTGCAGCTACAGCCGAGGAGGAGGGCCGGGGAGGAAGGGAACGACGGAGGAGGAAGGGAAGGGTCGGTGGAGAAGGAAGGGAAGGGCTGGCGAGCATACCTGCACCGCCGAGTATCTCGCCAGGCGCCGCCGTTCTCCTCTCATTCCCTTCTTTCCTTCTGTTTCACGGTCGCGGGAGGGATCGATTGTGTTGACCGGTATCTTTTGCGGGACGAGGGCAATTTAGCCGAAAACGGAGCAAGAGGCCTCCAAATTGTGGGACGAGAGGATGCGTGCGGGCGGAAACTGCTCTGTATTCGATACCGTTTCAATATGTTGTTTCGGAGTACATCCAAACACCTGAATTGGGGTATCCCAATACCAAATCCAATACAGAGAGCCCAATACAGACATCCAAACGCAGTGTTAGTGATCTATCCATGTAATCGTGTGCAAGTTATATAATGAAGTTAGTTTTAGTTTTTGCTTCCTTTACTTTCATGTTGCAAATGAAGAAAAGGATTAAGGAAGAAAGAAAAAGAGAAAGGAAATAAATGAATAAAGGAAATAAATAATAAAAATATTATATACTAATCCTATGGTAGGTGATGGCACCACATAAGGAAAAGTATAGGTAGCAAATTTTATTAGAAATTGACAAACATAACATTAGTCAATGATGCAACTCATGAAAGAATTAATAAGGGAAGAGAAGATTCACATATAGATATACTATCCTAGAAATCTTTTGTGATTGTGAGCCCTCATCAAAATATTATATGCCAAATTTTTTGACATTGGACAAGGAAGACAACTAAATGGTTTATGTTTGTTTATAATCACATAGAAGTCATATTGTCATAGATCCTTTAACATGTTATGCTTGCCCCTATCTTTGCTAGCCAAAAATTCTGTACTAAGTAGAGATACTACTTGTGCATCCAAAAACCCTTAAACCCAAATCTTTTTCAAGAGTCCACCATACCTACCTAGGTATTGAGCAAGATCCCTCAAGTAAGTTGTCATTGGTGCAAAAAGGCAATAAAATTGCTTCTAAAAGTGTGAGATCATTTAGTGTAAGAGAAAATTGAGCATTGTACGAACTTGGATGACAAAGAATAAAAGCGACAGATTGCATAATAAAGGTTGTCATCTTAAGGGGCAATACAACGTGACATTCTCTTGCACTAAGGGATTGAGCATACAAACAAATAAGCGCATGACAACCTCTGCTTCCCTCTACGAAGGGCCTATCTTTTACTTTTATGCAAAGAGTCAAAGTTTTTCTCTCTATTCCTTTTATTTTTTATCTTTTGGCAAGCATCATGTGGTGAGAAAAGATCTAGGCACATATGTCCAGTTGAATATAGATAGCACGAGTTATTATTGTTGACATCACTCTTTAGGTGAGCATGTTGGGAGGCGAAACTATAAGCCCTATCTTTCTATGTGTCCGGTTGAAACGCTTTGCTCATGGGTACAAGGTGAGTGCTAACAATCATAGAAGACTATATGATGGTTGAGTATGTGGACTTGCTTTAAAAGCTCCGACACGTGACTCTTCCTAAAAAGATGATGAATTGTAGTTGCAAAGTTGACTGAGAACATAGTTTGTTGGTTTCTAATAGAGTTTTTGCTTTACACTTCGATTATGTGATGAACTGTTACTTATTCATAGGAAGTATATGATGCAAGTTTTATGATAAAAGTCCTATGTTTAATTTTGTTGTTGTTACAATAATCAACATGATGCTTCTATGTCTGTATTTTGTTTTTATCGACACCTCTCTCTCAAAGCATGTGGACACGTTTTTCGATTTCGGTTTTCGCTTGAGGACAAGCGAGGTCTAAGCTTGGTGGAGTTGATACATCCATTTTGCATCATGTTTTCTTACTGTTATTTATAATGTTTTATCCATAATAATGCTTTTTGGAGTAATTCTAATGCCCTTTCTCTCATAATTTGCAAGGAACATGCCAAGAGGGAGAATTCTGGCAGCTGGAAATCTGGACCTGGAAAAGCTACGTCAGGCCACCTATTCTACACAACTCCAAATGAGATGAAACTTTACAAAGTTTTTTATGGATTATTTGAGAAATACTGGAGCCAATAAACACTAGAGGGGGGCCACCAGGTGGGCACAACCCACCTGGGCGCGCCAGCCCCCCCGGGCGCGCCCTGGTGGGTTATGGTCTCCTCGCCCCACCTCCGGTGCCCATCTTCTGGTATATAAGTCATTTTGACCTATAAAATAAATAAGGTGAGGACTTTCGGGACGAAGCGCCACCGCCTCGAGGCAGAACTTGGGCAGGAACACTTTTGCCCTCCGGCGGAGCGATTCTGTCGGGGGAACTTCCCTCCCAGAGGGGGAAATCATCATCATCATCACCAACAACTCTCCCATCTTGGGGAGGGCCATCTCCATAAACATCTTCACTAGAACCATCTGATCTCAAACCCTAGTTCATCTCTTGTATGCAATCTTGTTACCGGAACTATAAATTGTTGCTGGGGGGTGACTAGTAGTGTTGATTACATCTTGTAGTCGATTACTATATGGTTTATTTGGTGGTGGATTATATGTTCAGATCCAACATGCTATTTAATACCCCTCTGATATTGAGCATGATTATTATTTGTGAGTAGTTACTTTTGTTCTTGAGGTCACGAGAGAAATCATGTTGCAAGTAATCATGTGAATTTGATATGTGTTCAATATTTTGATATTATGTATGTTGCGATTCCCTTAGTGGTGTCATGTGAACGTCGACTACATGACACTTCACCATATTTGGCCCTAAGGCAATGCATTGTGGAGTAGTAAATAGATTTTTTGCAGGGAAGCTCCTCTCGAAATGTGAAGGCCCATATGTCATCGAGGAGGTTTACCGGTCTGGTGCCATCAAAATAAATAATTCCAAAGGTACTAACTCAAAGGTTGTCAATGGGCAACGAATAAAGAATTATATCTCAGGTACGCCTATTAATGTTGAAAGTAATATTATCCAAACTTTGACACCGGAAGAGCACATAAAAGAGTCCTTCCGGAACACTCCAGAATCGTGAAAATAAGGAGGTACGTGACACGGTAAGTAAACAGACTCTGAAAAATCTGCAAAAATATTTTTTATCAGTTTTGGAATATTTTAAAATTTTGGAAATAAAGAAACTTCCAGGAAGTGTACCTGGTGGGCACAAGACACCTGGGAGCGCGAGGCTTGCCTGGCGCACCCAGGTGGGTTGTGCCCACCTGTGACACTTCCCGTACTTTTGTTTTTCTACCATATACTTGTCCTGCAAGATAAAAAATCTATATATACTTCCTGAACCTGTTGATCACCGTATGACGGAGAGATCCTCTGTTCTCTTTTTCCTTATTGTTTTCTGTTAGATTCCATCTACCATGGCCTCTTCAAGATCCTCCAAGGACAAGATCTCTCCTTCATCACCACCAACATCTCCTTCACCACCAAAAGGAGAATTGAGTACCGGGTATGGGCACTCCCCTTGGCTTCCGCCAAGCTTGGGGGAGGTGCCCCGGTATCGTATCATCCCACTATCTTTTTGCTTTTATTTATCTTCGTTCAATCTTTTGCTTTCAGTTGAAATAAAGTTTAGTTCGATCCTTTCTTTTGTTGAGAGTTTGCTTACACTTTGTTTGGATGTCTGTATTGGAGGGCTCCGTATTGAATTGGTTGGAATCCCAATTCAATAAGGAAACTCTAATGTACATGAATAAAAATTCACTTTTTTTGATGTTCACTGAATTGGCCTATGGAATCCGGTGAAGTTTCAATACCAAATCATGTTTGGATGACAAACTATGGAATTGCATAGTAACAAGAGTATGAAGATAATACATTGTTTTATATGCATCAAAACAAAATTTGTGATTCCAAAACTTTTTTCTGTGGGGAATTTTTCAGCAAAACCTGCAAGTAGATAAATAAATATATGCCTCTGTTTATAGTCCGACGACAGTGCACAACCGATGTATCCTAGAACTATGCCCCTGTACAAAGCATGGAATCAATCCCTTTATAAAATGAAAAGATACACACATGCTTCCCACACATCACGAACAAACATCGGCACCTTCCAGGAATCATGGACACCACGCATGGGAGCATTGGCTGCGTCACCACGCAAACTGGGTCACCAGATCTGGGAGCAACGGCGGGGTCACCGAGCTGCAGCTACAGCCAAGGAGGAGGGCCGGGGAGGAAGGGAACGACGAAGGAGGAAGGGAAGGGTCGGCGGAGAAGGAAGGGAAGGGCTGGCGAGCATACCTGCGCCGCTGAGTATCTTGCCAGGCGCCGCCGTTCTCCTCTCATTCCCTTCTTTCCTTCTGTTTCACGGTCGCGGGAGGGATCAATTGTGTTGACCGATATCTTTTGCGGGACGAGGGCAATTTAGCCGAAAACGGAGCAAGAGGCCTCCAAATTGTGGGACTAGAGGATGCGTGCGGGCGGAAACTGCTCTGTATTCGATACCATTTCAATATGTTGTTTCGGAGTACATCCAAACACCTGAATTGGGGTATCCCAATACCAAATCCAATACAGAGAGCCCAATACAGACATCCAAACGCAGTGTTAGTGATCTATCCATGTAATCGTGTGCAAGTTATATAATGAAGTTAGTTTTAGTTTTTGCTTTCTTTACTTTCATGTTGCAAATGAAGAAAAGAATTAAGGAAGAAAGAAAAAGAGAAAGGAAATAAATGAATAAAGGAAATAAATAATAAAAATATTATATACTAATCCTATGGTAGGTGATGGCACCACATAAGGAAAAGTATAGGTAGCAAATTTTATTAGAAATTGACAAACATAACATTAGTCAATGATGCAACTCATGAAAGAATTAATAAGGGAAGAGAAGATTCACATATAGATATACTATCCTAGAAATCTTTTGTGATTGTGAGCCCTCATCAAAATATTATATGCCAAATTTTTTGATGTTGGACAAGGAAGACAACTAAATGGTTTATGTTTGTTTATATTCACATAGAAGTCATATTGTCATAGATCCTTTAACATGTTATGCTTGCCCCTATCTTTGCTAGCCAAAAACTCTGTACTAAGTAGAGATACTACTTGTGCATCCAAAAACCCTTAAACCCAAATCTTTTTCAAGAGTCCACCATACCTACCTAGGTATTGAGCAAGATCCCTCAAGTAAGTTGTCATCGGTGCAAAAAGGCAATAAAATTGCTTCTAAAAGTGTGAGATCATTTAGTGTAAGAGAAAATTGAGCATTGTACGAACTTGGATGACAAAGAATAAAAGCGACAGACTGCATAATAAAGGTTGTCATCTTAAGGGGTAATACAACGTGACATTCTCTTGCACTAAGGGATTGAGCATACAAACAAATAAGTGCATGACAACCTCTGCTTCCCTCTACGAAGGGCCTATCTTTTACTTTTATTCAAAGAGTCAAAGTTTTTCTCTCTATTCCTTTTATTTTTTATCTTTTGGCAAGCATCATGTGGTGAGAAAAGATCTAGGCACATATGTCCAGATGAATATAGATAGCACGAGTTATTATTGTTGACATCACTCTTGAGGTGAGCATGTTGGGAGGCGAAACTATAAGCCCCTATCTTTCTATGTGTCCGGTTGAAACGCTTTGCTCATGGGTACAAGGTGAGTGCTAAAAATCATAGAAGACTATATGATGGTTGAGTATGTGGACTTGCTTTAAAAGCTCTGACATGTGACTCTTCCTAAAAAGATGATGAATTGTAGTTGCAAAGTTGACTGAGAACATAGTTTGTTGGTTTCTAATAGAGTTTTTGCTTTACACTTCGATTATGTGATGAACTGTTACTTATTCATAGGAAGTATATGATGCAAGTTTTATGATAAAAGTCCTATGTTTAATTTTGTTGTTGTTACAATAATCAACATGATGCTTCTATGTCTGTATTTTGTTTTTATCGACACCTCTCTCTCAAAGCATGTGGACATGTTTTTCGATTTCGGTTTTCGCTTGAGGACAAGCGAGGTCTAAGCTTGGTGGAGTTGATACATCCATTTTGCGTCATGTTTTCTTACTGTTATTTATAATGTTTTATCCATAATAATGCTTTTTGGAGTAATTCTAATGCCCTTTCTCTCATAATTTGCAAGGAACACGCCAAGAGGGAGAATTCCGGCAGCTGGAAATCTGGACCTGGAAAAGCTACGTCAGGCCACCTATTCTACACAACTCCAAATGAGATGAAACTTTACAAAGTTTTTTATGGATTATTTGAGAAATACTGGAGCCAATAAACACCAGAGGGGAGCCACCAGGTGGGCACAACCCACCTGGGCGCGCCAGCCTCCCCGGGCGTGCCCTGGTGGGTTATGGCCTCCTCGGCCCACCTCCGGTGCCCATCTTCTGGTATATAAGTCATTTTGACCTAGAAAATAAATAAGGTGAGGACTTTCGGGACAAAGCGCCGCCGCCTCGAGGCAGAACTTGGGCAGGAACACTTTTGCCCTCCGGCGGAGCGATTCTGTCGGGGGAACTTCCCTCCCGGAGGGGGAAATCATCATCATCATCACCAACAACTCTCCCATCTTGGGGAGGGCCATCTCCATAAACATCTTCACTAGCACCATCTCATCTCAAACCCTAGTTCATCTCTTGTATGCAATCTTGTTACCGGAACTATAAATTGTTGCTGGGGGGTGACTAGTAGTGTTGATTACATCTTGTAGTCGATTACTATATGGTTTATTTGGTGGTGGATTATATGTTCAGATCCAACATGCTATTTAATACCCCTCTGATATTGAGCATGATTATTATTTGTGAGTAGTTACTTTTGTTCTTGAGGTCACGGGAGAAATCATGTTGCAAGTAATCATGTGAATTTGATATGTGTTCAATATTTTGATATTATGTATGTTGCGATTCCCTTAGTGGTGTCATGTGAACGTAGACTACATGACACTTCACCATATTTGGACCTAAGGCAATGCATTGTGGAGTAGTAAATACATGGTGTGTTGCGAGAGTGACAGAAACTTAAACCCCAGTTTATGCACTATTCCGTAAGGGACCGATTGGATCCTAGAGTTTAATGCTATGGTTAGAATTTATTCTTAATACTTTTCTCATAGTTGCGGATTCTTGCGGGAGGGTTAATCATAAGTAGGAGGTTTGTTCAAGTAAGAAAAACACCTAAGCACCGGTCCACACACATATCAAATTATCAAAGTAGCGAGCACAAATCAAACCAACATGATGAAAGTAACTAGATGAAATTCCCGTGTACCCTCAAGAACGCTTTGCTTATTATAAGAGACTGTTTTGGCATGTCCTTTGCCTCAAAAGGATTGGGCTACCTTGTTGCATACTTGTTACTATTATCATTTACTTGCTCGTTAAAAATTATCTTGCTATCAAACTACTCACTACTTGCAATTTAAGCACTTGCATACATTACCTTACTGAAACTACTTGTCATTTCCATCTGCTCCTCGTTGGGTTCGACACTCTTACTTATCGAAAAGAGCTATAATTGATCCCCTATACTTGTGGGTCATCAATGCTCTTTCTTGATTTCTACCTTCGCCGATGTTAGCATAGCAAAGAGCCCGTGAATCATTTTCGTCATCCCTTGCATATTATAGTTCATCACGAAGTTCCAGTAACTTGGTGATAGTGACTAGAGAACTCTATCAATCACTACCTTATCTGGAAGATTAACTCCCACTTGATTCAAGCGATTGTAGTACTCACACATTCTGAGCACATGCTCACTGGTTGAGCTATTCTCCCCCATCTTGTAGGCAAAGTACTTGTCAGAGGTCCCATACCTCTTGACTTGGGCATGAGTCTGAAATACTAATTTCAGCTCTTGGAACATCTTATATGCTCCGTGGCGTTCAAAACGTTTTTGAAGTCCCGGTTCAAAGTCGTAAAGCATGGAGCACTAAACTATCAAGTAGTCATCATACCGAGCTTGCCAAACGTTCATAACGTCTGTATCTGCTCCTTCAATAGGTCCGTCACCTAGTGGTGCATCAAGGACATAATTCTTCTGTGCAACAATGAGGAGAATCCTCTGATCACGGATCCAGTCCGCATCATTGCTAATATCATCTTTCAACTTATTTTTCTCTAGGAACATATCAAAAATAAACGGGGAGCTATAACGTGAGCTATTGATCTACAACATAATTTGCAAATACTATTAGGACTAAGTTCATGATAATTAAAGTTCAATTAATCATATTACTTAAGAACTCCCACTTAGATAGACATCCCTCTAGTCATCTAAACGATCACGTCATCCATATCAACTAAACCATGTCTGATCATCACGTGAGATGGAGTAGTTTTCAATGGTGAACATCTCTATGTTGATCATATCTACTATATGATTCACGTTCGACCTTTCAGTATCAGTGTTCCGAGGCCATATCTGCATATGCTAGGCTCGTCAAGTTTAACCCGAGTATTCCGCGTGTGCAAAACTGGCTTGCACCCGTTGTATGTGAACATAGAGCTTGTCACACCCAATCATCACGTGGTGTTTTGGCACGACAAACTGTAGCAACGGTGCATTCTCAGGGAGAACACTTATACCTTGAAATTTAGTGAGGGATCATGTTATAATGCTACCATCGTACTAAGCAAAATAAGATGCATAAAGGATAAACATCACATGCAATCAAAATATGTGACATGATATGGCCATCATCATCTTGTGCCTTTGATCTCCATCTCCAAAGCACCGTCATGATCTCCATCGTCACCGGCATGACACCATGATCTCTATCATCTTGATCTCTATCAATGTCTCATCACATGGCCGTCACACTAACTATTGCTTTTGCAACTATTGCTATCGCATAGCGATAAAGTAAAGCAATTATATGGCACTTGCATCTTACGCAATAAAGATACAACCATAAGGCTCCTGCCAGTTGCCGATAACTTTAACAAAACATGACATCTCATACAACAATTTACATCTCATCACGTGTTGACCATATCACATCACAACATGCCCTGAAAAACAAGTTAGATGTCCTCTACTTTGTTGTTGCAAGTTTTACGTGGCTGCTACGGGCTTCTAGCAAGTACCATTCTTACCTACGCATGAAAACCACAACGATTTTTCATCAAGTGTGCTGTTTTAACCTTCAACAAGGACCAGCCGTAGTCAAACTCGATTCAACTAAAGTTGGAGAAACAGACACCCGCCATCCACGTGTGTGCGAAGCACGTCGATAGAACCAGTCTCATGAACGCGGTCATGTAATGTTGGTCCGGGCCGCTTCATCCAACAATACCGCTGAATCAAAGTAAGACGTTGTTGGTAAGCAGTATGACTATTATCGCCCACAACTCTTTGTGTTCTACTCGTGCATATAACATCTATGCATAGACCTGGCTCTGATGCCACTATTGGGGAACGTAGCATGAAATTTCAAAAAAATCCTACGCTCACACAAGATCTATCTAGGAGATGCATAGCAACAAGAGGGGGAGAGTGTGTCCACGTACCCTCGTAGACCGAAAGCGGAAGCGTTTTGACAACGCGGTTGATGTAGTCGAACTTCTTCTCTTTTCGACCGATCAAGCACCGAACGTATGGCACCTCCGAGTTCTGCACATGTTCAGCTCGATGACGTCCCTCAAACTCTTGATCCAGCAAAGTGTCGAGGGAGAACTACGTCAGCACGACGGTGTGGTGATGGTGATGGTGAAGTGATCCGCACAGGGCTTCACCTAAGCACTACGAAGATATGACCAGAGGCGTAAACTGTGGTGGGGGGCGCCGCACGCGACTAACAATTGTTGGTGTCTTTGGGGTGCCCCCGTTTCCATATATAAAGGGGGGAGGAGGAGGTGGCCTACCAAGGGGGGCACGCCATAGGGGGGAATCCTACTTGGACTCCTAATCCAAGTAGGATTCGGCCCCCTCCTTCCTTCCACCGGAGAGGGAAGGGGAAGGGAGAGAGAGGGAGAAGGAAAGAGGGGGCCCGCCCCCCTCCCCTAGTCCAATTCAGTTTGGGCAAGGAGGGGGTGCTCCTCCTCATGTGGCCTTTCCCCTCTCCTCCAATATGGCCCAATAGGCCCAATACTTCCCCCGAGGGGTTCCGGTAACCCCTCGGTACTCAGGTAAAATATCCAAATCACTCGGAACCATTCCGATGTTCGAATATAACCTTCCAATATATGAATCTTTACCTATCGACCATTTTGAGACTCCTCGTCATGTCCGTGATATCATCCGGGACTCTGAACAAACTTCGGTCATCAAATCACATAACTCATATTAAAAATCATCATCGAACGTTAAGCGTGCGGACCCTACAGGTTCGAGAACTATGTAGACATGACCGAGACACATCTCCGGTTAATAACCAATAGCAGAACCCAGGTTCTCATATTGGCTCCTATATATTCTACGAAGATCTTTATCGGTCAAACCGCATAACAACATACGTTATTCCCTTTGTCATCGGTATGTTACTTGCCCGAGATTCGGTCGTCGGTATCATCATACCTAGTTCAATCTCGTTACCGGCAAGTCTCTTTACTCGTTCCGTAATACATCATCCCGTAACTAACTCATTAGTCACATTGCTTGCAAGGCTTATAGTGATGTGCATTACCGAGAGAGCCCAAAGATACCTCTCCAATACTCGGAGTGACAAATCCTAATCTTGATCTATGCCAACCCAACAAACACCGTCGGAGACACCTGTAGAGCATCTTTATAATCACCCAATTACGTTGTGACGTTTGATAGCACACAAGGTGTTATTCCGGCATTTGGGAGTTGCATAATCTCATAGTCAGAGGAATATGTATAAGTCATGAAGAAAGCAATTGCAATAGAACTTAACAATCATTATGCTAAGCTAATAGATGGGTCTTGTTCATCACATCATTCTCCTAATGATGTGATCCCATTCATCAAATGACAGCACATGTCTATGGTCAGGAAACTTAACCATCTTTGATTAACAAGCTAGTCAAGTAGAGGCATACTAGGGACACTTTGTTTTGTCTATGTATCCACATATGTATCAAGTTTCTGGTTAATACAATTCTAGCATGAATAATAAAAATTTATCATGATATTAGGAAATATATATAACAACTTTATTATTGCCTCTAGGGCATATTTCCTTCATGAAGACCTCCGGGGAGCTGGCCGGCATGTCAGCCTCTATCTGTTGGCACATCAGTTCTGCTAGGCGATCGCAAGGGAGGCTACGTCGAGCTTCTACTCCATCGATAGGCTCTCCCACAACGTGTTCCCACTCATGGTCATGGAGGATGTTGTGCACGAGAGGAGGGTGGAGCAGATGTAGTGTTGTGTGGTTTGAGCCAGAAGTCCCTGCCTTTAAATAGGATGTCGTTGAGGCCAAGCGTCCAGGTGTGACAATATGTGGGCGCCAGAGTTGGTTTCTCAGTCGACTTGTTTAATGGTAGCAGACGCACGAATGGGCATCCCATTTGAATGTAGTAGATATTCGTCACGTCTCATCCAATAACGCCTCTCTGGCATTGAACAAGCGCAGACACCGAGGATGCGGCGTGGGCAGCGCTCTCAGCCACTAAGCCACTTCAATATCGGCACTAGTGAGAGGTCGTGTCTGCTCTTGGCCAGTGTTAATGTAGAGTTGCCGCTCTAGAGCGCCACTTCGGGCGATAAAGGGCATGTGAGAGAAAATGAGAGGGTTTTGGGTGGGCCATGAATGTCAGACACGTCTGTGGCAACGGTTTGGATGCCTGTAAAGCCCCCGGGTTGCTTCCGATTTGCGGGGAAAAGGACGTCCGGACCAGCCAGTGAACGGGTATAGGACCGTGGTGGATGTCAAAACACGTCCACACAGCATGGTCCGTGCGTATGCGGGCGGTTTGAGGGCCCGCATTTTAAAGTGCAACTAATCCTCGGGTGGTTTTGGTAATCCATAACAACATATACATCATTGAACTAATGCATATTCAAAGATTATTTCAGGAAAGTTCAATGTAGGTATGGCAAGGATATGTGAATGTCGACCCCTCAAAATGCAAAGAACGTGGATTGACAAAAGCTCCATGACTCTACATTTTTGGTTAAGTGATCCAAGATGAAAGTGCAATTGTGCCCTTGATCATAATTTGATGTTGATGATAACATACATATAGGGGACTAATCATTTCTGTCAAGTGTATCTCAGGTTTTGTTTGAGGATCATGACGAATGAATCTAAAATTACTCAAGTACAAAGAAACAAGACAATAGGCTTATGCCTCTTTTCAGTTTGATCTTGAGTATAGGGATCCCGCACTATTAGAGGCGATCAATGGCTTACCTGAAAGACTTGCTCAAAACCCACATAAACCTTTCTAATCACATCTATAGTTCGGGTTTAGGGTCTCTCTTATTTAGTTGTCTTTCCTTTAAGATGTTATGTTATGCCTCTGTCTGTACCGGATGACCGGTGTTCACCAGACGTCCGGTCTCTCACAGATCACCTGTTGTCCGGTCTTCTACGAAATTCCGTGTCACCACCATAGAAGTAAATTAGTGGATTTCTGTTGCACTCCAGATGACCGGTCGACGGGTGTCCGGTCCTGACCGGATGTCCGTTGTTTCCTCACAGAACAGATTTGACAGAAATCCGGTCTTCTCCAGACGACCGGGTCACCAGACGACCGAGACTTTCCGGACGTCCATCATTTGTTGCCCAAGCCCCTTTTCATGTGTCTCAGCCTATGCGTATCACCAGTGGTCGGACGATCGACACCTGGTTGGGCGTCTAGCATGACATCTGGCATCATACGTCCGGTGTCCTCCGGATTTCCGGTACTTCTCGCAGCCTTTTGTGACTCCAAAGGCTGTTTTTACAACCCCCCGACTATATATACCCCTCTTCCATCATGGGAGAGGTTGACCAACACACTGTGAAGACTCTTTTGTTCAAGAGTATGCCAACGGCATACCTGAGCTTTATAGAAGGAGAGAAAGTTCATTACAAGGTTGATTGGAATGCAATGCGAACAAAGCGCTGAATCAGACACCCACGCTTACACCAACGAAAACAACAAAGGATCACTCTCTCACTAGTCAATCTAAACCACCTACTCCGGCCGTCTTCCTTTCCTCGGCCTCCTCCACAATTCTCTTACTTAGCTCTACAGGGTTTAGTTGCTGTTGGATTCGCCCGAAGACTCGCGTGTTACGTTGCTTCCACAGAGACTAAGCAACAAGTGTGAATATGGAGTCGAATCCCCGTCAACGAGTGGACTACACAGCGCTCCTAGCCTGTTCCCACCAATCAGCCACAGTGTCCTCCATTGAGGGCATGTTTATGTTCAACCAAAAGTGCCCAAGGATCCGGTGCCACACTTCCCTCGCAAAACCACACTGCAAGATGATGTGGTCCACGTTGTCCTCCGCTTGCAAGCATGTATAGCAGGGCGAGGTCTGCTCCTGAAGCCCGTGCGTCGCACGATGATCACTGGTCCAGACTCGATATTGGGTCGCAAGCCACATGAATATTTTGCACTTGAGGGGTGCCCAACATTTCCATATGAGATTGGCAGGATGAAAGTAAGTGTGCCCCAGCAACAGCCGCTTGTAGGTAGACCTTGTCATGTAGACGCCAGATGCATCGCTAGGCCAAGAAAAACTATCCGGACGGCCCTCCTCCCTGCGCACCATAGCCACCGCTTGCTGTAGGATACAGAGATGCAACTGCATAGTGAAGTTCAGATCAGTGACTATGTCCAGCTCCCAGCGGTTACTGCCGAACGCCTGGAAGACCAAACGACGATTTTGGGTGCACCTGGGAACTGCGCGGAGCGATTTCAGCGGCAGTGCGACCATTAATCCACCTATCTTTCCAAAATAGAATCTTCTTGTCGTCGCCCACCAATATAGAAATCAGGCTGTCGAAAACTTGCCTTGTAGCTTCATACATCTTGAAGTTCAGTCCCTGCCATGGTCTCGCTTCATCGATGCGCCACAACCATTCCCATCACTGTGAAGACTCTCAAGAACACAAATACCCCCACTCTCTTGCTCCTACATCAAATCCTAGATCCTGAGTGCATTTTGTGAGGATTCTTGAGTGTTGCTCCAATCAAAAGATAGATCGTCTTTCTCGCCCCCTTGTGACCAAAGGAATTTGTGATTTGAGCAAGTTTTGAGCATTTCCCTTGATCTTGTTACTCTTGGAGGTTGGAGACTCCTAGGTGGTAGGAGTTCTCTGGTGAGGAATCAAACCATTGTGATTTCCCACGGAAATTTTGTAAAGGTTTGGAGACCACCTCAAGGTCTACCTCTAGTGGTTGAGAATCACCTTCGTGGTGATATCTCAAAGAGATAATAGGGTGAGCCTTCGTGGTGTTGGTGTGCCTTCGTGGTAACATCCACCTCTCTAAACGGTGACATAGCTTCCCTCCAAGGAAGTAAACATCGGCATACATCCTCATCTCTCGGAGTTGCGGTTATTCCTTACCCTAGCTCCCAACTTGTAGTTACTTGTCTCTCTAACGCCCTCGATGCGGCTATATCTCCCACGTGTCGAAGCAAGACTTAGAGGCATAACCTCATTGAAAGCAATGTCGCAAGTGGGGTAATCTTCACACAACCCTTGTAATACATAAGGGAAAGAGATACATAGTTGGCCTACAATCGCCACTTCACACAATTACATGAATAAAGCATTACAACATCCAAATACAATCAAGGTCCGTCTACGGAACCAAAATAAAAGAAGAACCCCAAATGCGACAAAGGACCTCGATCGACCCCAACTGGGCTCCACTACTGACCAGCTAGAACGAAACAACACAAAGGACAAGATCTTCATCGAGCTCCTCCCGAGCTTGGTTGCGTCATCTGCACGGACTCATCGGCACCTGCAAGCTGGTTTTGGAAGTATCTGTGAGCCATAGGGACTCAGCAATCTCGCACCCTCGCGATCAAGACTATTTAAGCTTATGGGTAAGGTAAAAGTATGAGGTGGAGCTGCAGCAAGTGACTAGCATATATGGTGGCTAACATACGCAAATGAGAGCGAGAAGAGAAGGCAAAGCACGGTCGATGAAACTATGATCAAGAAGTGATCCTAAACAACCTACGTCAAACATAACTCCAACACCGTGTTCACTTCCCGGACTCCGCCGAAAAGAGACCATCACGGTTACACACGCGGTTGATTCATTTTAATTAAGTTAAGGTTCAAGTTATCTACAACCAGACATTAACAAATTCCCATCTGCCCATAACTGCGGGCACGGCTTTCGAAAGTTCAAATCCCTGCAGGGGTGTCCCAACTTAGCCCATCACAAGCTCTCACGGTCAACGAAGGAATAGACCTCCTCCCGAGACATTCCGATCAGACTCGGTATCCCGGTACAACAAGACATTTCGACAGGGTAAAACTAAACCAACAACACCGCTCGAATGTGCCGACAAATCCCGATAGGATCTGCACATATCTCTTTCTCAGGGCACACTCAGATTGTCCTAGGTACGGGTAGGCCAGCCCAGAGTTGCCCCTGGTGGTCACCGGCAGCTGACAGGTTGGACCAACACTCAGAGGAGCACTGGCCCGGGGGGGGGGGGGTAAAATAATGATGACCCTTGAGTCCGCGAAACCCAAGGGAAAAAGAGGCTAGGTGGCGAATGGTAAAACCAATGTTGGGCATTGCTGGAGGAGTTTTACTCAAGGCGAACTGTCAAGGTGTTCCCATTATAGCCCAACCGCGTAAGGAACGCAAAATCCGGGAACATAACACCGATATGACGGAAACTAGGGCGGCAAGAGTGGAACAAAACACCAGGCATAAGGCCGAGCCTTCCACCCTTTACCAAGTATATAGATGCATTAATTAAATAAGATATATTGTGATATCCCAACAAGTAACATGTTCCAACAAGAAACAACATCTCCATGTTCCAACAAGGAACAAACTTCAATCTTCACCTGCAACTAACAACGCTATAAGAGGGGCTGAGCAAAGCGGTAACATAGCCAATCAACGGTTTGCTAGGACATGGTGGGTTAGAGGCTTGGTTCAACAATATGGGAGGCATGATAAGCAAGTGGTAGGTATCGCAGCATAGGCATAGCAAAAGAGCGAGCATCTAGCAAGCAAAGATAGAAGTGATTTCGAGGGTATGATCATCTTGCCTGAGATCCTGCAAGGAAGAAGAACGAGTCCATGAAGAAGACAAACGGACGTAGTCGAACGGTTCCTCACAAGCACGACGTTATCGGAACCAACCCGAAGAAGCAACACCGGAAAGAAAGCACACAACATAGTAAACAACCATGACATGAACATGGCATAATGCACAATCAAGTATGATGCATGTCTGGTTTAATGAAACATGGCATGGCAAAATGCACAAACAACACTACAAGTTAAGTGGAGCTCAATATGCAACGAGTTGCATATTGACGGAACACCACATGCCTTATCTTAGTTCTCTCTCGTTTATGTACTCAACAAGATTAAATGTTGTTATCATGGCAAGAGGTGAAGCAAAGTAAACTACCTATCTAGTCAAGTTTAAATGAGGCCGGAAGCAGCGAACAACAATTCTGGAAACTCCTCATGAGCATATTATAGATTTGGTACTGTTCTTCCCTAAATATTATTTTAGAGTTATTAAACATGCAAAACAAGTACATCATGTTAAACTAGGCATTTTTCTACCCCATTTACATATAAAGATTGTTAAAATCGGAGTTACGGTTATTTAGTTATGAATTAAATCATTTTAACATGGCATAGGAGCAAATTAATGCAAACAACAATTTTAAACATAGATGAAAGTTGCAAATTAATAATATACACAAAATTCTAAGCAACTTTCATATATAATTCATTTTAAACCAATGCACCAATTGTGAGTTATTATATGCATGAAGTTGAAGGTCTTTTCTATAAAACTGCTGTCTCTGGAAAAAAAATAGCTAAACTCGTAGAATTGGGAAAAAACATGGCACGGGCCGCATCTGTTCTCACCATGGGCCTTTCCCAGAACTGTGGAGAGGTAGCCAGGAGGGACGCGCTGGGCTGGCGCGGTGTAGTAGAGGAGTGGCTGGGCCTGGCTGGAGAGATGGGCCGGCCCACACGCGGTCAACGGGCAGGTGCGGATCGGGGACCTCCCGATCGAGTGAGGCGGCGGCGATTCCGGCGCTCCGCCGAGCAGGTGGCGGCGGGCCCGAGCGAAGGGCGTCGGAGGATGACGGATCCGGAGATGGCGGCTTAGTTTTTGGGCGAATCCAGCGGCGGGAGGCGAGGGCGACGCCGAGGGAGCTCCGGCTCCAGCGAACTCCCATGGCGGCGGCGGTTCCTGCTGGGAGGCGACACTGGTGAGGAGCAGAGAGAGAGAAACGGAGGGAGAAGAAAGGAGAGGGGGCGCGGGGCAATGGCCTGGGTCGGAGGTGCTCGTCGGCGGCGAGGCTCCGGTGGCCGGCGAGTGCAAGACGGCGGCGATGGAGATCGGGCGCTGTCCGATCCAGGCGTGGGAGCTTGGAGGGGCTCGGGGCGAGCGGGATCCGTCGGCGGGCCACTCCTGGCCGGGCGGGCTGCGGCCGGGCCTGGAGGGCCGCGGTGCGGTGGAGGGCACGGGGAGGCGACGTGGCGGCTTGCCACTGGCCACAGGCGGCGCTGAGTGGCGGCGCAGCCAATCAGAGAGCGCCAAGTGGCGGTGGAGGGGTGGCCGGCGCCGGAAATAGAGGAGAGGAGGTGGGAGGTGGCTGGCTGATGATTGGGGGCGCAGATTTCGAGGAGGAGGAAGGAGAAGGCCCAAAATGGCATGGAGGGGGTCTATATAAGGCAGGAGGAGTTAGGGTTGGGGGTTTTAGTCCGTTCCGGAGCCGTTCGATCTCGATCGGACGACCCGGAGCGGAGGGGGTTAGATAGGTGGGCTAGCAAGTGGGTTGCGAAAAGAGGTTGGGCTGAGATGAGAGGAGAGGAGTGCAGCCCGGCAACTGTTTCCGGAGATCGAAAACGTCCGACGATAGACCGACTATAATGTCGCTATAGTTATCCATTGGGCTATCAAACGAACTCCGAATGCGATGAAACTTGGCAGGCGGCCTACCTACAACATAAAAACACCACATGCCAACTTTCAACCCATTCCGAGAACATTTTCCGGCCACTTATAAAATAATATTTTGGACGTGCCGCGGGTGCGTGCAAGTGTGGTTGGGCTCGGAACGGACAACGGGCGGAACGAGGAGGCCGGGACAGATGCAAGTTTTGAAAACATGAAGATGCAATGCGGATGATGACATGATAAGATGCAACACGCAAGCAAATGACAATGCAACAGTAGCGAATAACTGGACGACACCTGGCACATCGGTTTCAGGGCGTTACAGTCTCTTAGCTTCTACTTATATTATTTTGTGCTTGCTTGTCTAAATACTTGTTGTATTCACTCTCTTGCTTAGTACTACTATTACCTTTGCAATTTTTAGGCTCACACCATATTCCGCATTATTGCCTAAAATTACTAAGTAACAATTAAAATTTGGAATTGTACCTATTCACCCCTCTAGGTCCATCTCGATCCTTTCAATTGGTATCAGAGCCTCGTGCTCTATTCTTGTGGCTTAACCGCCCTAGAGCGATATGAACCCCGATGTGACTCCCCTTGTTGCAAATTCGAAGGAGAATGGCATGGCTTCTTCGGAAGTCAGGTCATTCACTTCTGAGGAATTGGAATGGGCCCTTGCTAAGCAAAAGGAGGAGCATGATTCTTCTCTTGAGGCCTTCGTCCAAATAAGGTTAGCCGCATTAACCATGATTCTCGCACCACTTGCCAATCCGGGTGGTGCGGCCTCGAGGCCAACTGTGCCTACTCCTTCTCTTGGCCAACAACCTCCTAGTAGTGATCACTCTAGTGTTCCATGGCTTTATGCAAGACCTCAAGTAGAGAAACCTAAGTATAAACCTCGGGAAAACTCCCTTCGCTTGATGACAGTTCGATTTTGCTTTGTGGAGAGTTGGTATGCAGGACCATCTTAGGTACGCCAATGATGAAATGTTGGACATCTTGGAGTATGGCTACAACCCTGTCGACCCAAAGAATCTCACTCCAAGAGAAACATATGACAAGCATCTCAATGACACCGCAATCATGTGCATAAGGAAAGGAATGAATGATAAGAAAAGGAGACCTTACATACACATCATAAGTGCCAAGGAAATATGGGATAGCATTGTGAGGACCAAGACCGGTACCTCCACTCTCCGGCTTGCTCAGTATGAAATTGCCAAAGGTCAATTGCAAAAATTTTGTTTGGAGAAAGGTGAATCCCTCAAGCAGCTCCTTGAGGCTCATGACTCTCTTCGCCAACTTCGAGTCCTGTGATTGCGACAATACACAAGATGGATTAAACTTGACTAAGAGATTTCTTGTGGACAAATTGCTCCATGCTCTTGCCCTGTATCATCACTGAATGGTGTGGGACATAAGGCAACACCATGGATTCAAGGAAATGACTCCCGATTATATCATATCCACTTTTCAGTTATTTGAAGAATCCAAGGCAAATGCTACAAAAGATCTTGCCATGCATGGTTCCTCAACGTCAAAGATCAATCTTGCTTTAAAGGCCAAGCATGCATGTGAGGAAGAGCAAAGTGAAGAAGAAGATGAAGATGATGATGAGATTGACTATGGAGAGATCCCATCATATGAAGACATTGCCCTCTTTGTCAAGAAGTTTAGTGCAGGAAAATTCAAGGGAAGATTCTAGAAGAAGAAAGTAAGAAAGTGCTACAATTGTGAAGAAACCAACCACTTCTCCAATGATTGTCCTTATGAGAAGAGAGGAGATAAACGAAGGTTTCCCAAGACCTTTACTAAGAACAAGTTGCCAAGCCCATTGAATTCCAAACTCAAGAAGAGAGATGGGAAGGCAATGGTCGCTCAAGAAGAATCCGATCCGGATGATGTTGGTATTCTCAGAACACCTTGAGGCTAGTCAACAAGAGTGGTGAGGTTGTCACCTACAACTACATGAAAGACCACAAGGGAAACACTAACAAATGCCTAATGGCTAAGGCCATGGTGGAAGATAGAGAGAACCAAAACTCTCCTGACAAGGTCAAGGTAACACCACGTTCAAAATCTCCTCTTTTGACTCCTTCTACTCCTAGTGATGAATACCTTGATGCGGAGGATAATCATGATGATGATGATGATGATGATATGGATGATCCTATGCTTGCTAAACTAGATAAGTTCATGTGCCCCCCTCAAAGTAAAGAAGCTCACTATGTTTCGCATGCTTATGGAGATGGTGAGTAAGCATACCATCACCATTAAGGAACTCGAAACCCTCGTCACCGAGGAAAAGGAAAAATATGAAATCCTCGAGAAGAAAGTCCACTATGAGGAATCACAAAATGATGAATTATGCTTAAAAATTGGTGCAAAAATTGATGTTCATGCTAAAGAACTTGCCTCCTTGAAAAAGGCCAAGAACTCTTTGCGAGTAGTTGATAAATGATAAGAGTAAGCTTGTGGAATCTCATGCTACTCTCTCTAAGGATTGTGAGCTTCTATCTGTGTCCCTCAAGACTAAGGAAGAAGAGCCCACCCTTCTTACAAAGAGTTTTGAGACACTCAAACTTACTTATCTTGAAACTCTAGCCAAGGTTTACTCCTCACCTAATATAAATGTTTATGCTTGTACTTCTAACTCTAGTGGTGACTGATACATCCATTTTGCATCATGCTTTTATATTGATATTTATTGCATTATGGGATATTATTACCTATTCTGGTACAATACTTATGCCTTTTCTCTCTTATTTTACAAGGTTTACATGAAGAGGGAGAATGCCGATAGCTGAAATTCTGGACTGAAAAGGAGCACATCTAAGAGACCTCTTCTGCACAACTCCAAAAGTCCTGAAAATTTACGGAGAATTATTCTGGAATACATAAAAATTATTGGGTGAAGAAAATACCAGAGGGGACCCACTAGGAGGCCACAAGCCTGGGGGCGTACCCTACCCCCTAGGTGCGCCCCTATGGCTTGTGGCCCCCCTGGAAGGCCCCCGGTGCCCATCTTCTGCTATATGATGTCTTTTGACCTGAAGAAATTAGAAGGAAGCTTTCGGGAGGAAGCAGCGCCGTCTCGAGGCTGAACCTGGGCAGAAGCAATCTAGGGCTCCGGCAGAGCTGTTCTGCTGGGGAAACTTCCCCCCGGAGGGGGAAATCGTCGTCATCACCAACGATCCTCTCATCATGAGGGGGTCAATCTCCATCAACATCTTCACCAACACCATCTCCCCTCAAACCCTAGTTCATCTCTTGTATCCGATCTTTGTCTCAAAACCTCAAATTGGTACCTATGGGTTGCTAGTAGTGTTGATTACTCCTCGTAGTTGATTCTAGTTGGTTTATTCGGTGGAAGATCATATGTTCAGATCCTTAATGATATTTAATACCCCTCTGATTATGAACAGGAATATGCTTTGTGAGTAGTTACATTTGTTCCCGAGGACATGGGAGAAATCTTGTTATAAGTAATCATGTGAATTTGGTATTCGTTTGATATTTTGAAGAGATGTATGTTATCTTTCCTCTAGTGGTGTTATGTGAACGTCGACTTTATGACACTTCTATTCACCATGATTTGGGCATAGGGAAAGGCATTAGGAAGTTGTTGGATCGAAAGTATGTCTAGAGGAGGGGTGATTAGACTACTTGACCAAATAAAAAATCTAGCCTTTTCCCAATTTTAAGTCTTGGCAGATTTTAGCAACTTAACACAAGTCAAGCAATCAACCTACACATGCAACTCTAAGAGTATAGCAGAGGAATCTAAATCATTGCATATCAAGGTAAAGGGGAGAAGTTTGGAGGGAGCAAAGGCAATGTAGACACGGAGATTTTTGGCGTGGTTCTAATAGGTGGTGCTATCGTACATCCACGTTGATGGAGACTTCAACCCACGAAGGGTAACGACCACGCGAGTCCACGGAGGGCTCCACCCACGAAGGGTCCACAAAGAAGCAACCTTGTCTATCCCACCATGGCCATCACCCATGAAGGACTTGCCTCACTTGGGTAGATCTTCACGAAGTAGGTGATCTGCTTGCCCTTACAAACTCCTTGGTTCAACTCCACAATCTTGATGGAGGCTCCCAAGTAACTCCTAACCAATCTAGGAGACACCACTCTCCAAAAGGTAATAGATGGTGTGTTGATGATGAACTCCTTGCTCTTGTGCTTCAAATGATAGTCTCCCCAACACTCAACTCTCTCTCACAGATTTGGATATGGTGGAAAGATGATTTGAGTGGAAAGCAACTTGGGGAAGGCTAGAGATCAAGATTCTTGTGGTTGGATTGGAATATCTTGGTCTCAACACATGAGTAGGTAGTTCTCTTTCATAAAATGAATGCTGGAAGTGTAGGCACGTTCTGATGGCTCTCTCCACGAATGGAGGTTGGGTGGAGGGGTATATATAGCCTCCACACAAAATCTAACCGTTACACACAATTTACCCAACTTGGTGGGACCGAATAGTGAAACTCGGTCAGACCGATTTGGTTCAAAATGTGAACGTTAGGCTTTTCACTGGGACCGACATGTCAACTCGGTGGGACCAATTTTGTTAGGGTTAGGTCATAACGTAATCTCGGTGAGACCGATCACATGAACTCAGTGAGACCGATTTCTGTAATAGGCAAACAAAGAGTTCGCTAGGCAAACTCGGTGGGACCGATCGCTCATTTCGGTGAGACCGAAACGTTACGAAAAGGAAACAGAGAGTTTGCACTGCGAACTCGGTGGGACCGATCGCTCATCTTGGTTAGACCAAAACATTACGAAGGGAAACAGAGAGTTTGCAATCCCATCTCGGTGAGACCGAGATCCCTATCGGTTAGACTGAACTAATTAGGGTTTCTGTCTATGGCTATGTCAAATGAACTCCATGGCGCCGGATAGATCAAATCGGTGGGCCGAGTTTGACTTTTGGTTTGGGACATATGTGGATATGAGGAAGTGGTTGAGGCCTTTTGGAGCATATCACTAAGCATTTTGAGCAAGCAAGCCATTAAGCAACACCTCATCCCCTTTTAATAGTATTGGCTTTTCCTATGGGCTCAATGTGATCTTGGATCACTAAAATGAAAATGTAGAGTCTTGAGCTTGTGCCAATATGTGCCCTTAGCATTTTGAGGGGTCCACATCTCTAGTCCATGCCATGCCAATCATTGAACTTTCTGAAATGATTATCTTGAAAGAATATTAGTCCAATGAGTTATATGTTGTTAAGAATTACCAAAACCACCCTGGGATTAGTTGCACTTTCAATCTCCCCCTTTTTTGGTAATTGATGACAACATATAGATCAAAACTTTGACAAACGATAATACGGATGAAATACATCATCACTTTGAGAAGTATGTGATAAGCAAGAGCTCCCCCTAAATTTGTGAATTGTTTAAAATTTGCTTTGGAATGCAAATGCAAAATCTATTAGGATCATGGGTTACTCTTCCATGTCACATATATCTTGGTGGAGCGCTCAAAAATGATAGTATATGAAATATGCACTCATCACCAAGACAAAGTGAATGATCATACATGAGAGATAGATAATATCATCATCCAAGCACAAGAATTAACGTATGATATAATCAAACACATGACCATACAAGTATCTCACACACACACACAAAGTATCAACCAAGCAAGCAAACAAAATAAGGTAGCAAATAAGTAGCAGCAAACTAAGCAAAGGTCTCTCTCTCTCTCTCAGCCTATGATCTATACACTTTCTCCCCCTTTGGCAACAAGTTACCAAAAAGCTTGAAAATGCATAGTGCTATGCAGCTCTCTAGGCTTGATCTTCGGTAGGCGGCGTGGAGAGGACTCTGGCAACAAATGCATCTGTAGAGGTAGTAGGAGCTGGTGGAGTTGCAACCGGAGGGGTGACTGAAGCTGTGGCTAATGAAGGAAATATGCCCTAGAGGCAATAATAAAGTTGTTATTTATATTTCCTTATATCATGACAAATGTTAATTATTCATGCTAGAATTTTATTAATCGGAAACTTAGTACATGTGTGAATACATAGACAAATAGAGTGTCACTAGTATGCCTCTACTTGACTAACTCGTCGAATCAATGATGGTTATGTTTCCTAACCATAGACATGAGTTGTCATTTGATTAACGAGATCACATCATTAGAGAATGATGTGATTGACTTGACCCATCTGTTAGCTTAGCACGATGATCGTTTAGTTTATTGCTATTGCTTTCTCCATAACTTATACATGTTCATATGACTATGAGATCATGCAACTCCCGAATACCGGAGGAACACTTAGTGTGCTATCAAACGTCACAACGTAACAGGATGACTATAAAGATGCTCTATAGGTGTCTCCGATGGTGTTTGTTGAGTTTGCATAGATCGAGATTAGGATTTGTCACTCCGAGTATCAGAGAGGTATCTCTGGGCCCTCTCGGTAATGCACATCACTATAAGCCATGCAAGCAATGTGACTAATGAGTTAGTTACGTGATGATGCATTACGGAACAAGTAAAGAGAGTTCCCGGTAACGAGACTGAACTAGGTATTGAGATACCGACAATGAATCTCGGGCAAGTAACATACCGATGACAAAGGGAACAACATATATCGTTATGCGGTTTGACCGATAAATATCTTCGTAGACTATGTGGGAGACAATATGAACATCCAGGTTCCGCTATTAGTTATTGACCGGAGACATGTCTCAGTCATGTCTACATAGTTCTCGAACCCGTAATGTCCGCACACTTAACGTTCGGTGACGATCGATATTATGAGTTTATGTGTTTTGATGTACCTAAGATAGTTCGGAGTCCCGGATGTGATCATGGACATGACAAGGAATCTCGAAATGGTCGAGACATAAAGATTGATATATTGGATGACTATATTCGGACACCTGATGAGTTCCGGGGGTCACCAGATAATTATCGGAGTGCTGGGGTGTTATCGGAACCCCCGAGGGGACTCATGGGCCAGCATGGGCCTTAGTGGAGAGAGAGAGGGCCGACCAAGGCAGGGCCACGCGCCACTCCCCCTCTAGTCCGAATTGGACTAGGGAAGGAGGGGCGGCGCCCCCCTTTCCTTCTCTTCTCTCCCTCTCCTTCCTTCCCCCCTTCCTCCTCCTAGTAGGACTAGGAAAGGGGAGTCCTACTCCTACTAGGAGGAGGACTCCTCCTCTCCTAGCATGCCTCAAGGGCTGGCCAGCCTCCCCCCTTTGCTTCTTTATATATGGGGGCAGGAGGCACCCTAGAACACACAAGTTGATCATTGATCCCTTAGCTGTGTGTGGTGCCCCCCTCACCATAATCCACCTCGGTCGTATCGTCATAGTGCTTAGGCGAAGCCCTGCGCCGGTAGCTTCATCATCACAGTCATCACGCCGTCGTGCTGACGAAGCTCTCCCTTGACACTTAGTTGGATCGAGAGTTTGTGGGATGTCACTGAGCCGAACGTGTGTAGATCGCGAAGGTGCCGTACTTTCGGTATTAGGACCGGTCGGATCGTAAAGACGTACGACTACATCAACCGCGTTGTCATAACGCTTGCACTTACAGTCTACGAGGGTACATGGACATCACTCTTCCCCTCTCATTGCTATGCATCACCATGATAGATCTTGCGTGTGCGTAGGAATTTTTTTGAAATTACTGCGTTCCCCAACAGTGGTATCAGAGCCAGGTCTATGCGTAGATGTTATATGCACGAGTAGAACACAAAGGAGTTGTGGGCGTGGGTATATATATATATTACTTGCCATCACTAGTTGATTCTTGATTCGGTGGTATTGTTGGATGAAGCGTCCGAGACCAACATTACGCGTACGCTTACGCGAGACTGGTTCTACCGACGTGCTTCGCACACAGGTGGCCGGTGGGTGTTAGTTTCTCCAACTTTAGTTGAGTCGGATTCAATGAACAGGGTTCTTTCTGAAGATCAAAAAGCAATCACTATACCACGTTGTGGTTTTTGATGCGTAGGTAAGAACGGTTCTTGCTCAGCCCGTAGCAGCCACGTAAAACTTGCAACAACAAAGTAGAGGACGTCTAACTTGTTTTTGCAGGGCATGTTGTGATGTGATATGGTCAAGACAAGATGCTAAATTTTATTGTATGAGATGATCATGTTTTGTAACACATTATCGGCAACTAGCAGGAGCCATATGGTTGTCGCTTTATTGTATGAAATGCAATCGCCATGTAATTGCTTTACTTTATCACTAAGTGGTAGCGATAGTCGTAGAAGCAATAGTTGGCGAGACGACAACGATGCTTCGATGGAGATCAAGGTGTCAAGCCGGTGATGATGGTGATCATGACGGTGCTTTGGAGATGGAGATCAAAGGCACAAGATGATGATGGCCATATCATATCACTTATATCGATTGCATGTGATGTTTATCCTTTATGCATCTTATTTTTGCTTAGTTCGACGGTAGCATTATAAGATGATCTCTCACTAAATTTCAAGGTATAAGCGTTCTCCCTGAGTATGCACCATTGCTACAGTTCGTCGTACCGAGACACCACGTGATGATCGGGTGTGATAAGCTCTACGTTCACATACAACGGGTGCAAGCCAGTTTTGCACACGCAGAATACTTGGGTTAAACTTGACGAGCCTAGCATATGCAGATATGGCCTCGGAACACTGACACCGAAAGGTCGAGCATGAATCATATAGTAGATATGATCAACATAGTGATGTTCACCATTGAAAACTACTCCATCTCACGTGATGATCGAACATGGTTTAGTTGATATGGATCACGTGATCACTTAGATGATTAGAGAGATGTCTATCTAACTAGAGTTCTTAAGTAATTTGATTAATTGAACTTTAATTTATCATGAACTTAGTACCTGATAGTATTTTGCATGTCTATGTTGTTGTAGATAGATGGCCCGTGCTGTTGTTCCTTTGAATTTTAATGCGTTCCTAGAGAAAGCTAAGTTGAAAGATGATGGTAGCAACTACACAGACTGGGTCTGTAACTTGAGGATTATCCTCATTGCTGCATAGAAGAATTACGTCCTGGAAGCACCGCTAGGTGACAAAACCTCTACAGGAGCAAAGCCAGATGTTGTGAACACCTTGCAGAGCAAAGCTGGTGACTACTTGATAGTTCAGTGTGCCATGCTTTACGGCTTAGAACTAGGACTTCAACGACGTTTTGAACGTCATGGAGCATATGAGATGTTCCAGGAGTTGAAGTTAATATTTCAAGAAAATGCCTGGACTGAGAGATATGAAGTCTCCAATAAGTTCTATAGTTGCAAAATGGAGGAGAATAGTTCTGTCAGTGAACATATACTCAGAATGTCTAGGTACCACAATCACTTGACTCAGTTGGGAGTTAATCTTCCTGATTGTAGTGTCATTGACAGAGTTCTTCAATCACTACCACCAAGCTACAAGAGCTTCGTGATGAACTATAATATGCAAGGGATGTGTCGTGGAATTGTCACGGCAGATGTCCTAGTGAAAGGAGTTATTCGTGGAGCCATCGCAACTAGGAAGCTTAAAGGGGTTGATCGGGACAAAGGACACGAGAGGTTTATACTGGTTTGGCCCCTTACGGTGGAGGTAAAGCCTAGTCCAGTTGATGTGGTATTGCTAGGTTTTGATGACCAGGGAGCGAATACGCTATGCCTGGCTCTCGATTTGATGTTACTTGCCCTAAGCCGCCACCGGGTCATCCCCTTATATACACGGGTAGACGCCTGGCGGTCTACAGAGTCCCGGCCGGCTCATACAACGTGTCCGGCTCGGTGACTTCTTTTACATGCCTTTCTTTACAAGTCTTAACTATACATGGCGGTTTACAATTACATGCCTTAAGCCGCCTCTGAGCTTGGGCCTACTACAAGTTTTATAATAGCCCATCGCCTTGTATAGTCGCTGGGCTTCTTTTAATAACCCGCCAGGAAGATTGACCCGGCCCCTCTTGGGCGGGTCATACCTGGTAGTCATATTCCCAACATTAGGCCCCAGGTTGATTTGAAATTTGTTCTGGTCAATCTCCAACACTTAGACGAAATCCATCTTCTGTTGTTTCGTTAAAAGCCTTGTGACCCGCCATGACGTCATCTTCAGAAAATTTAGAAAACCACCATGACGTCATCTTCAACGGATCTTTATCTCAAACGTCTTCTGGAAATCGAGGCGTCCATTTAGCTGGATAATCATTACTTCGGTCTTCCTCGATTTGTGCACCTGCTCGTTCACTTATCCCCTTATAAATAGGCACGGCCAGCTCTTCCTCTTTCTTCTTCTTCCTTCCTTCTTCTCGCCACCTCTCTGCCTCTCGAGCTCCGCCGCCGCCGTAGTGCTCACTGTTGCCCTCAACGTCGGCCGCTACATCACCCTGAGCTCGTCCAGAGAACCACGACGACTCTTCACAGTAGATCTGTATTCGTAAGTTCCTACCTTTCCATGCACTTAGATCTGTATTAGGGTTGCGAGTTCATCGGTGTTCTTCGTTGTTCATCATAGACCTTCTTGTAGTTTCTTCTCCGTACCCTCCTTTGATCTAAAAGAAGTATAGAACGTATGCAGTAGTGGTTTTGCAACCATTTTATATGTTAGCAGATCCCTTTCTCTTATAGAAATGCCTCTTTAGAGCTGACGAACTCCTCTGCGCTCGTTTTTAGGTCTAAATTTATTTTTCTTTTCTGAACCATTCTGATCCAGAATAATAGCAACAGCTTGGGAAACTTGTTTGTCTCAACACTTTAGCCAATTCTGTTTTTGGCATCCTTTAAATATCTTTAGTCATGGCGGCTTATAACGCCGGTTCACTTTTCCTTTATATGTCATTAGCCCATGCTTAAGCCGCCATTACTCGTCTGTACTATAATCATGAACCTGTAACTCCACCAATAAATTGAACCAGCAAATTACTTTCTTTTCAGCTTGCCCTTTCTTCATCATGCCGTTAAAAGCGCCAACTGTCTACAACTGGATGCATTCCACAGTTACTGAGGATACCTTGAAAGAATTTGTCACCATTGGATTTTTGCTAGAGAAAAATGTTATGTCTTATCGTGCTCCTGACCCAGACGAAGAACGGCCTCAGCCCAAAGATGGTGAAGTTATCATTTTCACTGCTCACATGAACCGGGGCTTCTCACCACCCGGCTCAAAGTTCTTCTGAGACGTTCTGCATTTTTTCAAGCTTCGTCCACAAGACATTGGACCCAACTCTATATCCAATATCTGCAATTTTCAAGTTCTTTGCGAGGTATATCTTCAAGAAGAACCGACCGTGGAACTCTTTAGAGAATACTTTTATCTGAACCGCCAGAATGAATGCACCAATGACCTTAGTTTGGAGCTTGCTGGAATCCCAATTCAGCGCCGATAGGGCGCCGTCTTTCCCTTAATAGTCTTACCGAGTCATCCCAAAGATTGGAATCATACCTAGTTCTACTGCCAAGATACGTCACCAGCCAATGAAAAACCATTGCCGGGTTATCGCGCGGAGCGTTTGGATTCCAAGTTTGTGTTCCCTGATAAGCTTACTGCTGCTGAACGCAAGAAGCTTATTCCATCTATTAAAAGGATTCAAGTTTTATTGGGGAATGTCTTAACTGGAGTTGACCTGATCCGTTGCTGGGTCGCATGGCGGGTCATCCCTCTAAGCCGCCGATCCAAGTTAATGTATGAGTATGGCGGAGGCCAAGATGACTCTCTGCGTTATAGCTCTGTTCAATTGACTGAAGAAGACATTATTGCAATGTCAACCATCCTTGTGAATGGCAAATACGAGGACTGCAGTAAGGTTGGGTTAAACCCCTTCTGCAAACTTAACCCGACACCAGAGGTGAAAACCCCCGACTTTTTTTGTGTGTTTTCCTCAGTAGTTTAAATACTTGCATGACCTTTTAACCTATATTTGTTTACAGGCCAAATCTGACTTCTGGAGGGCCAAGTATGATCATGAAGCTGCCAAGAAGGCTAGAGCTGCTGCCATAGCCGCTAGGAGAACGACCCGGAATCCCAAGAAGAAGAAGACTGCATCTGACATGTTCCAGCTAGATGATGTTTCTGAGTCGGAGGTAGCCCTTGACTCCCTTGGCCAATTTTTCAACTACCTTATTAACACTGACTATTGCCAGGACGACATGGGGGCCAGCCAGGCCATGGTAGAAGAGGTACCTATTTCCTCCAACTCAGCCCCTTTGCCGAGACAGAAACTTCGGCTGGTATCCCGGAAAGTAAGGTTTTTGCACCCTTTGGCTTATTTGGACCCTCATTTTCTTTTGAGAAAGCAGCAACATGAGAGCCGCCGTCAGGCCCGGACTAATGATGACGATGAACCACCTTCCGACTTACAAAAAACTCCTCGAAAACGCCAGAATGAGGTTTCTTTCACCTTTGTCCTTTGTTTTTATCCATGAATCTATTTCCTTATATTCTTTAACTTCATTTTACCCTTGCAGGAGGTTTCTCGCTCTTCCGACGACTCATCCCAGACTCAATTTACGGCTTTCAAGATTGCCCCTGGGTAAGGAAAATCATCTTTCCTCTGCATCTTTAAAACTACATCATTATACTAACTTGTCTCATAAAAATCTTTCTTAGTGGTCAAGCGAAGTCCAAGAAAGCCAAGGTGATTAAACCGGCAGAAGACCCAAAAACTTCTGCACCTAAACCAGTAACATCAACTCCTCCCGCTCAATCTGAAGCGCCAGAAGATCCGGCTGTCCATGCTCAATTGGACCCTCCTGAGCCGTCAGCTGACGACACCATTGTCGATCCATCCACCGTCAGACCATCCGGTTCAGCTAACCCGCCAGCATCCTCTGACCATGACGTTCTGATCACTAGTAGCAGATTTGTTGCGCCGGGTAATCCGACTGTGCTAGCCAAGCATTCTGCCAAACGGGAGGCCTTGGAAAGGCAGAAAGTACAGTTTGATATCTCTCACTATGCTCACCTGAATGTTAGTGACGTGTTTTCCGGCTATCTCAGTCATGTGCATTCTAGCCATGACTCGGAAATTGAGATGGTCAAGCAATTGCAACTGAAATATGAGGTATGTAGTCCGGTTTATAAATACTCTGCCAGCCCCCAAGTCTTCAGATTATGATGAACCTGAATGATCTGTAGACTTATGATATAGGTTGATACCTTGTCTTTAGATTTTTCCTAAGTCCAATAGATTAGTATAAACTTGCACCTGTAGTCCCCAAGGGCCGGCTCAATTTATCATAAATAAGTCGGTACTTAACTTCATAACTGTCTTAAATCAGTCCAAATAAGTAGTGTGATCTGGCTCAACTTAAAAACTTTCTGAATGTCATGCATTAGCCCCCAAGTGCCAAGCGTTGTTACTTTGTAAAACACTTGGGACTTGAAGCATAGAAAAGTCATTTTGCATAAAAATTGCTTTGGCCCCCAAGTGCCAAGTGGTATTGTGTTTGCAAAGCACTTGGGACTTCAATCATTATAACCTTTAGTTAAATTTTGACACACCTGTGCATGCTTGTAGACTTCCCTAACTGAATTGGGCTCTCAATTGATGGATGCAAAGACCCGGCTGGTGAATCAAGAGGCAGAGATAAAGACTGCTAACTCCAAACTCCAACTGAGTCTCTCTGGAACTGAAAAATTGAAGACCAGTTTGACTGAGAAGAAGAAATCCTAGCCGATGAGAAGGCCTTGCTAATACTGTTGGGGAACGTAGTAATTTCAAAAAAAATCCTACGCACACGCAAGATCATGGTGATGCATAGCAACAAGAGGGAGAGTGTTGTCCACGTACCCTCGTATATCGAAAGCGGAAGCATTAGCACAACACGATGGATGTAGTCGTACGTCTTCACGATTCGGCCGATCAAGTACCAAACGCATGGCACCTTCGAGTTCAACACATGTTCAATGCGATGACGTCCCTCGAACTCCGATCCAGACGAGTGTTGAGGGAGAGTTTCGTCAGCACGACGGCGTGGTGATGATGATGATGTTCTACCGACGCAGGGCTTCGCCTAAGCACCGCTACAGTATTATCGAGGTGGACTATGGTGGAGGGGGGCACCGCACACGGCTAAAAGATCAAATCAATTGTTGTGTCTATGGGGTGCCCCCTGCCCCTGTATATAAAGGAGCAAGGGGGGAGGTGCGGCCGGCCAGGAGGAGGCGCGCTAGGAGGAGTCCTACTCCCACCGGGAGTAGGACTCCCTCCCTTGTTGGATTAGGAGAAGGGGGGAAAGAGGAGGGAGAGAGGAAGGAAAGGGGGGCCTCTCCTTGTCCTATTCAGACTAGAGGGGGAGGGGCGCGCGGCCCTGCCCTAGCCGCCTCTCCTCTTCTCCACTAAGGCCCACTATGGCCCATTAAGCCCCCGGGGGGTTCCGGTAACCCCTCGGTACTCCGGTAAAATCCCGATTTCACCCGGAACATTTCCGATATCCAAATATAGGCTTCCAATATATCAATCTTCATGTATCGACCATTTTGAGACTCCTCGTCATGTCCGTGATCACATCCGGGACTCCGACCAACCTTCGGTACATCAAAACTCATAAACTCCTAATATAACCGTCATCGAAACTTTAAGCGTGCGGACCCTACGGGTTCGAGAACTAGTAGACATGACCGAGACACGTCTCCGGTCAATAACCAATAGCGGAACCTAGATGCTCATATTGGCTCCCACATATTCAACGAAGATCTTTATCGGTCAGACCGCATAACAACATATGTTGTTCCCTTTGTCATCGGTATGTTACTTGCCCGAGATTCGATCGTCGGTATCTCAATACCTAGTTCAATCTCGTTACCGACAAGTGTATTTACTCGTTCCATAATACATCATCCCACAAATAACTCATTAGTTGCAATGCTTGCAAGGCTTAAGTGATGTGCATTACCGAGTGGGCCCAGAGATACCTCTCCGACAATCGGAGTGACAAATCCTAATCTCGAAATACGCCAACCCAACAAATACCTTCAGAGACACCTGTAGAGCACCTTTATAATCACCCAGTTACGTTGTGACGTTTGGTAGCACACAAACTGTTCCTTCGGTAAACGGGAGTTGCATAATCTCATAGTCATAGGAACATGTATAAGTCATGAAGAAAGCAATAGCAACATATTAAACGATCGAGTGCTAAGCTAACGTAATGGGTCATGTCAATCACATCATTCTCCTAATGATGTGATCTCGTGAATCAAATGAAAACTCATGTCTATGGCTAGGAAACATAACCATCTTTGATCAACGAGCTAGTCAAGTAGAGGCATACTAGTGACACTCTGTTTGTCTATGTATTCACACAAGTATTATGTTTCCGGTTAATACAATTCTAGCATGAATAATAAACATTTATCATGATATAAGGAAATAAATAATAACTTTATTATTGCCTCTAGGGCATATTTCCTTTAGTATCCCACTTGCACTAGAGTCAATAATCTAGATTAGACAGTAATGATTCTAACACCCATGGAGTCTTGGTGCTGATCATGTTTTGCTCGTGGAAGAGGCTTAGTCAATGTGTCTACAACATTCAGATCCGTATGTATCTTGCAAATTTCTATGTCTCCCACCTGGACTAGATCCCGGATGGAATTGAAGCGTCCCTTGATGTGCTTGGTTCTCTTGTGAAATTTGGATTCCTTCGCCAAGGCAATTTCTCCAGTATTGTCACAAAAGATTTTCATTGGACCCGATGCACTAGGTATGAAACCTAGATCGGATATGAACTCCTTCATCCAGACTCCTTAATTTGCTGCTTCTGAAGCAGCTACGTACTCTGCTTCACACGTAGATCCTGCGACGACACTTTGTTTAGAACAACACCAACTGACAGCTCCACCGTTCAATGTAAAGACGTATCCGGTTTGCGATTTAGAATCGTCCGGATCAGTGTCAAAGCTTGCATCAACGTAACCATTTACAATGAGCTCTTTGTCACCTCCATAAACGAGAAACATATCCTTAGTCCTTTTCAGGTATTTCAGGATGTTCTTGACCGCTGTCGAGTGATCCACTCCTGGATTACTTTGGTACCTCCCTGCTAGACTTATAGCAAGGAACACATCAGGTCTAGTACACAACATTGCATACATGATAGAGCCTATGGCTGAACATAGGGAACATCTTTCATCTTCTCTCTATCTTCTGCAGTGGTCGGGCATTGAGTCTTACTCAACTTCACATGTTGTAACACAGGCAAGAACCCTTTCTTTGCTTGATCCATTTTGAACTTCTTCAAAACTTTGTCAAGGTATGTGCTTTGTGAAAGTCCAATTAAGCGTCTTGATCTATCTCTATAGATCTTGATGCCCAATATATAAGCAGCTTCACCGAGGTCTTTCATTGAAAAACTCTTATTCAAGTATCCCTTTATGCTATCCAGAAATTTTATATCATTTCTAATCAGCAATATGTCATCCACATATAATATCAGAAATGCTACAGAGCTCCCACTCACTTTCTTGTAAATACAGGCTTCTCCAAAAGTCTGTACAAAACCAAATGCTTTGATCACACTATCAAAGTGTTTATTCCAACTCCGAGAGGCTTGCACCAGTCCATAAATGGATCGCTGGAGCTTGCACACTTTGTTAGCTCCCTTTGGATCAACAAAACCTTCAGGTTGCATCATATACAACTCTTCTTCTAGAAATCCATTCAGGAATGCAGTTTCTACATCCATTTGCCGAATTTCATAATCATAAAATGCGGCAATTGCTAACATGATTCGGACAGACTTAAGCATCGCTACGGGTGAGAAGGTCTCATCGTAGTCAATCCCTTGAACTTGTCAAAAACCTTTCGCAACAAGCCGAGCTTTATAGACAGTAATATTACCGTTAGCATCAGCCTTCTTCTTGAAGATCCATTTATTCTCAATGGCTTGCCGATCAATGGACAAGTCAACCAAAGTCCACACTTTGTTCTCATACATGGATCCCATCTCAGATTTCATGGCCTCAAGCCATTTTGCGGAATCTGGGCTCACCATCGCTTCTTCATAGTTCATAGGTTCGTCATGGTCTAGTAACATAACCTCCAGAACAGGATTACCGTACCACTCTGGTGCGGATCTTACTCTGGATGACCTACGAGGTTTAGTAACAACTTGATATGAAGTTCCATGATCATCATCATTAACTTCCTCACTAATTGGTATAGACATCATAGGAACCGGTTTCTGTGATGAACTACTTTCCAATAAGGGAGTAGGTATGGTTACCTCATCAAGTTCTACTTTCCTCCCACTCACTTCTTTCGAGAGAAACTCCTTCTCTAGAAAGGATCCATTCTTAGCAACGAATGTCTTGCCTTCGGATCTGTGATAGAAGGTGTACCCAACAGTCTCCTTTGGGTATCCTATGAAGACACATTTCTCCGATTTGGGTTCGAGCTTATCAGGCTGAAGCTTTTTCACATAAGCATCGCAGCCCCAAACTTTTAGAAACGACAACTTTGGTTTCTTGCCAAATCACAGTTCATAAGGTGTTGTCTCAACGGATTTCGATGGTGCCCTATTTAACATGAATGTGGCCGTCTCTAAAGCATAACCCCAAAATGATAGCGGTAAATCAGTAAGGGACATCATAGATCGCACCATATCTAGTAAAGTACGATTACGACGTTCGGACACACCATTATGCTGTGGTGTTCCGGGTGGCGTGAGTTGCGAAACTATTCCGCATTGTTTCAAATGTAGACCAAACTCGTAACTCAAATATTCTGCTCCACGATCAGATTGTAGAAACTTTATTTTCTTGTTACGATGATTTTCAACTTCACTCTGAAATTCTTTGAACTTTTCAAATGTTTCAGACTTATGTTTCATTAAGTAGATATACCCATATCTGCTTAAATCATCTGTGAAGGTGAGAAAATAACGATACCCGCCGCGAGCCTCAATATTCATTGGTCCACATACATCAATATGTATGATCTTCAATAAACCAGTTGCTCGCTCCATAGTTCCGGCGAACGGTGTTTTAGTCATCTTGCCTATGAGGCACGGTTCGCAAGTACCAAGTGATTCATAATCAAGTGGTTCCAAAAGTCCATCAGTATGGAGTTTCTTCATGCGCTTTACACCGATATGACCTAAACGGCAGTGCCACAAATAAGTTGCACTATCATTACATATTTTGGTTTCAACATTATGAATATGTGTATCACTACTATCGAGATTCATCAAAAATCGACCACTCTTCAAGGGTGCATGACCATAAAAGATATTACTCATATAAATAGAACAACCATTATTTTCCGATTTAAATGAATAACCATCTAGCATTAAATAAGATCCAGATATAATGTTCATGCTCAACGCTGGCACCAAATAACAATTATTTAGGTGTAATACTAATCCCGAAGGTAGATGTAGAGGTAGCGTGCCGACGGCGATCACATCGACTTTGGAACCGTTTCCCATGCGCATCGTCACCTCGTCCTTGGCCAGTGTTCGCTTAATCCGTAGTCCCTGTTTTGAGTTGCAAATATTAGCAACAGAACCAGTATCAAATACCCAGGTGCTACTGTGAGCTCTGGTAAGGTACACATCAATAACAAGTATATCACATATACCTTTCTTCACCTTGCCATCCTTCTTATCCGCCAAATACTTGGGGCAGTTCCGCTTCCAGTGACCAGTCTTCTTGCAGTAGAAGCACTCAGTCTCAGGCGTAGGTCCAGACTTGGGTTTCTTCTCTTGAGCAGCAACTCTTTTGTAGTTCTTCTTGAAGTTCCCCTTCTTCTTCCCTTTGCCCTTTTTCTTGAAACTGGTGGTCTTATTGACCATCAACACTTGATGCTCCTTGATTTCTACCTCCGCAGCCTTTAGCATTGCGAAGAGCTCGGGAATCGTCTTATCCATCCCTTGCATGTTATAGTTCATCACGAAGCTTTTTTAGCTTGGTGGCAGTGATTGAAGAATTCTGTCAATGACGCTATCATCTGGAAGATTAACTCCCAGTTGAATCAAGTGATTGCAGTACCCAGACATCTTGAGTATATGCTCACTGACATCTTGCAGTTGTAGAACTTATTGGGGACTTCATATCTCTCAATCCGGGCATTCTTTTGAAATATTAACTTCAACTCCTGGAACATCTCATATGCTCCATGATGTTCAAAACGTCGTTGAAGTCCTGGTTCTAAGCCGTAAAGCATGGCACACTGAACTATCGAGTAGTCATCATCTTTGCTCTGCCAGACATTCATAACATCTGGTGTTGCTCCTGCAGCAGGTTTGGCACCTAGCGGTGCTTCCAGGACGTAATTCTTCTGTGCAGCAATGAGGATAATCCTCAAGTTATGGACCCAGTCCGTGTAATTGCTACCATCATCTTTCAACTTTGCTTTCTCAAGGAACGCATTAAAATTCAACGGAACAACAGCACGGGCCATCTATCTACAAACAACATAGACAAGCAAGATACTATCAGGTACTAAGTTCATGATAAATTTAAGTTCCATTAATCATATTACTTAAGAACTCCCACTTAGATAGACATCTCTCTAATCCTCTAAGTGATCACGTGATCCATATCAACTAAACCATAACCAATCATCACGTGAAATGGAGTAGCTTTCAATGGTGAACATCACTATGTTGATCATATCTACTATATGATTCACTCTCGACCTTTCGGTCTCAGTGTTCCGAGGCCATATCTGCATATGCTAGGCTCGTCAAGTTTAACCTGAGTATTCTGCGTGTGCAAAACTGGCTTTCACCTATTGTAGATGGACGTAGAGCTTATCACACCCGATCATCACGTGGTGTCTGGGCACGACGAACTTTGGCAACGGTGTGTACTCAGGGAGAACACTTTTATCTTGAAATTTAGTGAGAGATCATCTTATGATGCTACCGTCAATCAAAGCAAGATAAGATGCATAAAAGATAAACATCACATGCAATCAATATAAGTGATATGATATGGCCATCATCATCTTGTGCTTGTGACCTCCATCTCCGAAGCGCCGTCATGATCACCATCGTCACCGGCGCGACACCTTGATCTCCATCGTAGCATCGTTGTCGTCTCGCCAATCTTATGCTTCTACGACTATCGCTACCTCTTAGTGATAAAGTAAAGCATTACAAGGCGATTGCATTGCATACAATAAAGTGACAACCATATGGCTCCTGCCAGTTGCCGATAACTCAGTTACAAAACATGATCATCTCATACAATAAAATTTAGCATCATGCTTTGACCATATCACATCACAACATGCCCTGCAAAAACAAGTTAGACGTCCTCAACTTTGTTGTTGCAAGTTTTACGTGGCTGCTACGGGCTGAGCAAGAACCGTTCTTACCTATGCATCAAAACCACAACGATAGTTTGTCAAGTTGGTGCTGCTTTAACCTTCGCAAGGACCGGGCGTAGCCACACTCGGTTCAACTAAAGTTGGAGAAACTGACACCCGCCAGCCACTTGTGTGCAAAGCACGTCGGTAGAACCAGTCTCGCGTAACCGTACGCGTAATGTCAGTCTGGGCCGCTTCATCCAACAATACCGCAGAACCAAAGTATGACATGCTGGTAAGCAGTATGACATATATCGCCCACAACTCACTTGTGTTCTACTCGTGCATATGACATCTACGCATAAAACCTGGCTCGGATGCCACTGTTGGGTTATGTAGTAATTTCAAAAAAATTCCTATGCACACGCAAGATCATAGTGATGCATAGCAACGAGAGGGGAGAGTGTTGTCCACGTACCCTCGTAGACCAAAAGCGGAAGCGTTAGCACAACGCGGTTGATGTAGTCGTACGTCTTCACGATCCGACCGATCAAGTAGCGAACGCACGACACCTCTGAGTTCAGCACACGTTCAGCACGATGATGTCCCTTGAACTCCGATCCAGCCGAGTGTTGAGGGAGAGTTTCTTCAGCATGACGGCGTGGTGACGATGATGATGTTCTACCGACGCAGGGCTTCGCCTAAGCACCGCTACAGTATTATCGAGGTGGACTATGGTGGAGGGGGCACCGCACACGGCTAAAAGATCAATTCAATTGTTGTGTCTATGGGGTGCCCCCTGCCCCCGTATATAAAGGAGCAAGGGGGGGAGGTGCGGCCGGCCTGGAGGAGGCGCGCCAGGAGGAGTCCTACTCCAATCGGGAGTAGGACTCCCTCCCTTCCTTGTTGGATTAGGAGAAGGGGGGAAAGAGGAGGGAGAGAGGAAGGAAAGGGGGGGCCTCTCCTTGTCCTATTCAGACTAGAGGGGGAGGGGCGCGCGGCCCTGCCCTAGCCGCATCTCCTCTTCTCCACTAAGGCCCACTATGGCCCATTAAGCCCTCGGGGGGTTCCGGTAACCCGTCGGTACGCCGGTAAAATTCCGATTTCACCCGGAACATTTCCGATATCCAAATATAGGCTTCCAATATATCAATCTTCATGTCTCGACCATTTCGAGACTCCTCGTCATGTCCGTGATCACATCCGGGACTCCGAACAACCATCGGTACATCAAAACTCATAGACTCGTAATATAACCGTCATCGAAACTTTAAGCATGCGGACCCTACGGGTTCGAGAACTATCACTACACCATGCACCAAAATTCCCTACCGACGTGTGTTGGGAAAAATTCACCATTACCAACCGACAATATGTCAGAAAAATTTCTACCAGACTGTGGGTCGGGAAACATCTGTTCAGTTACACACTATCGGCCGGGAATGCTATAACATATATCATCAAACAGTCGGTCGGGAAATCCTTTATGGCCCACAGACCATCGGTCGGTAAATAACGCCGACCGACATTCTGAAGCTAACTGGGCCTCGCGCGCGAACAGCCAAATTTTAGCGCCAATAAACGGCCCAGCCCGCGAACATTTTCCCCCCAAAAACCCAATCTCCTTTGTTCCCCTAGCTCGATCTATTTGTTCCCCACGCACGCCGCCAGTGCTCCCGCCGGTCGATCCCACGCCGTCCCACCGCCGTCCCACGCCGCCCTCCCTCTGCCGCACCGCTCCACCGTCACCCCACGCCGCCCTCCCTCTGCGGCGCCGCTCCACCGCCGCCCTCCCTCTGCAGCGCCGCCCCACGCCGTCCTGCCCCGTCAACGTCGCCCAACACCGTCCTGTTTCTCCACCGCCGGCCCCATGCCCTAGTGCTCTCTCTCTCCAGGCGCCTCTCTCCAACCAGCAGTAGGCGTGTGAGCATCTTGGGAAGCGGCAAGCCACCCTCCCTGGACTGACCTCCCCCATCTCCATTGTCCAGCTCTCGAAGACACGCAGCGGCAGCGGCAATGGTCGATGCGGCTGAGGTACAACTCTTCCCTCTCTATCTTTACCTCCCCCTCCCCCTCTCTCTCTCTCTAGGCTTTGTTGTGAGAGTGGGCTGGTGGGGAACGGGGAGCTCCGGCAGTAGGGAACGGCTACACCTCTTGCTTTTCTTCTCTAGTTTGATGTGTACTGCAGCTAGTCTGATTGTGAGATACTATGCAGGCAAAAATGTGCTAATCAATGTACATAGTAGAAGCTTGGTGGTAGCAATATGAACTAATTCTAGAAGTTGAGCTGTTGTGTGCAAATTTTGTTTTTTCCCCATTGCATTCTGTCATTTAATTCCACCACCCCAATAGAAAGGAATTTGTAGTCATCGATATCGAGTTTTCTTGTCTGGATGATCTGAAGACAAATGAAGATAGTTTAACTATAAAGTTAATACACAAAAAGAGCGCTGAGGAGCTAAATATTGTCATGCATATGGATTTACCTTGCCAACAGTATGTATTACTTCATTAAAAAGCATCATCTTGACTTTTAGAATCATGTTTCCTTTAAAAACATGCAACTCGGACATACATCCAAAAAACCAGAGTCTCTGAAAACATACAACTTAACTGACCTGATGTTATACCTAAATTTCAGTAACAAAAATTTTAAACTTGAGTTTCTCTTTTGTTTGCTAAAGTAGATTTTGTAGTGAAAGAAAACATGGCAGAGAGATGTAAATATATAAAGCACATCATCTCAAAATTTGTAGTCTACTTGTTCATCTGTCTTGTTTTTTCTACAGGTAACATAGAGGAGCACTACTGGTAACATTGAGCCGACAAAGAGAAGTTGTAGAATATTTGCTGCAACCACTAGGTGAGTTTCTCTTCCCCACTCAAGTCCAAAGGCCCTCCATATGTGTGGATGTCATGAATATGTAGAGATGCCTCCTCATGTTTGACACTGACTTTTATATTGTCTAATTATTTTGGTTATTAGGATTCTTGCTGCCAACGACTCAGCTTCCAGCAGCGGTGCAGCGATCCCCCTCCCGTGCTTGTCGCTGCATCCTCCACCAGTTGGTGAGTCAACCATAGCTTTGATCCATTTTATTTATGCTGGTATATGCCTTTACTATGTGTACTACCATTGAATTGGTTCTATGATTCTTCGTTTCTTTTCCACGCCAATTTAGTTATAGTACTTAAATTGATTCCTTGCATTCTCTGGTTTTGATATTATTCGTTCAGGATTTAGTGTTGACTTGGTAGTAACCAATTGTGAAGCTAAGATACCATGGATAAAGGTTGGATCGATGCGCCTAGGTATAACGCCGCATATATATTTTGTTTTGCTTATATGCTGAAACTATATATAAGACACTACACATGTACACTTGCATGTAGGCATACAAAGAAGTACTTAGAAGGGCTCGCCAAATTCCTAGGCTATGCATTTAATAAATCATCGGTTGAGAATAAAATCTTGTGTCCTTGAAAAAACTATGTGAACTCGTACTAGAGAGAAGAGTCTGAAGTCCGTGAGCACCTGGTATGCGAGGGATTTGTAGATGGCTACAAATAGTGGATGTTTCATGGAGAACGTGTCTCTTCTTCTTCCATTCCTCCAAATCTAGATGAGGGTGACGATAGGGATGAGGGCGATGATATATCTGATTTGCTAAGAGATCTTGCTGCTGGTTTGGATAAAGGGGGAGATCTTGAAGATGATTGTGGTTTAGATCAGGATGATTCTTTTCTAGTATCTCTCCACAAACTTGAAGCTGATTCTAGACAAGAGCTATATCCAGGCTGTAAGAATTTCTCAAAGCTTTGTTTCCTAGTGAGACTTCTCCACACCAAACTTCTTGGAGGGTGGTCTGATAGAAGTTTTGATCTGTTGTTAGATCTACTAAAAGATGCTTACCCTCAGTCCGCAATACCCAAAAACTCCAATGAAGCTAAAAAAACTAGTCAAATGCCTAGGACTTGGGTATGTTAATATCCATGCATGTGAAAATGATTGCATTCTATTTTGGAAGAACAATGCCAATGCCAATTCATGCCCAGAATGTAAGGCTTCAAGATGGAAATCTGAAAGGAAGAGTGCAGATGGGAAACGTGTCCACAAGGTTCCTAAGAAGGTTCTTCGTTACTTCCCAATAAAGAAGAGGCTTCAAAGGTTGTTTGTGTGTTCCAGGACTGCGGCTCTCACAAGATGGCATGCAGAAGAGCGCACACAAGATGACTTGATTAGGCATCCTAAAGATTCCCTCCTTTGGAAATATTTTGATGAAAAAAAATAAAGATTTTGCAAAAGACAGCAGAAATCTTAAGCTTGTAGTATGTGCCGATGGTTTTAACCCGTTTAGATCCATGAATCTCAGCTATAGCATTTGGCCAGTATTATTGATTCCTTATAACTTTCCACCCTGGATGATTATGAAGCAATCAAATTTCATCCTATCACTGTTGATTCCTGGCAGAAATTCTCCTGGTAGTGATATTGATGTCTATCTTGAGCCACCAGTTGATGATATGGTAGATATGTTTCTTGATGGTGTTAGGACCTATGATGCTTCAACCAGAGAGTATTTTTAGTTGCATGCTGCCATAATAATTCCATCCCATTGTAGAGTAACAATAGCATTTCATAATCACAGGTGGCAGAAATGGGCGATGAAGCACCTCATGAGATAAAAATATTAGCTAAGGAGCCAAACTTGGTTGCTATGAAGTATAGTAGCTACACTATAAATGGGGTAGACTTTCATACACAATCATATGATGAGGGCTGGTCATTTCAGAGTAGTGGAGTAGCTCTTGTTGCACAAACCACATCCTTTGCAAAAGGAAAAGGTGACAATATTAGTGTAAGAAACAAGAGCTATTATGGCATTATAAAGGAAATTCTTGAGTTGAATTATCAACATGAAGGGAAAGTAGTGTTGTTCAAATGTGACTGGGTTGATAATCGTGTAGAAGATGAATGGGTGCAAACTGATCAGTTTGGAATCACTTCTGTGAATTTCAAGCATTTGTTCAATACCGGTGAGAAAATATCAGACGAGCCCTTCATATTAGCCACACAAGCAACTCAAGTTTACTATGTTGAAGATCCCATTGATGCTGAGTGGTCTATTGTTGTCGTTCCATCATTATATGACATAGAAGAATCTAAAGATGACAATGGTAATGTTTTACGTGTGACATTGCCTGATCCATGTACTGCTATACGTGTGAGTGTTGCGGATGGATGCATTGGTTCTGCTAGGACAGATATAGATGGACTAGTTCTTAAAGCAAGTGATATTGAAAAAAGTAAGTGTTGTGTATGATCCTCTAATGTTTTGTATTTTCAGCGATGTACTCACATAGTGTTTCTTTTGCAGGAGGAAAAATGGCAAGTGCAAACGGAAGAGCTAAAGATGGTGGGGTCACGGAGGAACAACTGAAAGCGGTAGAGTATGAACTACTAAGAAGCAAGACCATTGAACAAAATGATAAACGGCTAGCAGCAGTACGAGCAACAAGAGCTTCTATGCAGGAAGATATGGAAGCGAACCAAGCCCCCAAAAAGAAAAGAAAGGTATGTAGCTTCCATTACATTCATGTTCTACCTGAAGGAAGCAAATGTAGCTTGCAACACTAACCTATATATCTATGCAAGCACCCTCCAGCGCACCTATAAGCGCGAATGAAGGACGTGTTTTGAGGTCTAGGGTATCAAAAGATCAAGATCATGTTGATCCTGAGCATCAGCCTTCCAAAGGTAGCCTAATGTCACTTGCTAGAATTGTTCATATTCTAACCTAATGTCACTTGCTAGAATTGTTGTATGACTGTTAATTTTCTTGCATGAAGAGATTGCTCGTGAGCTTGATGGTGATGGTAGTCAAAAGAAAGGTGGAAGAAAAATTACTCGAAAGGCTAACATATATGCAAGGCTGAATCAACCCAAAATCCACATTCCACTTAATGGGGATGGCCAGCCTATTGGGCCAGATGCAACTGAATTTGCCAATTTCATTGGTACTTTGGTGAGGAAACATATACCACCTGCAGAGTTAGATTGGCGAGATGTTGATGTAGAGAAAAAGTTTTTTGTGTGGGAGACCTTGAAGGTAGAAATGAGCATAATTTATAACTTACACACTCTTTTTTAATGCCATCTAACTGAGTGTCCTGTTTTCTCTCATTTTAATAGGCATTTTATGAGCTGGACTCAACTGCTTTGAGCTTTGTTACCAACACTTCACACATAAAATGGAAGGATTGGAAGTCAGATTTAAAGAGGTACAAGTTTGATGCTGCACTCACTGATGCACAACTTATGAAAAGACGTGACAGCAGAATTAGTGAAGCTGACTGGAAGACCCTTATTACTTATTGGAGATCTTCGGCATTTGAAGTAAGTCATCCTGCTAATCAAAACTGTAGTACATCTTTGCAGCACACTCTGTCCTGGACATAGATAAACAAATATGCATGTAATGATTCTCAAAACACAAACAATATGTGTGATAAATCTCCTTTACTTTTTTCTTGTAGTCTCGTAGTGCTATCGCCAAAAAGAATCGTGCCAATGCAGTACCTCATACATCTGGCAGCAAGAGTCATGCCCGTGTTGCCAATGAAATGGTAAAAAAATTACCCCAATTATAAATGATATGCCACTGTGATTCAGTGACTAATGCATATTGAAATAAATAAATGGTTGTAAGCTGTCAAACTTGGGCATGATCCTCGAAGAGATGAAGTTTATATCGAAACACATACATGCAAGAAAGGGGAAAGGAAAGGGAGTTATGTGCCGCAAGCAGAAACAACAATTGTATGTCTCTTTTGCTATGCTTTTTCAATATTGCTCAGAAATTGTAGAAGTAGAATTTATAGAGCTCGTAACTATCATTTTGCAGAAAGAACTCATAGAGAATGCTGAAAAGTACCCTGAATGGAAGGAAAAGAGCATTCAAGAAGGTGATCTGTTTGCACGCGTATGTGGAATGAAGGAGCCCAGGGGTCGTGTCCGTGTGTTAGGTCTAGGTCCAACACCTCAAGATTTGGGCACACCGGGTACACAGGGTAAATTGAGCACAAGAGTTCTAGTTGAAATGCAAGGGCGTAGAGAAGCTGAAAATCTCTATAACATGCTCCAGGGGCATGTGCAACAAATGGAAGAACGAATGAACCGAATGGAATTGATGTTAGCTTCACAAGGAAGGCATAATCTGGAAACTCCTAGCTCGCAGCATGGTTCCAATTCTCGACAAGTAATGAACTATTTCCACATCCTTTCAATGCATCATTAATCCATCTTGCATGCACTAACTCTATTTCCATATTGTTGTCTGATAGAACTCCGGAGCTGAAGCTGAGGAACATAATGATGCTGAAGAAGATGTTGAACAGGATGATGAAGAGCCATTTGTTCAAAGAAGAGTTGTTGCAAAGCCCCCAGCAAGAAGCTCATCAACCTATGAAGATGAAAGCCTTGTAATCTTCACATCCTTACCTATATGTTTAAATTCTGTTTTTTTTTCATGTTTGTAAAATAATCATTGATTCAGATTGGTATGGATGTGCTTCTATATGCATGGACTGGTCCTGAAACTCCTGTTGCCAAGGCAACAATTATCTCAGTTGACCCAGACACTATTGTGGGCGGAGAGACCCTTGGACCAGGAACTTATGAGGTTCTTGTCAATGTTGCTATTAGAAGGGATGCTACGGTGCCTTATGAATATGACGGTTTACATATTATCGTTGATGCTGTCACAAGGTCCATTGCATGGCCAGCTAGCAAGGTAATCACCAACAATATGTGTTTTGTCCACTTGTCTCAAAATGTTTGATATGTGATACTGACTCATGATCACTTTGCTAGATGAAACCCTATAAACCAGGGGCATCTTCCTCATCCCGCCGCTAAGGTATATTTGAATCATGAGCTAGTATTTATTTTTTGAGCTACAAAACCAGGGATCAAAATGAACTTAACCAGACCCTTGTGTCTTCTTCTTCCTCATGATAGTTGTTATCTAGCTCTGTACATTAAGCAGTAATGATCAATGTTGGTCTATCTTCTCTTATTTTCAATACCTGCCTAGTTCATTGCCACTTCTTAATGTATAGTTCATAGCTTACATGATTTAGTAGAAATACAAGGAAATAATAATGTGATGCAAAAGTTGCTCTTATGTCCATGCTATTGTTTACAAGAGTTGTAGTCTTAAATTGGTACATAGACCCGAGCAATTCCTGTGTTGGGTGGCTCAAGTTGGCTTTGGTAAGTTCTACTTTCCACATGCCTCATTTCCCAAATCTGGTTTAGCCTTAAAAACTATTATTTATTGCTTGGGTGCTCCCTGGGAGATGCCTGGAGCTTGTTTTGTTGGTGTCCATGGGATGAGTGGTCAGCCTGGGCCTGGGAATGTGGTTAGCCAAGAAACATAGACGCCTAGACGTTTCTAGAGGAGCTGGCTGGCACAAATTTGTAGTTGCTCTCCGGCACCAACCAAACTAGCCTGTAGTGCTCTCCATAGTAAATAGTATCATGTCTTCTGAATTAAAGCTGGGAGTCCGGACATGCTAATTTTTTGCCTTATGTCCAGATGATGGAAATACAACTTAATTATGTTGCCTTGTGTTGCTCCGAGTACACCTCTATATTGCTCATATTTCCTGAAATATATACTTCGTGGTCACGTTGCATCGATGCTTTATGATGTCCAACACAGCAAAGATCTAATTAACACATTTGTGGCATTGTTCTGACCTTGAGCTATTTTTTGTAACACTAAAATCCCACAGTTTTTAACTGCCAATTGCCATAGATGCTTTATACAATTATTGTTTTTGCCATTGTCTCTGAATGCATGCTCACCATGACATTTGTATCCTTTGTAGGAAAGACATACAAAAGGAGCAGGAAGGAACCAGGAAGATGTCAGTTTGCATCGGCTAGAGATTTTCTGTAATGGAGCAAAAACAATGCGCCTTTAGGTCTCATTTTGTAAACCTATATGTCATCTTGTCACCTGGGTATTTGGTGTAATGGAGCAAACAATGATTATCGGAGATGCATCTATCATTTTGTAAACCTATTGGGTGATTTGGTCGTTCAACTGTAAATGTTTCCTTTACTTGTGAGAAGTAATTAATATGTTATCCTTCTTTGGTCATGATTTAATATTTTCGGAGTACATGCAAGTTACTGTAACTTGACTAATATCATATTGTAATGAGATATACAACTTGATTGACATTGTATTGTAAGGCAGATGGGAAATCAAGGGTACGTGGGTATTAAACATTGCTCAGCTAAGCAAAATGCTGTCAAATTGTTGGTTGGCAAAACAAAACAGCATCCTATGGTTCGTCGGCAAAGGCTCATGCTAGGACCAACAGAAAGTCGGTCGGCAAAAAAGACACCATCGCACAGTTGGTCGGGAAAGGTTCAGGATAGGGGCAGCAGAAAGTCGGTCGGCAAAGACTGTACTATCAAACGGTCGGTCGGGAAAGCTTCAATAGCAACGCTAGCTGAAAATCGGCCGGGAAAGATTCGGGGTAGGCCATCAGAAAGTCGGTCGACAATTTGGTTTATAGGCGTCCGACTGTCGGTCAGGAAAGACATGTCGGTCGGGATAAGGTTTTCCCGTCTGGACTTACCCCAACAGACGTTGTCGGTCGGCAATACTTTTTCCCGACTGACTGTGTGTCGGCAGACGCTGTTTTTCCGACCATCCTGTTTGTTGGGGATGTGGTGCTGTGGTGTAGTGTATGTAGACACGACTGAGACACATCTCCGGTCAATAACCAATAGCGGAACCTGGATGCTCATATTGGCTCCCACATATTCAATGAAGATCTTTATCGGTCAGACCGCATAACAACATACGTTGTTCCCTTTGTCATCGGTATGTTACTTGCCCGAGATTCGATTGTCGGTATCTCAATACCTAGTTCAATCTCGTTACCGGCAAGTATCTTTACTCGTTCTGTAATATATCATCCCGCAACTAACTCATTAGTTGCAATGCTTGCAAGGCTTAAGTGATGTGCATTACTGAGTGGGCCCAGAGATACCTCTCCGACAATCGGAGTGACAAATCCTAATCTCGAAATACGCCAACCCAACAAATACCTTCGGAGACACCTGTAGAGCACCTTTATAATCACCCAGTTATGTTGTGACGTTTGGTAGCACACAAAGTGTTCCTCCAGTAAACGGGAGTTGCATAATGTCATAGTGATAGGAACATGTATAAGTCATGAAGAAAGCAATAGCAACATACTAAATGATCAAGTGCTATGCTAACGGAATGGGTCAAGTCAATCACATCATTCTCCTAATGATGTGATCCCATTAATCAAATGACAACTCATGTCTATGGCTAGGAAACATAACCATCTTTGATCAACGAGCTAGTCAAGTAGAGGCATACTAGTGACACTCTGTTTGTCTATGTATTCACACAAGTATTATGTTTCCTATTAATACAATTCTAGAATGAATAATAAACATTTATCATGATATAAGGAAATAAATAATAACTTTATTATTGCCTCTAGGGCATATTTCCATCAGATACAACGTGCCGAGACAGCAGAGGCGGCTCTTGAGGAGGTTACCACGGAGCTCACCGGCTTAAAATACCGTGTGTCTCAAATGGTCTCCGCCATCTTTGGTAAGTCATTTGTATTAATCACTTAAACTTTATTTTAACCAGGAATATAAGCCGCCTGCTGAGCCTTTGTTAAAAAACACTCGCAGGTCCACGAAGTAAAAATCTGAGCCAAGACAGTGTGACAAAACTGAAGGCGTTTATACCTTGGTGGATCAATTGTATACTGGCGCTCAACGAGAACTTGCTACTATCTCCACTGCCATCCAAGGACCCAACCGTTTGAGTGATGTCTTGAAGAAGTTATCGATCTTACCCGCCAGGTTTCAAGAGGTCAAACGATCCTGTGCCAGAGCCAGAGCCCTCACTGCCCTGAGCCGCTCCAAAGCCTGGGTGCCGTATTTAGACCCGGTGGATGTGGCTAAGGGGTACCCTACCGTGAAGGAAGACGAGACTCCATTTGAGCAAGATGACTTTATTGCCCGTGTGAGGGGAGTTCGTCCTCAAGCTACCATTCTTGGAGAGGAGACCAACATCGATAAATATCAGCCGGGTTTTGATATGGAGAATAAGAAGATGGAGACTCCCTCTTATAAAGTGACAGATCTTATCCCGCCGGTTCGCCAACACACTTTTGCCCCAGAAATCGATCCAGTCGACCTGATTGACGATGAAGCGGAGTTTGTTGCTCTGAACGACTTTGACTGGTCCAATCCCAGCTTCCAACCAGTAGAGGGAGGTGAACCGGTGAGGGGAGAGTCATAACCATCTTTTGGGCTCTCAAAGCCTTGTAATAGGTTAGTTTGGAAACTGCATGATTTGCCTATGCCATCGTGCATAAAATGTTGCATATGACTCTTTGCTAATGATGTCAATATATATATATATATGCAGCACATTCATGATTCCATATGTGTTCTTTGAATATGGACTGCCGGTTTACATGACCCGGATGATGAGGTTGATAACCCACTCTTTTGTAGAAGTCAATACTTCCATATGTCTGATGACTGTTATGCCTTGGCAACTCATTGTCAAATAACCGAGCCGGTTTAATTGGAAACCATACTGACAGTTAGATTTGAGATGATAAAAAATAGTAAGACAAAACACTAGGCTTCAGACAATGTAAATCAAAACATTTAACTAAAAACCGGAGGCTTCTGATTCGAATACGATCAGTAAACCGGACCAAAGGGGTTAAGCTAAGATTCAAATACGATCATATAGCCCCTAGTGGCTTTGGTGTTGCACTGATCAAGAGGGTACCGACAGCTATCTTCTCTTTGGTTCGAATACGACCTATGTTTGAATAGGAAGCCCCCAAATGACCTGGAGAGGTTTTTAACGACCCTGATTCGAATACGATCCAAGTCGGACCCAAAAGGTGCTATGATTCGGATACGATCAAGAAGCCCCCTAGTGAGTTTAGCTTTGAGCCGATCATGAGGGTTACGATAGCTATGTTCTCTTTGGTTCGAATACGACCTATGTTTGAACAGGAAGCCCCCAAGTGACCATGAGGTTTACGGCTAGATTCGAATACGATCATGAGCCGGACCAAAAAGGTTAAGCTAGATTCGGATACGATCAGCCCCCTTTTGGTCATTTTAAATAATAATGAAAATAATAAAGATATATGATCATTGAAAGGGAAAAGGACAGAGGTCCTACTTTATTACTTATCATAATATATACATCGTGAAAGTATGTACATTATGGGAGCCGGTGGCTTATGTATAGTATGGCTGAAGCTAAGCAATGTTCCACGGCCGGCGGGTCTCCTCCTTCGACTTACGTGAGTCTTTGTGCTCTCGAACGTCAATGAGGTAATATGACCCGTTGTTTAAGTTCTTGCTGACCACAAAGGGTCCTTCCCAAGGTGGGGATAGCTTGTGTGCATCAGATAGATCCTGGATGAGCTGGAGCACCAGGTCACCTTCTTGAAAGGTTTTTGAAAGTGCAACTATCCCTAGGTGGTTTTGGTAATTCATAACAACATATAGCTCATTGAGCTAATGCTATTCCAAGATGATTATTTCAGGAAAGCTCAATGATTGGCATGGCATGGATGTGAAAGTGGAACCCTCAAAATGCTAAGGACAAAGGATTGGCTCAAGCTCAAAAGCTCAAGACTCTTCATTTTATATTTTAGTGATCCAAGATCACATTGAGTCTTTAGGAAAAGCCAATACTATTAAGGAGGGATGAGGTGTTGCTTAATGAGCCTCTTGCTTCATGTGCTTAATGATATGCTCCAAAATCCTCAACTACTTTCCCATATCCACATATGACCTAAACCCTAAGCCAAACTCGGTCCTACCGATTCTTCCTATCCGGCGCCACCGAGTTTCACTTGTCATTAGCCACTGCCAAACCCTAGCAATTCGGTTCTACCGATAAGGATCTCGGTCTCACCGAGATGGGGTTGCAAACTCTCTGTTTCCCTTTCGTAACTTTTCGGTCTTACCGAAAGAGCGAATCGGTCCCACCGAGATTGCAATGTAAACTCAGTGTTTCCCCTTTGTAACGTTTCGGTCTCACCGAGTTCCACTCGGTCTCACCGAAAGAGCAAATCGGTCCCACCGAGTTTGCCTGACCAACTCTCTGGTTAGCTAATTACCAAATTCGGTCTCACCGAGTTTGTGTAATCGGTCTCACCGAGATTACGTTATGCCCAAACCCTAACCGAATCGGTCCTACCGAGTTGCATGTCAGTCCCACCGAAATTCCTAAAGGTCACTAGGTTTACTATTTTGGTCAGACCGAGTTTTCTGATTCGGTCCCACCGAGATTGGTAAATTGTGTGTAACGGTTGGATTTTGTGTGGAGGCTATATATACCCCTCCACCTCCTTCTCATTCAGTGAGAGAGTCATCAGAACACACACATCATTCCAACTCATATGTTCTGAGAGAGAACCACCTACTCATGTGTTGAGACCAAGACATTCCATTCCTACCATATGAATCTTGATCTCTAGCCTTCCCAAGTTGCTTTCCACTCAAATCTTCTTTCCACCAAATCCAAATCCTATGAGAGAGAGTTGAGTGTTGGGGAGACTATCATTTGAAGCACAAGAGCAAGGAGTTCATTACCTACACACCATTTGTTACTTCTTGGAGAGTGGTGTCTCCTAGATTGGCTAGGTGTCACTTGGGAGCCTCCGACAAGATTGTGGAGTTGAACCAAGGAGTTTGTAAGGGCAAGGAGATCGCCTACTTCGTGAAGATCTACTGCTAGTGAGGCAAGTCCTGTGTGGGCGATGGCCATGGTGGGATAGACAAGGTTGCTTCTTCGTGGACCCTTTGTGGGTGGTTGCTTCTTCGTGGACCCTTCGTGGGTAGAGCCCTGTGTGGACTCGCGCAACCGTTGCCCTTGGGTGGAGCCCTGTGTGGACTCGCGCAACCGTTACCCTTCGTGGGTTGAAGTCTCCATCAACGTGGATGTAGGATAGCACCACCTATCCGAACCACGGGAAAAACATCCGTGTCTCCAATAGCGTTTGAATTCTCCAAACCCTTCCCTTTACATTCTCGCAAGTTGCATGCTTTACTTTCCGCTGCCCATAAACTCTTTGCATGCTTGCTTGAGTGATGTGATGATTGCTTGACTTGTCCTAAATTAGCTAAAATCTGCCAAGAACTAAAATTGGGAAAAGGTTAAGTTTTATTTGGTCAAGTAGTCTAATCACCCCCCCTCTAGACATACTTTCGATCCTACAGTTTTGGACTTAACCCGGTGGCTGTGATAACGGCGCAAGTCCTTTTGATAAATTGCTGATCGAGCCGCCACCAAATCTCTCTCCTCATCTAACTAAAAAAGTGCATCCTGTCGGGCATGTTCATTATCAGCTTCAACGTAAGCCGCCACGCGAGGCGAGTCATGACGGATGTCACTAGGCAGAACTGCTTCTGCTCCATAAACCATGAAGAAAGGTGTATAACCTGTAGACCTGTTTGTTGGGGAACGTAGCAATTTCAAAAAAATTCCTACGAACACGCAAGATCATGGTGATGCATAGCAACGAGAGGGGAGAGTGTTGTCCACGTACCCTCGTAGACCGAAAGCGGAAGCATTAGCACAACGCGGTTGATGTAGTCGAACGTCTTCACGATCCGACCGATCCAAGTACCGAACGCACGGCACCTCCGAGTTCAGCACACGTTCAGCTCGATGACGTCTCGCGAACTCCGATCCAGCAGATCTTCACGGGAGAGTTCCATCAGCACGACGGCGTGGTGACAGTGATGATGTTGCTACCGACGCAGGGCTTCGCCTAAGCACCTCTACGATATGACCGAGGTGGAATATGGTGGAGGGGGGCACCGCACACGGCTGGGAGAGATCAACTGATCAACTTGTGTCTTTGGGGTGCCCCCTGCCCCCGTATATAAAGGAGCAAGGGGGGAGGTGGCCGGCCTAGGAGGAGGGCGCGCCAAGCGGGGAGTCCTACTCCCACCGGGAGTAGGACTCCTCCTTCCCTTGTTGGAGTAGGAGAGAAGGAAAGAGGGGGAGAGGAACAAGGAAAAGTGGGCTGCACCCCTTGTCCAATTCGTACCAGAGGGGCGCGCGCGTCTCCTTCCTTTTGGCCTCTCTCCTCTATTCCCGTATGGCCCAATAAGACTCATATACCCCCTGGCGAATTCCCGTAACTCTCCGGTACTCCGAAAAATACCCGAATCACTCGGAACCTTTCCGATGTCCGAATATAGTCGTCCAATATATCGATCTTTACGTCTCGACCATTTCGAGACTCCTCGTCATGTCCCCGATCTCATCCGGGACTCCGAACTCCTTCGGTACATCAAAACTCAAAAACTCATAATATAACTGTCATCGAAACTTTAAGCGTGCGGACCCTACGGGTTCAAGAACAATGTAGACATGACCGAGACACGTCTTCGGTCAATAGCCAATAGCGGAACCTGGATGCTCATATTGGCTCCCACATATTCTACGAAGATCTTTATTGGTCAAACCGCATAACAACATACGTTGTTCCCTTTGTCATCGGTATGTTACTTGCCCAAGATTTGATCGTCGGTATCTCAATACCTAGTTCAATCTCGTTACCGGCAAGTCTCTTTACTCGTTCCATAATACATCATCCCGCAACTAACTCATTAATTGCAATGCTTGCAAGGCTTATAGTGATGTGCATTACCGAGTGGGCCCAGAGATACCTCTCCGACAATCGGAGTGACAAATCCTAATCTCGAAATATGCCAACCCAACAAGTACCTTCGGAGACACCTATAGAGCACCTTTATAATCACCCAGTTACGTTGTGACGTTTGGTGGCACACAAGGTGTTCCGCCGGTAAACGGGAGTTGCATAATCTCATAGTCATATGAATATGTATAAGTCATGAAGAAAGCAATAGCAACAAACTAAACGATCAAGTGCTATGCTAACGGAATGGGTCAAGTCAATCACATCATTCTCCTAATGATGTGATCCCGTTAATCAAATGACAACTCATGTCTATGGTTAGGAAACATAACCATCTTTGATCAACGAGCTAGTCAAGTAGAGGCATACTAGTGACACTGTGTTTGTCTATGTATTCACACATGTATTATGTTTTCGGTTAATACAATTCTAGCATGAATAATAAACATTTATCATGATATAGGGAAATAAATAATAACTTTATTATTGCCTCTAGGGCATATTTCCTTCAGTCTCCCACTTGCACTAGAGTCAATAATCTAGTTCACATCGCCATGTGATTTTAATACCAATAGTTCACATCACCATGTGATTAACACCCATAGTTCACATCACCATGTGATTAACACCCATAGTTCACATCGACATGTGACCAACACCCAAAGGGTTTACTAGAGTCAATAATCTAGTTCACATCGCTATGTGATTAACACCCAAAGAGTACTGAGGTGTGATCATGTTTTGCTTGTGAGAGAAGTTTAGTCAACGGGTCTGCCACATTCTGATCCGTAAGTATTTTGCAAATTTCTATGTCAACAATGCTCTGCAAAGTGCTACTCTAGCTAATTGCTCCCACTTTCAATATGTATCCAGATTGAGATTTAGAGTCATCTGGATCAGTGTCAAAATTTGCATCGACGTAACCCTTTACGACGAACCTTTTGTCACTTCCATAATCGAGAAACATATCCTTATTCCACTAAGGATAATTTTGACCAATGTCCAGTGATCTACTCCTAGATCACTATTGTACTCCTTTGCCAAACTCAGGGCAGGGTATACAATAGGTCTGGTACACAGCATGGCATACTTTATAGAACCTATGGCTAAGGCATAGGGAATGACTTTCATTCTCTCTCTATCTTCTGTTGTGGTCGGGTTTTGAGTCTTACTCAACTTCACACCTTGTAACACAGGCAAGAACTCCTTCTTTGACTGTTCCATTTTAAACTACTTCAAAATCTTGTCAAGGTATGTACTCATTGAAAAACTTATCAAGCGTCTTAATCTATCTCTATAGATCTTGATGCTCAATATGTAAGCAGCTTCACTGAGGTTTTTCTTTGAAAAAACTCCTTTCAAACATCCCTTTATGCTTTGCAGAATAATTCTACATCATCTCCGATCAACAATATGTCATACATATACTTATCAGAAATGCTGTAGTGCTCCCACTCACTTTCTTGTAAATACAGGCTTCACTGCAAGTCTGTATAAAACTATATGCTTTGATCAACTTATCAAAGCGTATATTCCAACTCCGAGATGCTTGTAGCAGTCCATAGATGGATCGCTGGAGCTCGCATATTTTGTTAGTACCTTTAGGATCGACAAAACCTTCTGGTTGCATCATATACAACTCTTCTTTAATAAATCCTATTAAGGAATGCAGTTTTGTTTATCCATTTGCCAGATTTCATAAAATGCGGCAATAGCTAACATGATTCGGACAGACTTAAGCATAGATACGAGTGAGAATTCTCATCGTGGTCAACACCTTGAACTCGTCGAAAACCTTTTTGAGACAATTCTAGCTTTGTAGATAGTAACACTACTATCGGCGTCCGTTTTCCTCTTGAAGATCCATTTAATCTCAATGGCTCGCCAATCTTTGGGTAAGTCAATCAAAGTCCATACTTTGTTCTTATACATGGATCTCATCTCAGATTTCATGGCCTCAAGCCATTTCACGGAATCTGGGTTCATCATCACTTCCTCATAGTTCGTAGGTTCATCATGGTCAAGTAACATGACCTCCAGAACACGATTACCGTACCACTCTGGTGCGGATCTCACTCTAGTTGATCTACGAAGTTCTGTAGTAACTTGATCTGAAGTTTCATGATCATCATCATTAACTTCCTCTCTTGTTGGTGTAGACATCACTGGAACTGATTTCTGTGATGAACTATTTTCCAATTCGGGAGAAGGTACAGTTACCTTATCAAGTTCCACTTTCCTCCCACTCACTTTTTTTGAGAGAAACTCCTTCTATAGAAAGGATCCATTCTCATCAACGAATGTCTTGCCTTCGGATCTGTGATAGAAGGTGTACCCAACATTTTCTTTTGGGTATCCTATGAAGATTTACTTCTCCGATTTGGGTTCGAGCTTATCATGTTGAAACTTTTTCACATAAGCATCACAGTCCCAAACTTTAAGAAATGACAGCCTAGGTTTCTTGCCAAACCATAGTTCATACGGTGTCATCTCAACGGATTTAGATGGTGCCCTATTTAACGTGAATGTAGCTGTCTCTAATGCATAACCTCAAAACTATAGTGGTTAATCGGTAAGAAACATCATAGATTGCACTATATCCAATAATAGTACGGTTATGACGTTTGGACACACCATTATGCTGTGGTGTTCCAGGTGGCACAATTTTGTGAAACTATTCCACATTGTTTTAATTGAAGACCAAACTCGTAACTCAAATATTTGTCTCTGCGATTAGATTGTAGAAACTTTATTTTCTTGTCACGATGATTTTCCACTTCACTCTAAAGTTCTTGAACTGTTCAAATGTTTCAGACTTATGTTTCGTCAAGTAGACATACTCATATCTGCTCAAATCATCTGTGAAAATCAGAAAATAATGATACCTGCCGCGAGCCTCAATATTCATCGGACCACATACATCAGTATGTATGATTTCCAACAAATCTGTTGCTCGCTCCATTGTTCCGGAGAACGGAGTCTTAGTCATCTTGCCCATGAGGCATGGTTCGCAAGCATCAACTGATTCATAATCAAGTGATTCCAAAAGCCCGTCAGTATGGATTTTCTTCATGCACTTTATACCAATATGACCTAAACGGCAGTGCCACAAATAAGTTGCACTATCATTATTAACTTTGCATCTTTTGGCTTCAATATTATGAAAATGTGTATTACCACGATCGAGATCCAACAAACCATTTTCATTGGGTGTATGACCATAGAAGGTTTTATTCATGTAAACAGAACAACAATTATTCTCTAACTTACATGAATAATCGTATTGCAATAAACATGATCCAATCATATTTATGCTTAACGCAAACACCAAATAACATTTATTTAGGTTCAACACTAATCCCGAAAGTATAGGGAGTGTGCGATGATGATCATATCAATCTTGGAACCACTTCCAACACACATCGTCACTTCACCCTTAACTAGTCTCTGTTTATTTTACAACTCCCGTTTCGAGTTACTACTCTTAGCAACTGAACCAGTATCAAATACCGAGGGGTTGCTACGAACACTAGTAAAATAGACATCAATAATCTGTATATCAAATATACCTTTGTTCACTTTGCCATCCTTCTTATCCGCCAAATACTTGGGGCAGTTCTGCTTCCAGTGACCAGTCCCTTTGCAGTAGAAGCACTTAGTCTCAGGCTTAGGACCAGACTTGGGCTTCTTCACTTGAGCAGCAACTTGCTTGCCGTTCTTCTTGAAGTTCCCCTTCTTCCCTTTGACCATTTCTTGAAACTAGTGGTCTTGTCTACCATCAACACTTGATATTTTTCTTGATTTCTACCTTCGTCGATTTCAGCATTACGAAGAGCTTGGGAATCGTTTCTGTTATCCCTTGCATATTATAGTTCATCACGAAGTTCTACTAACTTGGTGATGGTGACTAGAGAATTCTGTCAATCACTATCTTATCTGGAAGATTAACTCCCACTTGATTCAAGCGATTGTAGTACCCAGACAATCTGAGCACATGCTCACTGTTTGAGCTATTCTCTTCCATCTTTTAGCTATAGAACTTGTTGGGGACTTCATATCTCTCAACTCGGGTATTTGCTTCAAATATTCACTTCAACTCCTGGAACATCCATATGATCCATGACGTTCAAAACGTCTTTGAAGTCCTGATTCTAAGCTGTTAAGCATGGTGCACTAAACTATCAAGTAGTCATCATATTGAGCTAACCAAACGTTCATGACGTCTCCATCTGCTCCTGCAATAGGTCTGTCACCTAGCGGTGCATTAAGGACATAATTGTTCTGTGCAGTAATGAGGATAAACCTCAGATCACGGATCCAATCCGCATCATTACTACTAACATCTTTCAACTTAGTTTTCTCTAGGAACATATCAAAAATAAAACAGGGGAGCTAAACGCGAGCTATTGATCTACAACATAGATATGCTAATACTACCAGGACTAAGTTCATGATAAATTTAAGTTCAATTAATCATATTACTTAAGAACTCCCACTTAGAAAGATATCCCTCTAATCTTCTAAGTGATCATGTGATCCAAATCAACTAAACCATAACCGATCATCACGTGAAATGGAGTAGCTTTCAATGGTGAACATCACTATGTTGATCATATCTACTATATGATTCACGCTCGACCTTTCGGTCTCCAATGTTCCGAGGCCATATCTGCATATGCTAGGCTCTTCAAGTTTAACCCGAGTATTTATGCGTGTGTAAAACTGTCTTACACCCGTTGTAGATGGACGTAGAGTTTATCACACCCGATCATCACGTGGTGTCTCAGCATGAAGAACTTTGGCAACGGTGCATACTCAGGGAGAACACTTTTATCTTGAAATTTAGTGAGAGATCATCTTATAATGCTACCGTCAATCAAAGCAAAATAAGATGTATAACAGATAAACATCACATGCAATCAAAATATGTGACATGATATGGCCATCATCATCTTGTGCCTTTGATCTCCATCTCCAAAACATCGTCATGATTTCCATTGTCACCGGCATGACACCATGATCTCCATCATCTTGATCTATATCAATGTGTTGTCACATGGTCGTCTCGCCAACTATTGCTCTTGCAACTATTGCTATCGCATAGCGATAATTGTAAAGCAATTATTTGGCGCTTGCATCTTATGCAATAAAGAGACAACCATAAGGCTTCTGCCAGTTGTCGATAACTTCAACAAAACATGAGCATCTTATACAACAACTTATATCTCATCACGTCTTGACCATATCACATCACAACATGCCCTGCAAAAACAAGTTAGACGTCCTCTACTTTGTTGTTGCAAGTTTTACGTGGCTGCTACGGGCTTAGCAAGAACCGTTCTTACCTACGCATCAAAACCACAATGATAGTTTGTCAAGTTGGTGCTATTTTAACCTTCTCAAGGACCGGGCGTAGCCACACTCGGTTCACCTAAAGTTGGAGAAACTGACACCCGCTAGTCACCTGTGTGCATAGCACGGCGGTAAAACCAGTCTCGCGTAAGCGTACGCGTAATGTCGGTCCGGGCCGCTTCATCCAACAATACCACCGAACCAAAGTATGACATGCTGGTAAGCAGTATGACTTATATCGCCCACAACTCACTTGTGTTCTACTCGTGCACAACATCAACGCATAAAACCTAGGCTCTGATGCCACTGTTGGGGAACGTAGCAATTTCAAAAAAATTCCTACGCACACGCAAGATCATGGAGATGCATAGCAACGAGAGGGGAGAGTGTTGTCCACGTACCCTCGTAGACCGAAAGCGGAAGCATTAGCACAACGCGGTTGATGTAGTCGAACGTCTTCACGATCCGACCGATCCAAGTACCGAACGCACGACACCTCCGAGTTCAGCACACGTTCAGCTCGATGACGTCCCGCGAACTCCGATCCGGTAGAGCTTCACGGGAGAGTTCCGTCAGCACGACGGCGTGGTGACAGTGATGATGTTGCTACCGACGTAGGGCTTCTCCTAAGCACCACTATGATATGACTGAGGTGGAATATGGTGGAGGGGGGCACCGCACACGGCTGGGAGAGATCAACTGATCAACTTGTGTCTCTGGGGTGCCCCCTGCCCCCGTATATAAAGGAGCAAGGGGGGAGGCGGCCGGCCTAGGAGGAGGGCGCGCCAAGGGGGGAGTCCTACTCCCACCGGGAGTAGGACTCCTCCCTTTGTTGGAGTAGGAGAGAAGGAAAGAGGGGGAGAGGAACAAGGAAAAGTGGGCTGCACCCCTTGTCCAATTCGGACCAGATGGGGGCGCACGCCTCCTTCCTTTTGGCCTCTCTCCTCTATTCCCGTATGGCCCAATAAGGCCCATATACTCCCTGGTGAATTCCCGTAACTCTCCGGTACTCCGAAAAATACCCGAATCACTCGAAACCTTTCCGATGTCCGAATATAGTCGTCCAATATATCGATCTTTACGTCTCGACCATTTCGAGACTCCTCATCATGTCCCTGATCTCATTCGGGACTCCGAACTCCTTCGGTACATCAAAACTCATAAACTCATAATATAACTGTCATCGAAACCTTAAGCGTGCGGACCCTACGGGTTCGAGAACAATGTAGACATGACCGAGACACGTCTCCGGTCAATAACCAATAGCGGAACATGGATGCTCCTATTGGCTCCCACATATTCTACGAAGATCTTTGTCGGTCAAACCGCATAACAACATACGTTGTTCCCTTTGTCATCGGTATGTTACTTGCTCGAGATTCGATCGTCGGTATCTCAATACCTAGTTCAATCTCGTTACCGGCAAGTCTCTTTACTCGTTCCGTAATACATCATCCCGCAACTAACTCATTAGTTGCAATGCTTGCAAAGCTTATAGTGATGTGCATTACCGAGTGGGCCCAGAGATACCTCTCCGACAATCGGAGTGACAAATCCTAATCTCGAAATACGCCAACCCAACAAGTACCTTCGGAGACACCTGTAGAGCACCTTTATAATCACCCAGTTACGTTGTGACGTTTGGTGGCACACAAAGTGTTCCTCCGGTAAACGGGAGTTGCATAATCTCATAGTCATAGGAATATGTATAAGTCATGAAGAAAGTAATAGCAACAAACTAAACGATCAAGTGCTATGCTAATGGAATGGGTCAAGTCAATCACATCATTCTCCTAATGATGTGATCCTGTTAATCAAATGACAACTCATGTCTATGGTTAGGAAACATAATCATCTTTGATCAACGAGCTAGTCAAGTAGAGGCATACTAGTGACACTCTGTTTGTCTATGTATTCACACATGTATTATGTTTCCGGTTAATACAATTCTAGCATGAATAATAAACATTTATCATGATATAAGGAAATAAATAATAACTTTATTATTGCCTCTAGGGCATATTTCCTTCACTGTTAGGAGTGGTATTGATACTCCACAACACCGAGGGTAATTCCTCTACCCAACAACCCAGCGTCCGTTGTAAGGGAACCATAAGCCGGGGCTTGAGACCTTTTAGGATTTCCTGATTTGCTCTCTCAGCTTGACCATTGGATTGGGGGCGAGCTACTGACGAAACATCAAGCCGGATATGCTCCCGTTGACAAAACTCCTCCACAGCACCTTTGGACAGATTAGTGCCATTGTCAGTTATAATGTTGTGTCGAAAACCAAAGCGAAAGATCACCTTTTTCATTAACTGAAGCGCCGTGGCTGCATCACACTTGCTCACTGGCTCTGCCTCAACCCATTTCGTGAATTTGTCAACTGCCACCCAGAGATGTGTCTTTTTATCCTTGGATCTTTTGAAAGGTCCAACCATATCAAGCCCCCAAACCAAAAACGGCCAAGTGATTGGAATCATCCGTAGTTCTTGAGCCGGTATGTGTGTTCGTCGGGCGAACTTTTGACATCCATCGCACCTACTGACCAGATCCTCTGCATCAGCATGAGCCGTTAACCAGTAAAAGACATGACGAAAAGCTTTGGCCACTAGAGATTTTGAGACAACATGATGGCCACAATCTCCCTCATGGATCTTTCAAAGAATCTCTTGACCTTCTTCAGGAGAGACACATCGCTGAAACGCCCAAGTGACACTACGATGATATAATTCACCATTGGAAATTGTCATTGACTTAGACCACCGGGTTATCTGTCTTGCCAAGGTCTCATCCTCTGGCAACTCGCTCCGGGTCATGTAAGCCAAATATGGCACTGTCCAATCTGGTATGACATGAAGAGTCGCCATCAACTGGGCCTCCGGGTCAGGAACAGCCAAGTCTTCCTCTGTAGGCAACTTGACAGAAGGGTTATGTAAAACATCTAAAAAGGTGTTAGGTGACACCGGCTTACGCTGAGATCCCAACCGGCTTAAGGCATCCGCCGCTTCATTCTTTCTGCGATCAATGTGTTCCACCTGATACCCCTTGAAGTGTCCAGCCAGAGCGTCCACCTCTCGACGATAAGCCGCCATGAGAGGGTCCTTTGAATCCCACTTTCCTGACACCTACTGAGCCACCAAATCTGAGTCGCCAAGGCACCGTACCTGGCTTAAACTCATCTCCTTAGCCATTCGAAGACCATGAAGCAAGGCCTCATATTCTGTTGTGTTGTTAGTACAAGGAAACATCAATCGCAACACATAACAAAACTTGTCACCTCGAGGAGAAGTTAAAACAACTCCAGCCCCCGAGCCTTCCAACTGTCTGGACCCATCAAAATGAATCGTCGAATATGTGTTGTCTAGCTTTTCTTCAGGTGTCTGCAACTCTGTCCAATCGTTAATGAAATCGACCAGCGCTTGAGATTTGATTGCAGTACGTGGCACATACTTTAAGCCATGAGACCCAAGTTCAATGGCCCACTTGGTGACTCGTCCTGTGGCTTCTCTATTTTGAATAGTATCTCCTAACGGAGTAGAGCTAACCACAATGATAGGGTGACCCTGAAAGTAATGCTTGAGCTTCCGGCTTGCCATGAACACCCCATAAACAAGCTTCTGCCAATGTGGATACCTTTGCTTATATTCAATGAGCACCTCACTAACGTAGTAAACCGGCCATTGAACCGGATGTTCCTTGCCAACCTCCTTGCGTTCCACAACAATGGCCACACTGACGGCACAGGAGTTAGCAACCACATATAACAACAATGGTTCCTTCTCAAAAGGAGCAACAAGAATCGGCGGCTCAGCGAGCTGTCTCTTCAGATCTTCAAAAGCAGAGTTAGCAACATCACTCCAGAGAAAATCATCTGTCTTTTTCATCATTTGATACAATGGCATAGCCTTCTCGCCCAGCCGACTTACAAACCGGCTTAAAGCTGCGACACGGCCCGCCAGCCGCTGAACGTCATTGATGCACGCCGGTTTAGCCAAAGATGTAATTGCTTTTATTTTCTCCAGGTTAGCCTCAATGCCTTTGTTAGACACCAAAAATCCAAGAGCTTGCCAGCTGGGACTCCAAAAACACACTTGGCCGGGTTAAGCATCATCTTATAGACCCAGAGGTTATCAAAGGTTTCCTTCAGATCAGCTACCAAGGTTTCCTTTTCTCTGGATTTCACCACTATATCATCCACATAAGCATGAACATTATGCCCAATCTGTTTATGAAGGAAGTTCTGTACACACCGTTGATAAGTCGCCTGGGCACTCTTAAGCCCAAAAGGCATAGACACATAACAGAAGGCTCCAAACGGAGTGATGAAAGCTGTCTTCTCCTAGTCCTTAACTGCCATCTTGATCTGATGATAACCAGAGTAAGCATCCAAAAAACTCAAACGCTCACAACCCGCCGTAGCATCAATGATTTGATCGATACAAGGGAGAGCAAAAGGGTCAGCCGGGCAAGCCTTGTTCAAATCTGTGTAATCCACACACATGCGCCAGGTGCCGTTCTTTTTAAGCACAAGCACCGGGTTAGCCAACCACTCTGGGTCAAAAACTTCGACAATGAACCCGGCCGCCAAGAGCCGGGCCACCTCTTCTCTGATAGCCTTGCGCCTTTCCTCGTTAAACCACCAAAGAAATTGCCAAACCGGCTTAAACTTTGGATTAATATTGAGAGTGTGCTCAGCGAGTTCTCTCGGTACACCCGGCATGTCAGAAGGCTTCCATGCAAAGATGTCCCGGTTCTCATGGATGAACTCGATGAGCGTGCTTTCCTATTTTGGATCCAAATTAGCACTGATAATGAACTGTTTGGATGAGTCGCCAGGTAGGAAATCAATCCTCTTGGTGTCATCAGCTGACTTGAATTTCAACGCTGGCTCATGCTCCGTAGTTGGCTTCTTCAAAGATGTCATGTCTGCCGGGTCAACATTATCCTTATAAAACTTCAATCCCTCTGTTGCACAAACAGACTCGGCATAAGCGGCATCACCTTCTTCACATTGCAAGGCTATTTTCCGGCTTCCATGTACCGTGATAGGGCCTTTATGACCCGGCATTTTGATCTGTAGATACACATAACATGGTCGAGCCATGAACTTAGCATAAGCCAGCCATCCAAACAGAGCGTGATACGGGATTTTGATCTTAACCACCTCGAAAGTTAACCTCTCAGCCCTAGAATCATACTCATCCCCAAAGGCTACTTCCAGTTCGATCTTACCAACTGGGTACACCGACTTACCAGGCACTACCCCATGAAAAACAGTGTTGGATGTTTTAAGATTCTTATCAGTTAACCCCATGCGGCGGAACGTCTCATAATAGAGGATGTTGATGCTACTGCCTCCGTCCATGAGCACTTTAGTGAACTTATATCCACCAACTTGAGGCGCCACCACCAAAGCCAGATCACCCGAATTATCAACCCGGGGTGGGTGATCCTCCCTACTCCACACAATATGCTGTTCAGACCATCTTAAATAACGCGGAACCGCCGGCTCAACAGCATTTACAGCCCTCTTATGAAGCTTCTGACCCCTCTTGCACAAACTGGTGGTAAACACGTGGTACTGCCCACTATTCAGCTGTTATGGGTTACTTTGATACCCGGACTATTACTGTTGTTGCTGATTTCCCTGGCCGGGTTTCTGATTATAGCCGCCTTGACTACCTGGATGGCCCTAGCCATGAAAACCACCACCGCTTGAACCGGCGCCCGGGCCATGAAAACCGCCACCACCTGAGCTGCCGCCAGGTCCGTGGTTACCATCGAATATGTTAGAATTCTTAAAAGCCTTCATGATCGTACAGTCTTTCCACAGATGGGTAGCTGGCTTCTCCCGGGTGTCGTGTCTTGGACAAGGTTCGTTTAGCAGCTGCTCAAGGGTGGGACCTGACCCGCCAGACCGAGGAGGTGGCCTCCCCTTGCACCATTGATTGTTGCCCTATGCGCTGGCATTAGCCACAAACTCCAGACTACCATCAGCCTTACGTTTATTACCTCCTTGATTAGTCGAGTTGTGCTGGTGACCTTTGCAATTGCCGTTCTTCTTCCCCTTCCCTGTCTTCTCTTCATCAGACGCGGGATCCTTGGTACTGTCAGAATTGGCGTACTTGACGAGAGCCACCATCAGCTGGCCCATGTCATTACAGTCACGCTTGAGCCGCCCCAGTTTCTGTTTCAGAGGTTCAAAACGGCAATTTTTCTCCAACATTAAGACCGTGGAGCCGGCATCCATCTTATCAGATGAATGTATTATTTCCTTGACCTGATGCACCCAATGGGTCGTGGATTCGCCTTCCTCTTGCTTGTAGTTGGTCAGGTCCACGATCGACATGGGTTGTTTACAGGTATCTTTAAAGTTCTGAATGAACCGGGCCTTTAACTCTGCCGATGAGCCGATGGAGTTGGGCGGCAGCCCCTTTAACCAAGTACGACCTGTTCCATCCAACATCATGGTGAAGTATTTGGCCATTGCTGCATCACTGACCTCTAATAACTCCATGGCCATCTCGTAACTTTCAATCCACGCTCCGGGTTGTAGGTCGGCTATGTAATTGGGCACCTTATGAGGCCCCTTAAAATCCTTTGGAAAACACTCATTACACAGAGCCGGCACAAGACAAGGGACGCCTCCTGTCCTGGTGGCCACCCCAGCCTCAATAGAGGTCACTGGATAAACCAGGAAAGCTTGCTGAGCCGCCTGCTCAGCCGCCTGCTAAACCGCCCGTTCAGCCTCTTGACGGATCCTCTCCTGGTCCGCCAAGTTAAGGGCTCCGCCCGAGGTCGGGTCATGCCCGCGTGGTTGGTTACGGCGCTAGGCGTTGCTCAACATGGCCGCTGAGTCCATATGCCTGCTATAGCTTGGGCTCTGGCTTGGTCGAGGGGTTGAATGGATTCTATCCCGACTGTAAGAATACGCATCCTGCTGTGCCAGAGCTGTCTGAAGAAGTTCGCTGACCCTTCGTGTTTCGATTACCGTCGGAGAGTCACCTTCCATTGGGAAAGCCGCCGAACTAGCGACGCAGCAATTAAATTCTCCAAAGGGTTAGAGAAGTGACCCGGTGGTATTGGTGTGTAGTGAGGCGGAGCAGTATTCACACGTGGCGGCTCCATGGCCCGCGGTTGAACCGGTGCCCCAGCCCCGGGTGTTGTGATCCGGTGTGCCTCCGGCGGGTTACTGGGACCAGTCCCGGGTGTGTGAAAAAGGTTCCTAGGATCATAAGTCAGAGGCAGACATGATTGAGCCTTCTGGTGCCTTCTCCTCATGACCTCGTTTGACGCATTCAGATCCACCGAGAGCCGGAAAGTCTCCGCTTGAAGCTGCTGAGCACGTGCATCTAGAGCCGCCCATTCTGCGGCCATCCTAACATCTTCCGCCGCTAAATTTTCCTTGGCCTGTGCTACCTCTCCGCGTAGCCGTGCTACTTCTGCGTCATGCTGAGCCTTATCCACCGGCTCAACCACAGTAGTCAACAGGGCCGTCATCCTATCCATGAGGTCCATTAATACCTGAGCCAGTGGGCGCATGGGGTCTCCTGACCTGGCCGCTGCTGAACCGGTGGTTATGGCTGCTGTAGCCGTAGAATTATGACCAGGTTGAGTGCCAGCCATGAAGACTCCGGCTCGATTCAGTGGCTCAGTGGGGTCCGGAATACTGCAGCCATCGGAACAGCCCCCAAGCCCGCCATCTTGTAACTGATACAAAGAATCTATTTCGCCTGCGGACGACTCACCGTCAGAACAAAAGGCCGTCTCACCACCGTCCACCGATCCTTCAAAAAATTCTCCTCCATGGATGCAACCCACGAAGGCACGCCTCATGGCGGGTTGAGCCCGGGCGGATCTAGCGCGCTGAGCCGTCTCGACGAGGTTGGTGCAAACGTCCGGCTCAGGGCCCGACTCGCCGATCCGGCCGATGAAGACGTGGATTCCGCCGAAGGGGACCCGGTATCCGTACTCAATTGAGTCGGCATCGGGGCCCCAGCCTTCGTCGTCGATGTAGAGCTTGCCACGACGACTCTTGGTAATCCGGCCCACAGCGTATCCCTTGAGCCCTTCGAAGTTGCCCTTCAAGAACTCAAATCCACCGTGCGCTGGCCCCATGGTGGGCGCCAACTGTCATGGAATTGTCACGGCAGATTTCCTAGTGAAAGGACTTATTTGTGGAGCCATCGCAACTAGGAAGCTTAAAGGGGTTGATCGGGACAAAGGACACAAGAGGTTTATACTGGTCCGGCCCCTTGCAGTGAAGGTAAAGCCTAGTCCAGTTGATGTGGTATTGCTAGGTTTCGATGACCAGGGAGCGAATACGCTATGCCTGGCTCTCGATTTGATGTTACTTTCCCTAAGCCGCCACCGGGTCATCCCCGTATATACACGGGTAGACGCCTAGCTGCCTATAGAGTCCAGGCCGGCTCATACAAGGTGTCCGGCTCGGTGACTTCTTTTACATGCCTTTCTTTACAAGTTTTAACTATACATGGTGGTTTACAATTACAGGCCTTAAGCTGCCTCTGGGCTTGGGCCTACTACAAGTTTTATAATAGCCCATCGCCTTGCATAGTTGTTGGGCTTCTTTTAATAACCCACCAGGAAGATTGACCCGCCCCCTCTTGGGCAGGTCATACCTGGTAGTCATATTCCCAACAGGATGGATAAGACGATTCCTGAGCTCTTCGCAATGCTAAAGGCCGCGGAGGTAGAAATCAAGAAGGAGCATCAAGTGTTTATGGTAAACAAGACCACTAGTTTCAAGAAAAAGGGTAAAGGGAAGAAGGGGAACTTCAAGAAGAACAATAAGCCAGTTGCTTCTCAAGTGAAGAAACCCAAGTCTGGACCTAAGCCTGAAACTGAGTGCTTCTACTGTAAAGGGACTGGTCACTGGAAGCAGAACTGCCCCAAGTGCCGGGGGACTAATCCACGAACACCTATGGGACCGGCGGACCGAGTCCCTTTCGGTTCGGTGGGGGCGAGGGTCGCACGAAGAGCGGATCGAGGCGAAGCACACGAGCAGTTTTACCCAGGTTCGGGCCGCACGGATGCGTAAAACCCTACTCCTGCTTTGTGGTTTGTATTGAGTTCTTGCTCGGGAGCGCGGAGTGCTACAGTACACCCCAGCAGCTAACGAGACCGAGCGTGAGTGTTCTCTTCCTCCAACCCCCCTCTACGTTGCGCATGGGCCTCCTTTTATATGCTCAAGGGGTCACCAATAGGTGGCAACATAGACAAGGGTAAAAATGGAAAGGCGCTGCGGTTGGTACAGCTACCTTCTAAAGTGTATCATACCTAACCCTGACGGCAGGGGACAAGGGCATTAAATGCCCGTCTGCGTTGCCTAACTAGTGCAAAAGGGACTGTCAGGGACGCCACCGCTCGCCACGATGGCAATCTTGTCAGCGCCGCTTGCCACCGTGCACCGCTGGCTGCACAGCCTCCCGCCACGTACGCCTGGAAGGGTCCCAGAGCGACACGTTGGTGGGTGTGCTGGAGCGCGGGCACAGAGTGGTGGCTTGGCGCGGCAGGCGCCTTGCCGCGGTTGTTGTCTTGTCGCGTCCGGGAGCTTGTCGCTCTCCGGGCTTGCCGGGATGCGTGGCGCGTCGCGGCAAGTTCCTTGAGATGCCTTGGTTGGCCTTCCCGGCAAGCTCCTCTTGCCGGGGTCTTGTCTCCTTGGCTTGGATACTTTGTCCTTGAATGGCTCCAAAGGAACCACGGAGGACCTTGGCGGTCACCCGGCAAGCCTTGCCGCGGGATGCTGCGACTGCCCGTGCACAAGTTCGGGATACTAGGGTACCCCTACTCTAGTACACCGACAGGAGCCCCCGGGCCTGGGCCATACACGGTGCCGAGCGCTGTTGGGCCAAGCCCAAAACAGGGCACGGGCACGCGCGGCCTGGGTTACGCCGTATCTCTTCCCCTTCGGCTTGCTCCTTCCCGGGTTGATTCCTTGGAATGTGCCGGTCTCTTCAAGCTCGCTGTCAGGGATCTGGAGTTTCTGGAGTACAGCGGAGGAGATCAGGTTCGAGCCGGCCCCACCGTCAACTAGCATCTTAGTGACCTTGAGGTTGCGGATAGTTGGTGAAACCAACATCGGCAAGCACCCGACCGCAGTTGTGCGATCAGGGTGGTTCTCCATATCAAAGATGATAGGCGTGCTGGACCATTTCAGAAGCTTGCGTGACTCGACAGGTGGTTCCGCCGCATTGACTTCCCGCACCCACTGCTTGAGTTGGCGGTGCGAAGTATGCAGAGAAGCACCGCCGTCAACGCACAAGACCTCTGTGGCTTTCTGGAACTCCTGCTCACTGGTCTCGACACCATCCATGTCTTCGTCGTCGTCGTCATCTTCATCCTTGTCGCGGCCGCGGGGAGGTCTGTCTCCTTGCCGCTGCTTGGCCTTGCCGCGGCGTCCTCCCCGGCCGGTGCGCTTCTTGCCGGATTCTCCAGCGCCTCCTTGGGCCCTCTCCTTGTCGCGTCGCTCGTATTCAGCCTTTTGCTACTGGACAAGCTGCTCGACCTTCTTGCAGCTCTGGAGGTCATGGCCCTTGGTGCGGTGGATCTTGCAGTACTGCTTGTCGGTGCCGTCCTGCTTGTCGGCGACCGCCACAGCCTGGCAGTTGGTGCATGCGGCAATCTCCTTGCCGGAGCTACCAGCTTTGGCTTTCTTGGCGCCACCTTCGTGCCAGACTGCTCAATGACTAGCACATCTTTGCCTTTCTTCTTCCTGTTGTTCCGCCGCCGGTTTTTCTTCTTTTCTTGTCGCTGCTGGTCATGTTATGAGAACAATCTGTTAGAGCCGCGACAAGCTACCTTGTAATATAACTCTATTCCGGGTAATGATTGCAATGTTATTCCCTTTACTTGATTCCTCCCTTTGTATGTTTTTGCCCTACGCTTTTAGGGAACTTGCCGGTGCAGGCACCTTAGCTGCGAGCGCTGAGTGCGGGACGTCAGCAGCCTGCTGGCGGTGCCGCTACCGACAAGAAACCTTGTCGCAACTAGTCGCAGCTCACTTAAGTTGTTGAGCGGACTCGAAACGAAGTAAGGGCGCAACTAGCTACGAGTTGGTTCCTCCGCGCACAGGTTTTCCATACAAAGTGCGGTCGTTCAAGGGAGATAACTTAAAAAATTTAAAAATCTGATTTCTCGAACTTTGGCAACTTAGCTTTTCTGTTGTTTGCTTCCCGGTAAGGCGAAACTTTCTTGAACGACGCCTGGTCCATACCATTATCTTCTCCTTTCCCCCCCGGCAAACTTGTGGGTGAGGGAACCTTCCTTTCCTTGAGAAAAAAGAAAGAGGAGAAAATAAAGATATGGAGCCTTACGGCTCGTTATTGCTTACCGGGGAGTAGGTGCTGCACAAAGTGTCAGATCACATATGCAAAAAATAGAAAGCATGAAATTGACAAGATGTGCGGAGCATATGAGCTTTACTTATGCACGGGGTCTGTGCCCGGCTTTGTACAAAGGATTACATGCAACAGCGGCAAGACTTGTACAAAAGGTGGTTGCCGGAACAGGTTCCGGCAACCGTGCCTTACGGGTAAAACTTACGAAGATGCTCAATGTTCCAGGAATTGCTCACCGGAATGTTATCTTCGGTCTCAAGGCGGACAGCGCCAGGCCTAGTGACTCGTTTCACCCGGTAAGGGCCTTCCCACTTCGGCGTCAACTTGTTGGAATTCTTGGCAGACTGAACACGCCGAAGAACAAGGTTGCCTTCCTCGAGACTTCTGGCGTTAACTTTGCGGCTATGGTAGCGGCGCAAAGCTTGCTGGTAGCGAGCAGCTCGTACAGCAGCCTGAAGACGGTCTTCCTCAAGGAGTAGCGCGTCATCTTGTCGTAGCTGCTCTTGCTCAAGCTCATCATAAGCGAGCACTCGAGGTGACCCGTATACGAGTTCTGTGGGGAGAACTGCCTCTGCTCCATAGACTAGAGCAAAAGGTGTCTGGCCAGTGGCTCGATTTGGCGTCGTCCTGATCGACCAAAGAACCACCGGCAGCTCCTCGATCCAGTTTCTTCCGCACTTGTGCAGCCTGTCGAAAGTCCTGGTCTTGAGCCCACGCAGCACTTCAGCATTTGCCCTCTCCGCTTGACCGTTTCTTCTCGGGTGAGCAACAGAAGCGAAGCAGACCTTGGCGCCAAGATCATGGACGTACTGCATGAAGGTGCGGCTCATGAATTGCGTACCATTGTCGGTGATTATCCTGTTAGGGATCCCGAAGCACAAACAATCGACCTGAAGAACTTGACTGTTGTCTGTGCTGTCACCTTCCTCACTGCTTCCACTTCCGGCCACTTTGTGAACTTGTCGATTGCAACGTACAAGTACTCAAAGCCCCCGACTGCTCGGGGAAAGGGCCGAGGATGTCGAGCCCCCAGACCGAAAATGGCCAGGATAAAGGGATCGTCTGGAGAGCTTGAGCTAGTTGGTGTATCTGCTTGGAATGGAACTGGCACGCTTCACACTTGGTTACTTGTGCAGTTGCATCCTGGAGGGCTGTCGGCCAAAAGAAACCTTGCCGGAATGCTTTGCCGGCAAGTGCTCTTGCGCCAATGTGGTGACCACATATGCCTCCATATATCTCTGCCAACAGCTTTTGTCCGTCTTCGCGGTGAATACACTTCAATTTCACACCGTTGAGTCTTCTTCTGTACAGTGTGTTGTCAACAAAATGGTACATACTTGACTGCCGGGCTACTCTTTCCGCTTCTTCTTGCTCTTCGGGAAGTTCTCCTGTCTGAAGGAAACGGATAATCTGCTGTGCCCATGCTGGAGCTTGTGGCTCGACAACAAGGACTAAAGGGAAATCTGCTGCTGCGGGAACATTCGCTTCTACGGCGAGAACCTGCGGCTCTACCGGAGCTTGACGTTCCCCGGCAAGCTTGCCGGAGCAAAACTTGTCGGGAGCTTCTGCTTCAACGGAACAAACCCTAGGGCTTGCCGGAGCAGACTGCTCCTCAGCGCTCTTGGCGTTGATCTTGGGGACCTTCTTGGCGGCGGCTTCGGGAAGCTCTGCCGGAAAATAGTCACCAGAAATCAACTTCCTCTTCTTGCTGTCGTTCGTGAAGAACTTGGCGCTGATCGCGACGAGCTCGTGGATCTAATGACGCGGTGGAGTCGTTGTCGAGGTGGATTCGGCGAGTCAGCGATCTTGGCCTTCGGGGCGGAGAGTGCACAGTGGTTGCACCCCCACCGGACTTGTCGCCACCGGCTCGTGCCTGGCTGACTTGCCGCGGCTGCGGCGTGCTCGGCTGCCGCTGAGTGTCACCGTTGGTGAAGCTGATGAGACTCTGAATGGTGGCCCTCCAGTCGTCGATCTTGTCTGCCGTTGGAGGGTAGTCCAAGAGCAGTTGAGCTCGCGCCAAAGCTTCTGCTGTAGTGGCGGGTGGCGGTGGCGAACGGTGCGGGGAGCGGGATATGCTCGGACTTCTAATTATGTTAGAAGGAGCAGTATCCCGTCCAGGCAACCGTGCCTCGCACGTGCCAGCATGTTGGCGTGCATGCTGGTCTTGAGCACTCCAAGATCCACCAGCTCGATCTTGGTCCAGCAAACGCATGGTACCGTGAGTACCATGACGCTGCCGGTGCCGCGCCTCCTGAGATGGGCGCGGTGCATGTACGGACGCCGAGGTCTTGGAGTGCGCCCGGTCGTTGTGGGAGCCGGCTACGCCGCCGATGGGCAGCGTAGCCTTGTCCTTGGACCTGGCAGCACCATGAGCTCCCTCGTCGACGCCCGTTCTTCCTCCGCGTCTGCCCCATCAGCCGTTTGCTCCGGCGGTGGTGGGTTCGGCGCGGACGGAGCAACCTCCTCCGAAGCCTTCTTCTTCGGCGGCATGTCGATGAAGATGATGAAGATCTAGCTCGTGTGAACGCCGGATCTGGTTCACACAACCTCGACACCCCTACCTGGCGCGCCAAAGATGCCGGGGGACTAATCCACGAACACCTATGGGACCGGCGGACCGAGTCCCTTTCGGTTCGGCGGGGGCGAGGGTCGCACGAAGAGCGGATCGAGGCGAAGCACACGAGCAGTTTTACCCAGGTTCGGGCCGCACGGATGCGTAAAACCCTACTCCTGCTTTGTGGTTTGTATTGAGTTCTTGCTCGGGAGCGCGGAGTGCTATAGTACACCCCAGCAGCTAACGAGACCGAGCGTGAGTGTTCTCTTCCTCCAACCCCCCTCTACGTTGCGCATGGGCCTCCTTTTATATGCTCAAGGGGTCACCGATAGGTGGCAACGTAGACAAGGGTAAAAATGGAAAGGCGCTACGGTTGGTACAGCTACCTGCTACAGTGTATCATACCTAACCCTGACGGCAGGGGACAAGGGCATTAAATGCCCGTCTGCGTCGCCTAAATAGTTTAAAAGGGACTGTCAGGGACGCCACCGCTCGCCACGATGGCAATCTTGTCAGCGCCGCTTGCCACCGCGCACCGCTGGCTGCACAGCCTCCCGCCACGTACGCCTGGAAGGGTCCCAGAGCGACACGTTGGTGGGTGTGCTGGACCGCGGGCACAGAGTGGTGGCTTGCCGCGGCAGGCGCCTTGCCGCGGTTGTTGTCTTGTCGCGTCCGGGAGCTTGTCGCTCTCCGGGCCTTGCCGGGACGCGTGGCGCGTCGCGGCAAGTTCCTTGAGATGCCTTGGTTGGCCTTCCCGGCAAGCTCCTCTTGCCGGGGTCTTGTCTCCTTGGCTTGGATACTTTGTCCTTGAATGGCTCCAAAGGAATCACGGAGGACCTTGGCGGTCACCCGGCAAGCCTTGCCGCGGGATGCTGCGACTGCCCGTGCACAAGTTCGGGATACTAGGGTACCCCTACTCTAGTACACCGACACCAAGTATTTGGCGGAGAAGAAGGATGGCAAAGTGAAAGGTGTATTTGATATACATGTTATTGATGTGTACCTTACTAATGCTCACAGTAGTGCCTGGGTATTTGATACTAGTTCAGTTGCTAACATTTGCAACTCGAAACAAGGGCTACGGATTAAGCGAAGATTGGCTAAGGACAAGGTGACGATGGCGTGGGAAATGGTTCCAAAGTCGACGTGATCGCCGTCGACACACTACCTCTACATCTACCTTCGGGATTAGTTTTAGACCTAAATAATTGTTATTTGGTGCCAGCGTTGAGCATGAACATTATATCTGGATCTTGTTTGATGCGAGACGATTATTCATTTAAATCAGAGAATAATGGTTGTTCTATTTATATGAGTAATATCTTTTGTGTTCATGCACCCTTGATGAGTGGTCTATTTGTACTAAATCTTGATAGTAGTGATACACATGTTCATAGTATTGAAGCCAAAAGATGCAGAGTTGATAATGATAGTGCAACTTATTTGTGGCACTGCAGTTTGGGTCATATTGGTGTAAAGTGCATGAAGAAACTCCATTCTGATGGACTTCTGGAATCACTTGGTTATGAATCACTTGGTACTTGCGAACCATGCCTCATGGACAAGATGACTAAAACTCCGTTCTACGGAACAGTGGAGCGAGCAACAGAGTTATTGGAAATCATACATACTGATGTATGTGGTCCAATGAACATTGAGGCTTGCGACGGATATCATTATTTTCTCACCTTCACAGATGATTTGAGTAGATATGGGTATATCTACTTGTTGAAACATAAGTCTGAAACATTTGAAAAGTTCAAAGAATTTTAGAGTGAAGTGGAAAATTATCGTAACAAGAAAATTAAATTTCTACGATCTCATCGTGGAGGTGAATATTTGAGTTATGAGTTTATTCTTGATTTGAAACAATGCGGAATAGTTTCGCAACTCACGCCACCCGAAACATCACTGCGTAATGGTGTGTCCAAACGTCGTAATCGTACTTTACTAGATATGGTGCGATCTATGATGTCTCTCACTGATTTACCGCTATCATTTTGGGGTTATGCTTTAGAGATAGCTGCATTCACGTTAAATAGGGCACCATCTAAATCCGTTGAGATGACACCTTATGAACTGTAGTTTGGCAAGAAACCCAAGTTGGCGTTTCTTAAAGTTTGGGGCTGCGATGCTTACGTGAAAAAGCTTCAACCTGATAAGCTCGAACCCAAATCGGAGAAATGTGTCTTCATAGGATACCCAAAGGAGACTGTTGGGTACACCTTCTATCACAGATCCAAAGGCAAGATATTCGTTGCTAAGATTGGATCCTTTCTAGAGAAGGAGTTTCTCTCGAAAGAAGTGAGTGGGAAGAAAGTAGAACTTGATGAGGTAACTGTACATGCTCCTTTATTGGGAAGTAGTTCATCACTGAAATCAGTTCCAGTGATTCCTACACCAGTATGTGAGGAAGCTAATGATGATGATCATGAAACTTCTGATCAAGTTACTACCGAACCTCATAGGTCAACCAGAGTGAGATCCGCACCAGAGTGGTACGGTAATACTGTTCCGGAGGTCATGTTACTTGACCATGACGAACCTACGAACTATGAGGAAGCGATGATGAGCCCAGATTCTGCAAAATGGCTTGAGGCCAAGAAATCTGAGATGGGATCCATGTATGAGAACAAAGTGTGGACTTTTGTTGACTTGCCCGATGATCGGCAGGTCATAGAGAATAAATGTATCTTCAAGAAGAAGACTTACACTGACGGTAATGTTACTGTCTACAAAGCTCGACTTGTTGCAAAAGGTTTTCGACAAGTTCAAGGAGTTGACTACGATGAGACCTTCTCACCCGTAGCGATGCTTAAGTCCGTCCGAATCATGTTAGCAATTGCCGCATTTTATGATTATGAAATTTGGCAAATGGATGTCAAAACTGCATTCCTTAATGGATATCTTAAAGAAGAGTTGTATATGATGCAACCAGAAGGTTTTGTCGATCCAAAAGGTGCTAACAAAGTGTGTAAGCTCCAGCGATCCATTTATGGACTGGTGCAAGCCTCTCGGAGTTGGAATATATGCTTTGATAGTGTGATCAAAGTATATGGTTTTATACAGACTTTTGGAGAAGCCTGTATTTACAATAAAGTGAGTGGGAGCTCTGTAGCATTTCTGATATTATATGTAGATGACATATTGTTGAACGGAAATGATACTGAATTTTTGAATAGCATAAAAGGATACTTGAATAAGATTTTTTCAATGAAAGACCTCGGTGAAGGTGCTTATATATTGGGCTCAAGATCTATAGAGATAGATCAAGACACTTAATTGGACTTTCACAAAGCACATACCTTGATAAAATTTTGAAGAAGTTCAAAATGAATCAGGCAAAGAAAGGTTTCTTGCCTGTGTTACAAGGTGTAAAGTTGAGTCAGACTCAATGCCCGACCACTTTAGAAGATAGAGAGAAAATGGAAGTCATTCCCTATGCTTCAGCCATAAGTTCTATCATGTATGCAATGCTGTGTACCAGACCTGATGTGTGCCTTGCTATTAGTTTACCAGGGAGGTACCAAAGTAATCCAGGAGTGGATCACTGGATAGCGGTCAAGAACATCCTAAAATACCTGAAAAGGACTAAGGATATGTTTCTCGTATATGGAGGTGACAAAGAGCTCGTCATAAACGGTTACGTCGATGCAAGCTTTGACACTGATCCAGATGACTCTAAGTCACAAACCGGATACATGTTTTTATTAAATGGTGGAGCTATCAGTTGGTGTAGTTCCAAGCAAAGCGTCGTGGCGGGATCTACGTGTGAAGCGGAGTACATAACTGCTTCGGAAGCAGCAAATGAAGGAGTTCATATCCGATCTAGGTGTCATACCTAGTGCATCGGGTCCAATGAAAATCTTTTGTGACAACACTGGTGCAATTGCCTTGCTAAAGGAATCCAGGTTTCACAAGAGAACCAAGCACATTAAGAGACGCTTCAATTCCATTCGCAATCAAGTCAAGGAGGGAGACATGGAGATTTGCAAGATACATACGGATCTAAATGTTGCAGACCCGTTGACTAAGCCTCACTCACGAGCAAAACATGATCAGCACCAAGACTCCATGGGTGTTAGAATCATTACAATGTAATCAAGATTATTGACTCTAGTGCAAGTGAGACTAAAGGAAATATGCCCTAGAGGCAATAATAAAGTTGTTATTTATATTTCCTTATATCATGATAAATGTTTATTATTCATGCTAGAATTGTATTAACCGGAAACTTAGTACATGTGTGAATACATAGACAAACAGAGTGTCACTAGTATGCCTCTACTTGACTAGCTCGTTGAATCAATGATGATTATGTTTCCTAACCATAGACATGAGATGTCATTTGATTAACGGGATCACATCATTAGAGAATGATGTGATTTACTTGACCCATCCATTAGCTTAGCACGATGATCGTTTAGTTTGTTGCTATTGCTTTCTCCATAACTTATACATGTTCCTGTGACTTTAAGATCATGCAACTCTCGAATATCGGAGGAACACTTAGTGTGCTATCAAACTTCACAACATAACTGTGTGACTATAAAGATGCTCTATAGGTGTCTCCGATGGTGTTTGTTGAGTTGGCATAGATCAAGATTAGGATTTGTCACTCCGAGTATCGGAGAGGTATCTCTGGGCCCTCTCGGTAATGCACATCACTATAAGCCTTGCAAGCAATGTTACTAATGAGTTAGTTACAGGATGATGCATTACAGAACGAGTAAAGAGACGTGTCGGTAATGATATTGAACTAGGGATTGAGATACCGACGATCGAATATCGGGCAAGTAACATACCGATGACAAAGGGAATAATGTATATCGTTATGCGGTTTGACCGATAAAGATCTTCGTAGAATATGTGGGAGCCAATATGAATATCCAGGTTCCGCTATTGGTTATTGACCGGAGACGTGTCTCAATCATGTCTACATAGTTCTCGAACCCATAGGGTCCGCACGCTTAACGTTCACTGACGATCGGTATTATGAGTTTATGTGTTTTGATGTACCAAAGATAGTTCGGAGTCCCGGATGTGATTACGGACATGACGAGGAATCTCGAAATGGTTGAGACATAAAGATTTATATATTGGATGACTATTCGGACACCAGATGAGTTCCGAGGGTCACCGGATAATTATCGTAGTGCCGGGGGGTTATTGGAACCCCCGGGGGGACTAGTGGGCCAACATGGGCCTTAGTGGAGAGAGAGAGGTCCGGCCAAGGCAGGGCCGCACGCCCCTCCACCTCTAGTCCGAATTGGACTAGGGAAGGGGAGCGGCGCCCCCTTTCCTTCTCTTCTCTCCCTCTCCTTCCTTCCCCCCTTCCTCCTCCTAGTAGGACTAGGAAAGGGGAGTCCTACTCCTACTAGGAGGAGGAGGACTCCTCTCCTGGCGCGCCTCAAGGGCCGGCCGGCCTCCCCCCTTGCTCCTTTATATACGGGGGTAGGGGGCACCCTAGAACACACAAGTTGATCATTGATCCCTTAGCCGTGTGTGGTGCCCCCCTCCACCATAATCCAGCTTGGTTATATCGTCGTAGTGCTTAGGCGAAGCCCTGTGCCAGTAGCTTCAACATCACCGTCATCACACTGTCGTGCTGATGAAGCTCTCCCTCGACACTCAGCTGGATCGAGAGTTCATGGGACTTCACCGAGCTGAACGTGTGCAGATCGCGGAGGTGCCGTACTTTCGGTACTAGGACCGGCCGGATCATGAAGACGTACGACTACATCAACCACGTTGTCATAACGCTTCCTCTTACGGTCTACGAGGGTATGTGGACAACACTCTTCCCCTCTCATTGCTATGCATCACCATGATAGATCTTGCATGTGCGTAGGATTTTTTTTTTGAAATTACCGCATTCCCCAACAGCTACAGGTGCTGAAGTTGTAGCGCTGGTGTCTGTCACCAGCACTCCTGCAGACCTCTGCCTCCTGTGCACCCGTTGACATGCATCAATGGTGGTCTTGTCACTCATGTCCTCGAGCTCTTCTTGAATCTTCTCCACAGAAGTCTGAATCTCTGTCACCTTAACATCCAAGTCATGAAGTTTGGTTTCAAAGATTCTCTCTAGACTCTTGATTCCGAGTTAGGGTGGCCAATCCTTTCTCAATCCTCAAAGTGGCTTGAATAAGATAGCCAAGTTGGTCTTGTTTTTACTTGAGAAAAACTTGTGAAGCCTCTTCAGCACTTGGTATCTTGCCTGCCTTCTCTGCTTTTGCTTTCTCCCTCTTCTCTTGAGCCTCTACAGATGTAGGATCTGAAGCATCCATAACAACTATGTTGTCCTCACGATCAGGCCTCAAGGGAAGGTGCTCTTTGTCCAAGAGATACATGCCTTTGCCCATTTTGGAGTTGATGAGCATCTAAATGTGTGGAGCATACCCACATGATCTCTTTTGGTCTGTTGTAGTTCTTTTGATAGTCTCAACAAGCAAACTCATCACTTTGAATTTCTGGGGCACATCAAACATCTGAAGAAAGTTGATGGAGTCGCCTCTGATCATCCTATGATCTCCTGATTTGGGAAGCAAGGTGTCGGGGATATACCCCACGGTGTAAACCGGCCGGAAGTATAACCCGGCCGGACTAGGCGTTTCATTGGTAAACTGCTAGAGGATTGGCGGTTTACGTGATTGGCGGTTTACGAGTCTGGCGGTTCACTAGTATGATGATTCACGAGCCTGAAGACTCATTGGTGACCCGGCGCGTGTTCCAGATGGATGACAAGGCCCAAGGCCCAGCATGCCGGTTTATGATAATGGTGGGCCGGTTTAAGAGGAAAGGCATGAGGAACATTTATCTTACAAGGAGTTAAGACCTGGACTTGTATCCGATTTGTATTAGAGATAGACTAGTCCTAATCCTAATAGGACTCTACATGTAACCCGCCCCTCTAACATATATAAGGAGGGGCAGGGCTCCCCAAAAGGGACAAGATTCACAAGTTCCACAAGTTGGACAAGTTAGGTTTAGACAATAGCTCTCGAGATAGAGCACTCTTGTAATCGTGATCATCATCATCAATATCAATGAAGCAGGATGTAGGCTTTTACCTCCACCGTGAGGGGCCGAACCTGGGTAAAACATCGCGTCTCTCTTCCCGCTCAACCCCTCTCAAGCTACCACATAGATGCGTTGGCCTCATGACTAAGTCCTGACACTAAGGACATCTGTCATGACAATTCCACGACAGTTGGCGCCCACCGTGGGGCAGCGACGCACGATGGTGTTGAGTTCTTGAAGGGATCTCATCTAGGGATTGACGAGATCGTGATTTTGTTGGTTGAGAAAGAACCGGCAAGTTTGTTATTTTGTGATCAGGAACATGATTAAACTTTGGAGCCGGTAGTACATGAGATCGAAAGAAGCTAGGATTCCGTGCGCACCGTCGCACGTGACCTAATGATCCGCCGGTCCAAGTGAAGTTGATTTCCGCCAGAACGGCCATGCAAACCGGTGAAACCGAGACTGGTTCAAAGTACTTCGCTGTTCGCTTGCCGTTTATACGGGGGAGCCAGCGCACGTACGTGCAATCATCTACTCACAGTCCAATCAAGACCAAATCAAAAGTACTTGACTAGTACTACTTAAACTAGTACCATGCCATGTGAAATCCATCATCAACTGTTCTTTTTTGGGAAAAGGGCCAGTGCTACTTGAATAGTACTACTAGATCAGATGTCCTTTTTCCCTTGGCTACTGCATCCATCCGAGTCGGAAGAGATCAAGTGCTGCTGCCAGATCATCGTCAGAAAAAAAGGCAAGGAAACAACAGCGACCCGATGTGGATCGGTCAAATCCACCACGACTTGGACTCTGCCATCGCTGCTTGTGCAGCGCCTGGCCTCCTGCGCCACCCCGGACCGGCTCCGTATCGACACGCCAAGCTGCACGTAGTCTGCCGTTGAACCACCATCTCCATGGCCTCGCCTACAAGCTGCCCCCGATGTGCCTCCTCTGCCTCGGCCCACACACCTCGTCGCTGCCCCATGGCTGCGCTGCTGCCTCGAGACAGCAAAGCTGCTCTTCGCCTGCACGCCTCGCCGTTGCTGCTCCTTCTACAAGCGCTACAGCTGCACCTCCAGGCACTAGTCAAACTGATGGGTCAAGCCAAGTACGACCCGGAGGAGATCTAGGTCGCACGGAATCGGCCTCGTCTCCACGCGCCGCATCAAGATATCATCGCATCTCCGGACTGGGTCCTGCCGTTGCTGCTGCTGCACTTCTGAACCGCCGCTGCACTGGGTCATCTTCTACCACCGTCATCGACCCGAGGGTGCCGCCGCTGCTGCTTTGAGCCGCCGGCCCCCAAACCTCCCAAACCGCCGGCCTCCAAGTGTTGTGAGCCACCCCGACGGAGTTGCCATTGAGCCACCCCGGCCAAAGCGACTTCGTCTACGGCCTTCACACCTCTGAACCGGCCAAATAGTATACTACAGTTTGCATGCAGTGGAGATTATACAAACTAAGACAAACTCTCGCGAGGCCTTTGAAAGGATCAACACAGAAGTTCTTGGTTACCTACAGATGCCATATGGTGATCATCTGTCGCCTAAAATCAGGTGATATTTATCTTACATATATTGTTAAGTATATGTTGATTTCCTTCGACAAACAACTACTCCGCACTGTTGTATGTTTTGTACGCAGGACAATTGTGGTTTATACCATGGGTACGGAGCACGTACTTGCAACATTGTGCCCGGTGTTCGTCCGTGCCTCATTACCCAATAAATGGACGCGCAAGCCACCACCCTTGCGGCCCGGACTACTTCAACTCACTAGAACCATCCCTGTGATTTACTCATCCGTCCGCTGCCTTACAACGCCATGGATGACTCGCCCATCCGCCGTCGTGGCCGATTCACGTGTCCATGCTAGTTTACAACGCCGTGGCCGACTCGGTCATGATTAATTTCAGCTTCACCATGGTGATCATCAACTCCACGGTGGATAACCCCTGGCATGATATATCAGGTGAAATCCATCCAATATATTTTATATTACATATTGCCTTCTTTAAAAGAGCAATTACTCCGGTTTGCAAAGTTGTTTAATGCAGGACCCTAAACCGCCATATTGGTGCAAATTTAAAGGCCATTAGAAAATTTCCGGCTTAAAAAGAAGGATTCCGGTTTAAAATCCGGTTCAAGGAAAAGATGTCTCCCACAAAGCTTTGAAGCTCTCAATATCCGGTTCAATATCCCAGCTCAAGAAGAATTTATCTCTTGCAAAAATTTAAAGTTGCCAAAGAGGGCCTGCAGCCATGATGCGCGGTTCAAACATGGGTATCCTGCTTTATTGGCTCATCATGTGTGGTTACACGGAGTTCATGTCTTAAAGCGGTCTCCGGTTTACCCCTTGAGTTAGTTTTTCAAAAGCTCTATATTATATCACTTGGGGGCTTTGGTCGTGTCCGAACCATAGCAACACCTTTTTGATAGGCGTAAAGCCACAGCATCACTTGGGGACTTGTGGTCACGTCTGAACCATAGTCACGCCTCTTGATCGGCCTAGTGCCACAGCATCACTTGGGGGCTTTGGTCGAACCCGAACCATCGCTACACCTCTTGATCGGCGTAATGCCAATGCATCACTTGGGGACTTGTGGTCACGTCTGAACCATAGTCACGCCTCTTCATCGGCCTAAAGCCACAGAATCACTTGGGGGCTTGGTCGAACCCGAACCATTGCCACGCCTTTTGATCGGCATAATGCCACTGTTTCATTTGGGGACCTGGCTGACTTGAACCATAGCTACGCCTATCGGGGGCTTGGTCGTGTCCGACCATGGTAACGCCATTTGATCGGCTCAATAGCCTCTTTTTGCAAATGGTTTTATCATTGCCTTTGCTTGCAATTTTGTTTTGATAAATATTTCTTCTGTTGCGTTTTTAAGCCGACATTGTTAATCCGGTTCGACTGTCAATTACAAATTGGCAGAACACGGTCAAATCTTAATCCGGAGACTATCTGCCCGGTTTGGTTTTAAGTTACCATCCTATTGTGGAGTAAACCGGTGTTTATCAACCCGGCTCAGCTTTCAACTACAAGTTGTCAGTACACGATCAAGTTATAATCCGGAGACTATCAGCCCGGTCTGGTTTGACTACAAGTCACCAGTATTATATATGGTTAATCTGGGGTTTATCACAAACCCGGTACGGTTTTATCATAAACCAATACAATATGAAAGGAGTTATCATTACTCAAAGATTGGGGTTATCACTCTTACTACAAAAAGTTGGTCAACCAACGATGTGATTCAATGTCACAGGTATGATATATTTCATATTTTTAAGTGCAGCCTTGGTTATAAACCCAGGTTATATGTTGGGCATTATGACCCGTCCGGCGGTAAACTGCCAGGACACTTTAAACTTGTTGTATGCAGAAACAGGTTGAATAAAGTATGATGATAAATTCCGGTGTTTGTTAAACCGGCCTGGCTTCTGACTATAAGTCGCCAGTATGATGATAAATTATCCGGTGTTTATTAAACCGGCCTGGCTTTAAGACAATAAGTCGCCAGTATATGATGAGAAATTATCCGATGTTTGTTAAACCGGCCTGGCTTTTGACTATAAGTCGCCAGTATATATTTGGATTGCATCATTGGAATCATGCGCTCATAAATCATTGGATTATATTATTCAAATCTTCAAATAGCCAACATGGCTGGATTTTATTATGGTTATCAATAACCAGTATTATGATTAAGGTTTTCAAAGTCGCTTTAGCGCAATGGCTATTATATTATCAAAGGATATGATTTATTTTACAATTGAAGGAATAATCCCAAGTCGCTGCAGGCTTACGACCCAGCACTTGGGGGCTACATTATTCAACTTAAGATTATATCAAATATGCAAGTCTCATGTCGCTGCAGGCATGCACCATAACACTTGGGGGCTAATGCAAAGTCATTTTTACTAGTCTTATTGAAGACCCGACTCATCATATTATAATGAGCCGGCCCTCGGGGGCTACCAATTGCTCCTGTCAACAATTCAAGGTACACAAGTTTTCATCCATAATATTGAAGGATCCATTGCTCAGTTGGTAAAGCACAAAGCTCTTAACCTTGTGGACGTGGGTTCAAGCCCTACGATGGAAGCTACATTATAAGATGTTATTTTCATTAAAGTATATATCAAGTCGCGGTTCAGTATTGTCTTACTAAGCCGGCCCTTGGGGGCTACACATCATTGCTAAAATCTACATGCTTATATTTACAAAGTCCCTGCTCATTATTGCATAATGACCTGGCCCTTGGGGGTTACACTGATTGAAGTTTTTATAAGCAATTACAAGTCCCAGGTTGCCGCAAGCATGACAACCCGGTACTTGGGGGCTACATATATGGAGTATTCAGTTTATATGATTGAGATGAACAAACCCGATTTCTTCAAGGTTGAAACACTTATTGGAGCAAGTCTTAAGTTATGACTATGTTCTCCTCTTAAGACTTGGGGGCTACAGTTATTATGCATATAAAGGAGGAACATCTTCAGTTTATCAATTTTGAGCAAATCAGGAAGATCAATTACATGACCCGGTGTTGACAACAATTATGACCCGGTGCCATCAATATTTATAAACCGGCTATTTTGGTAATATTAAACCGGCAAGTTTTACATCTTCAAACCGGCTGAATATCAGATAAGTATTTCAAGACCCATATTTCTTAAACCGGCACTTTGGGAGCTGAGTCAAAGGAGTTATTCTTCACAATATTTCTCTGTGATAAACCAATGTCAGCAAATTGATTATGAAGCTGGTCTATTGACCCGGACTTCCCGGAAGGAGGAAATAACAAGGACTTAAGGGTGATCAGGTACCGGTTTACAAGAATTCTTAACCCGGAGCATAACCTGTCAAATTTGTTCTTGTGTTTATTTTGCAGCATAAGTTTACCATGGATAAATCCAAGCTAAACTTGGGGGCTAATGTCGGGGATATACCCCGTGGTGTAAACCGGCCGGAAGTATAACCCGGCCGGACTAGGCGTTTCATTGGTAAACCACCAGAGGATTGGCGGTTTACGTGATTGGCGGTTTATGAGGCTGGTGGTTCACTGGTATGACGATTCACGAGCCTAAAGACTCATTGGTGACCCGGCGCGTGTTCCAGATGGATGACAAGGCCCAAGGCCCAGCATGCCGGTTTATGATAATGGTGGGCCGATTTAAGAGGAAAGGCATGAGGAACATTTATCTTACAAGGAGTTAAGACCTAGACTTGTATCCGGTTTGTATTAGAGATTGACTAGTCCTAATCATAATAGGACTCTACATGTAACCCGCCCCTCCAACATATATAAGGAGGGGCAGGGCTCCCCAAAAGGGACAAGATTCACAAGGTCCACAAGTTGGACAAGTTAGGTTTAGACAATAGCTCTCGAGATAGAGCACTCTTGTAATCGTGATCATCATCATCAATATCAATGAAGCAGGATGTAGGCTTTTACCTCCACCGTGAGGGGCCGAACCTGGGTAAAACATCACGTCTCTCATCCCGCTCAACCCCTCTCAAGCTACCACATAGATGCGTTGGCCTCGCAACTAAGTCCTGACACTAAGGACATCTATCATGACAATTCCATGACACAAGGTGTCTTCTACTACCCTCATCATAGCTGTCAGAGGGACTAGTGCCCTCACTCAGGTTAACTTGCTCCTCAAACTTGTTCTGGCTATCACTTTGATCTGACATGTCTGACTCTACAAACTGAAAGCTGACGCTGTGAATATATGTAGATGAAATAGAGTGGATGAGCATCACAAAATGCAGAGATTTTGCAAAACAATTGAGTCAAAAACTTAGTTTTAGTTTTCCACAGAACGCATTTCGGAGCTACCGATTTGTTAAACTTGGTGCCACCGAAGCAATATTGGAGTCTGAGCTATTGGGATTGGTCAGACCAAGACACAGTTTGGTGAGTCCGAGATTGCTAGGGTTTCAGTGAGAGTTGAACTCGGTCACACCGATTTGCAAGTTCCGGTCAGACCGAAAGTTACAAGTGCAGTGGCCTAAGCCAAATCGGTGAGACCGATTTCCACAACTCGGCCGGTCCGAGATGAGTTCGGCAGAAACCTAACCCTAAATTTTTGAATCAAAACTAATCTAAACGGAGTTTTGCTAGATAGATTGATCTCATACGTGGTAAGAATCATGGCATTGACGTAAGTGCAAGAATCAGAGGTAGAGATTGCACATAGGGGTCGAGTTCATACCCTGACTTGACGGTGAACTCGCTACGGTGGCAACGACGGTGAAGATTCCCATTGACGGCGGTGGAGACCAGCGGCGGGAGGTCACTGGCGATGAGGATATGATCCAGAGACCGAGTCGGTAGAGCAGGACATGCGCGGGCGAAAAAGGTTTCGAAGGAATTTCCAAATTTTGGCCCGTGGGTATATATATCATCACCCTATCGATGTGACCGAGTGGAACGACTCGGTGGCACGGAGATGCAGAATCGCAAGTGGTTACTGCAACTCGGTGTGACCGAATGGTTCTAATCGGTTGCACCAAGATTGAAAACCTTGATCAACCCAGCGAACTCGGTATGACCGAAATGGATGAATCGGTCAGACCGAAATACACAGAGAGGTTTTGAAAGTTTAAGTCTATGATGAATCAGTGACTCCGAGTGCTCCTCACCTAGAGGGTTTGAATCTGACTTGATCAAACTTTGTGATTGATAACCCACAAGTATAGGTGATCGCAACCGTTTTCGAGGGTAGAGTATTCAATCCAAATTTATTGATTCGACACAAGGGGAGCCAAAGAATATTCTCAAGTATTAGCAGTTGAGTTGTCAATTCAACCACACCTGAAAGGCTTAATCTTTGCAACAAGGTATTTAGTAGGAAAGTAGTATGGAAGTAACGGTAACGGTGGAAAAAGTAACAGTAGCAGTTTTTGTAGCAATCGTAACAGTGGCAATGGAAAAGTAACTAAGCAAAGATCAATATGTGAAAAGCTCGTAGGAAATGGATCAGTGATGGATAATTATGTCGGATGCGATTCCTCATGCAACAGTTACAACATAGGGTGACACAGAACTAGCTCCAGTTCATCAATGTAATGTAGGCATGTATTCCAAATATAGTCATACGTGCTTATGGAAAAGAACTTGCATGCCATCTTTTGTCCTACCCTCCCGTGGCAGCGGGGTCCTGTTGGAAACTAAGGGATATTAAGGCCTCCTTTTAATAGAGTACCGGACCAAAGGATTAACACTTAGTGAATACATGAACTTCTCAAACTACGATCATCACCGGGAGTGGTCCCGATTATTGTCACTTCGGGGCTGCCGGATCATAACACATAGTAGGTGACTATTGACTCACAAGATAGGATCAAGAACTCACATATATTCATGAAAACATAATAGGTTAAGATCTGAAATCATGGCACTCGGGCCCTAATGACAAGCATTAAGCATAGGAAAGTCGTAGCAACATCAATCTTAGAACATAATGGATACTAGGGATCAAACCCTAACAAAACTAACTCGATTACATGGTAAATCTCATCCAACCCATCATCGTCCAGCAAGCCTACGATGAGATTACTCACGCACGGCGGTGAGCATCATGAGATTGGTGAGGGAGGATGGTTGATGATAACAATGGCGACGGATTCCCCTCTCTGGAGCCCTGAACGGACTCTAGATCAGCCCTCCCGAGGAAGACTAGGGCTTGGCGGTGGCTCTGTATCGTAAAACAGAATGAATCCTTCTCTCTGATTTTTTTATCCCCAAACATGAATATATGGAGTTGGGGTTGAGGTCGGTGGAGTCCCAGGGGGCCCATGAGGCAGGGGGCGCGTCCCAGGGGGGCGCCCTGCACCCTCGTGGACAGGGTGTGGGGTCCCTGTTGCTGATTCTTTCACCAATATTTTTTATTAATTCCAAAATGTGTCTTCGTGGATTTTCAGGTCATTCCGAGAACTTTTATTTCTGCACAGAAATAACACCATAGCAGTTCTGCTGAAAACAGGTCAGTCCGGGTTAGTTCCATTCAAATCATGCAAGTTAGAGTCCAAAACAAGGGCAAAAGTGTTTGGAAAAGTAGATACGTTGGAGACGTATCAGTGATGTAGCATGAATAGAGTTTGAGACAAGAAAATCATAGATAGCTAGAGGAAGTTCTTAGGCATTCTTGTTCATTCATTTGGCAAAAGAAAGGAGCCAAACAATCAAAGAAACAAATGGATGTCCTCGAATGAGAAAAATATGCAATCAACATGCTCACACAATAAGATGACAAATGAAATATGTGGCAAAGCATGCACAATCACTCTAGTATCTATCAAGCAATTGATGATGACTAGGTCATCTATATATGACTATATTGACTGAGGAGAAAAATGAGAACATTTGATCGTAGGTCATACTCATCGTTTAAGCACAAGTGGGGTTACCACTTTTACATAAAGCATTGTTGTGTTCACACCATTGGAGTTGCTTTAGCTCAATTCTTAGAGTAAATCTCCCCCTAGATGTGATATCCCCCCTAAGACGGATTGCTACCTGTTGAGCATGCATTAGTTTTCCCTTGAAGAGGAAAGGGTGATTTAGCAAAGTAGCGTAAGTATTTCCCTCAGTTTTTGAGAGCCAAGGTATCAATACAATAGGAGACAACACACAAGTCACCTAGTACATGCACAAACAATCAAGAACCTCGCAACCAACGTGATAAAGGGGTTGTCAATCCCTTCACGGTCACTTGCAAAAGTGAGATCTAATAGAGATAGTAAAGTAAATATTTTTGGTATTTTTGTTGTATAGATTGGAAAGTAAAGATTGCAAAATAGTAAATGAGATGCGATGCAAATAAAAGAGATGCAATATAATAAGAAAGAGACACGGGGGCCATAGGTTTCACTAGTGGCTTCTCTCAAGATAGCATGTATTACGGTGGGCGAACAAATTACTGCCGAGCAATTATAGAAAAGTGCATAGTTATGAAGATATCTAAGGCAATGATCATGAAAATAGGCATCACGTCTCTGCCAAGTAGATCGAAATGATTCTGCATCTACTACTATTACTCCACACATCGACCGCTATCCAGCATGCATCTAGAGTATTAAGTTCATAAGAACAAAATAACGCTTTAAGCAAGATGACATGATGTAGAGGGATAAACTCAAACAATATGTTATAAACCCCATCTTTTTATCCTTGATGGCAACAGTACAATACGTGCCCTGCTGCCCCTACTGTCACTTGGAAAGGACACCGCAAGATTGAACCCAAAGCTAGGCACTTCTCCCATTGCAAGAAAGATCAATCTAGTAGGCCAAACTAAACCGATAATTCGAAGAGACTTGCAAAGATATCAAATCATGCATATAAGAATTCAGAGAAGAACCAAATAATATTCATAGATAATCTTGTTCATAAACCCACAATTTATCGGATCTCGGCAAACACACTGCAAAAGAGTATTACATCAAATAGATCTCCACATCGAGGAAAACTTTGTATTGAGAATCAAAGAGAGAGAAGAAGCCATCTAGCTAATAACTATGGACCCGAATGTCTGTGGTAAACTACTCACGCTTCATCAGAGAGGCTATGGTGTTGATGTAGAAGCCCTCCATGATCGATTCCCCCTCCGGCAAATCGCCGGAAAAGGCCCCAAGATGGGATCTCACGGGTACAGAAGGTTGTGGCAGTGGAAAAGTGGTTTCGTGGCTCTCTGTGATCGATCTGGGGTATAAGAGTATATATAGGTGGAAGAAGTACGTCGGTGGAGCTACCTGGGGCCCACGAGGGTGGGGGCGCGCCCTCCTACCTCGTGGCCGCCTCGCGGAGTTCGAGACTTCAAATCCAAGTCTTTTGGTCCGCTTTCGGTCCGAGAAAGTTCATCGCAAAGGTTTCATTCTGCTTGGTATTCCTTTTCTGCGAAACTCTAAAATAGGCAAAAAAACAGAAACTGGCACTAGGCATTCGGTTAATAGGTTAGTACCAAAAATAATATAAAAGAGCATATTAAAGCCCATCAAACATCCAAAACAGATAATATAATAGCATGGAACAATAAAAAATTATAGATACGTTGGAGACGTATCAAGCATCCCCAATCTTAATTCCTACTCGTCCTCGAGTAGGTAAATGATAAAAACAGAATTTTTGATGTGGAATGCTACCTAGCATAATTATCAATGTAATTTTCTTTATTATGGCATGAATGTTCAGATCCGAAAGATTCAAGACAAAAGTTTAATATTGCCATAAAAATAACAATACTTCAAGCATACTAACAAAGTAATCATGTTTTCTCAAAATGACATGCCAAAGAAAGCTATCCCTACAAAATCATATAGTGTGGCTATGCTCTATCTTCATCAAACAAAATATTTAAATCATGCACAACCCCGATGACAAGCCAAGCAATTGTTTCATACTTTTGATGTTCTCAAACTTTTTCAATCTTCACGCAAGACATGAGCGTGAGCCATGGACATAACACTATAGGTGGAATAGAATGGTGGTTGTGGAGAAGAAAAAATGGAGAAGATAGTCTCACATCAACTAGGCGTATCAATGGGCTATGGAGATGCCCATCAATAGATATCAATGTGAGTGAGTAGGGATTGCCGTGCAACAGATGCACTAGAGCTATGAGTGTATGAAAGCTCAAAAAGAAACTAAGTGGGTGTGCATCCAACTCGCTTGCTCACGAAGACCTAGGGCATTTTGAGGAAGCCCATCATTGGAATATACAAGCCAAGTTCTATAATGAAAAATTCCCACTAGTATATGAAAGTGACAAAATAGGAGACTCTCTATCATGAAGATCATGGTGCTATTTTTCAAGCACAAGTGCGGAAAAAGGATAGTAGCATTGCCCCTTCTCTCTTTTTCTCTCATTTTTTTATTTGGGCCTTTTCTCCTTTTTATGGCCTCTTTTTTCTCTTCTTTTATTTTTCATCCGGAGTCTCATCCCGACTTGTGGGGGAATCATAGTCTCCATCATCCTTTCCTCACTGGGACAATGCTCTAATAATGATGATCATCACACTTTTATTTACTTACAACTCAAGAATTACAACTCGATACTTAGAACAAAATATGACTCTATGTGTATGCCTCCGGCGGTGTACCAGGATGTGCAATGAATCAAGAGTGACATGTATGAAAGAATTATGAAGGTGGCTTTGCCACAAATACAATGTCAACTACATGATCATGCAAAGCAATATGACAATGATGGAGCGTGTCATAATAAACGAATCGGTGGAATGTTGCATGGAGATATATCTCGAAATGGCTATGGAAATGCCATCATAGGTAGGTATGGTGGCTGTTTTGAGGAAGGTATATGGTGGGTTTATGGTACCGGTGAAAGTTGTGCGGTACTAGAGAGGCTAGCAACGATGGAAGGGTGAGAGTGCGTATAATCCATGGACTCAACATTAGTCATAAAGAACTCGCATACTTATTGCAAAAATCTATTAGTTATCAAAACAAAGTACTACATGGATGCTCCTAGGGTGATAGATTGGTAGTAAAATACCATCGCTCATCCCCGACCACCACTCATAAGGAAGACAATCAATAAATAAAGCATGCTCCAACTTCATCACATAACGGTTCACCATACGTGCATGCTACGGGAATCACAAACTTTAACACAAGTATATCTCAAATTCACAACTACTCAACTAGCATGACTCTAATATCACTATCTTCGTATCTCAAAACAATCATAAGGAATCAAACTTTTCATAGTATTTAATGCACTTTCTATGAAAGTTTTTATTATTCCCATCTTGGATGCCCATCATATTAGGACTAATTTTATAGCCAAAGAAAATTACCATGCTGTTCTAAAAGGCTCTCAAAATAATATAAGTGAAGCCTGAGAGATCAATAATTTCTATAAAATAAAACCACCACCGTTCTCTAAAAAGATAAAAGTGAAGCACTAGAGCAAAATTATCTAGCTCAAAAGATATAAGTGAAGCACATAGAGTATTCTAATAAATTCTAATTCATGCGTGTCTCTCCCAAAAGGTGTCTATAGAAAGGATGATCATGGTAAACTAAGAATCAAAGACTCATATCATACAAGACGCTCCAAGCAAAACACATATCATGTGGTGAATAAAAATATAGCCTCAAGTAAAGTTACTGATAGACAAAGACGAAAGAGGGGATGCCTTCCGGGGCATCCCCAAGATTAGGCTTTTGGTTGTCCTTGAATTTTACCTCGGGGTGCATTGGGAATCCCCAAGCTTAGGCTCTTGCCACTCCTTGTTCCAAAATCCATCAAATCTTTACCCAAAAACTTGAAAACTTCACAACACAAAACTCAACAGAAAATCCCATGAGCTCCTTTAGTATAAGAAAATAAACCACCACTTTAAGGTACTGTAATGAAATCATTATTTATTTATATTGGTGTTAAACCTAATGTATTCCAACTTCTCTATGGTTCATACCCCCAGATACTGGCCATAGATGCATCACAATAAGCAAACAACACGCGAAAAACAGAATCTATAAAAAACAGAATAGTTTATAGCAATCTGGAGGTTTCTAATACTTCTGTAACTCCAAATATTCTGAAAAATTAGGATGACCAGGATAATTTGTATACTGATCTACTGAAGTTGGAATTGGTATTTTATTACTCTCTGGTAGAAAATGAAAATTATTTTCGTGAACACATACTTTCTGTTTTTATCAGCAAGATCAAACAATAATCACCCAAGAAGATCCTAAAGGCTTTACTTGGCACAAAACACTAAATTAAACATAAAGAACACAATCATAATAGAATCTAGATGAATTATTTATTATTAAACATGAATAAAAGGTAAAGAACAAAAATAAAATTGGGTTGCCTCCCAACAAGCACTATTGTTTAACACCCCTAGCTAGGCATAAAAACAAGAATAGATCTTGGTATTGTCATCTTTGGTATGCAATCCATAAGTGGCTCTCATAATAGATTTGTAAGGTAATTTAATTTTCTTCCTAGGAAAGTGTTCCATGCCTTTCCATAACGTAAATTGGAAACTAATATTTCCTTCTTTCATGTCAATAATTGCACCAATCATTCTAGGAAAAGGTCTACCAAGAATAACATGACATGTAGGATTGCAATCTATATCAAGAACAATGAAATCTACGGGCAAATAATTCCTATTTGCAACAATAAGAACATCATTAATCCTTCCCATAGGTTTCTTAATGGTGGAATCCACAAGATGCAAATTTAAAGAACAATAACCAAATTCACGGAAACCAAGAACATCACACAAAGTTTTTGGAATCGTGGAAACACTAGCACCCAAATCACACAAAGCATAGCATTCATAATCTTTAATCTTAATTTTAATAGTAGGTTCCCACTCATCATAAAGTTTTCTAGGGATAGAAATTTCTAGTTCAAGCTTTTCTTCGTAGGATTGCATTAAAGCATCAATGACATGTTTAGTAAAAGCTTTATTTTGATTATAAGCATGAGGAGAATTTAACACGGATTGCAACAAGGAAATACAATCTATCAAAGAGAAATTATCATAATTAAATTCCTTGAAATCCAAAATAGTGGGTTCACTGCTATGTAAAGTTTTGACCTCTTCAATCCCACTTTTATTAATTTTTGCATCAAGATCTATGTCGGTGTACTAGAGTAGGGGTACCCTAGTATCCCGAACTTGTGCACGGGCAGTCGCAGCATCCCGCGGCAAGGCTTGCCGGGTGACCGCCAAGGTCCTCCGTGGTTCCTTTGGAGCCATTCAAGGACAAAGTATCCAAGCCAAGGAGACAAGACCCCGGCAAGAGGAGCTTGCCGGGAAGGCCAACCAAGGCATCTCAAGGAACTTGCCGCGACGCGCCACGTGTCCCGTCAAGGCCCGGTGAGCGACAAGCTCCCGGACGCGACAAGACAACGACCGCGGCAAGGCGCTTGCCGCGGCAAGCCACTACTCTGTGTCCGCGCTCCAGCACATCCACCAACGTGTCGCTCTGGGACCCTTCCAGGCGTACGTGGCGGGAGGCTGTGCAGCCAGCGACGCGCGGTGGCAAGCGGCGCTGACAAGATTGCCATCATGGCGAGCGGTGGCATCCCTGGTGGTCCCTTTTGCACTATTTAGGCGATGCAGACGGGCATTTAATGTCCTTGTCCCCTGCCGTCAGGGTTAGGTATGATACACTGTAGCAGGTAGCTGTACCAACCGCAACACCTTTCCATTTTTACCCTTGTCTACGTTGCCACCTGTCGGTGACCCCTTGAGCATATAAAAGGAGGCCCATGCGCAACGTAGAGGGGGTTCGGAGAAAGAGAACACTCACGCTCGGTCTCGTTAGCTGCTGGAGTGTACTATAGCACTCCGCGCTCCCGAGCAAGAACTCAATACAAACCACAAAGCAGGAGTAGGGTTTTACGCATCCGTGCGGCCCGAACCTGGGTAAACAGCTCGTGTGCTTCGCCTCGATCCGCTCTTCGTGCGACCCTCGCCCCCGCCGAACCGAAAGGGAATCGGTCCGCCGGTCCCATAGGTGCTCGTGGATTAGTCTCCCGGCATCTTTGGCGCGTTCCCAAGGAGCAAGCAACAAACAATACTGCAGATATGAAGGCTTGCTTGCCGGTCTCAGGATCGCGGCAGACCTTGGGATCAAGAAGCTCATTGTCAGGGGTGACTCGCAGCTTGTCGTCCGCCAAGTGAACAAGAGCTATCAGAGTCCGTTGATGGAAGCCTACGTCGACGAAGTGAGAAAGCTAGAAGAGCACTTTGACGACCTACAGATGGAGCATGTTCCAAGAGCTCAGAACGCCATTGCCGATAGCCTATCAAAGTGCGCCGCACTTAAGTTACCTGTGGAACCAGGGATCTTTGTGCTCAAGCTGACTCAACTGTCTGTAACGCCATCAACTGGACAGAGCAAGAAGAGGAAGTTGATTTCTGGTGACTATTTTCCGGCAGAGCTTCTCGAAGCCGCCGACAAGAAGGTCCCCAAGATCAACACCAAAAGCGCTGAGGAGCAGTCCGCTCCGGCAAGCCCTAGGGTTTGTTCCGTTGAAGCAGAAGCTCCCGACAAGTTTTTCTCCGGCAAGCTTGCCGGGGAACGTCAAGCTCCGGCAGAGCCGCAGGTTCTCGCCGTAGAAGCGGATGTTCCCGCAGCAGCAGATTTGCCTTTAGTCCTTGTTGTCGAGCCACAAGCTCCAGCATGGGCACAGCAGATTGTCCGTTTCCTTTAGACAGGAGAACTTCCTGAAGAGCAAGAAGAAGCGGAAAGAGTAGCCCGGCAGTCAAGTATGTACCAGTTTGTCGACAACACACAGTACAGAAGAAGACTCAACGGTGTGAAATTGAAGTGTATTCACCGCGAAGACGGACAAAAGCTGTTGGCAGAGATACATGGAGGCATATGTGGTCACCACATTGGCGCAAGAGCACTTGCCGGCAAAGCATTCCGGCAAGGTTTCTTTTGGCCGACAGCCCTCCAGGATGCAACTGCACAAGTAACCAAGTGTGAAGCGTGCCAGTTCCATTCCAAGCAGATACACCAACCAGCTCAAGCTCTCCAGACGATCCCTTTATCCTGGCAATTTTCGGTCTGGGGGCTCGACATCCTCGGCCCCTTTCCCCGAGCAGTCGGGGGCTTTGAGTACTTGTACATTGCAATCGACAAGTTCACAAAGTGGCCGGAAGTGGAAGCAGTGAGGAAGGTGACAGCACAGTTAGCAGTCAAGTTCTTCAGGTCGATTGTTTGCCGCTTCGGGATCCCTAACAGGATAATCACCGACAACGGTACGCAATTCACGAGCCGCACCTTCATGCAGTACGTCCAAGATCTTGGCGCCAAGGTCTGCTTCGCTTCTGTTGCTCACCCGAGAAGCAACGGTCAAGCAGAGAGGGCAAATGCTGAAGTGCTGCGTGGGCTCAAGACCAGGACTTTCGACAGGCTGCACAAGTGCGGAAGAAACTGGATCGAGGAGCTGCCGGTGGTTCTTTGGTCGATCAGGACGACGCCAAATCGAGTCACTGGCCAGACACCTTTCGCTCTAGTCTATGGAGCAGAGGCAGTTCTCCCCACGGAACTCGTATACGGGTCACCTCGAGTGCTCGCTTATGATGAGCTTGAGCAAGAGCAGCTGCGACAAGATGACGCGCTACTCCTTGAGGAAGACCGTCTTCAGGCTGCTGTATGAGCTGTTCACTACCAGCAAGCTTTGTGCCGCTACCATAGCCGCAAAGTTAACGCCAGAAGTCTCGAGGAAGGCGACCTTGTTCTTCGGCGTGTTCAGTCTGCCAAGAATTCCAACAAGTTGACGCCGAAGTGGGAAGGCCCTTACCGGGTGAAACGAGTCACTAGGCCTGGCGCTGTCCGCCTTGAGACCGAAGATAACATTCCGGTGAGCAATTCCTGGAACATTGAGCATCTTCGTAAGTTTTACCCGTAAGGCGCGGTTGCCGGAACCTATTCCGGCAACCACCTTTTGTACAAGTCTTGCCGCTGTTGCATGTAATCCTTTGTACAAAGCCGGGCGCAGACCCCGTGCATAAGTAAAGCTCATATGCTCCGCACATCTTGTCAATTTCATGCTTTCTATTTTTTGCATATGTGATCTGACACTTTGTGCAGCACCTACTCAATAACGAGCCGTAAGGCTCCATATCTTTATTTTCTCCTCTTTCTTTTTTCTCAAGGAAAGGAAGGTTCCCTTGCCCACAAGTTTGCCGGGGGGGAAAGGAGAAGATAATGGTATGGACCAGGCGTCGTTCAAGAAAGTTTCGCCTTACCGGGAAGCAAACAACAGAAAAGCTAAGTTGCCAAAGTTTGAGCAATCAGATTTTTTAAATTTTTAAGTTATCTCCCTTGAACGACCGCACTTTGTATGGAAAACCTGTGCGCGGAGGAACCAACTCGTAGCTAGTTGCGCCCTTACTTTGTTTCGAGTCCGCTCAACAACTTAAGTGAGCTGCGACTAGTTGCGACAAGGTTTCTTGTCGGTAGCGGCACCGCCAGCAGGCTGCTGACGTCTCGCACTCAGCGCTCGCGGCTAAGGTGCCTGCACCGGCAAGTTCCCTAAAAGCGTAGGGAAAAAACATACAAAGGGAGGAATCAAGTAAAGGGAATAACATTGCAATCATTACCCGGAATAGAGTTATATTACAAGGTAGCTTGTCGCGGCTCTAACAGATTGTTCTCATAACATGACCAGCAGCGACAAGAAAAGAAGAAAACGGGCGGCCTAGTCTACGCGATCGCCCTCAATCCTCTTGATCCCGCTCACCTTGTCCACAATGGGTGTGACAAGGGTCTTGAGCGCCTCCAGATCAGCATCCGGCGGCAGGGTCTTGAGGACATTGGTGAGGTTGAGGCCCGGGTTGCGGAAGGCCACCTTCACCAACACCTTTTGAAGAGCTCCCGCGCAGATCTTGCGCGACTCGTCGGCCAGCTGCTTTGGGATCCTCTCCCGGAGTTGCTGGAGGGCCGTCGCCACGCCTTTGAAGAACAAGATGAGCTTGGCGCTGGGTTGGAGGTTCTCGTCGGAGGGATACCCGAGATCCTCCATCCCCAGCTGCGCCAGCTCCCTATCAATGTCTGCGGCAACATTCACGAGACCCTCCGTCCAGTGCTCCACAATCTCCCTAAAAGCATTCTGGCCGGCGGCAGCACTCGCCAGCAGCGCCTTGTCGGCCTTGATATCCTCCTTCAAGGCCACCACCTGTTCCCTGGCGCCGTCCAGCGTCTTGGTCAAAGTGGTCAGCTTCAACTCAAGATCTGCGTTGGAGTCCTTGGCGGCGCTAAGCTCTTTGCCCTTCTCGGCGAGACGAACCTGCAGCTCTCAGTTGCTGTGGGCGTCCTTCTCCCGCTCACGCTTGAGCGCGGCAAGCTCTTCACCACTCGCCTTGAGATCGGCCTCCAGCTGCGCCACCTTCGTCTCCAGCTCCTTCTTGGCGGCCTCGGCAACTGCGGCAGCATCCTCTGCTTGCTTAAGGGCTCCGCTGAATTTTTGCACGCGCGCGACAAGCTCCTCCTCGTGGGCGTCAAGGTTGACCTTCCGCTGCACCAGCTCGCCCTCCTGCGCAAACAGCTTTTCAGCGGCAAGCCGCTGTTGCTCTTCGACTTCAGCATTCTCGAGGAAGAAGGCCTTCTGCTCTTCGGCGAGTTGCTCCCGCTCCTCTGCCAGGGACCGGAGAGCTTCCTGGTTGAGACCCCGGAGCTCCTCCGCGCGCTTCTCGATGTCCGCTCCCGCCTTCGCGACAAGCGCCTCGCGGGATTCCAGCTTGGCTTGCCGCGCGCGGTAGAGCGACAACAGCTTCCGCAGCAGCCGCTCCTCCTCAGGCTCGCTGCTGCTACTGCTCGGTGCTTCAACCAGCGTCAGCCCAGCGGAGGCGAGCACCTCTCCGTCGAAGCTCTCTCCCTCGACCGGCGCCCTGGAGCTTGACGCCCAGGGGAGGTTGATGAAGAGGCCATCGCCGGCCTTCAAGTCGACGCCTGGCTGGGGCTCTTCGAAGCCTGGCGCTGCGGCAGCGGCGGACGGGTCGGCGGTCGACGTAGCGCCTGGCGCTCCTGCGGCCTCAGGGCCGTCAGTGCGATCGCCAGACCCCTCGCCAGCTGCTGCGGCGGCAGCTTTGGCGGCCTCGTCGCCGGCGGGATCATCAACGCCGGCTGCTTCTTCAGTGGCAGCGGCGTCGTCGGCAGCAACCTCGGTCTCCATCGGCTCCGCAGCAGATGGGTCTGATGGCCGGAAAAGTGAGAAAAGTCAAGCAAATACCCAAAAAGAAGAAGAACCCAAGGGAAGCTTTGAAGAGAAGATTACCTGTACTAGGTTCGGCAGTCGCAGTCTCTGCCGCCGGGGGGACGCTGGTGCTGTCCCTTGCCGGAGAACTCTCCCTTGCCGGAGGACTCTCCCTTGGCATTTCGGGGGCGGCCTCCGGGCGCTCCTGGTGGGGCTGCTCTGCTCCTACACAAACCAACAGTCAGATGTCAGCAAAGAAAGAGTATCCATACGCGCCTAACAGCGGAAAGTGAACCATATACTTACGCTGGGGACTGCTCTGGAGAATAGTTGCCGGGTCCGGCAAGGTTGTCTCGGACGCACCCCCTGCTGTCGCGGTGGGTTCGTCCTCGATGATAATCACCGGGACCTTGGCCCTCTTCGCTGCTCTCTGGGCCAGAGTCCTAAAAAGGAATAAGTTCAGAGTAAAGCAAATGAGATACAAGACAAAACAGCAAGAATTGAAGAACTACAAGTACAACAAGAGAATCTTACTCTTCTTCTTCCTCGTCGGAGCTGAACGCGGAGAAGTCGAAGTCCGGCTCACGTCCGGCGTGAGGAGGCGGAGGAGTAGTTTCCCTTGGCCGCTTGGCGGGAACAGTGGCGGTGGTCTGAGACGACCCCGCTCCGGCTGCCGCCGCGGCGTGAGAAGCGGCAGGAGCAGAAGCGGTGGTCCGGGTGGACCCCGCTCCAGTTGCCGCAGCAGCGTGAGGTGCTCCCGTGGCAACAGTGCTTGCTGCGGTGGAGCGTGTCGCGCGACGCGGCGGCTATTGACTCGCCCGCTGCCCCGCTACGTCCCCGGCCTTGCGGAGACGCCTTCTTGGTGGAGATGGAGGCTCTGCTTGCGGCGAGCTGCCTGAAGATGAGGAGGAAGAGGAGTTGATCTCCAGCGAGCCACTCGTATCCTCGGCGGGCTCGCTCGACTCGACGTCATTCCTGGCAAGCTCTTTCTCGTCGACGAGCTCCTCTCACTCGCCATGGCTTGCCGCCTCTGCTGCCTCTGCCTCCTCCATGGTGAATCCAAATTCGCCCGCGGCTGCGGCTGCCGCCGCCTCTTCTAGCCTAGTGGCGATGCGTGTCATCTCCACATCGGTGGTGTCGCGGGTGAGGCTCTTCTTTTTGTCGGAGCGGACCGGCACTTCTACCAAGCCGTCGAAGAACTCTTGCACGACGTTGTCTGTAGGCTCTTGCCAAGTTGGGACAATTCCATGCGAATCGCACAGCGGCATCATTGCACGGATGCGGTCGAGCGCGGAGTTGTTGCACAGCGGAATGACACCCTTCGGCAACCTGAACACTTCGGGATGTTGAGGGTCATACTTGAACAGCTCCTGGAGCATCGCGTTAAGCTCCAAAACAGTGAAGTTGAAGTTGAGGCCCGGACGCAGCCTCATGATATCCGCCGAATTCTTGAATTCCCAGGCGGGTCTCCCCCGTTCCTGCAAGGGGGCGATGCGGCGGCGAAGAAAGTCTGCGCCAACAGCGCCTACAGTGAGCCCGGCATGCCTGAGGCGTTGAATCCGGGTGAAGGCAATCTTCAGCCTATCGTCTTCCGGGGCCACGTCACTCCAATCACTGCCGCGTGCAACTGGGGCTTGGTGCCGGGCGGTAAACGGCCGCGGGTTCTCCTCGGCAATCCAGCACCAGTCTGCTCTCCATTCCTCCCACTTGCCGCGGAACTCTCCCTCCAGATAAGTGTCGTTCTTGCCGGCCCTCGAGATCCAGGCGATTCCGCCGGATAAAGGCTCTCCTCTCTCTACTCGGGGCATAAAGAAGTGGCGAAAAAGGGCTACATCGGGATAGACTCCGACAAAGTTTTCGCAGAGATGTGCGAAAACTGCCATGGTCAGAACAGCATTGGGGGTGAAGTCAAGGAGGAGGAACCCGTAGGTGTTCATATTATCGCAGAAAAACTCAGAGAAAGGCGGGCAGAGCCCGCAGTAGAAGAACAAGGCGAAGAAAGGATATCCATTTGGAGCCATTTTCCAAGCGGCGGTTGGAAGTACCTTCGTGCGCGGATGCGCTCGCGTCTCCGTCGACCAGAAGAGGTAGTAATTCTCCCTCAGCTCCCTCGCGGCGAGCTTAGGGGGGAAGATTGCCCGCTCCTTTCGCAGCGCCGCAAGCCGCTGCGCCTCGGTCAACTTCACAACCTTCCCTTTGTCGGCTCTCGGAGCCATGGCGGAAGTGGTGGAGGAGGTCGACGGCGTTGGTGGTGCTAGTGGCGATGGGGGGCGGGGCACTGCTCTCTTTCAGCTTTGGGAAGACGAGGGAGCGGCGGAGGTTTCCGAGATTGGAGTAGCAACCGGCGAATGGGCGAACTACCCCTGTTTCCCATGCTTATAAAGAGGGAGGGGGCGGACGTTCCGCCTTTCCGAATAAAGAAACCACCCACGATCTCTCCCACGACGCCGCATTCAACGGGTGCCGTTCGGGGAGGGCGCGGTGGATACGGGGAGAGATACGGCGTAACCCAGGCCGCGCGTGCCCGTGCCCTGTTTTGAGCCTGGCCCAACAGCGCTCGGCACCGTGTATGGCCCAGGCCCGGGGGCTCCTGTCGGTGTTCTAGAGTAGGGGTACCCTAGTATCCCGAACTTGTGCACGGGCAGTCGCAGCATCCCGCGGCAAGGCTTGCCGGGTGACCGCCAAGGTCCTCCGTGGTTCCTTTGGAGCCATTCAAGGACAAAGTATCCAAGCCAAGGAGACAAGACCCCGGCAAGAGGAGCTTTCCGGGAAGGCCAACCAAGGCATCTCAAGGAACTTGCCGCGACGCGCCACATGTCCCGGCAAGGCCCGGTGAGCGACAAGCTCCCAGACGCGACAAGACAACGACCGCGGCAAGGCGCTTGCCGCGGCAAGCCACCACTCTGTGTCCGCGCTCCAGCACATCCACCAACGTGTCGCTCTGGGACCCTTCCAGGCGTACGTGGCAGGAGGCTGTGCAGCCAGCGGCGCGCGGTGGCAAGCGGCGCTGACAAGATTGCCATCGTGGTGAGCAGTGGCGTCCCTGGCGGTCCCTTTTGCACTATTTAGGCGACGCAGACGGGCATTTAATGTCCTTGTCCCCTGCCGTCAGGGTTAGGTATGATACACTGTAGCAGGTAGCTGTACCAACCGCAACACCTTTCCATTTTTACCCTTGTCTACGTTGCCACCTGTCGGTGACCCCTTGAGCATATAAAAGGAGGCCCATGCGCAACGTAGAGGGGGTTCGGAGAAAGAGAACACTCACGCTCGGTCTCGTTAGCTGCTGGAGTGTACTGTAGCACTCCGCGCTCCCGAGCAAGAACTCAATACAAACCACAAAGCAGGAGTAGGGTTTTACGCATCCGTGCGGCCCGAACCTGGGTAAACTGCTCATGTGCTTCGCCTCGATCCGCTCTTCGTGCGACCCTCGCCCCCGCCGAACCGAAAGGGACTCGGTCCGCCGGTCCCATAGGTGCTCGTGGATTAGTCCCCCGACAATCTAAAAACCCCGAATCGTTGGGACGCATTTTAACTAAAGTTAACTCATCTCCAGTCCCATCTTTATCAAGATTAATATTGGAAAACAAATATTTAATAGGAGTCACATCAATCACTTTTAGTTCTTCATCATTATTATCATGAAAACTAGAAGAACACACTTTCACAAAGCAATCTTTTTTAGCACGCATCCTAACGGTTCTTTCTTTGCACTCATCAATGGAAATTCTCATGGCTTTGAGAGACTCATTGATGTCATGCTTAGGTGGAATAGATCTAAGTTTCAAAGAATCAACATCAAGAGAAATTCTATCCGCATTCCTAGCCAACTCATCAATCTTAAGCAATTTTTCTTCAATCAAAGCATTGAAATTCTTTTGCGAATTCATAAATTCTTTAACACTAGTCTCAAAATCAGAGGGCATATTATTAAAATTTCCATAAGAGTTGTTGTAGGAATTACCATAATTATTAGAGGAATTACTAGGAAACGGCCTAGGATTAAAGGTTCCTCTATACGCGTTGTTACCAAAATTGTTCCTACCAACAAAATTCACATCCATAGATTCATTATTATTATCAATCAAAGTGGACAAAGGCATATCATTAGGATCAGAAGAAACACTTTTATTAGCAAGAAAATTCAAAAATTTATCCATCTTTCCACTCAAAACATTAATCTCTTCAATTGCATGAACTTTTTTACTATTGGATCTTTCGGTGTGCAATTGAGAATAATTAACCATAATATTGTCTAGGAGTTTAGTAGCTTATCCTAAAGTGATTTCCATAAAAGTGCCTCCCGTGGCCGAATCTAAAAGATTTCTAGAAGCAAAATTCAATCCGGCATAATTTTTTTGTATAATCATCCACAAATTCAAACCATGTGTAGGGCAATTACGTATCATTAATTTCATCCTCTCCCAAGCTTGTGCAACATGCTCATGATCAAGTTGCTTAAAATTCATAATATCGTTCCTAAGAGAGATAATTTTAGCGGGAGGAAAATACTTAGAGATAAAAGCATCTTTGCACTTATTCCATGAATCAATACTATTTTTAGGCAAAGAAGAGAACCAAGTTTTAACACGATCTCTAAGCGAAAACGGAAATAGCTTCAATTTAACAATATCATTATCCACATCTTCTTCGTTTGCATATCACACAAATCAACAAAGTTGTTTAGATGGGTAGCCGCATCTTTACTAGGAAGGCCAGAAAATTGATCTTTCATAACAAGATTCAACAAAGCGGTATTAATTTCACAAGATTCAGAATCGATAGTAGGAGCAATCAGAGTGCTAATAAAATCATTGTTGTTGGTATTGGAAAAGTCACACAATTTGGTATTATCTTGAGCCATCGTGACAAACAATCAATCCAACACACAAGCACACAAGAGGCAAGCGAAAAGAAACGAACGGAAGAAGGGCGAAGAAAAGGCAAAGGTTTTCGAAAATCATTTTAGAAGTGGGGGGGAGGAAAACGAGAGGCGAATGGAAAATAATGTAATGCGAGGGAGAAGAGTTTATGATGGGTACTTGGTATGTCTTGACTTGACATAGATCTGCCCGACAACGACACCAGAAATCCTTCTTGCTACCTATTGAGCATGTGTTGGTTTTCCCTTGAAGAGGAAAGGGTGATGCAGCAAAGTAGTGTAAGTATTTCCCTTAGTTTTTGAGAACCGAGGTATCAATCCAGTAGGAGACAATGCACAAGTCACCTAGTACCTGCACAAACAATCAAGAACCTTGCAACCAACGCGATAAAGGGGTTGTCAATCCCTTCACGGTCACTTGCAAAAGTGAGATCTGATATAGATACTAAAGTAAATATTTTTGGTATTTTGGTTGTATAGATTGCAAAGTAAAGATTGAAAAATAGTAAACGAGATGCGATGTAAATAAAAGAGATGCAATATAATAAGAAAGAGACCCGAGGGAGATAGGTTTCACTAGTGGCTTCTCTCAAGATAGCATGTATTACGGTGGGTAAACAAATTACTGCCGAGCAATTGATAGAAAAGTGCATAGTTATGAAGATATCTAAGGCAATGATCATGAATATAGGCATCACGTCTGTCTCAAGTAGATCGAAACGATTCTGCACCTACTATTATTACTCCACACATCGACCGCTATCCAGCATGCATATAGAGTATTAAGTTCATAAGAACAGAGTAACGCTTTAAGCAAGATGACATGATGTAGAGGGATAAACTCAAACAATATGATATAAACCCCATCTTTTTATCCTCGATGGCAACCGTACAATACGTGCCTTGCTACCCCTACTGTCACTGGGAAAGGACACCACAAGATTGAACCCAAAGCTAAGCACTTCTCCCATTGCAAGAAAGATCAATCTAGTAGGCCAAACTAAAACGATAATTCGAAGAGACTTGCAAAGATATCAAATCATGCATATAAGAATTCAGAGAAGAACCAAATAATATTCATAGATAATCTTGTTCATAAACCCACAATTCATCGGATCTCGGCAACCACACCGCAAAAGAGTATTACATCGAATAGATCTCCAAGAACATTGAGGAAAACTTTGTATTAAGAATCAAAGAGAGAGAAGAATCCATCTAGCTAATAACTATGGACCTGAAGGTCTGTGATAAACTACTCGCGCTTCATCGGAGAGGCTGTGGTGTTGATTCAGAAGCCCTCCGTGATTGATTCCCCGTCCGGCAGATCACCGAAAAAGGCCCCAAGATGGGATCTCATGGGTACAGAAGGTTGCAGTGGTGGAAAAGTGGTTTCGTGGCTCTCTATGATCGATCTAGGGTATAAGAGTATATATAGGCGGAAGAAGTATGTCGGTGGAGCTATGTGGGGCCCACAAGGTGGGGGCGCACCCTCCTACCTTGTGGCCTCCTCGCGGAGTTCCAAACTTCAACTCCAAGTCTTATGGTTTGCTTTCGGTCCAAGAAAGATCATCGCGTAGGTTTCATTCTATTTGGATTCCGTTTGGTATTCCTTTTCTACGAAACTCTAAAATAGGCAAAAAAACAGAAACTGGCACTGGGCCTCCGGTTAATAGGTTAGTCCCAAAAATAATATAAAAGAGCATATTAAAGCCCATTAAACATCCAAAACAGATAATATAATAGCATGGAACAATCAAAAATTATAGATGCGTTGGAGACGTGTCAAGGATGAACTAACCTTGGGTTTTCTCGATGATGACTTCATGTAGATGTTGAAGATGTGGATGCTCAATGTTGATGTAGACCATTTGGAGCAATCCATTGGAGTGAGTTGCACTTTCAATACCTACATGGGTTAGTCCCACAAGGAACAAACAAGGATATCCATAGACATAGAGTGAAGTACACACAAGATAATGTCCATGAAAGCATTAGGTTACCTTGTCCCTTCTCTTACCAACATGAGGGTTTGTGACTCCTTGAACTAGTGCAACATGTGGAAGTTGTTTGCACTTGTTCTCTCCAAAATGATATGAGTGAAGTATGTTGGCGGAGTCACCCTCAAGAACTCTCTAGTTCTTCTTCTTCAGGATCCACATCAACTTTATGGGAATCCTTGGAGTTGTAGTCGTACTTGATGAAGTAGAACTTGATGTAGTCTTGGGAACCCACTTGACCAAGGCCTTAGGAGTTTCTTCAAATGCATCAATCTCCTCTTGAAGCTTGTCCTTGCCTTTTTGCTTGTGGTTTTGTGGTGGAAGATCATCTTGAGCTTGTGTTCCTTTGAAGGAAGTAGGATCATACTTCTTTTTTTGAGGAACAAACTTCGTCTTGGGGTATTGATCTTCTTCCCACTCAACTCCATTGGCATTGAACTTTCGTTCAAAACCAACACCTTGATTCTTCCGGTGCCTTCCTTGCTTGCGTACAATTTCCTCAAATTGCTTACTTCTAGCAAGGCTCTTGTAAACACCTTTATCTATAATTCCCTTCAATAAGCAGTGGAACTTGGCTATGAGAATCATTAGTGGAATCAAGAGTACTAGTAGAAGAAACAACATTGGGTTTAGCATGATTATTGTTACTACTAGAAGAAGAAACTTTCTTACCCTTGTTGCTAGATTTTACTTGTGGCATGTAAGTAGACAAGGTAAACGCTTATCAATGTAAGAAGAACTGTTCTTACGAAGATCATCATTGATTGCTTTTAAGAACTCATGCTCTTGATCAAGATTGAGATTTTCAAAGCGTAGCTTCTCACGAGTCTTTAAAAGTTCTTGATGATCTTCTAAGGTAGTTTCATGAGCTAACTTAAGAGTGTTTAGTTCTTTAGTTAGATGCTCAATCACCTTCTTATGATTGCCATTCATTTTATCTTGATTAGCATGATTAATAGCAAGTTCATCATAGTTTTCATCACTAGAGTTGTCAACAAGTAAATCATCATCACCTAGCAAGTCATCTTCATCACTATTGCAATCAGCATACTCGGGGTGTGATACGTTTGGGCCTTTAGCCATGAAGCATCTTCCAATTCCTTCATTTGGTGAGTCAAATATGTCATAGGAGTTGGTTGACACAAGTGCTAGACCGACAACACCCTCATCTTGAGTATATTCAGAGTCGAAGTGGTAACTTCTCTTGGAGTGGTGGTCGGAGTCGGAGCCGGATACCCATTCACCAACATGAGCTTGATGTCTTCTTTTTGTATAGCTCCTTGATGACTTGTCCTTCCTCTCCGAATCCTTACTTCTGCGAGAGATTCTTTGTTCATAATGATCATCTCTACTCCTTCTCTCTCTTGGAGGTGATTCTTCTCTTTGTTTGTAGGGAGCCGTACACTCATTGGAGTAGTGTCCGGGTCTTCCACAATTGTAGCAATTACGCTCACAACTAGAAGATCTTTTTTCATTGTAGGACCTTGACTTGGAACTTCTTTCTTTGCTTCTACTCTTGTAGAACTTGTTGAAGTTCTTCACCATTAATCTCATTTCCTCATTGAAGACTTGTTTCTCACTTGATGATGTAGGAGCATCACATGAGGCTTTGTAAGCACCACTAGACTTGTTGTGAAGATCTTCTTTATCCTTGAGTGACATCTCATGAGCAACAATTCTTCCAATGACTTCGGTTGGCTTGAGATCTTTGTAATTGGGCATCATTTGGATCAAAGTGCACACGGTGTCATATTTTCCATCCAAGGCTCTTAGGATCTTCTTGATGATGAATCTGTCGGTCATCTCTTCACTTCCTAAGCCGCAATCTCCTTTGTGATGAGAGCCAGCCTAGAGTACATTTCAGTGACACCTTCACCATCCTTCATTTTGAACTTGTCAAGTTGACTTTGAAGCACATCCAATTTGGATTCCTTAACGGAGTCTGTACCTTCGTGCATATCAATCAAAGTATTCCAAATTTCCTTTGCATTATGAAGACGGCTGATTTTGTTGAATTCTTCACGGCACAATCCGTTGAAGAGGATATCACAAGCTTGATCATTGTATTGTAGCATCTTCAATTCTTCTGTGGTAGCTTCACGATTCAGTTCTCTCCCATCAAAGGATTCACCTTGCAAGCCAATACACACAATAGCCCAAACGACGAGTTTATGTCCAAGAATATGCATTTTCATCTTATGCTTCCAACTAGCAAAATTAGTACCATCAAAGTAAGGACCTCTACGGTGGTAATTTCCCTCGCTAGACGCCATACTCTCCTAGGTTGTGAAACCAAGGCTATGATCACCAAATCTATGGAAATCAAGGCAAATGGAGACCAAAGCTCTAATACCACTTGTAGGATCGAAAGTATGTCTAGAGGAGGGGTGATTAGACTACTTGACCAAATAAAAAATCTAGCCTTTTCCCAATTTTAAGTCTTGGCAGATTTTAGCAACTTAACACAAGTCAAGCAATCAACCTACACACGAATTCTAAGAGTATAGGAGCGGAATGTAAATCATTGCATATGAAGGTAAAGGGGAGGACTTTGGAGGGAGAAAACACAATGTAGACACGGAGATTTTTGGGCGTGGTTCCCATAGGTGGTGCAATCGTACATCCACGTTGATGGAGACTTCAACCCACGAAGGGTAACGGCTGCACGAGTGAAGGAAATATGCCCTAGAGGCAATAATAAAGTTATTATTTATTTCCTTATATCATGATAAATGTTTGTTATTCATGTTATAATTGTATTAATTGGAAACTTAGTACATGTGTGAATACATAGACAAACAAAGTGTCACTAGTTTGCCTCTACTTGACTAGCTCATTGAATCAATGATGGTTATGTTTCCTAACCATAGACATGAGTTGTCATTTGATTAACGGGATCACATCATTAGAGAATGATGTGATTGACTTGACCCATCCGTTAGCTTAGCACGATGATCGTTTAGTTTGTTGCTATTGCTTTCTCCATAACTATACATGTTCCTATGACTATGAGATCATGCAACTCCTGAGTACCAGAGGAACACTTTGTGTGCTACCAAACATCACAACATAACTGGGTGATTATAAAAGTTCTCTATAGGTGTCTTCGATGGTGTTTGTTGAGTTGGCATGGATCAAGATTAGGATTTGTCACTCCGATTGTCGGAGAGGTATCTCTGGGCCCTCTCGGTAATGTACATCACTATAACCCTTGCAAGCATTGTAGCTAATGAGTTCGTTACGGGATGTAGCATTACAAAACGAGTAAAGAGACTTGCCGGTAACGAGATTGAACTAAGTATTGAGGTACCGACGATTGTGCAAAGTAAAGTACCGATGACAAAGGGAACAACGTATACCGTTATGCGGTTTGACCGCTAAAGATCTTCGTACAATATGTAGGAGCCAATATGAGCATCCAGGTTCCGCTATTGGTTATTGACCGGAGACATGTCTCGGTCATGTCTACATAGTTCTCGAACCCATAGGGTCCGCAGGCTTAACGTTCGGTGACGATCGGTATTACGAGTTTATGTGTTTTGATGTACCGAAGGTAGTTTGGAGTCCCAGATTTGATCACGGACATGACGAGGAGTCTCGGAATGGTCGAGATGTAAAGATCAATATGTTGGAAGCCTATATTTGGACATCGGAATGGTTCCGAGTGGTTCGGGCATTTTTTCGGAGTACCGGGAGGTTACCGGAACCCCCCGAGGAGTATATGGGCCTTATTGGGCCTTAGTGGAATATAGGAGAGGGAAGGAAAGAGAGGGAGGCACGCCCCCAAGCCCAATCCGAATTGGGAGGGGGGCCGGCGGCCCTTTCCTTCCTCCCTCTTTCCTCCTTCCTTCCTCTCCTACTCCTACTTGGAAGGGGGGGAATCCTACTCCCGGGGGGAGTAGGACTCCCCTAGGGCGCGCCATAGAGAGGGCCGGCCCTCCCCCTCCTCCACTCCTTTATATACAGGGGAGGGGGCACCCCATGGACACACAAGTTGATCATTGATCTTTTAGCCGTGTGCGGTGCCCCCCTCCACCATAATCCACCTCGGCTATATCGTGGCAGTGCTTAGGTGAAGCCCTGTACCGGTAGCAACATCATCACCATCATCACGCTGTCGTGTTGACGAAACTCTCCCTCGAAGCTCTACTAGATCGTGAGTTCGCGGGACATCACCGAGCCGAACGTGTGCAGATCGCGGAGGTGTTGTACCTTTGGTGCTAGATCGGTCGATCGTGAAGACGTACGACTACATCAACCGCGTTATCATAACGCTTCCGCTTACGGTCTACGAGGGTACGTAGACGATACTCTCCCCTCTCGTTGCTATGCATCACCATGATCTTGCGTGTGCGTAGGAATGTTTTTGAAATTACCGCGTTCCCCAACAGTGGCATCCGAGCCAGGTCTATGCGTAGATGTTATATGCACGAGTAGAACACAAAGGAGTTGTGGGCGTGGGTATATACATATTGCTTGCCGTCACTAGTTGATTCTTGATTCGGCGGTATTGTTGGATGAAGTGGCTCAGACCGACATTACGCGTACACTTACGCGAGACTGGTTCTACCGACGTGCTTCACACACAGGTGGCTAGTGGGTGTCTATTTCTCCAACTTTAGTTGAATCAGATTCAATGAACATGGTTCTTTCTGAAGATCAAAAAGCAATCACTATACCGCATTGTGGTTTTTGATGCGTAGGTAAGAACGGTTCTTGCTCAACCCGTAGCAGCCACGTAAAACTTGTTACAACAAAGTAGAGGACATCTAACTTGTTTTTGCATGGGCATGTTGTGATGTGATATGGTCAAGACGTGATGAGAAATAAATTGTTGTATGAGATGATCATGTTTTGTTAAAGTTATCGGCAACTGGCAGGAGCCTTATGGTTGTCTCTTTATTGCAAAAGATGCAAGCGCCATATAATTGCTTTACTTTATCGCTATGCGATCGCAGTAGTTTCAAAAGCAATAGTTGGTGAGACAACCATGTGATGACACGTTGATAGAGATCAAGATGATGGAGATCATTGTGTCATGCCGGTGACGATAGAGATCATGACGGTGTTTTGGAGATGGAGATCAAAGTCACAAGATGATGATGGCCATATCATGTCACATATTTTGATTGCATGTGTTGTTTATCCTTTATGCATGTTATTTTGCTTAGTTCAGCGGTAGCATTATTAGATGATGTCTCACTAAATTACAAGGTATAAGTGTTCTCCCTGAGTATGCACCGTTGCGGCAGTTCGTCATGCCGAGACACCATGTGATGATCGGGTGTGATAAGCTCTACGTTCACATACAATGGGTGCAAGCCAGTTTTGCACACGCGGAATACTCGGGTTAAACTTGATGAGCCTGGCATATGCAGATATGGCCTCGGAACACTGGAGACCGAAAGGTCGAGCGTGAATCATATAGTAGATATGATCAACATAATGATGTTCACCATTTAAAACTACTCCATCTCACGTGATGATCGGACATGGTTTAGTTCATTTGGATCACGTGATCATTTAGATGACTAGAGGGATGTCTATCTAAGTGGGAGTTTTTAAGTAATCTGATTAATTGGACTTTAATTTATCATGAACTTAGTCCTGATAGTATTTGCATAACTATGTTGTAGATCAATATCTCGTGATGTAGCTCCCCGTTTTTTTGATATATTCCTAGAGAAAAACTATGTTGATATATGATAGTAGCAATGACGCAGACTAGGTCTGTGATCTGAGGATTATCCTCATTGCTGCACAGAAGAATTATGTCCTTGATGCACCACTAGGTGACAGACCTATTGCAGGAGCAGATGCAGACGTTATGAACGTTTGACAAGCTCGGTATGATGACTACTTGATAGTTTAGTGCACCATGCTTTACGGCTTAGAACCGGGACTTAAAAAATGTTTTGAATGCCATGAAGCATATAAGATGTTCCAAGAGTTGAAATTGGTATCTCATACTCATGCCTGCGTCAAGAGGTATGAGACCTCTGACAGTACTTTTCCTACAAGATGGAGGAGAATAGCTCAACGAGTGAGCATGTGCTCAGAATGTGTGAGTACTACAATCACTTGAATCAAATGGGAGTTAATCTTCCCGATAAGATAGTGATTGACAATGTTCTCTAGTCACTATCACCAAGTTACTAGAACTTCGTGATGAACTATAATATGCAAGGGATGACAAAAGTAATTCTCAAGCTCTTCGCGATGCTGAAATCAGCGAAGGTAGAAATCAACAAAAGCATGAAGTGTTGATGGTTGACAAGACCACTAGTTTCAAGTAAAAGGGCAAGGGAAAGAAAGGGAACTTCAAGAAGAATGGCAAGCAAGTTTCCACTCCCATGAAGAAGCCCAAAGCTAGACCCAAGCCTGAAACTGAGTGCTTCTACTACAAAGGAAATGGTCACTGGAAGTGGAACTGCCCTAGATACTTGGTAGATAAGAAGGATGACATACTGAACAAAGGTATATTGGATATACATCTTATTTATGTGTACTTTACTAGTGTTTATAGCAACCCCTCGGTATTTGATACTGGTTCAGTTGCTAAGAGTAGTAACTCGAAATTAGAGTTGCAAAATAAATAGAGACTAGTTAAGGGAGAGGTGATGATGTGTGTTGGAAGTGATTCCAAGGTTGATAAGATCACCATCGCACACTCCCTTTACTTTAGGGATTAGTGTTGAACCTAAAATAAATGTTATTTGGTGTTTGCGTTGAGCATGAATACGATTGGATCATGTTTATTGCAATACGATTATTCATTTAAGTCACAGAATAATTGCTGTTCTATTTACATGAATAAAACCTTCTATGGTCATACACTCAATATAAATGGTTTATTGAATCTCGATTGGAGTGATACACATATTCATAATATTGAATCCAAAAGATGCAAAGTTAATAATGATAGTGCAACTTATTTGTGGCACTACCGTTTAGGTCTTATTGGTGTAAAGCGCATGAAGAAACTCCATGCCGATGGGCTTTTGGAATCACTTGATGTTTGTGAACCATGCCTCATGGGCAAGATGACTAAGACTCCGTTCTCCGGAACAATGGAGCGAGCAAGTGTCTTATTGGAAATAATACATACTGATGTATGTGGTCCGATGAGTGTTGAGGCTCGCGGCGGGTATCCTTATTTTCTGACCTTCACAGATGATTTGAGCAGATATGGGTATATCTACTTGATGAAACATAAGTCTGAAACATTTGAAAAGTTCAAAGAATTTCAGAGTGAAGTGAAAAATCATCATAACAAGAAAATAAAGTTTCTACGATCTGATTGCGTAGAATATTTGAGTTACGAGTTTGGTCTTCAACTAAAACAATGTAGAATAGTTTCACAAATTCATGCCACCTGGAACACCACAGCATAATGGTGTGTCCGAACGTCATAACCGTACTTTATTGGATATAGTAAAATCTATGATGTCTCTTGCCGATTTACCACTATCGTTTTGGGGTTATGCATTAGAGACAACTACATTCACATTAAATAGGGCACCATCTAATCCGTTGAGACGACACCGTATGAACTATGGTTTGGCTAGAAACGTAAGCTGTCATTTCTTAAAGTTTGGGGTTGCGATGCTTATGAGAAAAAGTTTCAAACCAATAAGCTCGAACTCAAATCGGAGAAATGTGTCTTCATAGGATACCCAAAGGAGACAGTTGGGTACACCTTCTATCACAGATCCAAACGCAAGATATTTTGTTGCTAAGAATGGATCCTTTCTAGAGAAGGAGTTTCTCTCGAAAGAAGTGAGTGGGAGGAAAGTAGAACTTGATGAGGTAATTGTACCTTCTCCCGAATTGGAAAGAAGTTCATCACAGAAAAAAGTTCTAGTGATGCCTACACCAATTAGTGAGGAAGTTAATCATGATGATCATGAAACTTTAGATCAAGTTTGTAACATCCCAAATTTCCAATTTGGAATGTTATACATAGCTCATTCATGCATATCATATTTTGCTGCATTTCATTTCATGATCCTCGAAATTATAAGCAACTCAAGGACCCTCGGAGAGATTGGGGATTTCACTGTTTTCATTTTTGAATTCTATCAAATATTGAAACGAGGATTTTTGGTTTTAATTATTTTTCTCTCCAAAAATATTTCATATTTATATATGAGAGGAGATAATATGACTTCTCCAAAATCAATGAAATATTGGGGGGGGGAAATATTAAAATCAAATATTGGATTTTATTCGGAGTTCATTGCAATTTTTATTCGAATTAGAAAAAATTCACGTTTTTCAAAATTGCATTTTAGGGCCAAGAAAATGTTCATCTTGTTCTAAATATTTTATTTAGACGGTGAAAATTTGTTTTGGCATTTTTAGATTTTTATTTATTTTTCTAGGATTTATCTGAGTTTTGGCGAAATTATTTACAAAAAAATCTCCAGCGCCTGACTGGGCCGAAGCCCAGCCGAGTCGGCCCAGCCGCCCGCGCCTCGTCTCCCACCAGGAGACCGCGAGCGCCGCCGCGCCGCCCGACGCCGAGTCCGGACGGGACTCCTCCCGCGCCGCCTTGCCCCCTCCCCCAAGAAAGCCCCCCTCCTTTAAATACCCCGCCCCCGCACCCCACCCCGCCACCCGACCCACGCCGCCGCCGCCTGCCCGCGCCGCCCCGTGCCACCCGCCGCCGCAGCCCGCCTCGCCAGAGCCGCCCCGCCTCGCTGGACCTCGCTGGAGGTATAAGCCGCCGTTGCCGCCGTTTGGTTTTATTTTTTTTAAACCCGGTTCGGTTTTTTTTAGAAAACCCTAGGTTCATTTTTTTAGATCGGTTCCCCGGTTTTTCTCTATTTAGTTTATTTAGCGGACGTTCGTCCATGTGTTCGTTTTAATGAACGGTGTTCACTTGTTAGCCGCAGACAACGAACATTCGTTCGTTAGCCTGTTTGTCAGTTTTCTTTTTCTTGGATTTTTGCGATTATTTTCGATCGCAATTTCTGATCCGATTTTCGTTTTAGTTTATCTTTTCACTCGTTTATCGGAATCAGGCGATTCAAGCACCTAGATCTTCGTATCGAACCCCTCTTTCTGTTTAACCAACTTGAACAAGATTTTGATACAGTAAAATTTGACTTTAGTCCAGATTAGTAAACGGATCTTGTTTCTTTCGTAGTTTGAGTTCCGTTGCTCCGTTTGATTTGATTATTTTTGCAAACCGGAGTTCTTAAGTTGAACTTTTTGATTAGATCTCTTATTTGAGTTTTACCCATGTTTCTTTGCTTGATTGCTTATGTATGCTATTGTTTGTGTGCGATAGAACACCCGCAGTGCGAAGCGTGCTACTATGAGTCTCTAGGTTTTGCGGATCATCAGCAAGGCAAGTAACACTTTGGTCATACCCTTTATCTCCTAGTTTTTATGCATTAGTTTCAATCCTCAAACATTGCATGGTTAGGACTTGATAACATGTGGGTTCGGAAGTAGTTGATGAGGTAGAACCTATTGCCCTGTTATTATCCAACCTTTGGGAGTTACTTCTACGTATTGCTCATATTGCTATGCTATGCTTGTAGACATGGATTGGGTTTGAGTGAAATCATGACAGATGTGAGGTTATTAATTAATGGTTCAACTTAAGGTGGCAACTTAAATACACATCTGGGTGGATTGTTTGTTGGGCACCTGGAGAATCCAGTGTTGTCCTAGGATATCCTGGAGTACCTGTGTGATAATCCTACGGTCCGCCACCTAGGCTCAAAGGGAACTGAGATATTTCATGCTAGAAACTTCCGTGTGCAGCCACAAGCTATTATGGGCTCTAGCATAGTTGAGTAAGTTGCGTGAAGCTCTTGAAGAGATAGACTAGCAGGTAGTGGGTTGTAGGTGGTATAGTCTATCCGGAGAAGAGAGTTAATGCTTCTGAAAGACTGTGTCTCGGCCATCCATTTGTCAAACATCATGTAGTGCGAGAAATCCAATGGAGGAGATCGAGTCTTGTGGGGAAAAGTGCGCAAACCTCTGCAGAGTGTATAAACTAATCCTGGTTAGCCGTGTCCCCGGTTATGGACAAATCTTGAGTATCTAGTACTTGGATTATCATATGTATCTCATCACTCTAAACTTAATACTGTTGGGTTAATAATTACTTTTAATTGGGATTGAGTTGGAGGAACCTTCTCAATGATGTTTCAACTACCATGATAGTTAAATAAAATCTATTCCTTTGTTGTAGGGGAAAATTGGCTTTTCGCAAAAAAAGATATAACCATAGAGCTTTCCACCAGCCAAATATGCATATAGTGATAGCATTATTCTGTTCTTGCTCTACTGTGTTACTTTGCCAGCATATTCCATGTGCTAACCCATTTTCGGGATGCAACGTATTATGTTGCAGACTTTTCAAACAAGGAGTAAGGTTCGTTAGGTCATTGCCGTGCAGCTCAGCTATGCCGCTGGAGTTGATGGACTCACTTTATCTTCCAAGACTTCCGCTATTATCGTATTAGATGGCCCTAAGCCATATTTATTGTAATAAGTTCTCTTTTGAGACATTCTATGTAATAAGTGTGTGATTGCTACTCTGTTATAAATCCTTCGAGTACTGTGTGTGTCAGCATTACCGATCCAGGGATGACACTGAAGCACAGAGACTTGACTGTTTGAGGTCGGGTCGCTACAAGATGGTATCAGAGCACACGCTGAGTGTAGGACACGACCACTAAGCTAAAGCCCTAGATCACTATTCTCTTCTCATTTCTAACTCCTCTCTATTTTCTACTCTTTAGGATGGCGGACGCAAGGAACAAGTTTGCACAACCGGATGAAGAAGCACCTTTTGGACGCCACTTGAAGGAAGTCACTAGGTACCTGAACATTGGAATACCAAGCTTCACCGGGACTTACAATGCCACTTTACCAGAAGAGGAGCGATGGATGATTCAAGTTCAAGTTCCAGGAAGGACATTCGCACCAGTCACCAAACCCATAGAGTTTTCCTTTGATGCACCAACCTGGAGTCGAGGAAAGAGCATGGTAGCTCACATCACCATGGGACGCATTGGAGAAGTTTACCATAAGGAGCTTAAGGATACTATTTACCAGATTTGTGGGCGCCGAGATGAGCAATGGGAGATGATCAGCACCAGGAAGGATAGATCAATCGCCGCTTTCATCCAGGAGTTAAACTAGCACATTCGTCGCCAGGAGAACCAGATGTGCGTAGGCATGATAGATCTGAAGAAGGCAATGACAAGGATCACGGAACTGGAGGAAGAACTCAAGGATACATGCGAAGATTATGAGGAGGAAATCGTCGTACTAGTGGAGAAGAATGACGATCTAGAAAGGAAGCTAGGAGTATTCATGGGAGACCCCGCACCAGGAGGAGAAGACAAAGAACCCAAGGAGATTCATTCTGAGGACTACATCATCATCGACGACACCGACTTGGACCCTGACAATAGCGATGATGACCATGAAGATGAAGCTGGAGCAGATATTATGGAGTCTTCAACCGAGCAATATTTCTAGTAGACCACCACATCAGTAGTAGTATTCCACCATGTATATAGTATAGTCCAAGCACTTTTGTAATGATAGTTAGATTGATTGTATGCCCTTGCTTGATGGATTGAGTGATATGATTGTGTTTGTCTCATGTGCATATGGGTAGTGTTTTTCTCACTAGACCTCATTCTATTCTATTCTCTTCCCTCTACACCCTCAGATGCCTCCGAGATGTGACCCCGGATTTACTTTCCCACCGGAGCTCACTCAGTTGATCCAGCAGAAGAATACCCTGATGCAGTTGTTAGTTCAGAACCAAGGCAATAACAACAACAAAAACCCACCACCACCACCAGTTGACAACTTAGCCTGTTTTCTGAGGTTGCAGCCGCCGGTGTTTTCCAGTAGCACCGAGCCGATAGTGGCAGATGATTGGCTCCGCGGGATTGGAAAGGAGTTAACCACTTCAGGATGTACAGATGCTGAGAAGGTGCGTTTTGCCGCACATCAATTGGATGGACCAGCAGCCTCATAGTGGGAGAATTACGCTGTCACCTACCCTATAGCCACTGTTACATGGGACCAGTTTCAGCAAGCTTTCCGTACAGCCCATGTCTCAACTGGAGCTATGAGTATGAAGAAGCGTGAGTTTCACAACTTACGCCAGGGGAACCGTACTGTGGCTCAGTACGTGGATGAGTTTAGCAAGTTATCTCGCTATGCCCCTGACGATGTGGCCACAGATACTGCGAAGCAGGAGAAGTTTATGGAAGGGTTGAACGATGAGATGAGCATGCAGTTGATGGTGGCAACATTCATCAACTACCAGGAGTTGGTAGGTAAGGCCCTTATGATTGAAGGGAAGCAGCAGCAGATTGAGAGCCTGAAAGTGCAACTATCCATAGGTGGTTTGGTAATTCATAACAACATATAGCTCATTGAGCTAATGCTATTCCAAGTTGATTATTTCAGGAAAGCTCAATGATTGGCATGGCATGGATGGTGAAAGTGGAACCCTCAAAATGCTAAGGACAAAGGATTGGCTCAAGCTCAAAAGCTCAAGACTCTTCATTTTATATTTTAGTGATCCAAGATCACATTGAGTCTTTAGGAAAAGCCAATACTATCAAGGAGGGATGAGGTGTTGCTTAATGAGCCTCTTGCTTCATGTGCTTAGTGATATGCTCCAAAAACCCTCAACTACTTTCCCATATCCACTTATGACCTAAACCCTAAGCCAAACTCGGTCCTACCGATTCTTCCTATCCGGCGCCACCGAGTTTCACTTGTCATAAGCAACTGCCAAACCCAAGCAATTCGGTTCTACCAATAGGGATCTCGGTCTCACCGAGATGGGATTGCAAACTCTCTGTTTCCCTTTCGTAACTTTTCAGTCTCACCGAAAGAGCGAATCGGTCCCACCGAGATTGCAATGTAAATTCAGTGTTTCCTTTTTGTAACTTTTCGGTCTCACCGAAAGAGCAAATCGGTCCCACCGAGTTTGCCTGACCAACTCTCTGGTTAGCTAATTACCAAATTCGGTCTCACCGAGTTTGTGTAATCGGTCTCACCGAGATTACGTTATGCCCAAACCCTAACCATATCGGTCCTACCGAGTTGCATGTCAGTCCCACCGAAAATCTCTAACGGTCACTAGGTTTACCTTTTCGGTCCGACCGAGTTTGTTGATTTGGTCCCACCGAGATTGGAAAACTGTGTGTAACGGTTGGATTTTGTGTGGAGGCTATATATACCCCTCCACCTCCTCTTCATTCATGGAGAGAGCCATCAGAACACATACACAATTCCAACTCATATGTTCTGAGAGAGAACCACCTACTCATGTGTTGAGATCAAGACATTCCATTCCTACCATATGAATCTTGATCTCTAGCCTTCCCAAGTTGCTTTCCACTCAAATCTTCTTTCCACAAAATCCAAATCCTATGAGAGAGAGTTGAGTGTTGGGGAGACTATCATTTGAACCACAAGAGCAAGGAGTTCATTACCTACACACCATTTGTTACTTCTTGGAGAGTGGTGTCTCCTAGATTGGCTAGGTGTCACTTGGGAGCCTCCGACAAGATTGTGGAGTTGAACCAAGGAGTTTGTAAGGGCAAGGAGATCGCCTACTTCATGAAGATCTACCGCTAGTGAGGCAAGTCCTTTGTGGGCGATGGCCATGGTGGGATAGACAAGGTTGCTTCTTCGTGGACCCTTTGTGGGTGGTTGCTTCTTCGTGGACCCTTCGTGGGTGGAGCCCTTCGTGGACTCGCACCACCGTTACCCTTTGTGGGTGGAGCCCTCCGTGGACTCGCGCAACCGTTACCCTTTGTGGTTTGAAGTCTCCATCAACGTGGATGTAGGATAGCACCACCTATCCGAACCACGGGAAAAACATTCGTGTCTCCAATTGCGTTTGAATTCTCCAAACCCTTCCCTTTACATTCTTGCAAGTTGCATGCTTTACTTTCCGCTGCCAATATACTCTTTGCATGCTTGCTTGAATTGTGTGATGATTGCTTGACTTGTCCTACAATAGCTAAAATCTGCCAAGAACTAAAATTGGGAAAACGTTAAGTTTTTATTTGGTCAAGTAGTCTAATCACCCCCCCTCTAGACATACTTTTGATCCTACAAGTGGTATCAGAGCTTTGGTCTCCATTTGCTTTGATCTCCATAGCTTTTAGTGGTCATAGCCTTGGTTTCACAACCTAGGAGAGTATGGCGTCTAGCGAGGGAAATTATCACCGTAGAGGTCCTTACTTTGATGGTACTAATTTTGCTAGTTGGAAGCATAAAATGAAAATGCATATTCTTGGACATAACCCCGCCGTTTGGGCTATTGTGTGTGTTGGTTTGCAAGGTGACTTCTTTGATGGGAAAGGACCAAACCGTGAAGCTACCACGGATGAGTTGAAGATGTTGCAATACAATGCTCAAGCTTGTGATATTCTCTTCAACGGATTATGCCCCGAAGAATTCAACAAAATCAGCCGTCTTGAGAATGCAAAGGAAATTTGGGACACTTTGATTGATATGCACGAAGGTACCGACTCTGTCAAGGAATCCAAGTTGGATGTGCTTCAAAGTCAACTTGACAAGTTCAAAATGAAGGATGGTGAAGGTGTCGCTGAAATGTACTCTAGGCTTGCTCTCATCACAAATGAGATTGCCGGCTTAGGAAGTGAAGAGATGACCGATAGATTCATCATCAAGAAGATTCTAAGAGCCTTGGATGGAAAATATGATACCGTGTGCACATTGATCCAAATGATGCCCAATTACAAAGATCTCAAGCCAATGGAGGTGATTGGAAGAATTGTTGCTCATGAGATGTCACTTAAGGATAAAGAGGAACTTCACAACAAATCAAGTGGTGCCTACAAAGCCTCATGTGAAGCCCCTACATCATCAAGTGAGAAACAAAACTTCAATGAAGAATTGAGCTTAATGGTGAAGAACTTCAACAAGTTCTACAAGAGTAGAAGCAAAGATAGAAGCTTTAAGTCAAGGCCCTACAATGACAAAAGATCTTCTAGTCGAGAGCGAAACTGCTACAGTTGTGGAAGACCCGGACACTATTCCAATGAGTGTACGGCTCCCTACAAGAGAAGAGAAGATTCTCCAAAAAGAAGAAGCAAAGAATCACCACCAAGAGAGAGAAGGAGTAGAGATGATCGTTATGAACGAAGATACTCACGGAGAAGCAAGGATTTGGAAAGGAAGGAAAAATCATCAAGGAGCTACACAAAACGAAGACATCAAGCTCATGTTGGTGAATGGGTATCCGGCTCCGACGCCGACAGCCACTCCGAGAGAAGTTATCACTTCGACTCCGAAGATACTCAAGATGAAGGTGTTGCTGGTCTAGCACTTGTGTCAACCAACTCCTACGACATATTTGACTCACCAAATGAAGGAATTGGAAGATGCTTCATGGCCAAAGGTCCTAAGGTAACACACCCCGAGTATATTGATTTCAATAGTGATGAAGATGACTTGTTAGGTGATGATTTGCTTGTTGACAACTCTAGTGATGAATACTATGATGAAACGTCAATTAAACATGCTCATCAAGATAAAACGAATGACAATGATAAGGAGAAGATTGAGGCTCTAACTAAAGAACTAAACACTCTTAAGTTAGCTCATGAAACTATCTTCGAAGATCATCGAGAACTTTTAAGAGCTCATGAGAAATTACGCTTTGAAAAGCTCAATCTTGAGCAAGAGCATGAGTTCTTAAAAGCAATCAATGATGATCTCCGCAAGAAAAGTTCTTCTTACATTGCCAAGCGTTTACTCTTATCCACTTACATACCTCAAGTCAAGTCTAGTAACAAGAACGAGAAAGATTCTTCCTCTAGCAGTAACAATGATCATGCTAAATCCAATATTGTTGCTTCTAGTAGTTCTCTTGATTCCACTAATGATTCTCTTAGCCAAGTTACACTTGAGCAAGAAAATAGCTTATTGAAGGGAATTATAGAGAAAGTAGTGTACAAAAGCCTTGCCGGGAGTAAGCAATTCGAGGAAATTGTGCGCAAGCAAGGAATGCATGGGAAGAATCAAGGTGTTGGTTTTGAACGAAAGTTCAATGCCAATGGAATTGAGTGGGAAGAAGATCAATACCCCAAGACAAAGTTTGTTCCTCAACAAGAGAAGTATGATACTTCTTTCAAGGGGACACAAGCTCAAGATGATCTTCCACCACAAGATTACAAGCAAAAAGGCAAGGACAAGCTTCAAGAGGAAATTGATGCATTTGAAGAAGCTCCTAAGACCTTAGTCAAGTGGATTCCCAAGACTACTTCAAGTTCCACTTCATCAAGTACGACTACAACTCCAAGGATTCCCATCAAGATGGTGTGGATCCAAAAGAAGAAGAACTAGAGAGTTCTTGAGGGTGACTCCGCCAACATACTCCACTCTTATCATTTTGGCAAGAACAAGTGCAATCAACTTCCACATCTTGCACTAGTTCAAGGAGTCACAAACCCTCTTGTTGGTAAGACAAGGGACAAGGTAACCTAAAAGTTTTCATGGACATCATCTTGTGTGTGCATCACTCTATGTCTATGGATATCCTTGTTTGTTCCTTGTGGGACTAACCCATGTAGGTATTGAAAGTGCAATTCACTCAAATGGATAGCTCCAAGTGATCTACATCAACATTGAGCATCCACATCTTCAACATCTACATGAAGTCATCATCGACAAAACCCGAGGTTAGTTCATCCCTCTAAGGGGGGATATCACATCTAGGGGGAGCTTTACTCTAAGACTTGAGCTAAAGCAACTCTAAAGATGTGAACACAACAATGCTTTATGTAAAAGTGGTAACCCCACTTGAGCTTAAACAATGAGTATGACCTATGATCAAGTGTTCTCACTTGACTCCTAAGTCAGTATACTCATATATAGATGACCTTGTCATCGCAAATTGCTTGATAGATGCTAGAATTGGTTGTGCATGCCTTGTCTCATATTTCATTTGCCATTTTATTGTGTGAGCATGCTGGTTGCATATTTTACTCATTCGAGGACATCCACTTGTTGTTTTGATTGTTTGGTTTTACTTCCTTTTACCAAGTGGATGGACAAGAATGCCTAAGAACCTCCTCTAGCTATCTATGCTTTTCTCGTCTCAAACTCTATTCATGCTACATCACAAAATTTGATCAAGTCAGATTCGAACCACTATGTGTGAGGAGCGCCCGGAGTCCCCGATTCGTCATAGACTTAAACTTCCAAAACCTCTTTATGATTCTCGGTCTGACCGGTACCCCACTTTCGGTCCTACCGAGATCATTAAGTTGATCTAGGTTTTCAATCTCGGTGCCACCGATTTGAACTTTTCGGTCACACCGAGTTTCAGTAACTGCTTGCAGTTATGAATCTCGGTGCCACCGAGTCGTTCCACTCGGTCACACCGACAGGGTCGGGCTATATATAGTCACGGGCAAAATTTGGAAATTTCTCCGAACCCCTTCGCCCGCGCGATAGCCTGCTCTGCCAACGTGGTCTCCGGATCGTCTTCTCACCGCCAGCCGCCTCCAGTCGCTGGTCTCCATCGCTGTCAACGGGAATTCTACCCCGCCGTTGCCGCCGTAGCGAGTCTCCGCCGAACTAGGGTATGGACTTGATCTTTGTGCTATTCTCCAATCCGATTCTTAGCACATTGTGATCATCATGATTCTTGCCACGATTGAAACACTCCTATCCAGTCAATGCGTTCATAGATTAGTTTTGATTCGAAAATTTTAGGGTTAGGTTTCCGCCGAAACCATCTCGGACCCACCGAGTTGAAAAACTTGGTCCCACCAATTTGGCTTATGCCATTGCACAAGTGAGACTCGGTCTGACTGAGAATTACTTATCGGTGTGACCGATTTTGGAACTTTGTGAAACCCTAGCAGTCTCGGTGCCATCGAACTATGACTCGGTCTGACCGAGTTCACTAGTTTAGGTTCCAAAACTGCTTCGGTATCACCGAGTTTAAAAATCGGTAGATCCGAGATGATTTCAATGGGAAACTAAAACTAAGTTTTTGGATCATTCTTTTGCAGAAATCTCTGCATTTTGTGATGCTCATCTATTCTACCTCATCTATAAACTATTCACAGGGTCAGCAGTCATCTTGTTCATCATGTCAGACCAAAGTGATAGCCAGAACATGTCAGGAGAGCAAGTGCAGATGAGTGAGGGAACTAGTCCCTCAAGTTCTTCAGATGATGGCAGCAGGAGTACTCCTAGCAATCTACCTAAAGCTGCCACCAGACAGAGAAAGAAGAGAACTTCAGATTCTGAGGATGAGGATTATGTGGCAGAAGAGGAAGCCACATCAAAGAGAGTTGAACCAGCTCAAGGCACAAAGCCAGGGATGAAAATCAAAAGGCCAGCAGGCAGGCAGCCTATGCCAAAGGCCAGAGCTTCAACCAAGATTTTTGAGAAGCCCACTCCCATAGAGCCAGTTACTGCTGAAGGCAAGAAGAGGAAGGAAAGGGTTAAGAAGACCGTAGCCAGAGTGCTTGGAAAGGCTTCCATCATGGAATATGAGTATGAAGAAGAAGAGGTTGCTGCACCAGCACCTAAGGCACCCAAACTGATGGGTGATGCCATAAGATCAGGGGCAGCTACTTCTAAGGCCAAGCCAGCTCCAAAGCCAAAGCCAAAGAGAAATACAAGAAGCATCCAAGCTGCTGAGAAGAACAAGGCCCCGGTGCCTGAAGCTGCTGAAGAAGATGAGGAAGAGCAAGTACTCAGAAAACTCAAGCCCAAGATCCCAGACCACAATGATGCTCATCCTGTGGCTGAGGATATGAAACTCGGGAGAGATTCAGGGCTCAGGAAGTGGAGAGAAGCAGATCCGTATGCTTCAAGGAGAAGAACTGCTGTGGATTACAGATTTCACACCAAGGAACAGCAGGATTTCTATGAGACAGTGCTGCTTGATAAGAAGCTAATTGTATGTGATATGAGATGGGTTGATTGGGAGTACATGAAGGAAAATGAGGAACACTACCCTGGAGTGTATGACAGCTTTAGTGCTTGTGGAGTTGCAGACTTTGTTGGGCAGAAGCTCACAAAGTGGAACGAGGAGCTCATCATGCAATTCTACTCCACGGCACACTTCTATCCAGATGGTAGGATCACATGGATGTCTGAAGGTACGAGGTACCAGTCCACAGTTGCTGAATGGGCTCAGCTGATCAATGCCCCAGAGGAGCAAGTAGATGACTTGGATATCTATGCTAAGAAGAAGATGGACCACAACTCTATGTCCAACATGTACAAGGAGATTCCAAATGAAGCACTTGACACTTTCAAATTTGGCTCAGTGCATTATCTTCTGTCAGGGCTGCCAACCATCAATTGGATATTGAGGCACACCTTGTTGCCCAAATCTGGAGATCACAAGATGATCAGAGGCCATGCGATCAACTTGCTACATGTATTTGATGTGCCTCAGAAGTTCAAGGTGATGAGCCTCATAGTAGAAACCATCAAGAGGACTGCGGCAGATCAAAAGAGGAGTTGTGGATATGCCCCTCAAATTCAGGAGCTCATCAACTCCAAGATGGGCACGGGCATATACTTATTGGACAAGGAACACCTGCCCATCCGTCCAGATTTTGAGGACAATCAAGTTGTGATGACTGAAAATGAACCATCGCCTGCACAAGCACAAGCAAAGAAGGAGAAGGCAAGGAAGGAGAAAGCTGCCAAGATGCCAACTCAAGAGGAGGCATCTGAGTATTTCTTGAAAACTAAACAAGAGCAGCTTGGTTACCTAATTGCATCCACCCTGCGGATTGAGAAAGGACTAGCCACCTAACTCAGAACCAGGCAAGCTTAGAGAGAATCATGGAACAAAAGTTCTACGACTTGGATGTCAAGGTGACAGAGATTCAGACTGTAGTGGAGCAGCTCCAGGATGACATGCAGGAGAGGAGAGGCAGGACTACAACTGATGCCTTTGCCAGAGTGCCACGAGGTCCGAGGTCGTCTGTAGTGCCAGTTGCTGACACCAGAGCCACCACTTCTGCACCAGCTACAGCCTCAGTTCCACCAGCTCTAGCGTCTACCTCAGCTCCAACTCCAACGTCTACGGAAGCCTTCGTCCTTGGAGTGATCCGAACTCCACCACCACCTGAAGATCAAGCCTGAGCGTCGATCTAGCACTATGCATTTTCTAGGAACTTTTTGGTAACTTGTTGCCAAACGGGGAGAAAAATGTATAGATCATAGGCTTCGAGAGAGAGAGTGTTGCTTTTTTCTCTCTTGCTTTATTTGGTGGTTTTTCGAACTTTGTTTGCTTTTGAGTGCCTGAGATACTATGTCATTTCTCGTGAGACATTGATGATCATGTGTTTGATCATAAGCTACACTTAATGCTTGCTTAATGCTATTATCTTATCTATCTTATGTGATCATTCACTATTCTTGGTGATGAGTGCATGTATTTCATTCTTATCATTTTAAGCGCTCCACCAAGATGTATGTGACATGGAAGAGTAACCCATGACTCTAACTCCTTGTGCATTTGCAGTCCAAAGCAAATTTTAAATATGCACAAATTTAGGGGGAGCTCTTACTTATCACATACTTCTCAAAGCGACGATATATTTCATGCTTATTATCATTTGTCGAAGCTTTGATCTATATGTTGTCATCAATTACCAAAAAGGGGGAGATTGAAAGTGCAACTATCCCTAGGTGGTTTTGGTAATTCATAACAACATATAGCTCATTGAGCTAATGCTATTCCAAGTTGATTATTTCAGGAAAGCTCAATGATTGGCATGGCATGGATGGTGAAAGTGGAACCCTCAAAATGCTAAGGACAAAGGATTAGCTCAAGCTCAAAAGCTCAAGACTCTTCATTTTATATTTTAGTGATCCAAGATCACATTGAGTCTTTAGGAAAAGCCAATACTATCAAGGAGGGATGAGGTGTAGCTTAATGAGTCTCTTGCTTCATGTGCTTAGTGATATGCTCCAAAAACCCTCAACTACTTTCCCATATCCACTTATGACCTAAACCCTAAGCCAAACTCGGTCCTACCGATTCTTCCTATCCGGCGCCACCGAGTTTCACTTGTCATAAGCCACTGCCAAACCCTAGCAATTCGGTTCTACCGATAGGGATCTCGGTCTCACCGAGATGGGATTGCAAACTCTCTGTTTCCCTTTCGTAACTTTTCGGTCTCACCGAAAGAGCGAATCGGTCCCACCGAGATTGTAATGTAAATTCAGTGTTTCCTTTGTGTAACTTTTCGGTCTCACCGAAAGAGCAAATCGGTCCCACCGAGTTTGCCTGACCAACTCTCTGGTTAGCTAATTACCAAATTCGGTCTCACTGAGTTTGTGTAATCGGTCTCACCGAGATTACGTTATGCCCAAACCCTAACCATATCGGTCCTACCGAGTTGCATGTCAGTCCCACCGAAAATCTGTAACAGTCACTAGGTTTACCTTTTCTGTCCGACCGAGTTTGTTGATTCGGTCCCACCGAGATTGGAAAACTGTGTGTAATGGTTGGATTTTGTGTGGAGGCTATATATACCCCTCCACCTCCTCTTCATTCGCGGAGAGAGCCATCAGAACACATACACAATTCCAACTCATATGTTCTGAGAGAGAACCACCTACTCATGTGTTGAGATCAAGACATTCCATTCCTACCATATGAATCTTGATCTCTAGCCTTCCCAAGTTGCTTTCCACTCAAATCTTCTTTCCACAAAATCCAAATCCTATGAGAGAGAGTTGAGTGTTGGGGAGACTATCATTTGAACCACAAGAGCAAGGAGTTCATTACCTACACACCATTTGTTACTTCTTGGAGAGTGGTGTCTCCTAGATTGGCTAGGTGTCACTTGGGAGCCTCCGACAAGATTGTGGAGTTGAACCAAGGAGTTTGTAAGGGCAAGGAGATCGCCTACTTCATGAAGATCTACCGCTAGTGAGGCAAGTCCTTTGTGGGCGATGGCCATGGTGGGATAGACAAGGTTGCTTCTTCGTGGACCCTTTGTGGGTGGTTGCTTCTTCGTGGACCCTTCGTGGGTGGAGCCCTTCGTGGACTCGCGCAACCATTACCCTTTGTGGGTGGAGCCCTCCGTGGACTCGCGCAACCGTTACCCTTTGTGGGTTGAAGTCTCCATCAACGTGGATGTAGGATAGCACCACCTATCCGAACCACGGGAAAAACATCCATGTCTCCAATTGCGTTTGAATTCTCCAAACCCTTCCCTTTACATTCTTGCAAGTTGCATGCTTTACTTTCCGCTGCCAATATACTCTTTGCATGCTTGCTTGAATTGTGTGATGATTGCTTGTCTTGTCCTACAATAGCTAAAATCTGCCAAGAACTAAAATTGGGAAAAGGTTAAGTTTTTATTTGGTTAAGTAGTCTAATCACCCCCCCCTCTAGACATACTTTCGATCCTACAGAGCCATAAGAGGAAGTATGGACAAGGAAGGTATAACTCAGGAGCTCAGCAGAAGCCTCGCCTAACCCCGAACTCGGGAGGACTTTTTCATAACCATGGAGGCCACACCCACAATGGAGGAAGTACCCATAATCATACTGGCCCAAGGAATGGGAATGGGAATGGAGCAAGCAACAATCAGAATCGTTCCAATCCAGCCACACCCGCCAAGAGAGACCTAAGCCACGTTACTTGTTTCAAGTGCGGGAAGACTAGACACTATGCCACGGAGTGCCCTGAAGCGAAGAATGGAAACGGTAACGGGAGCGCTAGAAAGAAGCCTAATCCATTCAACAAAGGACAAGTGAACCACGTTAACGTGGAGGAGGTTGAAGAGCAGCCAGATGCGGTTATTGGTAAGTTTTTGGTTAAGTCTTTTACCGCATTCATACATATCAAGGGAATCTGTGGATAAGTTTAAACTACCAACCCAAACCCTTAGTACCCCTCTGTTAGTAAGTTCACCTGGAGCAGAGTATATGGCTAGTCGATGGTGCGACCAGATACCCTTAACCATTGGTAGCCATGTTTTCCCGTCAGACCTAATAAGTTTGGAGTCACAAGGATTAGATGTGATATTAGGCATGGACTGGATGTTAAAATATGGAGGAAGCGTTACCTGTGTTAGTAAATTAATTTGTCTCACCACCCCGGAGGGAAAAAGGGTCAAGTATGTATCTAGACATGCGCCTAGGAGTAGCCAAGCAAATACCCTCATGGGAGTTGTTCAGGAGGAAGTGCCTGTAGTGAAGGATTACCCAGATGTTTTTCTAGAAGATTGTTTCGTATGCCTCGCGAAAACTGAAACCGCATGAGTTAAATTATGCCACGCATGATTTGGAGTTGGCTGCCGTAGTGCATGCATTGAAGACTTGGAGACATTACCTTATTGGAAACCATTGTGATGTGTACACGGATCATAAGAGTTTGAAGTACATTTTCACACAGAAGGAGTTGAACCTTAGGCAGAGGAGATGGTTGGAGCTTATAAAGTATTATGACATGAAGCTTCACTATCATCCAAGCAAGGCCAATGTTGTAGCAGATGCTTTGAGTCGAAAGAGTTATGCTAATACCCTAGTAAGCACAGGATTGCCAAAGGAGGTAGCAGAAGATCTCAGGGAACTTCGATTGGAGATTGTTCCTAGAGGATTTGTTGCAATAATGGAAGTTCAGTCGACATTGTTAGGAAAGATTCAAGAAGCTCAGAAGGATGACAAAGAGATTGCTGAGATAAAAGAGAGAATGAGCGAAGGAAAGGATAAAGGTTTCCGTGAAGATGAGCACGACACCTTATGGTATGAGGACCGTGTTTATGTGCCCAACAACACAGAGATCAGGAAGTTAATACTTCAGGAGGCCCATGACTCACCATACTCGATACACCCCAGAAACACCAAGATGTATTTGGATTTAAAGGAGTGTTTCTGGTGGACTGGTATGAAGAAGGATATTGCCGAGTATGTAGCTGTATGTGATGTATATCAGAGAGTGAAGACTGAGCATCAAAAGCCAGCAAGATTGTTACAGCCTATGCCGATACCAGAATGGAAGTGGGATAAACTTGGAATGGATTTTATCATCGGATTAGCCAGGACCAAATCAGGATATGATTCTATATGGGTAGTAGTTGATCGCTTGACCAAAGTGGCTCACTTTATCCCAGTGAAAACCACCTATACAAGTGCGAAGTTGTCCAAGATATACATGACCAGGATCGTATGTCTGCATGGAGTTCCTAGGACCATCGTATCAGATAGAGGAACACAGTTTACCTCAAAGTTTTGGCATCAGCTGCACCAGACTTTGGGAACAAGATTGGAGTTTAGTACAGCATTCCACCCGCAGACGGATGGACAGACCGAGAGAGTCAACCAGATTCTGGAGGATATGTTGAGGGCCTGTGCGCTAGATTATGGATCTAGTTGGGATGACAATTTTCCCTACGCAGAGTTCTCGTACAACAATAGTTACCAGGCCAGTTTGAATATGGCACCTTTCGAAGCTTTATACGGAAGGAGGTGCAGGACACCGCTGTTGTGGGATGAAGTTGGAGACTGACAGTTGTTCGGACCAGATTTGATGAAGGAATCAGAAGAGAAGGTTAAATTGATTAGAGGTAGACTGAAGGTAGCTTAGTCCCGACAGAAGAGTTATGCGGATTCAAAATGGAAGGAGGTAGCCTATGAAATTGGAGACAGAGTGTATCTTCGAGTATCACCACTCTGAGGAGTTAAGCGCTTTGGAGTTAAGGGAAAGCTAGCGCCACGCTTTGTGGGACCATACAGAGTTTTGGAATGTATGGGAGAGGTTGCTTATAAGTTGGAGTTACCTGAAGGACTGTCAGGAGTTCATGATGTGTTTCATGTTTCACAGTTGAAGAAGTGTCACGCTGAGATGGTCGATATACCGCTAAGAGATATGGTGCCCTTGGAGGCGATTCAGTTGGACAGTGATCTGACCTATGAGGAGAAACTAGTCAGGATTCTTGAATATGCCAGCCGAGTCAACCGCAACAAGGTTATCAAGTTTTGCAACGTTCAGTGGAGCCACCATACCGAGGATGAAGCCACCTGGGAACGAGAGGATGATCTTCATAAAGACCACCTACACCTATTTTCTAGCCAACCCGAATCTTGAGGGCGAGATACATCTTAAGGGGGGTAGGTTTGTAACATCCCAAATTTCCAATTTGGAATCTTATACATAGCTCATTCATGCATATCATATTTTGCTGCATTTCTTTCGTGATCCTCGAAATTCTAAGCAACTCAAGGACCCTTGCAGAGAGTTGGGAATTTCACTGTTTTCATATTTGAATTCTATCAAATATTGAAACGAGGATTTTTGGTTTTAATTATTTTTCTCTCCGAAAATATTTCATATTAATATATGAGAGGAGATAATATGACTTCTCCAAAATCAATGAAATATTGGCGGGGTATTAAAATCAAATATTGGATTTTATTCGGAGTTCATTGCTACTTTATTCGAATTAGAAAAATTGCACGTTTTTCAAAATTGCATTTTAGGGCCAAGAAAATGTTCATCTTGTTCTAAATATTTTATTTAGACGGTTAAAATTTGTTTTGTCATTTTTAGATTTTTATTTATTTTTCTAGCATTTATCTAAGTTTTGTCAAAATTATTTAAAAAAATCTCCAGCGCCCGACTGGGCCGAAGCCCAGTCGAGTCGGCCCAGCCGCCCGCGCCTCGTCTCCCACCAGGAGACCGCGAGCGCCGTCGCGCCGCCTGACACCGAGTCCGGCCTGGACTCCTCCCGCGCCGCCTTGCCCCCTCCCCCAAGAAAGCCCCCCTCTTTTAAATACCCCGCCCCCGCACCGCACCCCGCCACCCGACCCACGCCGCCGCCGTTTGCAGCCACCGCCGCCACCGCCTGCCCGCGCCACCCGGCACCACAACCCGCCTCGCCGGAGCCGCCCCTCCTCGCTAGAGGTATAAGCCGCCGTTGCCGCCGTTCGGTTTTATTTTTAAAACCCGGTTCGTTAGAAAACCCTAGGTTCGTTTTTTAGATCAGTTTGCCGGTTTTTCTCGGTTTAGTTTATTTAGCGGACGTTCGTCCGTGCATTCGTTTTAACGAACAGTGTTCACTTGTTAGCCGCAAACAACGAACGTTCGTTCATTAGCCTGTTCGTCAGTTTTCTTTTTCTCGGATTTACCGCGATTATTTCCGATCGCGATTTCTGATCCGATTTTCGTTTTAATTTGTCTTTTCGCTCGTTTATCGGAATCAGGCGATTCAAGTGCCAAGATCTTTGTCTCGAAACCCTCTTTCTGTTTAACCAGCTTGAACAAGATTTTGATATAGTAAAATTTGACTTTAGTCCAGATGAGTAAACGGATCTTGTTTCTTTCGTAGTTTGAGTTTCGTTGCTCCGTTTGATTTGATTCTTTTTGCAAACTAGAGTTCTTAAGTTGAACTTTCTGGTTAGATCTCTTATTTGAGTTTTACCCGTGTTTCTTTGCTTGATTGCTTATGTATGTTATTGTTTGTTTGCGATAGAACACCCGGAGTGCGAAGCGTGCTACTACGAGTCTCTAGGTTTTGCGGATCATCAGCAAGGCAAGTAACACTTTGATCATACCCTTTATCACCTAGTTTTTATGCATTAGTTTCAATCCTCAAACATTGCATGGTTAGGACTTGATAACATGTGGGTTCGGAAGTAGTTGATGAGGTAGAACCTATTGCCCTGTTATTATCCAACCTTTGGGAGTTACTTCTACGTATTGCTCATATTGCTATGCTATGCTCGTAGACGTGGATTGGGTTTGAGTGAAACCATGACAGATGTGAGGTTATTAATTAACGGTTCAACTTAAGGCGGCAACATAAATACACATCTGGGTGGATTGTTTGTTGGGCACCTGGAGAATCCAGTGTTGTCCTAGGATATCCCGGAGTACCCGTGTGATAATCCTACGGTCCGCCACCCAGGCTCAAAGGGAACTGAGATATTTCATGCTAGAAACTTCTGTGTGCAGCCACAAGTTATTATGGGCTCTAGCATAGTTGAGTAAGTTGCGTGAAGCTCTTGAAGAGATATACTAGCAGGTAGTGGGTTGTAGGTGGTATAGTCTATCTGGAGTAGAGAGTTAATGTTTCTGAAAGACTGTGTCTCGATCATCCGTTTCTCAAACATCATGTTGTGCAAGAAAGCCAACGAAGGAGATCGAGTCTTGTGGGGAAAAGTGCGCAAACCTCTGCAGAGTGTATAAACTAATCATGGTTAGTCGTGTCCCCTGTTATGGACAAATCTTGAGTATCTAGTACTTGGATTATCATATGTATCTCATCACTCTAAACTTAATACTGTTGGGTTAATAATTACTTTTAATTGGGATTGAGTTGGAAGAACCTTCTCAATGATGTTTCAACTACCATGATAGTTAAATAAAATCTATTCCTTTGTTGTAGGGAAAAATTTGCTTTTCGCAAAAAAAAACTATAACCATAGAGCTTTCCACCAGCCAAATATGCATATAGTGATAGCATTATTCTGTTCTTGCTCTACTGTGTTACTTTGCCAGCATATTCCATGTGCTGACCCATTTTCGGGCTGCAATGTATTATGTTGCAGACTTTTCAGACAAGGAGTAAGGTTGGTTAGGTCATTTTCGTGCAGCTCAGCTATGTCGTTGGAGTTGATGGACTCACTTTATGTTCCAAGCCTTCCGCTGTTATCGTATTAGATGGCCTTAAGCCATATTTATTGTAATAAGTTCTCTTTTGAGACATTCGATGCAATAAGTGTGTGATTGCTACTCTGTTATAAATCCTTCGAGTACTGTGTGTGTCAGCATTACCGATCCAGGGATGACACTGAAGCACAGAGACTTGACCGTATGAGGTCGGGTCACTACAAAGTTACTACCGAACCTCGTAGGTCAGCCAGAGTAAGGTCCGCACCAGAGTGGTATGGTAATCCTGTTCTGGAGGTCATGTTACTTGACCATGACATACCTACGAACTATGAGGAAGCGACGATGAGCCCAGATTCCGCGAAATGGCTTCAGGCCATGAAATCTGAGATGGGGTCCATGTATGAGAACAAAGTATGGACTTTGATTTACTTGCCCGATGACCTATGAGTCATTGAGAATAAATAGATCTTCAAGAGGAAGACGAACACTGATAGTAGTGTTACTATCTACGAAGCTTGAATTGTCGCAAAAATGTTTTCGACAAGTTCAAGGTGTTGACTATGATGAGATTTTCTCACTCATATTGACGCTTAAAAGACTGTCCGAATCATGTTAGTTGTTGCCGCATTTTATGAAATCTGGCAAATGGATGTCAAAACTGCATTCCTTGATGGATTTCGTAAAGAAGAGTTGTATATGATGCAACCAGAAGGTTTTGTCGATCCTAAAGGTGCTAACAAAGTGAGCAAACTCCAGCGATCCATCTATTAACTGGTGGAAGCATCTCGGAGTTGGAATATATGCTTTGATAAAGTGATCAAAGCATATGGTTTTATACAGACTTGGGGTGAAGCCTGTATTTACAAGAAAGTGAGTGGGAGCACTATAGCATTTCTGATAAGTATATGTGAATGACATATTGTTGATCAGAAATAATGTAGATTTTTTCTAGAAAGCATAAAGGAGTGTTTGAAAGGAGTTTTTCAAATAAAAAACCTTGGTGAAGCTGCTTACACATTGGGCATCAAGATCTATAGAGATAGATCAAGACGCTTGATAAGATTTTTCAATGAGTACATACCTTGACAAGATTTTGAAGTAGTTCAAAATGGAACAGTCAAAGAAGGAGTTCTTGCATGTGTTGCAAGGTGTGAAGTTGAGTAATGACTCAAAACCTGACCACAACAGAAAATAGAAAGAGAATGAAAAGTCATTCCCTATGCCTCAGTCATAGGTTCTATAAAGTATGCTATGCTGTGTACCAGTCCTATTGTATACCTTAGCATGATTCTGGCAAGGGAGTACAATAGTGATCTAGGAGTAGATCACTGGACAACGGTCAAAATTATCCTTAGAGGACTAAGGAAATATTTCTCGGTTATTAATGTGATAAAAAGAGTTCATCGTAAAGAGTTACATTGATGCAAGCTTTTTACATCGATCTAGATGACTCTAAGTCTCGATCTGGATACATATTGAAAGTGGGAGCAATTAGCAGGAGTAGCTCCGTGCAGAGTACTGTAGACATAGAAATTTGCGAACTGCATACGGATCTGAATGTTGCAGGCCCATAGACTAAACTTCTCTCACAAGCAAAACATGATCACTCTTTGGGTATTAATCACATAGCGATGTGAACTAGATTATTGACTCTAGTAAACCCTTTGGGTATTAGTCACATGAAGATGTAAACTAATCACATAAAGACGTGAACTATTGGTGTGAAATCACATGACGATGTGAACTAGATTATTGACTCTAGTGCAAGTGGGGGACCGAAGGAAATATGCCCTAGAGGCAATAATAAAGTTATTATTTATTTCCTTATATCATGATAAATGTTTATTATTCATGCTAGAATTGTATTAACCGGAAACTTAGTACATGTGTGAATACATATACAAACAGAGTGTCACTAGTATGCCTCTACTTGACTAGCTTGTTGAATCAATGATGGTTATGTTTCCTAACCATAGACATGAGTTGTCATTTGATTCACATGATCACATTATTAGAGAATGATGTGATTTACTTGACCCATCTATTAGCTTAGCACGATGATCCTTTAGTTTGTTGCTATTGCTTTCTCCATAACTATACATGTTCCTATGACTATGAGATCATGCAACTCCCGAGTACCGGAGGAACACTTTGTGTGCTACCAAACATGACAACATAACTGGGTGATTATAAAGGTGCTATACAGGTGTCTCCGATGGTGTTTGTTGAGTTGGCATGGATCAAGATTAGGATTTGTCACTTGGATTGTCGGAGAGGTATCTCTAGGCCCTCTCGGTAATGTACATCACTATAAGCCTTGCAAGCAATGTAGCTAATGAGTTAGTTACGGGATGTAGCATTACAGAACGAGTAAAGAGACTTGCCGGTAACGAGATTCAACTAGGTATTGAGATACCGACAATCGAATCTGGAGCAAAGTAACATACCGATGACAAAGGGAACAACGTATACCGTTATGTCGTTTGACCGATAAAGATCTTCGTAGAATATGTAGGAGCCGATATGAGCATCCAGGTTCCGCTATTGGTTATTGACTGGAGACATGTCTCGGTCATGTCTACATAGTTCTCGAACCCGTAGGGTCCGCACGCTTATCGTTTGGTCACGATCGGTATTATGAGTTTATGTGTTTTGATGTACCGAAGGTAGTTCGGAGTTCCGGATTTCATCACGGACATGACGAGGAGTCTCGGAATGGTCGAGATGTAAAGATCGATATATTGGAAGCCTTTATTTGGACATCAGAATGGTTCTGAGTGGTTCGGGCATTTTTTCGGAGTACCGGGAGGTTACCGGAACCCCCTGGGGAGTATATGGGCCTTATTGGGCCTGAGTGGAATAGAGGAGAGGGAAGGAAAAAGAGGGAGGCGCACACCCCAAGCCCAATCCGAATTGGGAGGGGGCCGCCCCCCCTTTCCTTCCTCCCTCTCTCCTCCTTCCCTCCTCTCCTACTCCTACTTGGAAGGGGGGAATCCTACTGTCGGAGGTAGTAGGACTCCCCTAGGGCGTGCCATAGAGAGGGCCGGCCCTCCCACTCCTCCACTCCTTTATATACGGGGGAGGGGGGCACCCCATGGACACACAAGTTGATCATTGATCTTTTAGCCGTGTGCGGTGCCCCCCTCCACCATAATCCACCTCTGTTATATTGTAGCGGTGCTTAGGTGAAGCCCTCTTCTGGTAGCAACATCATCACCGTCATCACGCCGTCGTGTTGACGAAACTCTCCCTCGAATCTCTACTGGATCTTGAGTTCACGGGACATCACCGAGCTGAACATGTGCAGATCGCGAAAGTGCCGTACCTTCGGTGCTAGATCGGTCGACCGTGAAGACGTACGACTACATCAACCGCGTTGTCATAACGCTTCCGCTTATGGTCTACGAGGGTAAGTAGACGATACTCTCCCCTCTCGTTTCTATGCATCACCATGGTCTTGCGTGTGAGTAGGATTTTTTTTTGAAATTACTGCGTTCCCCAACAGCGAGTCCACGGATGGCTCCACCCATGAAGGGTCCACGAAGAAGCAACCTTTTCTATCCGACCATGGCCATCGTGCATGAAGGACTTGCCTCACTTGGGTAGATCTTCACGAAGTAGGCGATTTCCTTGCCCTTACAAACTCCTTGGTTCAACCCCACAATCTTGACGGAGGCTCCCAAGTGACACCTAACCAATCTAGGAGACACCACTCTCCAAAAGGTAATAGATGGTGTGTTGATTATGAACTCCTTGCTCTTGTGCTTCAAATGATAGTCTCCCCAATACTGAACTCTCTCTCAAAGATTTGGATATGGTGGAAAGATGATTTGAGTGGAAAGCAACTTGGGGAAGGCTAGAGATCAAGATTCTTGTGGTTGGATTGGAATATCTTGGTCTCAACACATGAGTAGGTGGTTCTCTCTCATAAAATGAATGCTGGAAGTGTAGGCACGTTCTGATGGCTCTCTCCATGAATGGAGGATGGGTGGAGGGGTATATATAGCCTCCACACAAAATCTAACAGTTACACACAATTTACCCAACTCGGTGGGACCGAATAGTGAAACTCGGTCAGATCGATTTGGTTCAAAATGTGAACGTTAGGATTTTTAGTGGGACCGATTTTGTTAGGGTTAGGGCATAACGTAATCTCGGTGAGACCGATCACATGAACTCGGTGAGACCGATTTCTATAATAGGAAAACAGAGAGTTGGTCAGGCAAACTTGGTGGGACCAATCGCTCATTTCGGTGAGACGAGAACGTTATGAAAAGGAAACAGAGAGGTTGCATTGCAAACTCGGTGGGACCGATCTCTCATCTCGGATAGACCGAAACATTACGAAGGGAAACAGTGAGTTTGTAATCCAATCTCGGTGAGACCGAGATCCCTATCAGTGAGACCGAACTGATTAGGGTTTCTGGCTATGGCTATGTTAAATGAACTCGGTGGCGTCGGATAGATCAAATCAGTGGGGCCGAGTTTGACTTTTGGTTTGGGACATATGTGGATATGAGAAAGTGGCACTACAAAAAAATACACTTCCGTGATGATACGTGTTTGTCACAGTAGGTCGCTTTTTTTGTCATGCATGTACATCCATGACAAATTTATGACAGAATCAAGATAGTCATACCTGTGTTGTCGTAGAAGTGTTCCATGACATTACCAAAATTATCATCTCGGAAGTGCTTTCGTCAAGGGTTACCAACACATGGCATCCACCGTAACGGAACGCCGTTAAGCTATCGGGTCGGGTTTTGGATCCGATAACCCGTTAACAGCCCCGACCAATGGGAAATTTCCACGTGTAAAATTCTTATTGGCCGGACGAAACACGTGTCAGCTCGTCAGTGGGTCAGATAGGTGCCTATGATACGTCGACACGTGGCACAGCCCAACAGAGGCCCATTCCTGTGAAAAGACCGGCCCGTTTGACTTGGTCAAAAGGTGGCGGGCCGGCCCATGGAAAGCCTGTTAACGGCTTGTTCTCATATAGCCCATTTACAGCCCGCTAACCCAAGGCCCGTTACGCCCTATCCGAATTAGGCCCAGTAGCGTCATCCGGGCCATCCAATATGATTCCAGCCTGTTTTCACTTCTGGCCCATGTATGGCCCATGACGTCTTTTGGCCCATATGAGGCCCTATGTAACTCTTGGCCTATTAACGACCCGTGGTGAAACTGGCCCGTAATGAATAGTGTATCACTTTACACCCATTAACAGCCCGTGATGAAACTAGCCCGTAATGAACAGTGTATCACTTTATACCCATTAACGGCCCGTTATTTCATTGGGCCGTTTCCAGCCTATGTTATCTTTCGGCCTTCTCAGAGCCTATTTATTCTTGGGCTCATTTCCAGCATTCGTTTACTTACGACCCGTTACTATCATTTTCTGCTTGTGGGCCAAATTCAGCCCGTGGTTATAGTCGGCCCGTTTGTGGTCCGTTAATACGTTGGGTCGTTTTCATAGTGTCATCAAATACGGCCTATTAACGATGGCCCGTTATGGTCGGCCCATGAACGGACGATTCCAACTCTAGCCCGTTTACGGCCATAAAGCGGCCTGTTATTGGCCCATGTTTGGCCAATCGATCATACGGCCCGTATAAGGCCCGTTGATGATACGGCCCATAGAAGGCCCATTGTTTCTACGGCCCGTAGAAGGCCTACTGTTTCTACGGCCCGTAGAAGGCCCACTGTTTCTACGGCCCATAGGAGGCCCAGTGTCACTACAGTAAATATTAGCCCATGGTTATTGTGGCCTAGTTTTAAAAAATAGGTTATTGCAGCTACTAGTTAACCGCGAAAAAAGAACTACAATGACTAGAAGCAAACAAATAAACAAGACAACAAGGAAATAAATAAGCAAGCAACTAACGCTAGGCTATCATGGCTATTACACATATTACATCCACTGGGCATCAAAGTTCGCCACCAGTGCAAATATAGGGAACAAAGCAGCATATCATATACACTAGCCGTCAAAATTGGCCACCAGTGCAAATAAATGCGGCAGCAAAACAAGAGCATAACTGAAACAACTTCAGAAGAGCTCAAGAAACGTTATCCTGGGTGTCCACCATGCTGGCAATAAGCTTAGCAAGCTGATTAGCTTTGTCCTGTTTGGCGCTAAAATCCTCCAACACTTGCTGTTGCACCAGAAAGTATGGATCTGAATGCTCTAGGGACTTCCTCAGTCCTACCGCTTCTTGTCGTAGCACAGCTGATCGATGTCTTTCAGCTTGTAGTTGAGACTCAAGAAACTGAACTGATTCAGACAGTGAGTTTGAATAGCTTGTGCAGGCGGTAGTGGCCAGTAACTCCAACACTAAACCAAGACAGGATGTGTCACTATCCTGAACCTTATCTGCATTACTTCCTTTACCGTTGCTTAATAAGGAACTCTTCCCCAACATTCTGTCAGCATTCTAAAAGAAGAAACAAGCATACACATAACAAGTTTAGCATGTACTAGTATATGAAACTCATTTCGGTGAACCAGTTCATTAGTAAGGTGGACAGGATTAAACTACCAAGTCTTCTATTGCCAAGTACTAGTACATAATAAAAGCATCAAACAAACATATATCTATGTCCTATGGTAGCAATGGAATCTTAAATTAGAACAGTTGTTCTTCAGGTTTAGGCACTTGTTCTACATGAACAGAGTACAGTAAGACGCAAGAATATAATACTTAAAAATAGAAAATGAGCTCATAGACCTTACCACATTCTTGGTTCGGGACCAGTACAGAACAAGGCGTTCCCAGTCATCGTCCAGTAAATGTGTCTCAGGAGAACGTAAGGGAATTTGATGAGTTTCTTTGCCGACGAAGTACATTTCTTCAGGTAATTCCGATACTGCCACCAAGAATTCTTGAAGATAGTAGAGGTATTAGCATAGGTTACCTCATCCTGAGTTTCCAAAACGGTCCTTCTCTATAGAGAAAAATGGGAAAATTTGTTGTATTATAACCATCATGGAGGTAGGATGTATGGGACGAAGCAAAGTAATTTCCATGAATAACATTACTTACACATAACTCCAGGACAAACACCTGCAACTGGCATTTTCCTTCATCTTCAATATAATATTTCCAAGATGGGAAGATACACACATACGATTTAACAACATCAAATGCGATAGATGCTAAACTACGACTAGCTGGTTGTGCTTCCTCCACAGGAATAGGCGTACTAACTGGTGGAGTTGGGGTTCGCCGTGATAGTACTGGCCCTTTGGGCACTGGAGCTGCCTTACTAACTGCTCTTGTTTGGGAGCTCTGTGGTGGAGATGGTGCTGTGTCAACAGGAACTGGGTTACTATCGGCTGGGGTTGGGGTTAGATTGGGTGAAGCTGGTTCTCTGTCCATCGTAGTAGGGGTACAATCTACGAGAGTTTGGGTTATGTGTGGTAGGGCTGGTTCTTGTGCATGTACAACCGGGGTGCTATCTCCACCAAGAGGTAGCATTGTTTTATTTGAAGACCGTGTTTTTAGTCCGCTAGATACTGGCACCACCCGCTCCAATTCAAATGGCTGATAAACAGGAAACATAGTTGAATGTACAGACATTGTATGAGAGACAGATGCAATAGATAGTGTGGAAAAAAGAAGGCATGAAATAGTTGACATGTATATTTTTTTACTAAAACGGATAGCATGACATAATTTCACATATATGATGTCTATCTAAACTGGATAGCATAGCATAACATAATTCAAAGATATGATGAATAACTAAATAGGATCGCATGACATAATTCACCTACATGTTATCTAAGTAATCAGGATCACATCATTTAATTCACATATGTGATTTATATGATAAACAGAGGGCATTCGATATGATGTCTGAACTAAGAACATGGTGTTGAATATTGTGTATATGATGTCTAAACTATGCAATGCAAGACACCGTATGCATGATATGAGCAGTATAACCGTGCCAAGTTAGAGCATACACCTGAGTGGGCGAATAGGACTGGTCATCTGTCTCTGAATCCATCTCCGAGGAGCTATCGGGACCCAACAAGAGATCTGCTTCGACAGGTAGCACTGTCTGCTCTGAAGGCCTTGTTTTCACTCCAGATTTTTCCATCTCCCACCCAAATGGCTGATTCACAGGAAGAGTAGTTTAATGTACAAACATTGTCGACAAATGGAAATGTAATGAAGAAAAGGATGGGCAAGATATCATTCAAATATATGATGCCTGGTTAAACAGGATGGCATTGCACATTTCACATATATTATGGCTAGCTAAAAGACATGAGACTGCATAATTCCCATATATGATAAAGAAACTAAACAGGTGGCATTACATAACATGTCTAAACTAAGCAGATGACATATATGATGTCAAAAGTAGGCACTGCAAGGCAACATATGCATGATATGACTAACATCATCATGCTAAGGTAGAGCAAACACCTTGGGGGATAAATAGGAGTGGTCAGCGGCGTCCGAATCCGCCTCAGAACAGATATCTTCCTCTGGATTGCAATCTGGAGAGGGGTGGGGAGGGTTTGCCATTGAACCCACCATGGAGCGATGTCTGCATGACATTGTATTGCTGCGCAAAACTCTTCTCTTTTTCACTACATGTTCAGCATGATTGTGTACAATATCTGACATGCATACAAAAAAAATATGGTGAGATTATGTAAGGAGAGCATGCAGAAATTTAGAGTGATGGTAACAACCAGTGGATCGATGTTTTTACGTTGAACCAAAATAGCCCTAATGGATCGACGTGAATGTATAGTAATAAGTGATGCAACAAGTGTATAACCTCTTTGCCGTAGCCGTGTCGACCTCAGCATCATTGGGTTGGTCGCTGAAGCAGTTGAGGCAGAGGTGGCTGTCGGAGGTGTGGAGGAAGATCTGAGGAATCTGTAGACGGCGTCCAGGGCACTGCTCTGTTGCGATGGATCGTTCTGTCGTTGGAGCAGCTCCGGTGAGCCGTAAGACGTCAAGGCTGAAGCAGCACAAGACAGACATCGTCAATCTCAAGTGGGATTCTAATAGCATCTCCAATAGATGATGTAAAATGGATGTAAAATTAACATCACCAAAAACCACCTGACTACAACAGATGAGGTAAAAACTGTTGACTCTGAACTTAACTGTCGAAACTGAAATTTATTGTGGAATCTGAATGCTACTATCGAAACTGAACGCAATGGTAGCAGAGAGGCACTTGACATGTAGTTTAGGGAGGGCCATCAGTTCATCGTCAACCTGCACACCCCTAAGCCGCCAGCCACCACTGGCCGAACCGCCGGCCCCAGCGCCGCCTCGCCGCCCCGAAACAACTCGCCACCGCCGCCCCGGCCAGCCCTCTAGGCCCCCGCCCCCACCTTGAACCCTAAGATAGATAGTGGGGTACCTCCCCGGCGAGCCCCCGTCCCCGCTGCGGGTGGTTCTTCCTTAACTCCGGCGAGCCCCCCAACCCATGAAAATCGACTGACCCAAAAGTCGATTCAGTCGACTGAAGTGAGGGGGAGAGCAGCAACAGCAGCTGGGCGAGCGAGCGATCGAGTGAGAGCCGGAGCAACAGCAGCAAATCTGGCTGGTATGGACGCTGCCCCCGAAGGGGCCTCGCACTGGGGGAGAGCTGCCGTGGAGATGTCGCCCGCGGCGCCGGCTTCAAGGTAGCCACTCCATGGGGGTGCGGGATGGAGCACCGTCGGCGCCGGGAGGTCGAGTTAAGGAGAAGGTGCGATGCGATGAGTGTACAACCTCTTTGGTGGCGCCGAGTAGGCCTCGGCTTCGTCCGAGGAGTCGGTGAGGATGCTGCGGTTTCGGTGGAGCAGGTTAAGGCGGCACTGTGGGGATGGAGCAGCCCCGATAGACGAGGTGATCGTCAGAGCAGCTCCTTGGAGGTGGAGGACGGGGCGGCTGAACCGGCGGGACGGCGAGATGGACAACGGATCCTCATCCGGAGAGGTGGACGAGGGACGTCGAGCTGTTGCGGTGGACGATGTCATCGGGGAAGAGGCTCCGGCTGGGTAGCGGTGACGTGGCGGACGGAGGAGGGTGGGGTTTCGCGGCTGGAGCGGAGAGGTTATGGCGGCCTGGGATTTCGAATGGCGAAAAGGGGGCGATGGGAGGGGGTGAAGCATGACTTACGAACGCGCTTGTCCAAAATGTACGGTGTGTTACAAAAGTACCCCCCACCGATTTGAACTAGCGGCCCTTTCGGCTCAGGGTTAGAAGGGGGATTTCGCGTGTCGGGATTTGGCAGCTGGAGGGAGTTTTCGCGTGCGTTCTAATTTCGGGATAACAAGGCGCGGGTTGTGAAGGCGCCAGTTTTGGGAGCACGATATCTGAATTTTCGGGATATAACAAGACGCGGGTTGAATTTTAGGGACAAGCCTAACGTGTAGTAATATTGTACTTGTACGTACCAAATCAATTCGCACTTCCCTCAACCAAAAAGAAAACGAAAAAAATAAAACTATTCACACCACACAAAGAGAGAGTCTTGCCCCGTTTTACTATACAAATGCTATTCAAAGCAACTCCCTCCTTCCATCTATATAGGGCCTAATGCGTTTTTCGATGCTAACTTTGACCAAATATTAGAGCAATGATATATGACATGCAACTTACACAAAGCACACCATTAAATTCGTCTGTGAAAGGTTCTTTCAATGATATAATTTTCATATTGTGCATGTCATGTACTATTAATCTTGTCAATAGTCAAAGGCGGTCTTAAAAATCTCATTACGCCCTATATAGATGGAAGGAGGGAGTATGAATCCATGTTATGTCCGAATAATTTTTTTCGCTTGCTGTATAATGCATGTAACCTACTCATACCAACATTTTAGTGCATTCCAAATGTCTATACTACCGCTGCAATTCGAACTAAATTTGAATTCGTTTCTCTATTTCAATAAGAATCTACAATCATGATTGTTGCCAACTTCAACCATCATAGTGTTGGGGAACGTAGCATAAATTCAAAATTTTCCTACGTGTCACCAAGATCTATCTATGGAGTCATCTAGCAACGAGGGAGGAGTGGATCTACATACCCTTGTAGATCGCGCGCGGAAGCGTTCAAGAGAACGGGGTTGATGGAGTCGTACTCGTCGTGATCCAAATCACCGATGATCCTAGCGCCGAACGGACGGCACCTCCGCGTTCAACACACGTACGGAGCGGAGACGTCTCCCACGCCTTGATCCAGCAAGGAGGAGGGAGAGGTTGATGGAGATCCAACAGCACGACGGCGTGGTGGAAGTAGCGGGATTCCAACAGGGCTTCGCTAAGCGCTGCGGGAGGAGGGAGATGTGTCACGGGAGGGAGAGGGAGGCGCCAGGCCTTAGGTATGGTTGCTCCTACTTTTCCCCACTATATATAGGGCCAAGGGAGAGGGGGGAGGCGCAGCCCTTGCCCCTTCCTCCAAGGAAGGGTGCGGCCAAGGGGGGGAGGAGTCCATCCTCCCCAAGGCACCTCGGAGGTGCCTTCCCCCTTTAGGACTCTCCCCTTTTTTCTCTCTCTTGGCGCATGGGCCTCTTGGGGCTGGTGCCCTTGGCCCATATAGGCCAAGGCACACCCCCTACAGCCCATGTGGCCCCCCGGGGCAGGTGGCCCCACCCGGTGGACCCCCGGGACCCTTCCGGTGGTCCCGGTACAATACCGGTGACCCCGAAACTTGTCCCGATGGCCGAAATAGCACTTCCTATATATAATTCTTTACCTCCGGACCATTCCGGAACTCCTCGTGACGTCCGGGATCTCATCCGGGACTCCGAACAACTTTAGGATTACCGCATACTAATATCTCTATAACCCTAGCGTCACCGAACCTTAAGTGTGTAGACCCTACGGGTTCGAGAAGCATGCAGACATGACCGAGACGTTCTTCGGTCAATAACCAACAGCGGGATCTGGATACCCATGTTGGCTCCCACATGTTCCACGATGATCTCATCGGATGAACCACGATGTCAAGGACTTAATCAATCCCGTATACAATTCCCTTTGTCTAGCGGTATTGTACTTGCCCGAGATTCGATCGTCGGTATCCCTATACCTTGTTCAATCTCGTTACCGGCAAGTCTCTTTACTCGTTCCGTAACACATCATCCCGTGATCAACTCCTTGATCACATTGTGCACATTATGATGATGTCCTACCGAGTGGGCCCAGAGATACCTCTCCGTTTACACGGAGTGACAAATCCCAGTCTCGATTCGTGCCAACCCAACAGACACTTTCAGAGATACCTGTAGTGCACCTTTATAGTCACCCAGTTACGTTGTGACGTTTGGTACACCCAAAGCATTCCTACGGTATCCGGGAGTTGCACAATCTCATGGTCTAAGGAAATGATACTTGACATTAGAAAAGCTTTAGCATACGAACTACATGATCTTTGTGCTAGGCTTAGGATTGGGTCTTGTCCATCACATCATTCTCCTAATGATGTGATCCCATTATCAATGACATCCAATGTCCATGGTCAGGAAACCGTAACCATCTATTGATCAACGAGCTAGTCAACTAGAGGCTTACTAGGGACATGGTGTTGTCTATGTATCCACACATGTATCTGAGCTTCCTATCAATACAATTATAGCATGGATAATAAACGATTATCATGAACAAGGAAATATAATAATAACTAATTTATTATTGCCTCTAGGGCATATTTCCAACAGTCTCCCACTTGCACTAGAGTCAATAATCTAGTTCACATCGCCATGTGATTAACACTCAAAGGTCACATCGCCATGTGACCAACATCCAAAGAGTTTACTAGAGTCAATAATCTAGTTCACATCACTATGTGATTAACGCTCAATGAGTTCTGGGTTTGATCATGTTGCTTGTGAGAGAGGTTTTAGTCAACGGGTCTGAACCTTTTAGATCCGTGTGTGCTTTACAAATCTCTATGTCATCTCCTAGATGTAGCTACCACGTTCTATTTGGATCTATTCCAAATAACTGTTCTACCTGGAGCTATTCCAAATTGTTGCTCCATTATACGTATCCGGCATCTCTACTCAGAGCTATCCGGATAGGTGTTAAGCTTGCATCGACATAACTCTTTACGTCGAACTCTTTATCACCTCCATAATTGAGAAAATTCCTTAGTCCACTAGTTACTAAGGATAACTTTGACCACTGTCTTGTGATCCATTCTTGGATCACTCTTGTACCCCTTGACTGACTCATGGCAAGGCACACTTCAGGTGCGGTACATAGCATAGCATACTGTAGAGCCTATGTCTTAAGCATCGGGGACGACCTTCGTCCTTTCTCTCTATTCTGCCGTGGTCGAGCTTTAAGTCTTAACTTCATACCTTACAACTCAGGCAAGAACTCCTTCTTTGACTGATCCATCTTGAACACCTTCAAGATCATGTCAAGGTATGTGCTCATTTGAAAGTACCATTAAGCGTTTTGATCTATCCTTATAGATCTTGATGCTCAATGTTCAAGTAGCTTAATCCAGGCTTTCCATTGAAAAACACTTTCCAAATAACCCTATATGCTTTCCAGAAATTCTACGTCATTTCTGATCCATAACATATACTCATCAGAAATTCTATAGTGCTCCCACTCACTTCTTTGGAAATACAAGTTTCTCATAAACTTTGTATAAACCCAAAATCTTTGATCATCTCATCAAAGCATACATTCCAACTCCGAGATGCTTACTCCAGTCCTTAGAAGGATTGCTGGAGCTTTGCATACTTATTAGCATCTTTCAGGATTGACAAAAACCTTCCGGTTGTATCATATACAACCTTTCCTCAAGAAAATCGTCGAGGAAACAATGTTTTGACATCCTATCTGCAAGATTTCATAAATAATGCAGTAATCGCTAATATAATTCCAACAGACTCTTAGCATCGCTACGAGTGAGAAAGTCTCATCGTAGTCAACTCCTTGAACTTGTCGGAAAACATCTTAATGACAAGTCGAGCTTTCTTAATGGTGACATTTACCATCATTGTCCGTCTTCCTTTTAAAATCCATCTGCACTCAACAGCCTTACGACCATCGAGCTGTTCTGCCAAAGTCTACACTTTGTTTTCATACATGGATCCTCTCTCGGATTTTATGGCCTCGAGCCATTTATCGGAATCCGGGCCCACCATCGCTTCTCCATAGCTCGTAGGTTCATTGTTGTCTAGCAACATGACTTCCAAGACAGGATTACGTACCACTCTGAAGTAGCACGCATCCTTGTCATCCCACGAGGTTTGGGAGTGACTTGATCCGAAGTTCCATGATCAATATCATAAGCTTCCACTTCAATTGGTGTAGGTGCCACAGGAACAACTCCCTGTGCCCTGTCACACACTAGTTGAAGAGATGGTTCAATAACCTCATCAAGCCTCCACCATCCTCCCACTCAATTCTTTCGAGAGAAACTTTTCCTCGAGAAAGGACCCGATTCTAGAAACAATCTCTTATTGCTTTCGGATCTGAGACAGGAGGTATACCCAACTGTTTTGGGTGTCCTATGAAGATGCATTTATCCGCTTTGGGTTCGAGCTTATCAGCCTGAAAATTTTTCACATAAGCGTCGCAGCCCCAAACTTTTAAGAAATGAGAGCTTAGGTTTCTCTAAACCATAGTTCATACGGTGTCATCTCATCGGAATTACGTGGTGCCCTATTTAAAGTGAATGTGGTTGTCTCTAATGCCTAACCCATAAACTATCATGGTAATTCGATAAGAGACATCATGGTATGCATCATATCCAATAGGGTGCAGTTATGATGTACGGACACACCATCACACTATGGTGTTCCAGGCTGTATTAGTTGTGAAATGAATTCCACAATGTCTTAATTATGTGCCAAACTCGTAATTCAGATATTCATCTCTATGATCATATCATAGATATTTTATCCTCTTGTCACGACGATCTTTCAACTTCACCCTGAAATTACTTGAACCTTTCAATAATTCAGACTTGTGATTCATCAAGTAAATGTACACAACATCTACTCAAATCATCTGTGAAGTAAGAACATAACGATATCCACTACATGCCTCAGCACTCATTGGACTGCACACATCAAAATGTATTACTTCCAACAAGTTGCTTTCTAGTTCCATTTTACTGAAAACGAGGCTTTCAGTCATCTTGCCCATGTGGTAAGATTTGCATGTCTCAAGTGATTCAAAATCAAGTGAGTCCAAACTGTCCATTTGCATGGAGTTTCTTCATGCATATCTACCAATAGACATGGTTCGCATGCCTCAAACTTTTCAAAAATGAGTGAGTCCAAAGATCCATCAACATGGAGCTTCTTCATGCGTTTTATACCGATATGACTTAAGTGGCAGTGCCACAAGTAGGTGGTACTATCATTACTATCTTTTGGCATGAACATGTGTATCACTACAATCGAGATCCAATAAACCATTCATTTTAGGTGTAAGACCATTGAAGGTATTATTCAAATAAACAGAGTAACCATTATTCTCTTTAAATGAATAACCGTATTGCGATAGACATAATCCAATCATGTCTATGCTCAACGCAAACACCAATCTCGATGGTAGAGGGAGCGTACGATATTTGATCACCCTTGGAAATACTTCCAACACATATCGTCATCTCACCTTTAGCTACTCTCTGTTTATTCCGTAGCTTTTATTTCGAGTTACTAACACTTAGCAACCGAACCGGTATCTAATACCCTGGTGCTACTAGGAGTACTAGTAAAGTACACATTAACATAATGTATATCTAATATACTTCTATCGACAGCCTTCTCATCTACCAAGTATCTAGGGTAATACTGCTCTAGTGGCTGTTCCCCTTATTATAGAAGCACTTAGTCTCGGGTTTGGGTTCAACCTTGGGTTTCTTCACTAGAGCAGCAGCTGAATTGCCGTTTCATGAAGTATCCCTTTGTTCCCTTGCCCTTCTTGAAACTAGTGGTTTCACCAACCATCAACGATTGATGCTCCTTCTTGATTTCTACTTTTGTGGTGTCAAACATCGCGAATATCTCAAGGATCATCATATATGTCCCTGATATATTATAGTTCATCACGAAGCTCTAGCAGCTTGGTGGTAATGACTTCGGAGAAACATCACTATCTTATCTGGGAGATCAACTCCCACTCGATTCAAATGATTGTTGTACTCAGACAATCTGAGCACAAGCTCAACAATTGAGCTTTTCTCCCTTAGTTTGCAGGCTAAGAAAATCATCGGAGGTCTTATACCTCTTGACGTGGGCACGAGCCTGAAATCCCAATTTCAGCTCTCGAAACATCTCATATGTTCCGCGACGTTTCAAAAAACATCTTTGGCGCCTCAACTCTAAACCATTTAGCATTACGCACTGAACTATCATGTAGTCATCAAAACGTGTATGTCAGATGTTCGCAACATCCACAGACGACGTTCGAGGTTCAGCACACTGAGCGGTGCATTAAGGACATAAGCCTTCTATGAAGCAATGAGGACAATCCTCGGTTTACAGACCTAGTCCGCATAATTGCTACTATCAACTTTCAACTAAATTTTCTCTAGGAACATATCTAAACAGTAGAACTGAAGCGCGAGCTACGACATAATTTGCAAAGATCTTTTGACTATGTTCAGGATAATTAAGTTCATCTTATGAACTCCCACTCAGATAGACATCCCTCTAGTCATCTAAGTGATTACATGATCCGAGTCAACTAGGTCGTGTCTGATCATCACGTGAGACGGACTAGTCATCATCAGTGAACATCTTCATGTTGATCGTATCTACCATACGACTCATGCTCGACCTTTCGGTCTTCTGTGTTCCGAGGCCATGTCTATGCACATGCTAGGCTCGTCAAGTTAACCCTAAGTGTTTTGCATGTGTAAAACTGTCTTACACCCGTTGTATGTGAATGTAAGGATCTATCACACCCGATCATCACGTGGTGCTTCGAAACGATGAACTGTAGCAACGGTGCACAGTTAGGGGAGAACACTTCTTGAAATTGTAATGAGGGATCATCTTATTTACTACCGTCGTTCTAAGCAAATAAGATGTATAAACATGATAAACATCACATGCAATCAAATAATAGTGACATGATATGGCCAATATCATATAGCTCCTTTGATCTCCATCTTGGGGCTCCATGATCATCTATTACAAGAACATGATCAATCTCATACATCACATATATCATTCATCACATCCTTTTGGCCATATCACATCACATAGAATACCCTGGAAAAACAAGTTAGACGTTCTCTACTTGTTGTTTGCATGTTTTACGTGGCTGCTGTGGGTTTCTAGCAAGAACGTTTCTTACCTACGCAAAAACCACAACGTGATATGCCAATTGCTATTTACCCTTCATAAGGACCCTTTTCATCGAATCCGATCCGACTAAAGTAGGAGAGACAGACACCCGCTAGCCACCTTATGCAACTAGTGCATGTCAGTCGGTGGAACTAGTCTCACGTAAGAGTACGTGTAAGGTCGGTCCGAGCCGCTTCATCCCACGATGCCGCCGAATCAAGATAAGACTAGTAACGGCAAGCATATTGAACAAAATCAACGCCCACAACTACTTTGTGTTCTACTCGTGCATAGAAACTACGCATAGACCTAGCTCATGATGCCACTGTTGGGGAACGTAGCATAAATTCAAAATTTTCCTACGTGTCACCAAGATCTATCTATGGAGTCATCTAGCAACGAGGGAGGAGTGGATCTACATACCCTTGTAGATCGCGCGCAGAAGCGTTCAAGAGAACGGGGTTGATGGAGTCGTACTCGTCGTGATCCAAATCACCGATGATCCTAGCGCCGAACGGCCGACACCTCCGCGTTCAACACACGTACGGAGCGGAGACGTCTCCCACGCCTTGATCCAGCAAGGAGGAGGGATAGGTTGATGGAGATCCAACAGCACGACGGCGTGGTGGAAGTAGCGGGATTCCAACAGGGCTTCGCTAAGCGCTGCGGGAGGAGGGAGATGTGTCACGGGAGGGAGAGGGAGGCGCCAGGCCTTAGGTATGGTTGCTCCTCCTTTTCCCCACTATATATAGGGCCAAGGGAGAGGGGGGAGGCGCAGCCCTTGCCCCTTCCTCCAAGGAAGGGTGCGGCCAAGGGGGGGAGGAGTCCATCCTCCCCAAGGCACCTCGGAGGTGCCTTCCCCCTTTAGGACTCTCCCCTTTTTTCTCTCTCTTGGCGCATGGGCCTCTTGGGGCTGGTGCCCTTGGCCCATATAGGCCAAGGCACACCCCCTACAGCCCATGTGGCCCCCCGGGGCAGGTGGCCCCACCAGGTGGACCCCCGGGACCCTTCCGGTGGTCCCGGTACAATACCGGTGACCCCGAAACTTGTCCCGATGGCCGAAATTGCACTTCCTATATATAATTCTTTACCTCCGGACCATTCCGGAACTCCTCGTGACGTCCGGGATCTCATCCGGGACTCCAAAAAACTTTCGTATTACCGCATACTAATATCTCTATAACCCTAGCGTCACCGAACCTTAAGTGTGTAGACCCTACGGGTTCGGGAAGCATGCAGACATGACCGAGACGTTCTTCGGTCAATAACCAACAGCGGGATCTGGATACCCATGTTGGCTCCCACATGTTCCACGATGATCTCATCGGATGAACCACGATGTCAAGGACTTAATCAATCCCGTATACAATTCCCTTTGTCTGGTGGTATTGTACTTGCCCGAGATTCGATCGTCGGTATCCCTATACCTTGTTCAATCTCGTTGCCGGCAAGTCTCTTTACTCGTTCTGTAACACATCATCCCGTGATCAACTCCTTGATCACATTGTGCACATTATGATGATGTCCTACCAAGTGGGCCCAGAGATACCTCTCCGTTTACACGGAGTGACAAATCCCAGTCTCGATTCGTGCCAACCCAACAGACACTTTCAGAGATACCTGTAGTGCACCTTTATAGTCACCCAGTTACGTTGTGACGTTTGGTACACCCAAAGCATTCCTACGGTATCTGGGAGTTGCACAATCTCATGGTCTAAGGAAATGATACTTGACATTAGAAAAGCTTTAGCATACGAACTACACGATCTTTGTGCTAGGCTTAGGATTGGGTCTTGTCCATCACATCATTCTCCTAATGATGTGATCCCGTTATCAATGACATCCAATGTCCATGGTCAGGAAACCGTAACCATCTATTGATCAACAAGCTAGTCAACTAGAGGCTTACTAGGGACATGGTGTTGTCTATGTATCCACACATGTATCTGAGCTTCCTATCAATACAATTATAGCATGGATAATAAACGATTATCATGAACAAGGAAATATAATAATAACTAATTTATTATTGCCTCTAGGGCATATTTCCAACACATAGTTTCCTTGCTATCCGCCAGATATAAATCAGACGGCCTATAATGCAGGATGGTAGGCACACCATCATCAACAACTCCGTTTTTATAAGAGTAGAGATAAAATATATTAAATGTAGTATACCATGTTCATAACCACACCATGTGTATCACCGTTATATATATTCACACATCCGTCGGTTTGAAACACTATGATAAATTCTTCAAATATCCGAATTCGCTTTTTATAATGAAGTATATATGATCTCTATTCGTCTTTTACACCCACACAACCCTCTTATCTTTGTAGCTAGCGCTAACTTTCTCTTGTGCATGCACACGCCCGCATCCCTCTCACCCTCCCTCAGCATTCTCTAGCTCCATCACGCAAATTCGTCTTTTCACTTTAGGTCGTTCACCCATGGTGTGTGTAGGCCCCCCTAGCTCCTTCTTTACGGCACACATTGATCGATATGCCACTCTAGCCAGGTGTGCCTAGCACAAACACAAGCTTCCCCTCTTCTCTTGTCACCGTCCATGCCTCACTCCCACCACTCTTTTCATCGTTCTCGTACTCGCACACTCCTCCCCCTCGATATAGTATGCCTCTCATACCACCTCCTACATGCATCCTTCTCTCTCTATCCTTCTCCTCGTGCCTCATTTGCTTCTAACACACACATGCATGTATACCGATCGATCTCCCAACATATAGCTAGATCGACTTTAACTACCCCCCCATCGATTGACATACCTCACAAGTTATGTCTCTCCTTTCTCTTACAAAGGGCGATTGATCTTCCTATGCAATTACGTCTGCTTACCACAGCCACATCGTCCCCCCTCATCATTCGTGCATGCCTCCTGACCCGTCTCTCACACGCACGTGCACAGACAACAAGCAGCTGTCTCCTCTCTTATTGATATTGAGGGCGTGCCCTCCGTTTGTCTAGCAAGCCTATCCCACCATTTGTTAGAAGCAACTCCACTACCACCCCCTCCAACACTCTAGCTCTGTCTCTCTCCCAACCTTATTCATCTCCTGCACATATGCATGGATGCCGATCGATCTCCCTTAATACATGAGGCAGATCGGTCTCCTTAATACATGAGGTAGGCCTCTCTCCTCCTCTACACATATACCAGCCATTGTCCTCTATAGTTAATTGGGGGGACGTTGCTGCCAATGAAAGCATGGATAAATTTTAATTTAACACCTTCTCACAACTTTGTCTTCAGTTGTGATGTAATTATTAGCTCTGATTTGCTAATAATTGACATGCATTAGCAAGGAAGTTAGTTTTTTATTGTTTTCGAAAGAGCATCGATGGCAAGACACGCGAAACAAAAGCTGAAAGCTCACACCATTGTACAATTTCATGGTGCTGGAAAATTATTTGTATAGTACGTCAATTATGTAAACAAATGATGGAAGCTTGATAGCACTGCCAGAAGCCTCTTCATCATCCGGGTCCATGTGCCATGCACAAAATTGTACTCCTTCGTTCCTAAATATTTGTCTTTTTACAAATTTCAAACGGGCATATTTTAGAGTGTAGATTCACTCATTTTGCTTCATATGTGTACTCCCTCTGTTCCTAAATATTCTATTAGTCTTAACAGAGATTTCAACAAGTGACTACATACGGAGCAAAATGAGTGAATCTACACTCTAAAATATGTCTATATACATCCATATGTGCCAGTCCATTTGAAATCTCTAAAAAGACAAATATTTGAGTAGTCACTCGTTGAAATCTCTAGAAAGACAAATACTCCGGAGTATATTTAAGAACCGAGGGGGTAGTGCACAACCGCATGGGAGACTCAGCCCGGTCGTTGCGCCGCATTAATAGTGAGTAATGAGCAGTCAAATCATAAGCCCCACCTTACCCACTGTAAGTTGCTCTGAAGAAGCAACCATCAATATGCTCTTCTTTGAATCCGCTCATACTACTCCATCTGTCACTCTTTATACAGCGCGCTTCAGAAAAAAGAAAAAATCTGTGGGACCAAGGCGACTAGCGATCGGCCTGAAAAATAGCATTGGTAGTTATAGCACGGCATCTATTACTAGAGGGAATAATGCGTACACACATGCATGCAGTGCTTCCACCCCGGGTACACACATGCATGCACTCCGTAGTAGTACAGTACATGTAGAAAAGCAAGACACCATCGACATAATCACCCACGTCTACGCGCAAATCGTCCACAAGGACTACTACATGCAAGAGGAGGATGATAGGACGTTGGCCTTCTTGGAGCGCAGGGCAACCTTGGACGGTACTGTTCAGAAACACGTTGAGCTCGCCGCCAACGCCGCCTCTCCTCACACGTCGGTTGGTGACCCGGCGCACTAGGGCGTGAGGATGTCGTTGAACGTTGATGGATCCGTATGTATTTTTATCTTCCCGTCAAATCCATGTAGTAGTATATGATACTACAGTAATTATCTTACCTTTCGCATCAACTTCATAATTTTCATACATACTCCATGCATGAACGGCGCCAGAACCAAACTTCTCATTACTCTAGGTAAAATCGTTATTTTCTATCTATCGGTCGCGCCATCGAGCAGAACCAAATTTTACAAGTTACGAGTTCAAAAGGAAAAGCCTGCCGTGTTCGCGTCGCACCCCCACACGGTTCGTACGGCACGCCGCTCAAGCGGGAATGCATGCGGTGTTGCATTTTCACTTACAAGTGGGACCGCAGTTGAGCAAACCGACTATCGGCAAACCCCCACCCCGCCACCGTGTGATGGCTGAGAAAACAGGAGGGAGAAGAGATGGCTGTAGCATGGACTCCAAGAAAATTGGTGTCGGATGGGACTCGTGTGGGTGGCATGTGCTGTACTGCTAGACGTGAATGCTAGTTATGGCCCATGCCACCCCACTATATTGAGCCTATATCGAGGTACATAGAACAAATTTCCTGCAGTCCGTGCTCAGCCCTCCTCTATCTCTCTTCTCAGCAAGTCAGCGGACGCGTGGAGCCCATCGTCTGTTTGCTCACATGTGGCCCCACATGTTAGTGAAATTGCAAGAGGACCCACTGAACCTGCACATCTTTCACCTCGACGTGCTGGTGATGAAAAACAAATCAAATAAAGATCTTCGGTGGCCGCTTTTGGAGTTACTGAAGAGTAGTAAGATTCTATTTATAGTTTAACCCAAGATGCACATCTCGTGGCTTCAACTACCACTCTATTTTCTTTCATGACACGACCTGGAGGCTAGATGTCCCATGTGTCGGCAAAAGGAGGAAGAACCCGACCAAATCTTCGGTTCTTCTCTCGAATTAGACTAGTTGTGCTAAGTTAAAAAAATTATTGTGTACTCCCACCGTTCCAAAATACTTGACTTCCATTTTTCCAAAAATGGATGTACCTATATACTAAGACATGTCTAGATACATATATATTTTGACAAATAGAAGGCATGTATTGTGCAACGGAGGGAGTAGAATGGATGCAAGTTTTTGTATTGGGAAGAAGAGTACATCCATATATTGATAGAGCGCAATTTAGTAGATGTTCTATCACTTTTAGCTAGCACAGACGCAAGATCGAGCCTCCGCAGATCAACAATGAATGCATCGAGAAGGCACTAATCCAACTTATAGGAGTAGTAAAATGTATTCTTGTGGTTCTTGTTTTCTTTGGTCTTGCTTTTCTAGTCAAAATTATAGTTGGAGTTCGTGCAAAACGGAGGTGCGTTTAGGGTCGTGCGTTGGAGTTGGCCTTACAAGTGGGACCGCAGTTAAGGAAACCGACTATCGGCAAACCCCCACCTCGCCCGCCGCGCGATGGCTGAAGTTAGAGAAACGACGAGGTTGAAGAGATTGCTCTAGCACGGACTCCAAGAAATAATATGGTGTCAGATGGATGTCATGGTGGTGGCGTGTGCCGTACTCCTGGACGTGAATGCTTGTTCTGGCCCATGCCACCCTACTACTCCTACTACTTACTCCTACTACTATATAGCATACTAGTATCGAGGATTCGAGGTGCTGGTTACGTACAACGAACACATTAACATATGGCTACAGTAAAAACACCCGCCCGACGTGCGAAGTATGTGAAGCTAGTACAAATAGTGTACTACTATTGTTGATTGGCCTCATCCGATAACCTGTTGCAATGCACGTACAATTATGTATTCGGAAAATATTTTTTTGCCTCGTCGCACCACTCACTCAGAGAAGCGACTCGAAAGCCATTCATAAATTTAGTAAGTTTATCACCGGCATATCATTTTATTACATACAACAGGTCATCAACCCACATCGACAACGAGGATACATTATAAATACTAAAGTTTTCACCACACAACAAATAACAAGCCATGAAATGAACTTCAACTCAACCATTCCGCGGTGTTGGAAACGCTTGCTTTGAACCACAAGTGATTCTCTGGGACGGGCCATCCGTTGTCGATCTGGAGACCAACACAGGACTGGTCATCCAGGCTGAAGCGGCCTACTATATCAGTACCAGGGTAGGGAACCACCCAAATGTCCGAGGTATAGACACAGTTGCTTCTCATAAATGTGTCAACAGCAGTTGGATCGCCTTTCACCATCATCGGATAGTTTTGTCCAAGGAAGAACGAGTTTTCTCCAAGACTATCAATTATGTGCCAGGGAGAAGGAGTTGGCGCTAGCACACTAGTATCCATCCCGAATACCATGCAACGGGTGTTGGAATAGGTCCGGAGAGTGCGACCATGGGAGACACCTGCTTCCTTAGCAGTAACATCATCAGTGGGCTGTATACACACAAGAAGAGGTGATCCATCGGAATTAGTTGCCAGGCGCCACAGAGTATATGGGCGCTGCTCGTGATCATCACCATCGGCATCTCCCCCTTGGTTATAAATTTTTTCAAGTATAGGTGGTGGGATGTTCACAGGACCTTGGAAACACAAGAAGAAGGTTAATTAGTAAAGGGAAACTTGCTAACCCGCATGCATGTGGATGAAACAATTATAATTACAGTGGAAGACAAACGTACCGAAACTACTAGGATGCCATGCAAAAATAGTGCCACGAGTGGTGGCAGCAAACACAAGGCCCTCGTATTGAATTGCATCACAGTACTCATCCGTGTACAGAAACCACGAAGGACGGCAACAAGCTTGTCGGAGATAGCAACAACTTGATAGTTGTTGTAATTCCAAGAGCGGTTGGGAACTCGATAAATTGCTATCTTCCATAGAAGACAGTCACCATGATTGTATTTGAACGTGCGTACATTACCGGTGTGTTAAACCTCTGGGCAGTGTGCTGAGATTTTTGGAAGTGGAACCCGGTAACGAGTGTACACATTCACAAGTTCCCACTCGCAGTTGGACCCAATGTAAACAACCCAATCTCCATTTGCGCCCGCCCAAGCCTTGCCCTCAAGCGATGACATCTTAACATCATACGTATCATTATCAAGTGGCATCAACTTGCACAGGGCGAGGCCTCCGTCGTGCCGGCGCCAGTCATCAGGGTCACGGCGAAGAAGATAGGGAAGATCAAACCGCTCCTTGACTCTTGGGTTCCTTGCAATGATTTTATTAGTTGAGTCGAGAATGGGTTTGAACGAACCTGCCATGCTAGCCGAGGTGATGACGTTGCACTGATTAATGAGTTCCTCCACCACATCATCTTTCAGATCGGGGCAAGAATAACGGGGTCGTTTCTGGCCTGTTCCCTCCATGGAGAAGACGATCGAACAATGGCAGAAGAAAGGGTGAAGGGCTGAAGGAAAATGGAGGAGGGAGAGGAAGAGCATGCGACATCAGTTACAAATCAAGAGGGAAAGGCGAAGAGTCGGTGGATGGTTCCGAGTTTGCCACGGTTCACGAATAGGCTCCCCGGCCTACACGTCCGTTCGGAAATAGTCCTACTACTCACCGTCGTATCACTGATATGTTGGAACTGGACCACATGTCAACGAAACATGGTGTGTAATTTCTCGTGCAAAATGCGATCTGGCCGCGTTGGCCCGAGGTGCCGCATTAGTTATTGACCTTTATTTTTTTAATGGCGTGCCGATCAATTTTGAAGCACGACTAACTGGTACTGTACATAGAGAAAATGGGTTGTATTTGTCCTCCACGGTTTAGAGGCTGACTTGTGGGCCTAGCAAGTTGACGTGTACACAATCAGGAGATGATTGTACGTGGAGAGGATGACAGCAGGGACCCGCCAAGGTCATGGCAGTACGCAAGCAAGTGCCTCCTTATTTCAAGCCAATAAAAAAATGCCTCCTCCTAGTGGATTTCTGACATCTGGGTCCCATGCCATTGTCTACGTAGTCAATAAACAAGAGAATTGCACAACGAGCGGCTGACACCAGGGACCCAGCAGCTCGCCCAGTTATTTTTGTTTTGGGTTAATTTGATAAATGCCACTCCAAATCTGGTGTATCCGAGAAATGCCACTGCAATTTCCAAACTTTGAAAAATGCCATTTCATGCCATTTCTAGTGGCATTTTTCGAAGTCTGGAGTGGCGTTTTTCAAAGTTTGCAAACTGCAGTGGCGTTTTGCAAAGTTTGCAAAAATTGCAGTGGCATTTTTCAAAGTTTGGAAATTGTAGTGGCATTTGTATGAATCACCATAATTGGAGTGGCATTTATCTAATTTGTTTTTGAGACGGAAGCAGGGTGTCAACTGGGCTGTGCGGGACACTCTGGCCTATCTAGAAAGCCTTTTCTTTTATGTTTACCACAGACCATCCCAATAGTTTTTTTTCTTTCTGAAAATGGCTAGCCCAGTTCTTTTGTGATTTGTCAAGTAAGTCGCTTTATCAGGCCTGTTGGGCTACAAATCTTTCAAGATGAGGAGAGCTTCATTCGTATGGCCGAGAAAATGGCCTATCAGTAATGAGAAATGGGCTGTTCATTTTTAAAACACATCAAACCGGCAATTATTTTCAAATATCTTTTTTTCATTTCGAGATTTTAAATTGCATTGATTTTTATGCATGGACAATTTATTGGATTTTATATTGATATACATTTATTTTTAAAATCAGTCTGAATGTGACTCGAAATTTCGGGATTAAAAACAGTTCAGACCGCACCGACATATGCAAAATTTCGTATAATTTTTTAACCGTGGCCACAATATAGGTTGTAATGCTAACATAAAGAATATGGGCTCCAAAAAACCCGTAAAAATTAGCAAATGGGCTGTAAATTATTTGAAATAATGGTAGATGGGTTGTATGCTCTTTTCCACAGATGGCCTGTATACTGTTGGATGTCCATCCAACGGCCGTCGTGCTTCTTCAATCTCTGCTCTTCCTGCTCCAGCCGCTCAAACAAGCGCCGGCGGGACTGCCTGGTCCCTCCTCCCCGCGGCCGGCTGTGCTGCCGTGCAGGCCTCACCGCCCACGGTACTCCCATCGCTGGCCTAGCCATCCCTCTACTCACCCACACCTGCTGTTATTCTCCGGCGACGACAGATGAACCAGTAAACCCTGGTACAGTCGTACTCCCCTCCGCGTGGGAAACAAAAACAACGGCCGAGTCTTCCCTGCCTCTGTGTCATTCCCTTCCTAGGCCTTGCCGTCGTCCACCGCCCTTGTGCTCTCGGCGTGGCGTGGTCAGCGTGGTCAACGACCGACATGCATCTGAAGTGGACTGTACGTGGAGAGGCTGACAGCTGGGTCCACGGCCGCACGCAAGGAAATGCCTCCTTATTACGCGCAAAATAATGATTTCCTCCACCTGGCATCTGGGACCCACCGAAACGGCCTCTGTATTTCGCGAAAAAAACGTTATCGCCGCTGACAGCTCGGACCCACCAGCTATATCTTCGCACGCAAGGAAGTGCCTCCTTATTACGCACAAAAAAATGAATACTCCCCCTGTTAGCTGGGACCCAATATAGTGGGCCTACTAAGTTGACGGGGACGAAGGGCTTTGTCAACTTAGTCAATATGCATGTCTAGCTCGACTGGCCGTATGATGTCCATCCAACGGCCGTAGTGCTTCTTCAACCTCTGGTCTTCTTGCTCCAGCCGCCCAAAGCAGCGCCGGTCGTGCCGCCTGCTCCTGCCTCCCGTGGCCGGCTGTGCTGCCGCGGAGGCCTCACCGCCCCCATACTACTCCCACCGCTGGCAAGGCCATCCCTCCACTCCACTCACCCACACCCCCTGTTATTCTGTGGCGACGGCAGCGCAGCCGAACCAGTGAACCCTTGTACTCCTCTCCGCGTGGGCATCCACTGCCGCGTCTTCCCCGGCTCCGCATCGTCCCCTTCCTAGGCCTCGTTGTCGTCCACCGCCGTGGTGCTGTCGGCGCGGCGTGGTCAATGTGGTCAATGACCGAATTCCATGGGAAGAATACTGTACGTGGAGAGGCTGACAGCTGGGTCCACGGCAGCCGCAAGGAAGTGCCTCCTTATTACGCGGAAAATAATTATTCCTCCACCTGACAGCAGGGACCCACCGGACGCCCACCAGTATATCGCAAAAAAAACGTTTGCCCCTGATTGCTGGGACCCACCCGACGGGCCACCGTATTTCGCGAAAAAAACGTTCCCCCTGCTGTCAGCTCGGACCCACCGGAAGTGCCTCCTTATTATGCACAAAAAAATGAATACCCCCTGCTAGCTGGGACCCACCTTGGTGGGAGGCTGACTTGTGGGCCTACTAAGTTGACGGGGACGGAGGGCTTTGTCAACTTAGTCAATATGCACGATTCTAGCTCCAGTGACCGTACGATGTCCATGCAACGGCCGTAGTGCTTCTTCAACCTCTGGTCTTCTTGCTCCAGCCGCCCAAACCAGCGCCGGTCGTGCCTCGTACTCCTGCCTCCCGTGGCCGGCTACGATGCGGCGGAGGCCTCACCGCCCCCTACTACTCCCACCGCTGGCCAGGCCATCCCTCTACTCACCCACACCCCCTGTTATTCTGCGGCAACGGCAGCCTCACACCGCAGCAAACCAGTGAACCCTCGTACTCCTCTACGCGTGGGCATCCACTGCCGCATCTTCCCCGGCTCCGCGTCGTCCCCTTCCTAGGCCACGCCGTCGTCCACCACCCAGGTGCTCTTGGCGCGGCGTGGTCAACATGGTCAAGGAACGGCTTCCATTGGACGTGGACTGTACGTGGAGAGGCTGACAGCTGGGTCCACGAACGCAGCAAGGAAGTGCCTCCTTATTACGTGCAAAATAATTATTCCTTCACCTGACAGCGGGGACCCACCGGACGGGCCACCGTATTTCGCAAAAAAAACGTTTGCCCCTGACTGCTGGGACCCACCAGCTACATCTTCACACGCAAGGAAGTGCCTGACAGTCGGGACCCACCTGGTCGAAGCGTACATAGCGTTGTCATTCTGGTCGCGAATGTGTACGTACATACTGGTCGATGTAGAGGCGCGCACGTGTCGTAGTAGAGGTGCGCACATAGCATGTACACATACGTACAGCGGCCAGGGTGCAAGAAAGAAAATACGGCCACGTATGTGTACATACGGGCGGGGTCTCGAACGCCTACTCGCGCATACGTACGTCCAGGGCTCTGTACATGGCTGGGTCGGAACGGAGAAACAGCGTCGTCGTCATGTTCATGGGGAGGCAACGGAATGCGTCGTGTTCATGGGGAGGCAACAGAACGCGTGGGAGCTAACCGGCTGGGTCGGAACGGAATGCGTGGTCGTGTTCATCGGGAGGGCTTGGACGGAACAGGCGATGGAAACGAGGCCTAGCGTACCGCAAAATGGAGGAAACGGTCTTGTGTTCAACCGGCCACGTTCGAAACGGGATCCTATTCATCGGGAGGGGTCTGGCGTACCGCAAAACGGAGGAAACGGACCTCCTACGGTCGAAACGGGGTTCCTGTTGATCGGGAGGGGTGTGGCGTACCGCAAAACGGACGAAACGGACTTGTGTTGGAGCGCTACGGTCGAAACGGGGTTCCTGTTCATTGGGAGGGGTGTCGCGTACTGCAAAACGAGACTCCACGGGATACTGTTCATCTCCACCGTCGACCCCCTCTAGCCTCCACGAGCTACTGTTCATCCACCGTCGATCTCCTCCAGCCTCCACCTGTGACTGTTCATCCACGGGCTCCTGTTCATCCAGCCTCCACCGCGCGCTACTCCACTGGCTAGTGTTCAACCAGCCCTCTCCACGGGCTCCTGTTCAACCACCCCTCCATGGGCTACTGTTCATCCTGCCCTCCACCGTCTACTGTTCATCCTGCCCTCCATGGGGTGGTCCTATTCATCCAGCCCTCCACGGGGTCCTATTCATCCAGCCCCAACTGGCTCGATCGGTCGAGGTCCTGTTCATCCAGAGGCAACACCACGGGGTCCTGTTCATCCACCCCCACCGGGAACTGTTCGTCCAACCCCCCCCCCCCCGCAACGCTCACTGTTCATCCAGAGGCAGCATCGATCGGCTTCAGTTAGCAGCAGTAGCGAAGGAATCGCTCGATCGGGTTCAGTTAACAGCCATCGATCGATCGCTCGGGTTCAGCAACGCGTAGCCTGCAGTGCAATCGCTCGGGTTCAATTAGAGCCCAACGCCTCGCTCGGGTTTAGTTAGAGCCAACGCCTCGCACACACGCACGTAAGTGTATGAGAGAAGCGTGCATCGCTCGGCCCCCGACCTCCCACCATAACCGAGAACTCCCCGAAATTTTCCTCGCCCTCGCTTCTACCACGGTTTTTTCCGTCATGGACGGCCCAAAGAATGTCATGCAGCTGCGTCTCTGGCCCGCCCAAGACGAAAAGCCCATTTTCTGCCATGATTTTTTGTCATAGAAGTAGGAGCCCACCACATCTATGATTATACCGGGTTTTGTCACAATTATCGTCATAGAAGTGTCATATGTATGACAGAAAAAAAATTCGTTCGGCCCAAAATGTCACAGATGTGTCTTTTTTTGTAGTGTGGTTGTGGGCTTTTGGAGCATATCACTAAGCATTTTGAGCAAGCAAGCCATTAAGCAACACATCATCCCCTTTTAATAGTATTGGCTTTTCCTATGGACTCAATGTGATCTTGGATCACTAAAATGAAAATGTAGAGTCTTGAGCTTGTGCCAATATGTGTCCTTAGCATTTTGAGGGGTCCACATCTCTAGTCCATGCCATGCCAATCATTGAACTTTCTGAAATGATTATCTTGAAAGAATATTAGTCCAATGAGCTATATGTTGTTAAGAATTACCAAAACCACCCAGGGATTAGTTGCACTTTCAGAAGTAATAAGCAGATGATGGGTTGCTAGAGTGACAGAAGCTTAAACCCTAGTTTATGCATTGCTTCATAAGGGGCTCATTTGGATCCACATGTTTCATGCTATGGTTAGATTTATCTTAATTCTTCTTTCATAGTTGCGGATGCTTGCGAAAGGGGTTAATAATAAGTGGGAGGCTTGTCCAAGTAAGGACAGCACCCAAGCACCGGTCCACCCACATATAAAATTATCAAAGTAATGAATGTGAATCATATGAGTATGATGAAAACTAGTTTGACAGTAACTCCTATGTGTCCTCGGGAGCGCTTTGCTTTATATAAGAGTTTGTCGAGGTTGTCCTTTGCTACAAAAAGGATTGGGCCACCTTGCTGCACCTTAGTTACATTTGTTACTTGTTACTCGAGGATGAAGTCAAGAAAAAGGTCTTCCCTTTATCTTTGAAGGAGAAGGCATTGACATGGTATAGGCTATGCGATGATATCGGGACTTGGAATTACAACCGATTGAAATTGGCATTTCATCAAAAGTTTTATCCTATGCATCTGGTTCATCGTGATCAGAATTATATTTATAAATTTTGGCCTCATGAAGGAGAAAGTATCGCTCAAGCTTGGGGGAGGCTTAAGTCAATGTTATATTCATGCCCCAATCATAAGTTCTCAAGAGAAATTATTATTCAGAATTTTTATGCTCGACTTTCTCGTAATGATCAATCCATGCTCGATACTTCTTGTACTGGTTCTTTTATGAAGAAGACTATTGAATTCAAATGGGATTTATTGGAAAATAATAAACGCAACTCTGAAGGTTGGGAACTCGACGAAGGTAAGGAGTCAGGTATAAACCTTAAGTTTGATTGCGTTAAATCTTTCATGGACACCGATGCTTTTCGTGAATTCAGCACTAAATATGGACATGACTGTGAGATAGTAGCTTCCTTCTGTGAATCATTTGCTACACATGTTGATCTCCCCAAGGAGAAGTGGTTTAAATATCATCCTCCCATTGAAGTGAAAGTAGTAGAACCTATTAAAGCTGAAGAAGAAACTATTACTTATAATATTAATCCTATTATTTCTACTGCTTATATTGAAAAACCACCTTTCCATGTTACGATAAAATATCATGCTAAAGCTTCAGTTGTGGTTCATAAGAGTTATACTAGAACACCTACACCCCCTGAGCAAATTAAAGTTGAAGCTAGTATTGCTATGGTTAAAGATCTCTTGGTCGATAATATTGATGGGCATGTTATTTATTTCTGCAATGAAGATGCTAGAATTGCTAGACCCGATAATAAAGATAAACATAGACATGTTGTTGGTGTTCCTGTTGTTTCTGTTAAGATAGGAGATCATTGTTATCATGGCTTATGTGATTTGGGTGCTAGTGTGAGTGCAATTCCTTTTACCTTATATCAAGAAATTATGAATGCTATTGCACGTGCTGAGATAGAAGATATTGATGTTACTATTAAGCTTGCCAATAGAGATACTACCTCACCAATTGGGATTGTTAGAGATGATGAAGTCTTGTGTGGGAAAATAAAATATCCTGCTGATTTTCTTGTTCTTGGTTACCCACAAGATGATTTTTGTCCCATTATATTTGGTACACCCTTCTTGAACACTGTCAATGCTAAGAGAGACTACTGTGAGAAAGAAACTGTTAGTGTAAGCTTTGAGGATGTGTCTCATGAGTTTAATTTCTCCAAATTTCATAGACTACCTCATGATAAAGATTTGCCTAGTAAAGATGAAATTACTGGTCTTGCTTCTATTGTCATACCTCCTACTGACCCTCTAGAACAATATTTGCTTGACCATGAAAATGATATGTTTATGACCAAAAGAAGGGAAATAGATGAGATTTTCTTTAAACAGATGCCTGTTTTGAAACATAATTTTCCTGTTGAAACTCTTGGAGATCCTCTTCCACCCAAGAGTGATCCTGTGTTCGATCTTAAACAATTACATGATACTTTGAAATATGCTTATCTCAATGATAAAAAGATATATCCTGTTATTATTAGTGCTAACCTTTTAGAGCATGAAGAAAATAAATTATTGAAAACTATGAAAAAGCATTGTGCCGCTATTGGATATACTCTTGATGATCTTAAGGGCATTAGTCCCATTCTATGTCAGCATAAAATTAATATGGAGCCTGATGCTAAACCAGTTGTTGATCACCAACGGCGGTTAAATCCTAAGATGAAAGAAGTGGTAAGAAATGAAATACTAAAGCTTCTGGAGGCAGATATAATTTATCCTTTTGCTAATAGTCAGTAGGTAAGTCATGTCCATTGTGTCCTTAAGAAGGGAGGTATTACTGTTGTTCCCAATGATAAAGATGAATTGATCCCACAAAGAATTGTTACAGGTTATAGAATGGTTATTCTGGTTTTTCTCAAATACCTGTGTCACAAGAGGATCAGGAAAAGACTATTTTTACTTGCCTTTTCGGTACTTTTGCTTATAGACGTATGCCTTTTGCTTTATGTAATGCACCTGCTACCTTTCAAAGATGTATGACTAAATTTGACTGCTATATCTGACTTTTGTGAAAAGATTGTTGAGGTTTTCATGGACGGTTTCTCCATTTATGGAACTTCTTTTGATGATTGCTTAAGCAACCTTGATCGAGTTTTGCAGAGATGTGAAGAAACTAATCTCGTATTGAATTGGGAGAAGTGCCACTTTATGGTTAATGAAGGTATTGTCTTGGGGCATAGAATCTCTGAAAGAGGTATGGAAGTTGATAAAGCTAAAGTTGACGCTATTGAAAAAATGTCGTGTCCTAAAGATATCAAAGGTATAAGAAGTTTCCTTGGTCATGCTGGTTTCCATTGGAGATTCATTAAAGACTTCTCTAAAATTTCTAGGCCTCTGACTAATCTCTTACAAAAAGATGTTCCATTTGTTTTTGATGATGATTGTGTAGGAGCCTTTGAAATACTTAAGAAAGTCTAACTTTTGTACCTATTGTTCGACCGCCTGATTGGAACCTACCCTTTGAAATTATGTGTGATTGTAGTGATTATTCTATTGGTGTTGTTCTAGGACAAAGAGTTGATAAGAAATTGAATGTTATTCATTATGCTAGTAAAACTCTAGACAGTGCTCAAAGAAATTGTGCTACTATTGAAAAAGAATTTTTGGCAGTTGTGTTCGCTTGTGATAAGTTCAGATCTTATATTGTTGATTCCAAAGTAATTGTTCACACCAATCATGCTGCTATTAAATACCTTATGGAAAACAAAGATGCTAAACCTAGATTTATTAGATGGGTTCTCTTGCTACAAGAATTTGATTTGCATATTATTGATAGGAAGGGTGCTGAGAACCCCGTAGCAGACAACTTGTCTAGGTTAGAAAATGTTCTTGATGACCCACTACCTATTGATGATAGCTTTCATGATGAACAATTAGCTGTCGTAAATGCTTCTCGCAATGCTCCATGGTATGCTGATTATGCTAATTACATTGTTGCTAAATTTATACCACCTAGTTTCAGATACCAGCAAAAGAAAAGGTTTTTCTATGATTTAAGACATTACTTTTGGGATGACCCACACCTTTATAAAGGAGTAGATGGTGTTATTATACATTGTACGTGAGCATGAACAGGAACAGATCCTATGGAAGTGTCACTCCGAGGCCTACGGAGGACACCATGCTGGAGATAGAACTGCACACAAGGTATTACAATCTGGTTTTTATTGGCCTACTCTCTTCAAGGATGCTCGTAAGTATGTCTTGTCTTGTAATGAATGCCAAAGAGTTGGTAATATTAGTAGACTTCAGGAAATGCCTATGAGTTAATCACTTGTTATTGAACCATTTGATGTTTGGGGTTTTCATTATATGGGACCTTTTCCCTCTTCTAATGGGTATACACATATTTTGGTTGCTGTTGATTACGTTACTAAGTGGGTAGAAGCTATTCCAACTAGTAGTGCTGATCATAACTGAAAGTGCGTTATATCGACTAGAGGGGGGTGAATAGGCGATTTTTACAAATTTGTCACTTAGGAATTTCAGGGTGAGGAAATTCCTAAGCCACGAACTACTTAGCAGCGGAATAAGTACTCAGATGCAAGCATAACAGAGTAGTAGCACAGTCATCATGATGAAATGAAAACAAGCACAGAGTACAAGTAGCGTAAACACAGGATAAGCAGGCTGAAGACAAAGTGACTGAAGAATTAAGATTGAGGAAATTGAGAGAGTCTTCAGTCAAAGTCTTCAAACAGTAACAATGAAGTACTTCAACATATGAATGAGGAAATGGAAGGGTTGAAGAAATAGAACTAGTAGCTCGGTGAGGACAGTGATTTGGTACACCAGTTCCAACTGTTGTGATAGTTGTACATCTGGTTGGAGCGGCTAGGTATTTAAACCTGAGGACACATAGTCCCGGACACACAGTCCTCACCATATTCTCCTGGAGCTAAGGTCACACAGACCTCGCCCAATCACTCGTGGTAAGTCTTTAGGTGACTTCCAAACCTTCACAGACTCGGTCACTCGGTGATCCACAATTTCCTCTTGGGTGCTCTAGACAATGACACCTAACCATCTGGAGGATGCACAGTCCTGAAAGGTAACAAGCGTCGGTTCCACATAGGAACAATCTCTTCAGTGATGCTCAATCACTTTGGGTTTGTAGGTGTTGGGTTTGGGTTTTCCTCACTTGATGATTTTTGCTCAAAGTCCTCGGAGGATGGGATGCTCTCAATGACAAGTGTTAGTTCCTCTCAGAGCAGCCAACCAGCTAGTGCTTGTAGGGGGCGGCTATTTATAGCCTTGGGAGCAGCCCAACATGATAAGACATAAATGCCCTTCAATGATATGACTGTTAGGTGGGTAGATATTTTGGGACAGCTGACACGTAGCACAGCAACGGACGAATATTTGTTCTATCAAATTCCTCAGGGCTATCATGTTCCTCACTTGTAGGCAATCCGCACTGGCAAATTCCTAACTCCTCTGTCAGAACAAATTCCTCAGAGAATAGAAGATGTTCATCTCTGTCACTGAAGAAATTGACTGAACTGTATGAGATTTCCAATGGCTTCACTCGAAGGAAATGGGTAGGTGTAGGATTTTGAGATGAGCATCACTTGGTAACTTTTCCTTAGTTTTACCTCGACCCCCTTTAACAGTACGGTGTTTCGTATGACTCAAGAAAGAGAAAATGAAACCCACGAAAACAAAAGTCTTCATGTTTCATATTCCTCGTATTAATATCAAGTCTTCAGGATCACACCAAATTCTTCATTTTCAAAGTCTTCAGTTGAAGACATTCATTTTTAGGGGCCAACTTTCTCTGTAAATATCAAACTCCTCATAGACATATGGACCTCTGTACACTCACAAACACATTAGTCCCTTAACCTATAAGTATTCAATATACCAAAATCACTAAGGGGCACTAGATGCACTTACAATCTCCCCCTTTTTGGTGATTGATGACAATATAGGTTAAGTTTTCAACGGGGATAAACATATGAAGTGTAACTACTGATATTGAGGAATTTGATTGCAAGATATAGAAGAACTCCCCCTGAAGATGTGCATATGTGAGGAATTTGCTTTGAAGAGCAAATGCACATTGTAGAGTAGAATCATGGAGATCTCCCCCTATATCTTGTAATTCATACACGCATTTAACATATGTTATGAAGAATTTGAAATGCATGATGAAATATGGTGACTGATGTAATTCAGCATGCATGCATTAACATATATGAGGAAATAGCATGTAGAAAAACAGAGCAAAAGTATCAGACCACCGTCGGACTTAAGTTTACAACTCGATCCAACAAATACTTCAGAAGAACGAGAGTTGTAACTTAGCAAAAAAATGCCCATATATAGAGACCCACTTGAAGACTAACTCAAATTTTTCCCCCTTTGTCATCAAATGACCAAAAGGGACGAAAAATGAGGACAAACGCCCCTGAAGAATATCATCAAGAAGTCGATGGAGGAGCGCCAATGTTGTTGGGGTCATCTATTGGAGTAGGGTCTGCTGCGGTGTCATTCAAGTCTTCATGTTCGTCAATCTCGCGCGATGAAGAATATGAGCTGGCCACCAAGTGAGTAACTTTCACCTTCTCGAATTTCTTCGAAGGTGGCTGAGACTGATACATCTCCAACGTATCTATAATTTTTGATTGTTCCATGCTATTTTATTATCTATCTTGGATGTTTTATAATCACTTTATAGTCATTTTATATCATTTTTTGGTACTAACCTATTGACATAGTGCCAAGTGCCAGTTCCTATTTTTTCCGTGTTTTTTACATTGCAGAAAATCAATATCAGACGGAGTCCAAATGCCACAAAACTTTACGGAGATTTTTTATGGATTAGAAGGAACATGTTGGGCCCTGGTTGCACATGGGGGGAGTCCCGAGGAGGGGACAACCCACTAGGGCATGCCAGGAGGCCGAGGCGCACCCTGGTGGTTTGTACCCACCTCGGGTGCCCCCCGGACCGCCTCTTTGCTCTATAAATACCCCAAAAATACCAGAACCCTAGAAGCGTCGATGAAATATTCATCCAGCCAGCGCAGAGTCTAGAACCACCAGATCCAATCTAGACACCATCTCGGATGGGGTTCACCACCTCCATTGGTGCCTCTCCAATGATGCGTGAGTAGTTCTTTGTAGACCTTCGTGTCCGTAGTTAGTAGCTAGATGGCTTTCTCTCTCTCGCTGAATTCTCAATACAATGGTCTCTTGGAGATCCATATGATGTAACTCTTTTTGCGGTTTGTTTGTTGGGATCTGGTGAACTTTGAGTTTATGATCAGTCATATCTTTTTATATCCATGAAAGTTATTTGAGTTTCTTTGATCTCTTATATGCATGATCTCTTATAGCCTCGTATTTCTTCTCTGATATTTAGGTTTTGTTTGGCCAACTTGATCTATTTATCTTGCAATGGGAAGAGGTGCCCAGTAGTGGGTGAAGGAAATATGCCCTAGAGGCAATAATAAAGTTATTATTTATTTCCTTATTTCATGATAAAAGTTTATTATTCATGCTAGAATTGTATTAACCGGAAACATAATACATGTGTGAATACATAGACAAACAGAGTGTCACTAGTATGCCTCTACTTGACTAGCTCGTTAATCAAAGATGGTTATGTTTCCTAACCATAGACAAAGAGTTGTTATTTGATTAACGGGGTCACATCATTAGGAGAATGATGTGATTGACTTGACCCATTCCATTAGCTTAGCACCCGATCGTTTAGTATGTTGCTATTGCTTTCTTCATGACTTATACATGTTCCTATGACTATGAGATTATGCAACTCCCGTTTACCGGAGGAACACTTTGTGTGCTACCAAACGTCACAACGTAACTAGGTGATTATAAAGGAGCTCTACAGGTGTCTCCAAAGGTGAATGTTGGGTTGGCGTATTTCGAGATTAGGATTTGTCACTCCGATTGTCAGAGAGGTATCTCTGGGCCCTCAGGGTAATGCACATCACATAAGCCTTGCAAGCATTACAACTAATGAGTTAGTTGCAAGATGATGTATTACGAAATGAGTAAAGGGACTTGCCGGTAACGAGATTGAACTAGGTATTGAGATACCGATGATCGAATCTCGGGCAAGTAACATACCGATGACAAAGGGAACAACGTATGTTGTTATGCAGTCTGACCGATAAAGATCTTCGTAGAATATGTAGGATCCAATATGAGCATCCAGGTTCCGCTATTGGTTATTGACCGGAGACGTGTCTCGGTCATGTCTACATTGTTCTCGAACCCGTAGGGTCCGCACGCTTAAGGTTTCGATGATAGTTATATTATGAGTTTATGAGTTTTGATGTACCAAAGTTAGTTCGGAGTCCCGGATGTGATCACGGACATAACGAGGAGTCTCGAAATGGTCGAGACATAAAGATTGATATATTGGATGGCTATATTCGGACACCGGAAGTGTTCCGGGTGATTTCAGAGAAAACCGGAGAGCCGGGGGTTACCGGAACCCCCCCCGGGAGAAGTAATGGGCCATATGGGCCTTAGTGGAGAGAGAGAGGGGCAGCCAGGGTGGGCCGCACGCCTCCTCCCCCTAGTCCGAATTGGACTAGGAGAGGGGGGGCGGCGCCCCCCTTTCCTTCTCCCTCCCCACTTCTTTCCCCCTCCTAGTAGGAGTCCTACTCCTACTAGGAGGAGGACTCCTCCTTGGCGCGCCATAGGGGCCGGCCGGCCTCCTCCCCTTGCTCCTTTATATACGGGGGCAGGGGACACCCCTAGACACACAAGTTGATCCACGTGATCATATTCTTAGCCGTGTGCGGTGCCCCCTTCCACCATAATCCTCGATGATATTGTAGCAGTGCTTAGGTGAAGCCCTGCAACGGTAGTGCATCAAGATCGTCACCACGCCGTCGTGCTAACGGAACTCTTCCCCGACACTTTGCTGGATCGGAGTCCGGGGATCGTCATCAAGCTGAACGTGTGCTAAAACTTGGAGGTGCCGTAGTTTCAGTGCTTGATCGGTCGGGCCGTGAAGACGTACGACTACATCAACCGCGTTGTGCTAACGCTTCTGCTGTCGGTCTAGAAGGGTACGTAGATCACACTCTCCCCTCTCGTTGCTATGCATCACCATGATCTTGCGTGTGCGTAGGAAATTTTTTGAAATTACTACGTTCCCCAACAGTGGCATCCGAGCCTAGGTTTTATGTGTTGATGTTGTGGGCGATATAAGTCATACTTCTTACCAGCATGTCATACTTTGGTTCGGCGGTATTGTTGGACGAAGCGGCCCGGACCGACATTACGCGTACGCTTACGCGAGACCGGTTCTCCCGACGTGCTTTGCACAAAGGTGGCTAGCGGGTGACAGTTTCTCCAACTTTAGTTGAACCGAGTGTGGCTACGCCCGGTCCTTGCGAAGGTTAAAACAGCACCAACTTGACAAACTATCGTTGTGGTTTTGATGCGTAGGTAAGATTGGTTCTTGCTTAAGCCCGTAGCAGCCACGTAAAACTTGCAACAACAAAGTAGAGGACGTCTAACTTGTTTTTGCAGGGCATGTTGTCATGTGATATGGTCAAGACATGATGCTAAATTTTATTGTATGAGATGATCATGTTTTGTAACCAAGTTATCGGCAACTGGGAGGAGCCATATGGTTGTCGCTTTATTGTATGCAATGCAATTGCGCTGTAATGCTTTACTTTATCACTAAGCGGTAGCGATAGTCATGGAAGCATAAGATTGGCAAGACGACAACGATGCTACGATGGTGATCAAGGTGTCGCGTCGGTGACGATGGTGATCACGACGGTGCTTCGAAGATGGAGATCACAAGCACAAGATGATGATGGCCATATCATATCACTTATATTGATTGCATGTGCTGTTTATCTTTTATGCATCTTATCTTGCTTTGATTGACGGTAGCATTTTAAGATGATCTCTCACTAATTATCAAGAAGTGTTCTCCCTGAGTATGCACCATTGCGAAAGTTCTTCGTGCTGAGACACCACATGATGATCGGGTGTGATAGGCTCTACGTTCAAATACAACGGGTGCAAAACAGTTGCACACGCAGAATACTCAGGTTATACTTGATGAGCCAAGCATATACAGATATGGCCTCGGAACCCAGAGACCGAAAGGTCGAGCGTGAATCATATAGTAGATATGATCAACATAGCGATGTTCACCAATGAAACTACTCCATCTCACGTGATGATCGGACATGGTTTAGTTGATTTGGATCACGTAATCACTTAGAGGATTAGAGGGATGTCTATCTAAGTGGGAGTTCCTTAGTAATGTGATTAATTGAACCTAAATTTATCATGAACTTAGTACCTGATAGTATCTTACTTGTTTATGTTTGATTGTAGATAGATGGCCCGTGCTGTTGTTCCGTTGAATTTTAATGCGTTCCTTGAGAAAGCAAAGTTGAAAGATGATGGTAGCAATTACACGGACTGGGTCCGTAACTTGAGGATTATCCTCATTGCTGCATAGAAGAATTACGCCCTGGAAGCACCGCTGGGTGCCAGGCCTGCTGCTGGAGCAACACCAGATGTTATGAACGTCTGGCAGAGCAAAGCTGATGACTACTCGATAGTTCAGTGTGCCATGCTTTATGGCTTAGAATCGGGACTTCAACGATGTTTTGAACGTCATGGAGCATATGAGATGTTCCAGGAGTTGAAGTTAATATTTCAAGCAAATGCCCGGATTGAGAGATATGAAGTGTCCAATAAGTTCTATAGCTGCAAGATGGAGGAGAACAGTTCTGTCAGTGAGCATATACTCAAAATGTCTGGGTATAATAATCACTTGATTCAATTGGGAGTTAATCTTCCAGATGATTGCTTCATTGACAAAATTCTCCAATCACTGCCACCAAGCTACAAGAGCTTCGTGATGAACTATAATATGCAAGGGATGAATAAGACTATTCCCGAGCTCTTCGCAATGCTGAAAGTTGCGGAGGTGGAAATCAAGAGGGAGCATCAAGTGTTGATGGTCAACAAGACCACTAGTTTCAAGAAAAAGGGCAAAGGGAAGAAGAAGGGGAACTTCAAAAAGAACAGCAAGCAAGTTGCTACTCAAGAGAAGAAACCCAAACCTGGACCTAAGCCTGAAACTGAGTGCTTCTACTGCAAGAAGACTAGTCACTGGAAGCGGAACTGCCCCAAGTATTTGGCGGATAAGAAGGATGGCAAGGTGAACAAAGGTATATGTGATATACATGTTATTGATGTGTACCTTACTAATGCTCGCAGTAGCACCTGGGTATTTGATACTGGTTCTGTTGCTAATATTTGCAACTCAAAACAGGGACTACGGATTAAGCGAAGATTGGCTAAGGACGAGGTGACGATGCGCGTGGGAAATGGTTCCAAAGTCGATGTGATCGCAGCCGGCACGCTACCTCTACATCTACCTTCGGGATTAGTATTAGACCTAAATAATTGTTATTTGGTGCTAGCGTTAAGCATGAACATTATATCTGGATCTTGTTTGATGCGAGACGGTTATTCATTTAAATCAGAGAATAATGGTTGTTCTATTTATATGAGTAATATCTTTTATGGTCATGCACCCTTAAAGAGTGGTCTATTCTTATTAAATCTCGATAGTAGTGACACACATATTCATAATGTTGAAGCCAAAAGATGCAGAGTTGATAATGATAGTGCAACTTATTTGTGGCACTGCCGTTTGGGTCATATCGGTGTAAAGCGCATGAAGAAACTCCATACTGATGGGCTTTTGGAACCACTTAATTATGAATCACTTGGTACTTGCGAACCGTGCCTTATAGGTAAGATGACAGAAACACCGTTCTCTGGTACTATGGAGAGAGCAACAGATTTATTGGAAATCATACATACAGATGTATGTGGTCCGATGAATGTTGAGGCTCGTGGCGGATATCGTTATTTTCTCACCTTCACAGATGACTTAAGCAGATATGGGTATATCTACTTAATGAAACATAAGTCTGAAACGTTTGAAAAGTTCAAAGAATTTCAGAGTGAAGTTGAAAATCATCGTAACAAGAAAATAAAATTCCTACGATCTGATCGTGGAGGAGAATATTTGAGTTAGGAGTTTGGTGTACATTTGAAACAATGTGGAATAGTTTCGCAACTCACGCCACCCGGAACACCACAGCGTAATGGTGTGTCCGAACATCGTAATCGTACTTTACTAGATATGGTGCGATCTATGATGTCTCTTACTGATTTACCGCTATTGTTTTGAGGATATGCTCTAGAGACGGCCGCATTCATGTTAAATAGGGCACCATCAAAATCCGTTGAGACGACGCCTTATGAACTGTGGTTTGGCAAGAAACCAAAGTTGTCATTTCTGAAAGTTTGGGGCTGCGATGCTTATGTGAAAAAGCTTCAACCTGATAAGCTCGAACCCAAATCGGAGAAATGTGTCTTCATAGGATATCCAAAGGAAACTATTGGATACACCTTCTATCACAGATCCGAAGGCAAGACTTTTGTTGCTAAATTAGGAAACTTTATAGAGAAGGAGTTTCTCTCGAAAGAAGTGAGTGGGAGGAAAGTAGAACTTGACGAGGTAACTGTACCAGCTCCCTTATTGGAAAGTAGTACATCATAGAAACCAGTTTCTGTGACACCTACACCAATTAGTGAGGAAGCTAATGATAATGATCATGAAACTTCAGAACAAGATACTACTGAACCTCGTAGATCAACCAGAGTAAGATCTGCGCTAGAGTGGTACGGTAATCCTGTTCTGGAAGTCATGCTACTAGATCATGATGAACCTATGAACTATGAAGAAGCAATGGTGAGCCCAGATTCCGCAAAATGGCTTGAAGCCATGAAATCTGAGATGGGATCCATGTACGAGAACAAAGTATGGACTTTGGTTGACTTTCCCAATGATCGGCAAGCGATTGAGAATAAATGGATCTTCAAGAAGAAGACTGACGCTGACGGTAATGTTACTGTCTACAAAGCTCGACTTGTCGCAAAAGGTTTTCGACAAGTTCAAGGGATTGACTACGATGAGACCTTCTCACCCGTAGCGATGCTTAAGTCTGTCCGAATCATGTTAGCAATTGCCGCATTTTATGATTATGAAATTTGGCAAATGGATGTCAAAACTGCATTCTTGAATGGATTTCTGCAAGAAGAGTTGTATATGATGCAGCCGGAAGGTTTTGTCGATCCAAAGGGAGCTAACAAAGTGTGCAAGCTCCGGTGATCCATTTATGGACTGGTGCAAGCCTCCCGGAGTTGGAATAAACGCTTTGATAGTGTGATCAAAGCATTTGGTTTTATACAGACTTTTGGAGAAGCCTGTATTTACAAGAAAGTGAGTGGGAGCTCTGTAGCATTTCTGATATTATATGTAGATGACATATTACTAATCGGAAATGATATAGAATTTCTGGATAGCATAAAAGGATACTTGAATAAAAGTTTTTCAATGAAAGACCTCGGTGAAGCTGCCTACATATTGGGCATCAAGATCTATAGAGACAGATCGAGACGCTTAATTGGACTTTCACAAAGCACATACCTTGACAAAGTTTTGAAAAAGTTCAAAATGGATCAAGCAAAGAAAGGATTCTTGCCTGTGTTACAAGGTGTGAAATTGAGTAAGACTCAAAGTCCGACCAATGCAGAAGATAGAGAGAAAATGAAAGATGTTCCCTATGCTTCAGCCATAGGCTCTATCATGTATGCAATGCTGTGTACCAGACCTGATGTGTGTCTTGCTATAAGTCTAGCAGGGAGGTACCAAAGTAATCCAGGAGTGGATCACTGGACAGCGGTCAAGAACATCCTGAATTACCTGAAAAGGACTAAGGATATGTTTCTCATATATGGAGGTGACAAAGAGCTCATCATAAATGGTTACGTTGATGCAAGCTTTGACACTGATCCGGACGATTCTAAATCGCAAACCGGATACGTGTTTACATTAAACGGTGGAGCTGTTAGTTGGTGCAGTTCTAAACAAAGCGTTGTGGCGGGATCTACATGTGAAGCGGAGTACATAGCTGCTTCGGAAGCAGCAAACGAAAGAGTCTGGATGAAGGAGTTCATATCCGATCTAGGTGTCATACCTAGTGCATCGGGTCCAATGAAAATCTTTTGTGACAATACTGGTGCAATTGCCTTGGCAAAGGAATCCAGATTTCACAAGACAACCAAGCACATCAAGAGACGCTTCAATTCCATCCGGGATCTAGTCCAGGTGGGAGACATAGAGATTTGCAAGATACATACGGATCTGAATATGGCAGACCCGTTGACTAAACTTCTCTCACAGGTAAAACATGATCACACCTTAGTACTCTTTGGGTGTTAATCACATAGCAATGTGAACTAGATTACTGACTCTAGTAAACCCTTTGGGTGTTGGTCACATATCGATGTGAACTATGGGTGTTAACCACATAAAGATGTCAACTATTGATGTTAGATCACATGGCGATGTGAACTAGATTATTGACTCTAGTGCAAGTGGGAGACTGAAGGAAATATGCCCTAGAGGCAATAATAAAGTTATTATTTATTTCCTTATTTCATGATAAAAGTTTATTATTCATGCTAGAATTGTATTAACCAGAAACATAATACATGTGTGAATACATAGACAAACAGAGTGTCACTAGTATGCCTCTACTTGACTAGCTCGTTAATCAAAGATGGTTATGTTTCCTAACCATAGACAAAGAGTTGTTATTTGATTAACGGGATCACATCATTAGGAGAATGATGTGATTGACTTGACCCATTCCATTAGCTTAGCACCCGATCGTTTAGTATGTTGCTATTGCTTTCTTCATGACTTATACATGTTCCTATGACTATGAGATTATGCAACTCCCGTTTACCAGAGGAACACTTTGTGTGCTGCCAAACGTCACAACGTAACTAGGTGATTATAAAGGAGCTCTACAGGTGTCTCCAAAGGTGAATGTTGGGTTGGCGTATTTCGAGATTAGGATTTGTCACTCTGATTGTCGGAGAGGTATCTCTGGGCCCTCTCGGTAATGCACATCACATAAGCCTTGCAAGCATTACAACTAATGAGTTAGTTGCGAGATGATGTATTACGAAACGAGTAAAGAGACTTGCCGGTAACGAGATTGAACTAGGTATTGAGATACCGATGATCGAATCGCGGGCAAGTAACATACCGATGACAAAGGGAACAACGTATGTTGTTATGCGGTCTGACCGATAAAGATCTTCGTAGAATATGTAGGAGCCAATATGAGCATCCAGGTTCCGCTATTGGTTATTGACCGGAGACGTGTCTCGGTCATGTCTACATTGTTCTCGAACCCGTAGGGTCCGCACGCTTAAGGTTTCGATGACAGTTATATTATGAGTTTATGAGTTTTGATGTACCAAAGTTAGTTAGGAGTCCCGGATGTGATCACGGACATAACGAGGAGTCTCGAAATGGTCGAGACATAAAGATTGATATATTGGACGGCTATATTCGGACACCGGAAGTGTTCCGGGTGATTTCGGAGAAAACCGGAGAGCCGGAGGGTTACTGGAACCCCCCCGGGAGAAGTAATGGGCCATATGGGCCTTAGTGGAGAGAGAGAGGGGCAGCCAGGGTGGGCCGCGCACCTCCTCCCCCCCTGGTCCGAATTGGACTAGGAGAGGGGGGGCGACGCCCCCCTTTCCTTCTCCCTCCCCACTTCTTTCCCCCTCCTAGTAGGAGTCCTACTCCTACTAGGAGGAGGACTCCTCCTTGGCGCGCCATAGGGGCCGGCCGGCGTCCTCCCCTTGCTCCTTTATATACGGGGGCAGGGGGCACCCCTAGACACACAAGTTGATCCACGTGATCATATTCTTAGCCATGTGCGGTGCCCCCTTCCACCATAATCCTCGATAATATTGTAGCAGTGCTTAGGCGAAGCCCTGCAACGGTAGTGCATCAAGATCGTCACCACGCCGTCGTGCTGACGGAACTCTTCCCCGACACTTTGCTGGATCGGAGTCCGGGGATCGTCATCAAGCTGAACGTGTGCTAAAACTCGGAGGTGCCGTAGTTTCGGTGCTTGATCGGTCGGGCCGTGAAGACGTACGACTACATCAACCGTGTTGTGCTAACGCTTCCGCTGTCGGTCTACAAGGGTACATAGATCACACTCTCCCCTCTCGTTGCTATGCATCACCATGATCTTGCGTGTGCGTAGGAATTTTTTTGAAATTACTACGTTCCCCAACAGTGGGTTCAATCTTATGGTGCTTGATCCCAGTGACAAAAAGGGAACTGACACGTATGTATAGTTTCTACTAAGGATAAAATGATGGGGTCTATCTCTACATAGATAGATCTTGTCTACATCATGTCATCGTTCTTATTCCATTACTCTGTTTTCTCATGAACTTAATACACTAGATGCATGCTGGATAGCGGTCGATGTGTGGAGTAATAGTAGTAGATGCAGGCAGGACTCGGTCTACTAATCTTGGATGTGATGCCTATGTAATGATCATTGCCTGGATATTGTCATAATTATTTGAGGTTCTATCAATTGCCCAACAGTAATTTGTTTACCCACTGTTTGCTATCTTTCTCGAGAGAAGGCACTAGTGAAACCTATAGCCCCGGGTCTTCTTTCTCATATATTTGCTTGCGATCTACTTTTCCTTTGTATTTTTATTCAGATCTATTAAACCAAAAATACAAAAATACTTTGCTGCACTTTATTTTATTTACGATCTATTATTTCAATCTGCTACAAATTTCTGGCATCGTTACCCGAAAGGGATTGACAACTCCTTTAACACGTGGGGTTGCGTGGTGTTGTTATTTGTGTGCAGGTGCTATTTACATTGTGTTGCTTGCTTCTCCTACTAGTTCGATAACCTTGGTTTCATCACTGAGGAAAATACGTACCTTCGTTGTGCTGCATCATCCCTTCCTCTTTGGGGAAATATCGACGTGGTCCTAGCAGTCAGGGAGCAATCAAAAGGAATTTCCGGCGCCGTTGCTGGGGAGGATCTTCAACATAACCAGGTTCCTAATCACAAATCCCATCTCCTCGCAATTTACATTTGTTGGTGTACAAAAGTAGGGGCTCTCCTTTTGACCCCTTTACTTGTGCACGGGCAATCAGAGCCGTGCGCCACGGCCACGCTTAGCAAGGCGGAGGGGGAAGCCGGAGAGAAGCCGAAGCACAAGGCAACCAAGGCAACGTCAAGACCAGAAGCGCAGGAAAGCAAGAGGGCGAGGTGGACTCCCTCAGCAAGGTCCTTGCCGAGGCAGCCTCCGCAGCCCCGGCAAGAGCCTTGCCGGGGCAACTTGCCCGACGCCAGCAGAGCGAGCCACCCTTGAGCACAAAGGTTCCGAACGCCGTCAACAACTACATTGGGAACAGGGCTCGGGAGGCACCTCCGTGGTGGCATGCAGATCTTTGTCAAGACCACAGATATGTGATATCAGATGAGGATCAGGAGATGATGACCCTCGGCGGGGTCCTCGTCGAGGAAATCCACAAGACCCCCGGCAAGCATCTTGCTGGGGACGACTATGACATCACGGCAAGACCCTTGCCGGGCCCCCGGCAAGGCCCTTGCTGCTGAGGATGCCAGCAGGGCCACTGCTAGGCCCGCACCAGCCAAGACTCCGCCACCGTTCACATGCAGCTGCCAGCCCAACCAACTGGGCAGGCACGTGCGTGGCAACATGCAGCTTCCAGGCCAAATCAGCAAGCACCTGCGTGGCGGCATGCAGATCTTCATGAAGGCCCTACCACCGTGCCACCTCAGCTGCTTGCCTGCCTACATGTGGCTGCATGCATCGCTAGCCTGGGCGCGTGTAGAAGCGAGGCGGAGCGGCGATGGATGGGACGGGCCTCGTTCCCGTCCCTGATAAAGCTAATGGACACCTACGTAGCGCATTTAATGCACTTTGTCCCGTAATGCCGTGCGATAAGCTCACACACTGTAGGCCTTTCCACCTCCTGTGTGCCACTGTGGCAACCCCTTTTTCCTATATAAAGGAGGCCTGAGGCAACCAGGGGAGGGATTCGCCTTTTTGGAACGACACAACCACCGTAGCTAGTTCAAAAAGCTCAAGGACACTCAATACATCCACCAAAGCAGGACTAGGGTTTTACGCATCCTCGCGGCCCGAACCTGGGTAAACGATCCGTGTGCTTGCTCCTAAACCTGCTCTCCTCATGACCCCGCGCCCGCCGACCCTAGAAGGGATCCCAGTGATCCCATAGGTGTCGTTCCCACCGACATCTTTGGCGCACCAGGTAGGGGTGCTTAGTTGTGAAAATCTGGTCTAGCAGTTAGCCTAGCGGTTCTTGGTTGCCATGGCTCCCAAGAAGAGGGTGGCCACAGCGGTCAGTTTGTAGGGAGTCAGATGGCCCGTAACGGCGAGGGCGAGTAATGGGCCGGTCGCGGACAGGACCCGAGGCGCGGCCCGCGAGCACCAACATCGCTTTGGCAGTCAGAGCCTGGCGAGCGGTGTCGTTCATGCACAAGACGGAGGGCCGCACGCCACAAAATCCAGAGACGGAGTTGGGCCCCCCGCGGGCGGCGCGGGGCCCTCCGGGGTCACCTCCGCGCCACCCACGGTTGGCGCAACAACCTCTAGGACCCCGGTGCCCACAACATGCTCTTCCCATGGTGTGCGCGACGAGCAGCGTCACCATGTCGGCGACCCTGGACACCGCCATGGGAAGAGCCATGTGCATCATCTGCGGGATGAAGGAGGCCAGCCTGCCCGCCGAAGTGTTGGCGACAATGGCACGCAGCCGCTGGGCCGTGATAGAGCTCCTTCTAACATGGTTAGAAGTCGAAGCGCGCCACGGTCCACGCAGCTTTCGCCACCACCCACGCCAGCAGAAGCTTTGGCGCGCGCGCAGCTGCTCCTCGACTTCCCTCCTGCTGCGGAGAAGCTCGACGAGTGGAGAGCCACCATCCGGAGCCTTGTCGCCGTCGCCAACAAAGATGAGCCACGGCCTGCAGGGCCCTCGGGCCGGCGCTCCGTCGAGCCACCACACGCCAGCGGTGGAAGGACCGGGGAGCTGCAGCCATAGTGCACTCTCCTCCCATGCGCCAGCCGCCGCCGGTGCTGGTCCGTCATAACGACGCTGGTGATAACATTTCCATAGCGTCGTCCGACCCCCGGACCCACCGCGATCAACACCAAGTTCTTCGGGAGCGAGCCCATGAATACGCTCGAACCACTATCGAGCGTCGGCGCGATACACGCCACCAGTCGGATAAGCGGGCGAGACCCGCTATGGACCACCTAGCACCGGGGGGCTCCGGCGGCCTACCTTACGAGGTGGGTTGCCCAGCCTTTACCCATGAGCTGCGATAGTTCCAGTGGCCGTCCCACCGCACGTTCAAGCCCGACGTCGGCGAGAAGTACAACGGCAAGACCCACCCGTCAGAGTTCCTTAGCATCTACACCATCGCGATGCAAGCTACCGGAGCTCGCGACGACAAGGTGCTTGCCAATTACTTCCTGTTGGCACTGAAACCCAACGTCATGTCTTGGTTAATGCACTTGTTGACGGATTCCATTTCTTCTTGGTCAGATCTGTGCCATGAGTTCGATGGTGCCTTCACCAGAGGCCACCAAGCTCATGGCCTGGCCAGTGATTTGCATATCATTCCCAGAAGGAAGGGGAAACCCTGCGCAAGTACATCCAGAGATTCAGCCGGGTGCAATACAACATCCCCGATGTTCATCCCGCTGCCGTGATTAGTGTGTTCCATCAGAACGTGCGCAACCGCAAGATGCGCGAAGAGCTGGCGATGAACAAGGTTAAGGATGTGGCCGAACTTTATGTTCTGGCCGATAGGTGCACCCGGGCTAAAGAGGGAAGGAAGTACCCCGGTGAGGATGCCAGCATGGAAACCGACTCTACTGATGAAGGCACCGCCGCCCCGACGAAGAAGGGCCGGCGTCGCAACAGGAAACGCAAGGGCAAGGCCGTGCTTGCCGTCGAGGGATCCGACGACACCGGCGCCGCCAAGAAGGCCAAGGCAGACGACCCCGGCAAGGAGATTGCCGAGTGCGCCAAAAAAGAGTCTTGATGACCCACAAGTGTAGGGGATCTATCGTAGCCTTTTCGATAAGTAAGAGTGTCGAACCCAACGAGGAGCAGAAGGAAATGATAAGCAGTTTTCAGTAACGTATTCTCTGCAAGCACTGAAATTATCGGTAATAGATAGTTTTGTTATAAGGTAATTTGTAACGAGTAGCAAGTAATAAAAGTAAATAAGGTGCAGCAAGATGTTCCAATCCTTTTTGTAGCAAAGGACAAGCCTGGACAAACTCTTATATGAAGGAAAGCGCTCCCGAGGACACATGGGAATTATCATCAAGCTAGTTTTCATCATGTTCATATGATTCACGTTCGGTACTTTGATAATTTGATATGTGGGTGAACCGGTGCTTGGGTACTTTTTTACTTGGACAAGCATCCCACTTATTATTAACACCCATTGCAAGCATCTGCAATTACAACAGAAGTATTAAGGTAAACCTAACCATAGCATGAAACATATGGATCCAAATCAGCCCCTCACGAAGCAATGCATAAACTAGGGTTTAAGCTTCTGTCACTCTATCAACCCATCATCTACTTATTACTTCCCAATGCCTCCCTCTAGGCCCAAAAAATGGTGAAGTGTCATGTAGTCAACATTCACATGACACCACTAGAGGGATGACAACATACATCTCATCAAAATATCGAACGAATACCAAATTCACATGACTACTAATAGCAAGACTTCTCCCATGTCCTCAGGAACAAACATAACTACTCACAAAGCATATTCATGTTCATAATGAGAGGGGTATTAATATGCATAATGGATCTGAACATATGATCTTCCACCAGGCAAACCAACTAGCATCAACTATAAGGAGTAATCAACACTACTAGCTACCCAGAGGTACCAATTTGAGGTTTGGATACAAAGATTGGATACAAGAGATGAACTAGGGTTTGAGATGAGATGGTGCTGGTGAAGATGTTGATGGATATTGGCCCCCTCCCGATGAGAGGATCGTTGGTGATGATGATGGCGATGATTTCCCCCTCCCGGAGGGAAGTTTCCCCAGCAGAACAGCTCCACCGGAGCCCTAGATTGGTTCCACCAAGGTTCCGCCTCGTGGTGGCGGAGTCTCGTCCCGAAAGCTTGCTTATGATTTTTTCCTCGACGAAAGACTCCATATAGCAGAAGATGGGCATCGGAGGGCCACCGGGGAGCCCACGAGGCAGGGGGCGCGCCTAGGGGGTAGGGCGCGCCCCCCACCCTCATGGCTGGTGGGTGGCCCCCCTCTAGTACTTCTTGCGCTCAGTATTTTTTATATATTCTGGAAGTAACTTCCGTGAAGTTTCAGGACTTTTGGAGCTGTGCAGAATAGGTCTCTAATATTTGCTCCTTTTCCAGACCAGAATTCCAGCTGCCGGCATTCTCCCTCTTTATGTAAACCTTGTAAAATAAGAGAGAATAGGCATAAGTATTGTGACATAATGTGTAATAACAGCCCATAATGCAATAAATATCGATATAAAAGCATGATGCAAAATGGACATATCAACTCCCCCAAGCTTCGACCTCGCTTGTCCTCAAGCGAAAGCCGAAATCGAAAAATATGCCCACATGTTTAGAGATAGAGGTGTCGATAAAAATAAAATACGGACATGAGGGCATCATGATCATTCTTAGAACAATATATATATATATATATATATATTGTCATATGATCTCTTATGCTAAAGTAACAATTCAATCACAATTTCAAGTATGAATCGTAAACTTCATTGAGAACCAACAAACTCTAATCTCAGTCATTGGGGCAATTGCTATTTATCATAACATAGGAAAGAGTCAATATAAGAGCTTTCCAGCAAGTCTGCATACTCAACCATATTTTAGTCTTTCACAATTGCTAACACTCACGCAATATTTATGGGTATGAAGTTTTAGTCGGACATAGAGAAAGATAGGGGCTTATAGTTTTGCCTCCCAACGTTTTACCTCAAGGTTAATGTCAACAATAATAGCTCATGCAGACTCACGTCCAATTAGCTATATATATTAGGATCTTTCCAACACATTGTGCTTGCCAAAGGATAAAATGTAAAAAGGAAAGGTGAAGATCACCATGACTCTTATGTAAGGTAGAAGATAAAAGTAAAAGATAGGCCCTTCGCAGAGGGAAACAGAGGTTGTTATGCGCTTTTGTGGTTGGATGCACAAAATCTTAATGCGACAGAACATCACTTTATATTGCCACTTGTGATATGGACCTTTATTATGCAGTCCATCGCTTTTATTTCTTCCATATCACAAGATTGTATAAAGCTTATTTTATCCCACACTAATAAGTCATACATATTTAGAGAGCAATTTTTTTATTGCTTGCACCGATGACAACTTACTTGAAGGATCTTACTCAATCCATAGGTAGATATGATGGACTCTCGTGGCAAAACTGGGTTTAGGGATATTTGGAAGCACAAGTAGTATCTCTACTTGGTGCAAAGAAATTGGCTAGCATGAGAGGGGAAGGCAAGCTCAACATGTTGGATGATCCATGAAAATATAATTTATCTCAGATGTAAGAAAACATAACCCATTATGTTGTCTTCCTTGTCCAACATCAACTCTTAGCATGTCATACTTTAATGAGTGCTCACAATCATAAAAGATGTCCAAGATAGTATACTTATATGTGAACCTCTGTTTCTTTATTACTTCCTATTAATTGCAATGATGACCAAAACTATGTTTGTCAACTCTCAACAACTTTTATCCATCATACTCTTTATATGTGAAGTCATTACTCTCCATAAGATCCATATGATCTCCTTATTTCTTTTTTATTTCTTCTCTTTTGTTTTATTCCCTCAAGATCATAGCAAAATAATCAAGCCCTTGACTCAACACTAATCTTTATTACATATATCTCACGGACTCGATTACATAGAAGGATCATAAAGCAAAACTCACAACTAGATCATACTAAAACTTTATTCTACTAGATCAAGATATTATCAAAAGGATTGAACTAAGAAAAATGGTAAAAATAAAAGTGATGGTGATACGATAACGGGGCACTCCCCCAAGCTTGGCACTTGTCAAGGGGAGTGCCCATACCAGATACTCAGTTCTTCTTTGTTGGTGGATAAGGTGGAGTTGTTGATAATGGATAGTCGCACATCGAGCATAGGAGGTCCTCCAACTTGTGGATAATGCCCTTGAGTGCGATGATATGCTCCTTCAACAAAATATTTTCACGTGTGTGATACTTGTTTTGTATACGAGCTAACTCAATCATCTTGAAAGCTTCGATCTCAATTGGGGTAAGAAGATTGTGATCAAATTGAAGGATGTCTTCTGCTGCTGGAACTTGGTCCTCCGTGGCCTTCTTGATCCCTTCATCCTTGTTGATCTCCATAGGTTCTTCCCTCCTCAGTGCTATCTTCATTAGCCAAGCATCGTTGTCACCATTGTTGGAGGAGGGGGACGACATGATGCCTGGCCTTGACAACCCTGACAGAAGACAGCTCGAAACAAGAACAAGAGATTTTTGCATGATACGGTGGTCAAAACCTTCGGGAGATTATATAATGAATTTTTACCGACCAAAAGAAGTATCGTGCAAGAAAACAGAGTCCGGAGAGCACATGAGGTGACCACGAGTCAGGGGGGCGCGCCTAGGTGCTAGGGCGTGCCCTCCACCCTCGTGGAAGCCTCGTGTCCTTCCCGATTTGCTTCTTATTTTCCTATTTTTCTAAATATTCCAAAACAGAGAAAAATTGCCATTAGAACTGTTTTGGAGTCGGTTTACTTACCGTACCACATACCTATTCCTTTTCAGAGTCTGAAACGTTCTGGAAAGTGTCCCTTATGTATTCCTCCGGGGTTACGGTTTCGATAATATTAGTTTCAACATTTATAGGATTACCTGAGATATAATGTTTAATTCTTTGACCATTCACCACCTTCGGATTTGTGCCTTCGAAGTTGCTGATTTTTATGGCACTGAAACGATAGACCTCCTCGATAACGTAAGGACCTTCCCATTTAGAGAGAATTTTTCCTGCAAAAAAATCTTAAACGAGAGTTGTATAACAATACATAATCACCTACATTAAACTCAGCTTTTGTATCCTTTTGTCATGCCATCTTTTAACTTTTTCTTTAAACAGTTTGGCATTCTCATAAGCCTGGGTTCTCCATTCATCAAGTGAGCTAATGTCAAATAACCTCTTCTCACTGGCAAGTTTGAAATCATAATTGAGCTCTTTAATGGTCCAATATGCCTTATGTTCTAGCTCAAGAGGGAAGTGACATGCTTTGCCATAAACCTTTTTATACGGAGACATACCCATGGGATTTTGTATGCAGTTCTATAAGCCCATAATGCATCATCAAGTTTCTTGGACCAATTCTTTCTAGATCTATTAATAGTTTTTTGCAAAATTAATTTGAGCTCTCTATTACTTAATTCTACTTGACCACTAGACTGTGGGTGATAAGGAGATGCAATTCTATGATTAACATCATACTTAGCAAGCATTTTACGAAAACAACATGAATAAAATGTGAACCACCATCAGTCATTAAATATCTAGGGACTCCAAACCTCGGGAAAATAACTTCTTTAAGCATCTTAATAGAGGTGTTATGATCAGCACTACTAGTTGGAATAGTTTCTACCCACTTAGTAATGTAATCAACAGCAACTAAAATATGTGTATACCCTTTACAGGAAGGAAAAGGTCCCATATAATCAAAGCCCCAAACATCAAATGGTTCAATAACATGTGAATAATTCATAGGCATTTCTTGACGTCTACTAATATTACCAATTCTTTGACATTCATCACAAGACAAGTCAAATTACGGGCATCCTTGAAGAGAGTAGGCCAATAAAAACCGGATTGCAATACCTTATGTGCAGTTCTATCTCCAGCATGGTGTCCTCCATAGGCTTCGGGGTGACACTTGCGTAGGATATGTTCCTGTTCATGCTGAGGTACACAACGTAACACCATCTACTCCTTCCTTATAAAGATGTGGGTCATCCCAAAAGTAATGCCTTAAATCATAGAAGAACCTTTCTTTTGCTGGTATGCGAAACTAGGTGGTATAAATTTAGCAACAATGTAATTAGCATAATCAGCATACCATGGAGCAATTCGAGAAGCATTTATGACATTTAATTGTTCATCAGGAAAGCTATCACCAATAGGTAGTGGGTCATCAAAAACATTTTCTAACCTAGACAAGTTGTCTGCAACGGGGTTCTCAGCTCCCTTTCTATCAATAATATGCAAATCAAATTCTTGTAGCAAGAGAACCCATCTAATAAGTCTAGGTTTAGCATCTTTCTTTTCCATAAGGTATTTAGTAGCAGCATGATTAGTGTGAATAGTTACTTTAGAATCAACAATATAAGGTCTAAACTTATCACAAGCAAAAACAACTGCTAAAAATTCTTTTTCAGTGGTAGCATAATTTCTCTGGGCATTGTCTAGAGTTTTACTAGCATATTGAATAACATTTAATTTCTTATCAACTCTTTGCACTAGAACAACACCTACAACATAATCGCTAGCATCACACATAATTTCAAAGGGTAAATTCCAATCAGGTGGCTGAATAATAGGTGCAGAAATCAATGATTTCTTAAGTATTTCAAATGCTTCTACATAATCATCATCAAAGACAAAAGGAATATCTTTTTGTAATAGGTTAGTCAGAGGCCGAGAATTTTTTGAGAAGTCCTTAATGAACCTCCTATAAAAACCGGCGTGACCGAGGAAGCTTCTTATACCTTTAATGTCCTTGGGACATGGCATCTTTTCAATAGCATCAACTTTAGCTTTATCGACTTCAGTGCCTCTTTCAGAAATTTTATGCCCCAAGACAATACCTACATTAACCATAAAGTGGCATTTCTCCCAATTCAGAACAAGATTAGTTTCTTCACATCTCTACAAAACTCGATCAAGGTTGCTCAAGCAATCAACAAAAGAGGATCCATAAATGGAGAAATCGTCCATGAAAACCTCACATATCTTTTCACAAAAGTCAGAGAATATATCCATCATGCATCTTTGAAAGGTAGCATGTGCATTACATAAACCAAAAGGCATACGTCTATAAGCAAAGGTACCGAAAGGGCAAGTAAAAGTGGTCTTTGCTTGATCATCAGCTAACACAGGTATTTGAGAGAAACCAGAGTAACCATCTAAAGCAAAAATGTGTATGTTTGGATAATCTTTCTAGCATTTGATCAATAAAAGGTAAGCGGTAATGATCTTTTTAGTAGCCTTATTTAATTTGTGGAAATCAATTACCATCCTATAACCTGTAATAACTCTTTGGGGAATCAATTCATCTTTATCATTAGGAACGACAGTGATACCTCCCTTCTTAGGGACACAATGGACATGACTTACCCACTGACTATCAGCAACGGGATAAATTATACCTGCCTCAAGGAGCTTTAGTATTTATTTTCTTACCACTTCTTTCATCTTAGGATTCGGCCGTCGTTGGTGATCAATAACGGGTTTGGCGTCTTTCTCCAAATTTATTTTGTGTTGACATAGAGTGGGATTAATGCCCTTAAGATCATCAAGAGTATATCCAATAGCAGCACGGTGCTTCTTCAGAGTTTTCAATAATTGTTCTTCTTCATGCTCTGAAATGTTAGCACTAATAATAACATGATATATCTTCTTCTCATCAAGATAAGCATATTTAAGAGTATCAGGTAATGGTGTAAGCTCAAACACAGGATCACCCTTGGGTGGAGGAGGATCCCCTAGGATTTCAATAGGCAAGTTGTGTTTCAGAATGGGTCCTTGTTTAAAGAATACTTCATCTATTTCCCTTCTTTCATTCATAAACATATCATTTTCATGGTCTAGCAAATATTGTTCTAAAGGATCAGTAGGAGGCACAGCAATAGAAGCAAGACCAATAATTTCATCTTTGCTAGGCAATTCTTCGTCACGGGGTTGTCTATGAAATTTAGAAAAAATAAAATCATGAGACATATCATCCAAACCAATAGTAGCAATATCCTTCTTGCAATCTATCTTAGCATTAACAGTATTCAAGAAGGGTCTACCAAATATAATGGGACAAAAGCTATCTTGAGGGGAACCAAGAACAATGAAATCAGCAGGATATTTAGCTTTCCCACACAAGCCCTCAACATCTCTAACAATCCCAATTGGTGAAATTGTATATCTATTAGCAAGCTTAATGGTAACATCGATATCTTCTATCTCAGCTGGTGCAATATCATGCATAATTTCTTTGTATAAGGAAATAGGTATTGCACTAGCACTAGCACCCATATCACACAAGCCATGATAACAATGATCTCCTATTTTAACAGAAATAATAGGCATGCCTACCACAGGTCTATGTTTATCTTTAGCACCAGGTTTAGCAATTCTAGCAGTCTCATCACAGAAATAAATAACATGCCCATCAATATTATCAGCCAAGAGATCTTTAACTATAGCAATATTAGGTTCAACTTTAATTTGCTCAGGGGGTTTGTGTGTCCCAATATTACTTTTGTTGACTACAGTTGAAGCTTTAGCATGATCCTTTATTCTAACAGGGAAAGGTGGTTTCTCAACATAAGTAGTGGGAACAACAGGATCATCATAAGTGATAGTTTTTTCTTCAACTTTAATAGGTGCAACTACTTTTATTTCAATGGGAGGATTATATTTAAACCACTTCTCTTTAGGTAGATCAACATGAGTAGCAAAGGATTCACAGAAAGAAGCTACTATCTCAGAGTCAAGTCCATATTTAGTGCTAAATTTACGGAAAATATCGGTATCCATAAAAGATTTAACACAATCAAACTTAGGTCTTATACCAGACTCCTTACCTTCATGGAGATCCCAATCTTCAGAGTTGCGTTTAATTCTCTCCAATAAATTCCATTTGAATTCAATAGTCTTCATCATAAAGGAACCAGTACAAGAAGTATCGAGCATGGAGCGATTGTTGTCAGAAAACCGAGCATAAATTTTTTGAATAATCATTTCCCTTGAGAGCTCATGATTGGGGCATGAATATAACATTGACTTAAGCCTCCCCCAAGCTTGAGCGATGCTTTCTCCTTCGCGAGGCCAAAAATTATATATATAATTACGATCACGATGAACAAGATGCATAGGATAAAACTTCTGGTGAAATTCCAATTTCAATTGCTTATAGTCCTATGATCCCATATCATCACATAGCCGATACCATGTCAATGCATCTCCCTTCAAAGATAAAGGGAAGACCTTCTTCTTGATAATATCATCGGGCATACCTGCAAGCTTAAATAATCCACAAACTTCATCTACATAGATTAAGTGTAAGTCGGGATGCAGTGTTCCAGCTCCTGCAAAAGGATTAGCTAGCAGTTTCTCTATCATACCCGAAGGAACTTTGAAGTAAACATTTTCATTTTCAATAGGTCCAGTAGGTTTAGGAGCAACTATTTGCTCTACCGGTCAAGGTGAAGATACCCCGAACAAGCCCCTCAAAGGATTACTTTCCATAGTAACAAGTGACAGTAAATTTCAGCACACTATATAAATTTTTCCTTACCAAATTCCACCTACCAAAGGCGCTTCACTCCCCGGCAATGGCGCCAGAAAAGAGTCTTGATGACCCACAAGTGTAGGGGATCTATCGTAGCCTTTTCGATAAGTAAGAGTGTCGAACCCAACGAGGAGCGGAAGGAAATGATAAGCAGTTTTCAGTAACGTATTCTCTGCAAGCACTGAAATTATCGGTAACAGATAGTTTTATTATAAGGTAATTTGTAATGAGTAGCAAGTAATAAAAGTAAATAAGGTGCAGCAAGATGTTCCAATCCTTTTTGTAGCAAAGGACAAGCATGGACAAACTCTTATATGAAGGAAAGCGCTCCCGAGGACACATGGGAATTATCGTCAAGCTAGTTTCCATCACGTTCATATGATTCGCGTTCGGTACTTTGATAATTTGATATGTGGGTGAACCGGTGCTTGGGTACTTCTTTTACTTGGACAAGCATCCCACTTATGATTAACACCCATTGCAAGCATCTGCAACTACAACAGAAGTATTAAGGTAAACCTAACCATAGCATGAAACACATGGATCCAAATCAGCCCCTTACGAAGCAATGCATAAACTAGGGTTTAAGCTTCTCTCACTCTAGCAAATCATCATCTACTTATTACTTCCCAATGCCTCCCTCTAGGCCCAAACAATGCTGAAGTGTCATGTAGTCGATGTTCACATGACACCACTAGAGGGATGACAACATACATCTCATCAAAATATCGAACGAATACCAAATTCACATGACTACTAATAGCAAGACTTCTCCCATGTCCTCACGAACAAATGTAACTACTCACAAAGCATATTCATGTTCATAATCAGAGGGGTATTAATATGCATAATGGATCTGAACATATGATCTTCCACCAAGTAAACCAACTAGCATCAACTACAAGGAGTAATCAACACTACTAGCAACCCAGAGGTACCAATCTGAGGTTTGGATACAAAGATTGGATACAAGAGATGAACTAGGGTTTGAGATGAGATGGTGCTGGTGAAGGTGTTGATGGAGATTGACCCCCTCCCAATGAGAGGATCGTTGGTGATGACGATGGCGATGATTTCCCCCTCCCGGAGGGAAGTTTCCCCGGCAGAACAGCTCCGCTGGAGCCCTATATTGGTTCCGCCAAGGTTCCGCCTCGTGGCGGTGGAGTCTCGTCCCGAAAGCTTGCTTATGATTTTTTCCTCGACGAAAGACTCCATATAGCAGAAGATGGGCATCGGAGGGCCACCAGGGGGCCCACGAGGCAGGGGGCGCACCCAGGGGGTAGGGCGCGCCCCCCACCCTCATGGCTGGTGGGTGACCCCCCTCTGGTACTTCTTGCGCTCAGTATTTTTTATATATTCTGGAAATAACTTCCGTGAAGTTTCGGGACTTTTGGAGCTGTGCAGAATAGGTCTCTAATATTTGCTCCTTTTCCAGCCCAGAATTCCAGCTGCTGGCATTCTCCCTCTTTATGTAAACCTTGTAAAATAAGAGAGAATAGGCATAAGTATTGTGACATAATGTGTAATAACAGCCCATAATGCAATAAATATCGATATAATAGCATGATGCAAAATGGACGTATCAGGAAGAAGAAGACCGGCAAGACCTCTCGCACCCACTCCGGCAAGCGCACCTCTTCGGAGTGTTGTGCTACCGTCGAGGACGTGCCCGAGAGCTCTACCGGCAAGAGCAAGAAATCCAGATCTGCACCACCTTAGACCAAGAGGGTGTCCGTCAAGGAGGATGGCACGGGAGGGGCTTTCACTGTAAGCTCCACCCTCGACAGCAAATAGGAAAGCACGCTTGTCACTTTCCTGCGGGCGAATGTCGATGTGTTTGCGTGGCAAGCATCCGACATCCCCGGCGTTCCTAGGGAAGTGATTGAGCACCACCTTGCTGTCTGTCCCCATGCGCGACCCGTCAAGCAGAAGGTCAGGAAGCAAGCTTTGGAATGACAGGAGTTCATCACAGTGGAGATCAGGAAATTAGAAGCGGCAGGTTTGGTGAGAGGAGTGCTCCATCCGACGTGGTTGGCCAATCCAGTGGTGGTGCGCAAGGCAAATGGGAAGTGGAGACTGTGTATTTACTACACAGATGTCAATAAGGCTTGTCCTAAGGACCCCTTCCCATTGCCGCGCATCGACCAGATTGTTGACTCCACGGCCGGGTGTGATCTGTTGTCATTCCTCGACGCCCACTCGGGCTACCACCAGATCTTCATGACAAGAGAAGATGAAGAGAAGATAGCATTTATCACCCCATGTGGTACGTGTTGCTTTTTACGGATGTCTTTCGAGTTGAATAGTGCTGGCTCGATATTTACAAGGGCGGTCTAGATTGGTTTTGAGCCCCAGCTACATAGAAATATGGAAGCTTATATGGATGACATAGTGGTCAAAACCAAGGACAAGGCAACCCTTGTACAAGACCTAGAAGAGATGTTTGCCAACCTACGCAAGATCAACCTCAAGCTGAACCCTGAGAAGTGTGCCTTTGGCGTCTCGTCAGGAAAACTTCTCGGGTTCTTTGTGTCGCAGCGTGGGATCGAGGAAAACCCAGACAAGATCAAGGCTATTGAGAAGATTGAGGCACCCAAGCGGATCAAGGATGTGCGCCGGCTCACTACCTGCATTGCCGCCATGAGCAGATTCATCTGCAAGTACGCTGAGCGTGCCCTTCCCTTTTTCAAAATCTTGAAGAAGGCAGGCCCAATGGAGTGAGCCCAGAGGCCGAGGCGGTGTTGCAGGATCTGAAGAAATACCTTTCCTCTACGCCAATACTGGTTGCACCTAAACCACAAGAGTCGTTTTTACTGTATCTGGCGGCAACGAATCAAGTGGTCAGCGCCGCACTAGTGGCACAGAGGGAGATCGACAAAGAGGCAGTGGCAACGGCAGGACCGGCGGATAGCAAGTTGATACGTCTCCAACGTATCTATAATTTTTGATTGCTTCATGCTATTATATTATCTATTTTGGATGTCAATGGGCATTATTTTACACTTTTATATCACTTTTGGGACTAACCTACTAATCGGAGGCCCAGCCCAAATTGCTGTTTTTTGCCTATTTTAGGGTTTCGAAGAAAAGGAATATCAAATAGAGTCCAAACAGAATGAAACCTTCGGGAACGTGATTTTCTCAACAAACGTGATCCAGGAGACTTGGAGTGGGCGTCAAGAAACAACGGAGGAAGCCATGAGGCAGGGGGGCGCGCCTACCCCTCTGGGCATGCCCTCCACCCTCGTGGGCCCTTCGTTGCTCCACCGACGTACTTCTTCCTCCTATATATATCCACGTACCACCCAAACATCCAGGAGCACCACAAAAACCTAATTCCACCGCCGCAACCTTCTGTACCCGAGAGATCCCATCTTGGGGCCTTTTCCGGAGCTCCGCCGGAGGTGGCATTGATCACGGAGGGCCTCTACATCAACTCGATGGCCTCTCCAGTGATGTGTGAGTAGTTTATTTCAGACCTACGGGTCCATAGTTATTAGCTAGATGGCTTCTTCTCTCTCTTTGGATCTCAATACAAAGTTCTCCTCGATCTTCTTGGAGATCTATTTGATGTAATCTACTTTTGCGGTGTGTTTGTCGAGATCCAATGAATTGTGGGTTTATGATCTAGATTATCTATGAACAATATTTGATTCTCCTCTGAATTCTTTTATGTATTATTGGTTTATCTTTGCAAGTCTCTTCGAATTATCAGTTTGATTTGGCCTACTAGATTGATCTTTCTTGCAATGGGAGAAGTGCTTAGCTTTGGGTTCAATCTTGCGGTGTCCTTTCCCAGTGACAGCAGGGGCAGCAAGGCACGCATTGTATTGTTGCCATCGAGGATAAAAAGATGGGGTTTATATCATATTGCATGAGTTTATCCCTCTACATCATGTCATCTTCCTTAAAGCATTAATCTGTTCTTATGAACTTAATACTCTAGATGCATGCTGGATAGCGGTTGATGTGTGGAGTAATAGTAGTAGATGCAGAATCATTTCGGTCTACTTGTCGTGGATGTGATGCCTATATACATGATCATACCTAAATATTCTTATAACTATGCTCAATTCTATCAATTGCTCGATAGTAATTCATTTACCCACCGTAATATTATGCTCTTGAGAGAAGCCACTAGTGAAACCTATGGCCCCCGGGTCTATCTTCCATCATATTAATCTTCCAACACATAGTTATTTGCTTTGCCGTTTATTTTACTTTGCATCTTTATTTCTCTTTATCATAAAAATACCAAAAATATTATCTTATCATATCTATCAGACCTCACTCTCGTAAGTGACCGTGAAAGGCTTGACAACCCCTTTATCGCGTTGGTTGCGAGGTTCTTATTTGTTTGTGTAGGTGCGTGGGACTTGAGCATGATCTCCTACTGGATTGATACATTGGTTCTCAAAAACTGAGGGAAATACTTACGCTACTTTGCTGCATCACCCTTTCCTCTTCAAGGGAAAACCAACGCAGTGCTCAAGAGGTAGCAAGAAGGATTTCTGGCGCCATTTCCGGGGAGATTCACGCCAAGTCAAGTCAATATTTGAATCAAGAACTACCATGGAATATATCGCCATCTCTTCCAACACATAGTTCATGCTCACTTTATATGAAAGTTTTTATTATATCCCTCTTGGATGCCTATCATATTAGGACTAAATTCATAACCAAAGCAAATTATCATGTTGTTTAAAGACTCTCAAAATGATATAAGTGAAGCATGAGAGTTCAACAATTTCTTCAAAATAAAACTATCGTTGTGCTCTAAAAAGATATAAGTGAAGCACTAGAGCAAATGACAAACTACTCCAAAAGATACAAGTGAAGATCAATGAGTAGTCAAATAATAATGTAACTATGTGAAGACTCCTTCTCATAAATAAAATTTCAGATCTTAAGTACTTTATTCAAACAGCAAGCAAAACAAAATAAAATGACATTGCAAGGATAGCACATATCATGTGAAGAAGCAAAAAATTAGGCTCAACCGAGGCTAACCGATAATTGTTGATGAAGAAAGGTGGGATGCCTATCGGGGCATCTCCAAGCTTAGATGCTTGAGACTTATTAAAATATTAACTAGGGATGCCTTGGGCATCCCCAAGATTGATCTTTTGTGTCTCCTTAATTCCTTTCATATCGCGGTTTCCCTAAATCTTAAAAGCTTCATCCACACAAAACTCAACAAGAACTCATGAGATAAGTTAGTATAAATCAACACATAAATCTTATCATTCTCTATTGTAGCAAATCGCTAAAATTATTATTTGACATTGCATACTAAATTCCTCTGCAAATTTAAAACCCCTATCCTCAAATAGAATCATTAAACAAGCAAATATATGCAAACATAACAACAATCTGTCTAAACAGAACAGTCTGTAAAGAATGCAAGAGGAATCATACTTCCCTAACTCCAAAAATTCTGAAAAATTACCATACTATAGATAATTTGTTTTTACTCATTGTGTAAAAATTTCAAGATTTTATCATGTTCTGACTATTCACAAATATTCAAAACATAACAACAAACTTTCTGTTTTTAAAACAGCAACATATGGACTTCCAAAATAAGTATGGTAAAGGCTATACATGACCCTTTTATTGAACTAAAAGATGAAAAACATTACTCTAAATAACAACAAGCAAATCCTAATAAAACAAAATGATGCTCCAAGAAAAACTCATATCATGTGGTGAATAAAAATATAGCCTCAAGTAAAGTTACCGATGAACCAAGACGAAAGAGGGGATGCCTTCCGGGGCATCCCCAAGATTAGGCTCTTGGTTGTCCTTGAATATTACCTTGGGGTGACATGGGCATTGCCAAGCTTAGGCTCTTGCGACTCCTTATTCCGTAGTCCATCAAAACTTTACCCAAAACTTGAAAACTTCACAACACAAAACTTAACAGAAAACTCGTGAGCTCCGTTAGTATAAGAAAGAAAATCACCACTTAGGTACTGTCAAGACAAGATTCATAATTTTTCTCACATGATTCTTACTGTACCATATCATTTCTACAATTTATATTAAGCAATATAAGCCATAGAAACTAGAAAACAAGCAAACTATGCATCAAAAACAGCACAGTCTGTAGTAATCTGTAACTCTCGAATACTTATGTAACTCCAAAAATCCTGAGAAATTAGGAAGTCCTAGGAAATTTTTTTATTAATCCTATTCAAAAAGAATCAGTATTTTATCGCACTTATGTTAAAAATGAGGATTGTTTTCCTGAGCGCCAAAGTTTCTGTTTTTCAGCAAGATCAAAACAACTATCACCATAGATCATCCCAAAGGTCTTACTTGGCACTTTATTGAAACAAAAGCTATAAAACATGATTACTAAAATATCATAATCATGTGAACACACAAAAACAGTAGGTATAAATTTTGGGTTGTCTCCCAACAAGCGCTTTTCTTTAATGCCTTTCTAGCTAGCCATGATGGTTTCAATGATGCTCATATAAAAGATAGGAATTGAAACATAATGGGAGCATCATGAAGAATATGACTAGCAAATTTAAGTCTAACCTACTTCCTATGCATATGGATTTTGTGAGCAAACAACTTATGGGAACAAGAATCAACTTGCATAGGAAGGTAAAACAAGCATAGCTTCAAGATTTTCAACACATAGAGAGGAAACTTGATATTATTGCAACTCCTACAAGCATATATTCCTCCCTCATAATAATTTTCAGTAGAATCATGAATGAATTCAACAATATAACCATCACATAAAGCATTACTTTCATGATCTACGAGCATTGAAATTTTACTACTCTCCACATAAGAAAATTTATTCTCATCAATAGTAGTGGGAGTAATCTCAACAAAATAACTATCATGCGAGGCATAATCCAATTGAGAATTAAAATCAAGATGAAAAGTTTCATGGTTATCATTGTTCTTTATAGCATACATGTCATCACAATAATCATCATTGGTAGCAACTTTGTTCTCATAATCAATTGGAACCTCCTCCGAAATAGTGGATTCATCACTAAATAAAGTCATGACCTCTCCGAAACCACTTTTGTCAACATAATCATCATAAAAAGGAGGCATGCTATCATCATAATAAATTTGCTCATCAAAACTTAGGAGACTAAAAATATCATCTTCATCAAACATAGCATCCCCAAGCTTGTGGCTTTACATATCATTAGCATCATGGATATTCAAAGAATTCATACTAACAACTTTGCAATCATGCTCATCATTCAAAGATTTAGTGCTAAACATTTTAATACATTCTTCTTCTAACACTTCGGCACAATTTTCCTTTCCATCATTTTCACGAAAGATATTAAAAAGATGAAGTATATGAGGCAACCTTAATTCCATTTTTTTCTAGTTTTCTTTTATAGACTAAACTAGTGATAAAACAAGAAACAAAAAGATTCGATTGCAAGATCTAAAGATATACCTTTAAGCACTCACCTCCCCGGCAACGGCGCCAGAAAAGAGCTTGATGTCTACTACACAACCTTCTTCTTGTATACGTTGTTGGGCCTCCAAGTGCAGAGGTTTGTAGGACAGGAGCAAATTTCCCTCAAGTGGATGACCTAAGGTTTATCAATCCGTGGGAGGCATAGGATGAAGATGGTCTCTCTCAAACAACCCTGCAACCAAATAGCAAAGAATCTCTTGTGTCCCCAACACACCCAATAAAATGGTAAATTGTATAGGTGCACTAGTTCGGCGAAGAGATTGTGATACAAATGCAATATGGATGGTAGATATAGGTTTTTGTAATCTGAAAATATAAAAACAGCAAGGTAACTAATGATAAAAGTGATCACAAACGGTATTGCAATGCGTTGACACAAGGCCTAGGGTTCATACTTTCACTAGTGCAAGTTCTCTCAACAATAATAACATAATTAAATCATATAACAATCCCTCAACATGCAACAAAGAGTCACTCCAATGTCACTAATAGCGGAGAACAGTCGAAGAGATTATTGTAGGGTACGAAACCATGTCAAAGTAATTCTTTCCGATCAATCCATTGGGTATTCCTATAAGTGTCACAAACAGCCCTAGAGTTCTTAGTAAAATAACACCTTAAGACACAAATCAACCAAAACCCTAATGTCACCTAGATACTCCAATGTCACCTCAAGTATTCGCGGGTATGATTATACGATATGCATCACACAATCTTAGATTCATCTATTCAATCAAAACAAAGAACTTCATAGAGTGCCCCAAAGTTTCTACCGGAGAGTCAAGACGAAAACGTGTGCCAACCCCTATGCATAAGTTCACAAGGTCACTGAACCCGCAAGTTGATCATCAAAACATACATCAAGTAGATCACGTGAATATCCCATTGTCACCACAAATAAGCACATGCAAGACATACATCAAGTGTTCTCAAATCCTTAAAGACTCAATCTGATAAGATAACTTCAAAGCGAAAACTCAATTCATCACAAGGAGATAGAGGGGGAGAAACATCATAAGATCCAACTATAATAGCAAAGCTCGCGGTACATCAAGATCGTGCCATATCAAGAACACGAGAGAGAGAGAGATCAAACACATAGCTACTGGTACATGCCCTCGGCCCCGAGGGTGAACTACTCCCTCCTCATCTTGGAGAGCGCCGGGATGATGAAGATGGCCATCGGTGATGGAACCCCCCTCCAGTAGGGTGCCGGAACAGGGTCCCGATTGGTTTTTGGTGGCTACAGAGGCTTGCGGCGGCGGAACTCCCGATCTAGGTTATTTTCTGGAGGTTTGGGGATTTATAGGAGAGGTTGGCATCGAGAACAAGTCAAGGGGCCCCACGGGAAGTCCACGAGGCAAAAGGGCGCGCCCTCCACCCTTGTGGGGCCCATGAGACTCCCCTCCGGTAACTCTTCGTTCCAGTATTTTTATATTTTCCAGAAAAAATCTCCATTGATTTTTAGCGCATTCCAAGAACTTTTATTTCTGCACAAAAACAACACCAGGGTAGTTTTGCTGAAAACAACATCAGTTCGGGTTAGTTCTAACCAAATCATACCAAAATCATGTAAAAATATTATAAACATGGCATGAATACATCAAAAATTATAGATACGTTGGAGACGTATCATGATGACATGAGATTAGATTCCTCATCCCATGACTACAAGAAAAGAACTTGACACAAATGCAAGAAACCTGGTCACTACATCACTGATTGTCCTCAATGGGTGAAGGAATCGAAGAAGAAGAAATACAAGGATTACAGTTATGATGTCTCGAAGAAGAAGAAGTCTTCAAAGTCCTCATCATCAAAATCTTCAAAGTCTTCGTCTCACAAGAAAAGCAGCTCCAAAAAGGCTCGGGCATTCATTGGCAAGGAAATGGACTCTGAAGCTGAATCTGCGGAAAGTGATGAAGAGGAGGCATCTGAGGAGTCAGACTCTGGTGTGGCGAGCCTAGCCCTCGCTACTACTTTCGTCAGTAAGTTCATCTTCAACTCTAAGGAAAATGACTTCCCCAACACTGCTAACGACGATGACGATGACCACGCAACCACGTATTGCTTCATGGAAAAAGGTGCCAAGGTACTCAAATACCCCTCCTGTGAATCAAGTGAGGATGAATCTGATGAAAACCTCAAGCCTAGCTATTCTAAACTTGCTAAGATTGCTGTGAACCAACAAAAGGCTTTTGAAAAGGTTCAAAATATGCTAGACAAAAGCGATGACCTGTTGGGTGAAGAAATGGATTGAACTCAAACTCTGACTGATAATATTCAAAGACTTTAGACTAAGTTTGACAACCTTCAAAGTAATCATAACACTCTCTTATCTGATCATGAGAAGCTTTCTTATGAATTTCTTACAAGAAAGCAAGATCTTGAGCAGCTAAGGGTGAGTTATGAAGATCTTCAGAAGGAACATGATTCATTGCTTGCTCAACAGACCGTTCCGCTCAGGTTGAATTCATTCCACCCTATTTGAAATGCATTGAACGTGAATCTGCTAATTCTTCACCTGAATGTTCAAATGCTTATATTGCTGCAAATTCTTTAACTGTCTCTACTATCATAAATTCCTCATCTAAGGATGCTACTAGTATCACTGACCATATAGGGCTGAAGGAATTGTATGTGAAAGGCATATACAAAAGCCTCAAAGGGCATCAGGCTCTTTGTGATGTGCTTAAAAAGCAGATGCTCAACAGGAACCCTAGGAAAGAGGGTATTGCCTTTGAGAGGAAACTCAATGCTGATGGGACCTACTAGAAACCTGAGCAGTATCCCAAAACCTCATGGGTTGCTGCAAAGGGACCTCCCATAGATCCATCCACTTTATATGGATTTACATGTGAATCTTCATATTCTTCTAATGAGTCATTTGACTCCAACTATAAACTGTTCAAAAATTAGAATGGTGAAGTATTTGCTAGATATGTTGGCACTAACTGCAGGAATGGTCCCCCTATGAAGAAAATCTGGGTTCCCAAAAGGTGCCTTGAAAGTCTTCAGGTGAATGTCATCATGACACCACCTGTGAATAATAGGAACCCCAGATCAAATTCTTCATATGGACCAAAGTTTTCATATGGATCCGAGTCCTCATATGGACCAAATTCCTCACGTGGATCAAATTCCTCATATGGATCAAAATCCTCATATGAACATCATCGTGCTAACACTTCTGTTTCACAGGGAAAGCCTAAGGGCTATGAATATGTGCATTATTCTTCAAATCATTATGTTCATAAGTCCTCAAAGAATTTCTCTACTTATTCATATGCTTACTCTAACCCCTCTTCTATGAAACGAAGTGGACTGGTGTCTATGCCACCTTTCTCTTATGGAGCTCGCAGAATGATGAACTCTTTGCCACCCCTCCAAATGTGGGCGTGAAGAGAAAGAACTAATCTCTTATGCAGGGTCGGGTCTCCAGAGGAACTTAAATGTCTGAAGAATTTGCTGGAGACCTGAATTTGCTTGAAAGGACGCAAGCTAATCATGAAGAAATGAATTTTCATTTCTCACGTCCTCATACTGCTATATCCATTCTATTGATTGATGAAATTGATGTCATATTCTTCACTGATGAAGTATATTAGTTTGTAAGATGCACTAATTCATCTGCAGGATGATCAACCCAGAGCCACTGAGTGGGTCCTCGACAGTGGATGTACAAATCACATGACTGGTGACAGGAACTTATTGATGGACACTGCTTTATCTCCATTGCATCTGAAGCATATCACCTACGCTGACAAAGGAAAAAGCAAGGTATTGGGTCTAGGTAAGGTTGCGATCTCAAAGGACCGACACATGGACAAAGTCATGCTTGTCGATTCCTTAGGGTTCAACCTCATGTTTGTCTCAATGCTTTGTGAACTTGATATGGTTGTTGTCTTTGGCAAGTATCGTTGTGTTATGATCATGGAAGCTGACAATTTGAAAGTCTTCAAAGGCTTTAGGAGAGGAGACTTGTATATTGTTGATTTCTCTACAGGACCACAACGTGCCACATGTCTACTGGCAAAAGCTTCAGAAGGCTGGCTATGGCATCGACGACTTGGTCATGCTGGCATGAGGAACTTGCACACACTCACGAAGTAGAAGCATGTCATTAGCATTGAGGGTGTCAAATTCCTCAAGGATCACATGTGTGGAGCTTGTGAAGCTAGAAAGATGACCAAGGCCAAGCATCCCTCAAAGACTATCATGACTACCACTCGTCCATTTGAATTGCTTCACATGGATCTCTTTGGCCATACTCATTATGCCACATTCACTAATGTTTCATATTTATATGGCTTCGTCATAGTTGATGACTATTTTCGTTACACATGGGTGCATATCATCACTTACAAAACCGAAGTGCAGGAAGTCTTCAAACGATTTTCCTCGAGGGCTTCAATCAACTTTGGTGTGAAGATCAAGCACATTGATGACCCACAAGTATAGGGGATCTATCGTAGTCCTTTCATAAGTAAGAGTGTCAAACCCAATGAGGATCAGAAGGAAATGACAAGCAGTTTTCAGTAAGGTATTCTCTGCAAGCACTGAAATTATCAGCAACAGATAGTTTTGTGATAAGGTAATTCGTAACGAGTAACAAGCAACAAAAGTAAACAAGGTGTAGTAAGGTGGCCCAATCCTTTTTGTAGCAAAGGACAAGCCTGGACAAACTCTTATATAAAGGAAAGCACTCCCGAGGACACATGGGAATTATCGTCAAGCTAGTTTTCATCACGCTCATATTATTCTCGTTCGTTACTTTGATAATTTGATATGTAGGTGGACCGGTGCTTGGGTACTACCCTTCCTTGGACAAGTATCCCACTTATGATTAACCCCCCTCGCAAGCATCCGCAACTACGAAAGAAGAATTAAGGTAAACCTAACCATAGCATGAAACATATGGATCCAAATAAGCCCCTTACGAAGCAACACATAAACTAGGGTTTAAGCTTCTGTCACTCTAGCAACCCATCGTCTACTTATTACTTCCCAATGCCTTCCCCTAGGCCCAAACAATGGTGAAGTGTCATGTAGTCGACGTTCACATAACACCACTAGAGGAAAGACAACATACATCTCATGAAAATATCGAACGAATACCAAATTCACATGACTACTTATAGCAAGACTTCTCCCATGTCCTCAGGAACAAACGTAACTACTCACAAATCATGTTCATGTTCATAATCAGAGGGGTATTAATATGCATAAAGGATCTTTGAACATATAATCTTCCACCGAATAAACCAACTAGCATCAACTACAAGGAGTAATCAACACTACTAGCAACCCACAGGTACCAATCTGAGGTTTTGAGACAAAGATCGGATATAGGAGATGAACTAGGGTTTGAGAGGGGATGATGCTGGTGAAGATGTTGATGGAAATTGACCCCCTCCTGATGAGAGGATCAATGGTGATGACGATGGTGACGATTTCCCCCTCCCGGAGGGATGTTTCCCCGACAGAACAGCTCCGCCGAAGCCCTAGATTGGCTTCGCCAAGGTTCCGCCTCGAGAGGGCGGTGCTTCATCCCGAAAGCTTCCTCCTTATTTTTTCCAGAGCAATAGACACATCATACCAGAAGATGGGCAATGGGGGCCTACCAGGTGGCCCACGAGGCAGGGGGCACACCCCCACCCTCGTGGACGGTGGGTGGCCCCCCTCTGGTGCTTTCTTTGCCCAATATTTTTTATATATTCGAAAACTAACTCTCATGGAGTTTCAAGACTTTTGGGGTTGTGCAGAATAGGTCTCTAATATTTGCTCCTTTTCCAGCCCAGAATTCCCGCTGCCGACATTCTCCCTCTTCATGTAAACCTTGTAAAATAAGAGAGAAAAGGCATAAGTATTGTGACATAATGTGTAATAACAACCCATAATGCAATAAATATCAATATGAAAGCATGATGCAATATGGACGTATCAACTCCCCCAAGCTTAGACCTCGCTTGTCCTCAAGCGGAAGCCGATATCGAAAAATATGTCCACATGTTTAGAGATAGAGGTGTCGATAAAATAAAATACGGACATGAGGGCATCATGATTATTCTTAGAATAGCAATATATATATATAGTCATATGATTTCTTATGCTAAAGTAACAATCTATTCACAATGTAAAGTATGAATCCGAAACTTCATTGAAAACTAGAAAATTATAATCTCAGTCATTGAAGCAATTGCAATTTATCATAACATCGGAAAGAGTCAATATAAGAGCTTTTCAGCAAGTCCACATACTCAACTATCATTTAGTCTTTCACAATTGCTAACACTCGCGCAATACTTATGGGTATGAAGTTTTAATCGGACACGGAGAAAGATAAGGGCCTATAGTTTTGCCTCCCAACCTTTTACCTCAATGGTAATGTCAACAATAATGCTTTATGAAAACCCACATCCAATTATATATATATATATATATATCAGGATCTTTCCAACACATAGTGCTTGCCAAAGGATAAAGTGTAAAAAGGAAAGGTGAAGATCACCATGACTCTTGTATAAGGTATAAGACAAAAATAAAAGATAGGCCCTTCGCAGAGGGGAACCGAGGTTGTCATGTGCTTTTATGGTTGGATGCAAAACATCTTAATGCAAAAGAACGTCACTTTATATTGCCACTTGTGATAGGAACCTTTATTATGTAGTCTGTCGCTTTTATTTCTTCCATATCACAAGCTCGTATAAAGCTTATTTTCTCCACACTAATAGATCATACATATTTAGAGAGCAATTTTTATTGCTTGCAACAATGACAACTTACTTGAAGGATCTTATTCAATCCATAGGTAGATATGGTGGACTCTCATGGCAAAACTGGGTTTAAGGATATTTGGAAGCACAAGTAGTATCTCTACTTGGTGCATATGATTTGGCTAGCATAAGGAGGAAAGACAAGCTCAACATGTTGGATGATCCATGACAATATAATTTATTTTGGATATAAGAAAACATAACCCATTATGTTGCCTTCCTTGTCCAATATCAACTTTTTGGCATGTCATATTTTAATGAGTGCTCACAATCATAAAAGATGTCAAAGATAGTATATTTATATGTGAAAACCTCTCTTTCTTTATTACTTCCTATTAATTGCAATGATGACCAAAACTATGTTTGCCAACTCTCAACAACTTTTATTCATCATACTCTTTATATGTGAAGTCATTACTCTCCATAAGATCAATATGATATCTTTATTTCTTTTTATTCTTTTTTTCTTTTATTCCTTCAAGATCATAGAAAGATAACCAAGCCCTCGACTCAAGACTAATATTTATTATATATAGCTCACAGACTCGATTACATAGATAAGGATCAACACAAAACTCAAATCTAGATCATACTAAACTTTATTCTACTAGATCAAGATATAACCAAAAGGATGGAACAAGGAAAACGGTGAAGATAGAAGTGTGATGGAGATGCGATACCGGGGCACATCCCCCAAGCTTGGCAGTTTCCAAGGGGAGTGCTGATACGTCCATTTTGCATCATGCTTTTATATCGATATTTATTGCATTATGGGCTGTTATTACACATTATGTCACAATACTTATACCTATTCTCTCTTATTTTACAAGGTTTACATAAAGAGGGAGAATGCCGGCAGCTGGGATTTTGGCTGGAAAAGGAGCAAATATTAGAGACCTATTCTGCACAGCTCCAAAAGTCCTGAAACTTCACGGAAGTCATTTTCAGAATATATAAAAAATACTGAGCGCAAGAAGTTCCAGAGGGGGCCACACCCTGCCCACGAGGGTGGGGCGCACCCTACCCCCTTGGGCGCGCCCCTGCCTCATGCCCCCTGGTGGCCCTCCGATGCCCATCTTCTGCTATATGGAGTCTTTCGTTGAGAAAAAAATCATAAGCAAGCTTTCGGGACGAGACTCCGCTGCCACGAGGTGGAACCTTGGCGGAACCAATCTAGGGCTCTGGCGGAGCTGTTCTGTAGGGGAAACTTCCCTCCGGGAGGGGGAAATCATCGCCATTGTCATCACGAACGATCCTCTCATCGGGAGGGGGTCAATCTCCATCAACATCTTCACCAGCACCATCTCCTCTCAAACCCTAGTTCATCTCTTGTATCCAATTCTTGTCTCCAAGTCTGGGATTGGTACCTGTGGGTTGCTAGTGGTGTTAATTGCTCCTTGTAGTTGATGCTAGTTGGTTTATTTGGTGGAAGATCATATGTTTAGATCCTATATGCATATTAATACTCCTCCGATTATGAACATGAATATGCTTTGTGAGTAGTTACATTTGTTCCTGAGGACATGGGAGAAGTCTTGCTATTAGTAGTCATGTGAATTTGGTATTCGTTCTATATTTTGATGAGATGTATGTTGTCTCTCCTCTAGTGGTGTTATGTGAACGTCGACTACATGACACTTCACCATTATTTGGGCCTAGAGGAAGACATTGGGAAGTAATAAGTAGATGATGGGTTGCTAGAGTGACATAAGCTTAAACCCTAGTTTATGTGTTGCTTCGTAAGGGGCTGATTTGGATCCATATGTTTCATGCTATGGTTAGGTTTACCTTAATACTTTTGTTGTAGTTGCAGATGCTTGCAATAGAGGTTAATCATAAGTGGGATGCTTGTCCAAGGAAGGACAACACCCAAGAACCGGTCCACCCACATATCAGATTATCAAAGTATCGAATGCGAATCATATGAACGTGATGAAAACCTAGCTTGATGATAATTCCCATGCGTCCTCGGGAGCGATTTTCTCTATATAAGAATTTGTCCAGGCTTGTCCTTTTCTACAAAAAGGATTGGGATACCTTGCTGCACTTTATTTAATTTTGTTACTTGTTGCTCATTACAAATTATCTTATCACAAAACTATCTATGACCTATAATTTCAGTGCTTGCAGAGAATACCTTACTGAAAACTGCTAATCATTTCCTTCTGCTCCTCGTTGGGTTCGACACTCTTACTTATCGAAAGGACTACGATAGATCCCCTATACTTGTGGGTCATCAAGACTCTTTTCTGGCGCCGTTGCCGGGGAGTGAAGCGCCTTTGGTAGGTGGAATTTGGTAAGGAAAAATTTATATAGTGTGCTGAAATTTACTGTCACTTGTTACTATGGAAAGTAATCCTTTGAGGGGCTTATTCGGGGTATCTTCACCCCGACCAGTAGAGCATAGAGTTGCTCCTCAACCTACTGAACCTATTGAACCTACTAAAAATGAAAATGTCTGCATTGAAATTCCTTCGGGTATGATAGAAAAACTGCTAGCTAATCCTTTTTCAGGAGATGGAACATTACATCCTGATGAGCACCTAATATATGTGGATGAAGTTTGTGAATTATTTAAGCTTGCAGGTATGCTCGGTGATGTTATCAAGAAGAAGGTCTTCCCTTTATCTTTGGAGGGAGACGCATTATATGGTATAGGCTATGTGACGATATGGGATCATGGAACTACAAACGATTGAAATTGGAATTTCATCAGAAGTTTTATCCTATGCATCTTGTTCATCGTGATCGCAATTATATATATAATTTTTGGCCTCGCGAAGGAGAAAGAATCGCTCAAGCTTGGGGGAGGCTTAAATCAATGTTATATTCATGCCCCAATCATGAGCTCTCAAGAGAAATGATTATTCAAAAAATTTATGCTCGACTTTCTGATAACAATCGCACCATGCTCGATACTTCCTGTGCTGCCTCTTTTATGATGAAGACTATTGAATTCAAATGGGATTTATTGGAAAGAATTAAACACAACTCTGAAGATTGGGATCTCGACGAAGGTAAGGAGTCTAGTATGACACCTAAGTTTGATTGTGTTAAATCTTTTATGGATACCGATGTTTTCCGTCAATTTAGCACTAAATATGGACTTGACTCTTAAATAGTAGCTTCTTTCTATAAATCTTTTGCTACTCATATTGATCTCCCTAAAGAGAAGTGGTTTAAATATCATCCTCCCATAGAAGTAAAAGTAGCTTCACCTATTAAAGTTGAAGAAAAGACTATCACTTATAATGATCATATTGTTCCTATAGCTTATGTTGAGAAACCACCTTTTCCTGTTAGGATAAAAGATCATGTTAAAGCTTCAACTGTGGTTCGTAAAAGCAATATTAGAACCTATACACCTCCTGAGCAAGTTAAAGTTGAACCTAATATTGCTATTGTTAAGGATCTCTTGGCTGATAATATTGATGGGCATGTTATTTATTTCTGTGATGAAACTGCTAGAATTGCTAAACCTTGTGCTAAAGATAAATATAGACCTGTGGTAGGCAAGCCTGTTATTTCTGTTAAGATAGGAGATCATTGTTATCATGGCTTGTGTGATATGGGTGCTGGTGCTAGTGCAATACCTATTGATTTGTACAATGAAATTATGCATGATATTGCACCTGCTGAGTTAGAAGATATTGATGTCACAATTAAACTTGCCAATAGAGATACTATTTCACCAATTGGGATTGTTAGAGATGTTGAAGTCTTGTGTGGGAAAACTAAATATCCTGCTGATTTTCTTGTTCTTGGTTCCCCACAAGATAGCTTTTGTCCCATTATATTTGGTAGACCCTTCTTAAACACTGTTAATGCTAGGATAGACTGCAAAAAGGATGTTATTACTATTGGTTTAGGTGATATGTCTCATGAGTTCAACTTTTTTAAATTTTGTAGACAACACCGTGAAGAAGAATTGCCTAGTAAAGATGAAATTATTGGTCTTGCTTCTATTGCCGTACCTCCTAGTGATCCTTTAGAAAAATATTTGCTAGACCATGAAAATGATGTGTATATGAATGAAAGAAGGGAAATAGATGAAGTATTCTTTAAATAGGGACCTATTCTGAAACACAACTTGCCTGTTGAAATCTTAGGGGATCCTCCTCCACCCAAGGCCGTATTTGAGCTTAAACCATTGCCTGATATTCTTAAATATGCTTATCTTGATGAAAACAAGATATATCATGTTATTATTAGTGCTAACCTTTCAGAGAAGGAGGAAGAAAAATTATTGAAAACTCTGAAGAAACACCATGCTGCTATTGGATATACTCTTGATGATCTTAAGGGCATTAGTACCACTCTATGTCCACACAAAATAAATTTGGAGAAAGATGCCAAACCATTTATTGACCATCAACGACGACTGAATCTTTAGATTAAAGAAGTGGTAATAAAGGAAATACTAAAGCTCCTTGAGGCTGGTATAATTTATCCCGTTGCTGATAGTTAGTGGGTAAGTCCTGTCCATTGTGTTCCTAAGAAGGGAGGTATTACTGTCGTTCCTAATGATAAAGATGAATTGATTCCGCAAAGAATTATTACAGGTTATAGGATGGTAATTGATTTCCGCAAATTAAATAAGGCTACTAAAAAAGATCATTACCCCTTACCTTTTATTGATCAAATGCTAGAAAGATTATCCAAACATACACATTTTTGCTTTCTAGATGGTTATTCTGGTTTCTCTCAAATACCCGTGTCAGCTGATGATCAATCTAAGACCACTTTTACTTGCCCTTTCGGTACTTTTTCTTATAGACGTATGCCTTTTGGTTTATGTAATGCACCTGCTACCTTTCAAAGATGCATGATGGCTATATTTTCTGATTTTTGTGAAAAGATATGTGAGGTATTCATGGATGATTTCTCCGTTTATGGATCCTCTTTTGATGATTGCTTAAGCAACCTTGACCGAGTCTTGCAGAGATGTGAAGAAACTAACCTTGTCTTGAATTGGGAGAAATGCCACTTTATGGTTAATGAAGGTATTGTCTTGGGGCACAAAATTTCTGAAAGAGGCATTGAAGTTGATAAAGCTAAAGTTGATGCTATTGAAAAGATGTCGTGTCCCAAGGACATCAAAGGTATAAGAAGTTTCCTTGGTCATGTTGGTTTTTATAGGAGGTTCATTAAGGACTTCTCGAAAACTTCTCGGCCTCTGACTAATTTATTACAAAAAGATATACCATTCGTCATTGATGATGATTGTGTAGAAGCATTTGAATACTTAAGAAAGCATTAATCTCTGCACCTATTGTTCAGCCACCTAATTGGAATTTACCTTTTGAAATTATGTGTGATGCTAGTGATTATGCTATAAGTGCTGTTCTAGGGCAAAGAGTTGATAAGAATTTAAATGTTATTCAATATGCTATTAAAACTCTAGACAATGCACACAGAAACTATGCTATATCTGAAAAAGAATTCTTAGCAGTTGTATTTGCTTGTGATAAGTTCAGATCTTATATTGTTGATTCTAAAGTAACTATTCACATGGATCATGCCGCTATTAAATATCTTATGGAAAAGAAAGATGCTAAACCTAGACTTATTAGATGGGTTCTCCTCCTACAAGAATTTGATCTGCATATTATTGATAGAAAGAGAGCTGAGAACCCCGTTGCATACAACTTGTCTAGGTTAGAAAATGTTCTTGATGACCCACTACCTATTGATGATAGCTTTCCTGATGAACAATTAAATGTCATAAATGCTTCTCATACTGCTCCATGGTATGTTGATTATGCTAATTATATTGTTGCTAAATTCATACCACCTAGTTTCACATACCAGCAAAAGAAAAAGTTTTTCTATGATTTAAGGCATTACTTTTGGGATGATCCACACCTTTATAAAGAAGGAGTAGATGGTATTATTAGACGTTGTGTACCTGAGCATGAACAGGAACAGATCCTATGCAAGTGTCACTCCGAGGCTTATGGAGTACACCATGCTGGAGATAGAACTGCACATAAGGTATTGCAATCCGGTTTTTATTGGCCTACTCTCTTCAAGGATGCCCGTAAGTTTGTCTTATCTTGTGATGAATGTCAAAGAATTGGTAATATCAGTAGACGTCAAGAAATGCCTATGAATTATTCGCTTGTTATTGAACCATTTGATGTTTGGGGTTTTGATTATATGGGAGTGTTTCCTTCCTCTAATGGATATACACATATTTTAGTTGTTGTTGATTATGTTACTAAGTGGGTAGAAGCTATTCCAACTAGTAGTGCTGATCATAACACCTCTATTAAGATGCTTAAAGAAGTTATTTTTCTGAGGTTTGGAGTACCTAGATATTTAATGACTGATGGTGGTTCACATTTTATTCATGGTGCTTTCCGTAAAATGCTTGCTAAGTATGATGTTAATAATAGAATTGCATCTCCTTATCACCCATTGTCTAGTGGTCAAGTAGAATTGAGTAATAGAGAACTCAAATTAATTTTGCAAAAGACTATTAATAGATCTAGAAAGAATTGGTCCAAGAAACTTGATGATGCATTGTGGGCCTATAGAACCGCATATAAAAATCCTATGGGTATGTCTCCATATAAAATGGTTTATGGAAAAGCATGTCACTTACCTCTCGAACTAGAACATAAGGCTTATTGGGCTATTAAAGAGCTCAATTATGATTTCAAACTTGTCGGTGAGAAAATGTTATTTGACATTAGCTCACTCGATGAATGGAGAACCCAAGCCTATGAAAATATCAAATTGTTTAAAGAAAAAGTTAAAAGATGGCATGACAAAAGGATACAAAAGCGTGAGTTTAATGTAGGTGATTATGTATTGCTATACAACTCTCGTTTAAGATTTTTTGCAGGAAAACTTCTCTCTAAATGGGAAGGTCTTTACGTTATCGAGGAGGTCTATCGTTCTGGTGCCATAAAAATCAACAACTTCGAAGGCACAAATCCAAAGGTGGTGAATGGTCAAAGAATCAAACATTATATCTCAGGTAATCCTATAAATGTTGAAACTAGTGTTATTGAAACCGTAACCCCAGAGGAATACATAAGGGACACTTTCGGGAACGTTTCAGACTCTAAAAAGGAATAGGTATGTGGTACGGTAAGTAAACCGACTCCAAAACAGTTCTAATGGCAATTTTTCTGCATTTTGGAATATTTAGAAAAATAGAAAAATAAGAAGCAGTCTGGGAAGGACACGAGGGCTCCATGAGGGTGAAGGGCGCGCCCTACCCCCTGGGCACGCCCCCTACCTCGTGGGCACCTGGTGCACTATCCGGACTCCATTTTCTTGCACGTTATGTATTTTGGATGATAAAAATTCATTATATAATCCCCTGAAGGTTTTGACTCCCGTATCATACAATTATCCTCTGTTTGTGTTTCGAGCTGTTGCTGCTGCAAACTAGAGAAAGATGTCTTCACAAGAGTCAGTTAGGGAGAGTCGGGTGTCTCATCCGGCACCGAGATCAATGACAAACAACAATCTTGACCCCTTTGGGCCAGCAACGGAGGAAGAGATGGAGGCTGATTTGAAGAGGATAGATGCCATGGAGGAGAATCATATCCCGAGGGGCATCATCGCCAAGAATATCACATCACCATCCCCGAAAAGGGAGATATAATCACATGGGTATGGGCACTCCCCTTGGCAACTGCCAAGCTTGGGGGAGTGCCCCGGTATCGTATCACCATCACTTTTATCTTTACCGTTTTTCTTAGTTCGATCCTTTTGATAATATTTTGATCTAGTAGAATAAAAGTTCTTAGTATGATCTAGTTGTGAGTTTTGCTTTATGATCCTTCTATGTAATCGAGTCTGTGAGCTATATATAATAAAGATTAGTGTTGAGTCAAGGGCTTGATTATTTTGCCATGATCTTGAGTGAATAAAAGAAAAGAGAAAGAAATAAAAAAGGAAACAAATAGATCATACGGATCTTATGGAGAGTAATGAGCTCACATAGAAAGAGTATGATGAATAAAAGTTGTTAAGAGTTGACAAACATAGTTTTGGTCATCGTTGCAATTAATAGGAAGTAATAAAGAAAAAGAGATCTTCACATATAAATACACTATCTTGGACATCTTTTATGATTGTGATCACTCATTAAAATATGACATGCTAACGAGTTGACGTTGGATAAGGAAGACAACATAATGGGTTATGTTTTCTTACATCTAAGATAAATTATATTGTTATGGATCATCCAACATGATTGAGCTTGCCCTTCCCCCTCATGCTAGCCAAATTCTTTGCACCAAGTAGAGATACTACTTGTGCTTCCGAACACCCTTAAACCAGTTTTGCCATGAGAGTCCACCATACCTACCTACGGATTGAGTAAGATCCGTCAAGTAAGTTGTCATCGGTGCAAGCTGATAACCCACAAGTATAGGGGATCGCAACATCTTTCAAGGGTAGAGTATTCAACCCAAATTTATTGCTTCGACACAAGGGGAGCCAAAGAATATTCTCAAGTATTAGCAGCTGAGTTCTCAATTCAACCACACCTGGAAACTTAGTATCTGCAACAAAGTGTTTAGTAGCAAAGTAATATGATAGTGATGGTAACGGTAACAAAAGAGTAACGAAAGCAAAGTAATGTTTTTGGTATTTTGTAGTGATTGTAACAATAGCAACGGAAAGTAAATAAGCGTAAACCAATATATGGAAAGCTCGTAGGCATTGGATCAATGATGGATAATTATGCCGGATGCGGTTCATCATGTAACAGTCATAACATAGGATGACACAGAACTAGCTCCAATTCGTCAATGTAATGTAGGCATGTATTCTGAATATAGTCATACGTGCTTATGGAAAAGAACTTGCATGACATCTTTTGTCCTACCCTCCCGTGGCAGCGGGGTCCTAATGGAAACTAAGGGATATTAAGGCCTCCTTTTAATAGAGAACCGGAACAAAGCATTAGCACATAGTAAATACATGAACTCCTCAAACTACGGTCATCATCGGTAAGTATCCCGATTATTGTCACTTCAGGGTTAACAGATCATAACACATAATAGGTGACTATAGACTTGCAAGATAGGATCAAGAACTCTCATATATTGATGAAAACATAATAGGTTCAGATCTGAAATCATGGCACTCGGGCCCTAGTGACAAGCATTAAGCATAGCAAAGTCATAGCAACATCAATCTCAGAACATAGTGGATACTAGGGATCAAACCCTAACAAAACTAACTTGATTACATGATAAATCTCATCCAACCCATCACCGTCCAGCAAGCCTACGATGGAATTACTCACGCACTGCGGTGAGCATCATGAAATTGGTGATGGAGGATGGTTGATGATGACGACGGCGACGAATCCCCCTCTCCAGAGCCCCGAACGGACTCCAGATCAGCCCTCCCGAGAGGTTTTAGGGATTGGCGGTTGCTCCGTATCGTAAAACGCGATGAAATCTTCTCTCCTATTTTTTTCTCCCCGAAAGCATATATATAGAGTTGGAGTTGGAGTCGGGAGGTCTCCAGGGGGCCCACGAGGTAGGGGGGCGCGCCCTAGGGGGGGCGCCCCCCACCCTCGTGGAAAGGGTGTGGGCCCCCTGGTCTTCATCTTTGGCGAGGATTTTTTATTATTTATTGTAAGATATTCCATGGAGTTTCAGGTCATTCCGAGAACTTTTGTTTTCTGCACATAAAACAACATCATGGCAATTCTGCTGAAAACAGTGTCAATCCGGGTTAGTTCCATTCAAATCATACAAGTTAGAGTCCAAAACAAGGGCAAAAGTGTTTGGAAAAGTAGATACAATGGAGACGTATCAACTCCCCCAAGCTTAAACCCTTGCTTGTCCTCAAGCAATTCAGTTGACAAACTGAAAGAAATAAAGAAAAAACTTTTACAAACTCTGTTTGATCTTGTTGTTGTAAATATGTCAAGCTAGCATTCATGTTTTCAGCAAAGATTATAACTAACCATATTTGCAATAATTCTCAGGTCTCATGATTACCCATATCAATAGCATAATCAACTAGCAAGCCATAATAATAAATCTCGGATAACAACACTTTCTCAAAACAATCATAATATGATATAACAAGATGGTATCTCGCTAGCCCTTTCTGAGACCGAAAAACATAAATGCAGAGCACCTTTAAAGATCAAGGACTGACTAGACATTGTAATTCATGGTAAAAGAGATCCAATCATAGTCACACCCAATATAAATTAACAGTGATGAATGCAAAGGACAGCTGCGCTCTCCAGCTATTGCTTTTAATAAGAGGGTGATGACTCAACATAAAAGTAAATAGATAGGCCCTTCGCAGAGGGAAGCAGGGATTTGTAGAGGTGCCAGAGCTCGGTTTTGAAATAGAGGTGAATAACATTTTGAGCGGTATACTTTCATTGTCAACATAACAACCAAGAGATGGCGATATCTTCCATGGTACACACATTATAGGCGATATTACAAACATGATATCCCTAAAAATATTTTTAGATTCAAATATTAAAAATCAATAACTTTGATATTACAAATATTACAAATCAATAACTATGTGTTGGAAGATTAATATGATGGAAGATAGACCCGGGGGCCATAGGTTTCACTAGTGGCTTCTCTCAAGAGCATAATATTACGGTGGGTAAATGAATTACTATCGAGCAATTGATAGAATTGAGCATAGTTATAAGAATATTTAGGTATGATCATGTATATAGGCATCACATCCACGACAAGTAGACCGAAATGATTCTGCATCTACTACTATTACTCCACACATCAACCGCTATCCAGCATGCATCTAGAGTATTAAGTTCATAAGAACAGATTAATGCTTTAAGGAAGATGACATGATGTAGAGGGATAAACTCATGCAATATGATATAAACCCCATCTTTTTATCCTCGATGACAACAATACAATGCGTGCCTTGCTGCCCCTGCTGTCACTGGGAAAGGAGACCGCAAGATTGAACCCAAAGCTAAGCACTTCTCCCATTGCACTTCTTACCATGTATTTATAGATTCAAATATTACAAATCAATAACTTTGATATTACAAACATGATATTTTTAGTCTTCCAAGTTTTGATGAGCAAATTTATTATGATGATAGCATGCCTCCTTTTTATGATTGTTATGTTGAAGTGGTTTCGGAGAGGTCATGACTTTATTTAGTGATGAATCCACTATTTCGGAGGAGGTTCCAATTGATTATGAGAACAAAGTTGCTATCTATGATGATTATTATAATGACATGTATGCTATAAAGAACAATGATAACCATGAAACTTTTCATCTTGATTTTAATTTTCAATTGGATTATGCCTCACATGATAGTTATTTTGTTGAGATTGCTCCCACTACTATTGATGAGAATAAATTTTCTTATGTGGAGAGTAGTAAAATTTCTATGCTCATAGATCATGAAAGTAATGCTTTGTGTGATGGTTATATTGTTGAATTCATTCATGATTCTACTAAAAATTATTATGAGGGAGGAATATATGCCTGTAGGAGTTGCAATAATATCAAGTTTCCTCTCTATGTGTTGAAAATCTTGAAGCTATGCTTGTTTTACCTTCCTATGCAAGTTGATTCTTGTTCCCATAAGTTGTTTGCTCACGAAATCCCTATGCATAGGAAGTGGGTTAGACTTAAATGTGCTAGTCATATTCTTCATGATGCTCCTATTATGTTTCAATTCCTATCTTTTATTTGAGCATCATTGAAATCATCTTGGCTAGCTTGAAAGGCATTAAAGAAAAGCGTTTGTTGGGAGACAACCCAACATTTATACCTAATGTTTTTGTGTGTTCACATGATTATGATACTGTAGTAATCATGTTTTGTAGCTTTTGTTTCAATAAAGTGTCATGTAAGACCTTTGGGATGATCTGTGGTGATAGTTGATTTGATCTTGCTGAAAAACAGAAACTTTTATGCTCAGGAAAAAAATTCTCATTTTTAACATAAGTGCGATAAAATACTGATTCTTTTTGCATAGGATTAATAAACAAATTTCCAGGACTTCCTAATTTCTCAGGATTTTTGGAGTTACATAAGTATTCAAGAGTTACAAATTACTACAGACTGTCCTATTTTTGACAGATTCTGTTTTCGATGCATAGTTTTCTAGTTTGCATGTTTCTAGTTTCTATGGATTATATTGCTTAATATAAATTGTAGAAATGATATGGTACAGTAGGCATCATGTGAGAAAAATTCTGAATCTTGTCTTGACAGTACCTAAGTGGTGATTTGCTTTCTTATACTAACGGAGCTCACGAGTTCTCTGTTAAGTTTTGTGTTGTGAAGTTTTCAAGTTTTGGGTAAAGTTTTGATGGACTACGGAATAAGGAATGGAAAGATCCTAAGATTGGCAATGCCCAAGGCACCCCAAGGTAATATTCAAGGACAACCAAGAGCCTAAGCTTGGGGATGCCCCGGAAGGCATCCCCTCTTTCGTCTTCATTCATTGGTAACTTTACTTGAGGCTATATTTTTATTCACCACATGATATGAGTTTTGCTTGGAGCGTCATTTTGTTTTATTAGGATTTGCTCGCTGTTATTTAGAGTAATGTTTTTCATCTTTTAGTTCAATAAAAGGGTCAAGTATAGCCTTTACCATACTTATTTTGGTCGATAAAAGTGCACGTGATCTGCCATAGCTCGGTCCATAGAGATCTCTCTTCTCAGCAAGTTGAAACTCATGAGTGTATCAGCGGGATCAAGTGACTTGTAGTCTCCATGTTCTTGTATCATCAGTGCCAGAGTGTCAAATGAGAAATCAAGCGATCTCAGCAATTTCTTCACCACCTCATGGTCGGTGATGTCAGTGGCACCAAGTGCTTGAAGCTCATTTGAAATGTCAGTGAGGCGATCGAAGGTTTGCTGAACATTTTCATTGTCGAGTCATTTGAAGCGGTTGAAGAGATTGTGAAGAACGTCAACTCGAGAGTCATGCTGTGTTGAGACTCCTTCGTTGACCTTGGACAGCCTATCCCAGATAAGCATTGATGTCTCCAAAGCACTCACTCTGCCATACTGCGCTTTGCTCAAATGGCCACATATGATGTTCTTCGCTTGAGAGTTGAGTTGCTTGAATCTCTTCACATCAGCAGTGTTAGTTGTAGGAGTGACAAAGGGAATGCCATTTTCCACAGCATACCATAGATCGTTGTCAATTGCCTCAAGATGCATTCGCACCTTATTCTTCCAGTAGGGGTAGTCCGTCCCATCGAAGGTAGGACACCCAGCAGAGACTTTGATCATATATGCAGTCGACATAACTAAAACTCAAGGCGTTTAAACCAAAAGCACACAGAACAAGGGAGTACCTTGCTCTTATACCAATTGAAAGTGCGTTATATCGACTAGAGGGGGGTGAATAGGCGATTTTTACAAATTCATCACTAAGGAATTTTAGGGTGAGGAAATTCCTAAACAACGAACTACTTAGCAGCGGAATAAGTACTTAGATGCAAGCATAACAGAGTAGTAGCACCATCATGATGATGAAATGAAAATAAGCACAAAGTACAAGTAGCGTAAACACGGGATAAGTAGGCTGAAAACAAGGTAACTGAAGAATTAATATTGAGGAAATTGAGAAAGTCTTCAGTCAAAGTCTTCAAACAGTAACGATCAATTACTTCATCATATGAATGAGGAAATGAAAGGGTTGAGGAAATAGAACTAGTAGCTCGGTAAGGACAGTGATTTGGTAGGCCAGTTCCAACTACTGTGACAGTTGTACGTCTGGTTGGAGCGGCTAGGTATTTAAACCTGAGGACACACAGTCCCGGACACACAGTCCTCACCATATTCTCCTTGATCTAAGGCCACATAGGCCTCGCCTAATCACCCGTGGTAAGTCTTCAGGTGACTTCCAAACCTTCACAGACTCGGTCACTAGGTGATCCACAATTTCCTCTTGGATTCTCTAGACCATGATGCATAACCATTTGGAGGATGCCAAGTCCTCAAAGGTAACAAGCATCGGTTCCACAAAGGAACAATCTCTTCAGCGATGCTCAATCACTTTGGGTTTGTAGGTGATGGGTTTGGGTTTTCCTCACTTGATGATTTTCGCTCAAAGTCCTCGGAGGATGGGATGCTCTCAATGACAAGTGTCAGTTTCTCTCAGAGCAGCCAACCAGCTACTGGTTGTAGGGGCGGCTATTTATAGCCTAGGGAATAGCCTGACATGATAAGACATAAATGCCCCTCAATGATATGACCATTAGGTGGGTAGATATTTTGGGACAGCTGGCGCGTAGCACAGCAACGGTCGGATATTTGATCTATCAAATTCCTCACGGCTATCATGTTCCTCACTTGTAGGCAATCCGCACTGCTGAATTCCTAACTCCTCAATCAGAACAAATTCCACAGAGAACAGAAGATCTTCGTCTCTGTCAATGAAGAAATTGATTGAACTGTATGAGATTTCCAATGGCTTCACTCAAAGAAATTGGGTAGGTGTAGGATTTTGAGATGAGCATCACTTGGAAACTTTTCCTTAGTTTTACCTTGACCCCCTTTAACAGTACGGTGTTTCCTCTGACTCTAGAAAGAGAAAATTAAACTAAGAAAACAAAAGTCTTCACGTTTCATATTCCTTGCATGAATATCAAGTCTCCTGGATCACACCAAATTCTTCATTTTCAAAGTCTTCAGTTGAAGACATTCATTTTTAGGGGTCGACTTTCTCTGTAAATATCAAACTCCTCATAGACTTATACACATGTGTACACTCACAAACACATTAGTCCCTTAACCTATAAGTCTTCAATACACCAAAATCACTAAGGGGCACTAGATGCACTTACAATAACACTTCTATTAAAATGCTTAAAGAAGTTATTTTCCCGAGGTTTGGAGTCCCTAGATATTTAATGATTGATGGTGGTTCACACTTTATTCATGATGCTTTTCGTAAATTGCTTGCTAAATATGATGTCAATCATAGAATTGCGTCTCCTTATCATCCTCAGTCTAGTTGTCAAGTAGAATTGAGTAATAGAGAAATAAAGTTGATTTTGCAAAAGACTGTCAATAGATCTAGAAAGAATTAGTCTAAGAAACTTGATGATGCATTATGGGCTTATAGAACTTCTTATAAAAACCCTATGGGTATGTCTCCGTATAAAATGGTTTATGGAAAAGCATGTCACTTACCTCTTGAGATAGAACATAAAGCTTATTGAGCAATTAAAGAGCTGAACTATGATTTCATACTTGCCAGTGAAAAGAGGTTATTTGACATTAGCTCACTTGACAAATGGAGAACTCAAGCCTATGAAAATGCCAAGTTGTTTAAATAGAAAGTTAAAAGATGGCATGACAAAAGGATACAAAAGCGTGAATTTAATGTAGGTGACCATGTCTTGCTATACAACTCACGGTTATGATTTTTTGCAGGAAAACTTCTCTCTAAATGGGAAGGACCTTACATTATCGAGGAGGTTTACCATTCCGGTGCCATCAAGATCAACAACACCGAAGGCACCAACCCGAAGGTGGTAAACGGGAAAAGAATCAAACATTATATCTCAGGTACTCCCATAAATGTTGAAACCAATATAATTAATACCATAACACCGGAGGAGTACATAAGGGAGAACTACCGGAATGTTTCAGACTCCGAAAAGGAATAGGTATGTAGTAACGGTAAGTAAACTGACTCCAAAACGTTTCCAATGGCAAATTTACTCTGTTTTGGAATATTTAAAAAATTAGGAAAATAAAAAGTAGTCCGAAAAGTGCAAGAGGAGGCGAGAAGCCTTGGGGGCACGCCCTACCCCCCTAGGCGTGCCTCCCTGGCTTGTGGCCACCTTGTGTGCCCTCCGGACTCTGTTTTCTTGTAGTATACTCATTTTTGGTCGATAAAAATTCATTATATAATCTCCCGACGGTTTTGACTACCGTATCACGGCAAAATCCTTTGTTCTTGTTTAGAGCTGTTTTTCTGACAGATCTAGGTCGCTATGATGTCCCCAAGCGCTCCGAAGGACAAGTTCTTCGAGAAGGTCATTAACCCCTACCTTGCGGAGGTGCTGCAACACCCTAAAACCATTGAGATGCAGGAGGGGGTGCTCCACATCCGCGACGTTCAAGGGCCAAGGAAGATCGGAAGCGTGGAAACAAGGCTCGAAGCAATGGAGCATCAAGTCTTCAAGTGTCAAGGGATGGTGGAACATGGACTTAACACCAACCACACCATGATCACGGAATTTACCCGTGACCACAAGCTGGACGCCAAGAACATTGGGGAGGCTATCTTCAAGATTCATGAGAAAATCAAGCATCTCCAAGCCTAGATCTATGACCTGCAAAACCAAAACTATAAGTATGAATACATATTTAAGAGGATGTGTTTGGCTGCAGATTTAAGGATCCTGAAGACTCATTCATCTTTTTACGATGGTGAACCTATGCCTTGGAAGATGGAGGACAAGCCTACAACATCATCAACTCCATCATCACCACCTCCGAAGAAAGAGATCTAAATATATGGGTATGGGCACTCCCCTTGGCTTGTGCCAAGCTTGGGGGAGGTGTCCCTGTATCGTATCACCTTCACATCTTTGACTTTATCGTTTCTCTTAGTTCGATCCTTTTGGTGCATCCAAACATCCCTTAAACCAGTTTTGCCATGAGAGTCCACCATACCTACCTATGGATTGAGTAAGATCCTTCAAGTAAGTTGTCATCGGTGCAAGCAATAAAAGTTGCTCTCTAAATATGTATGATATTTTAGTGTGAAGAAAATAAGCTTTATATGAACTTTTGATATGGAAGAAATAAAACCGATGGACTGCATATCACAAGCGGCAATATAAAGTGATGTTATTTTACGTTAAGATTGTGTGCATCCAATCATAAAAGCGCATGGCAACCTTTGCTTCCCTCTGCGAAGGGCCTATCTTTTATTGTTACTTTCTACCTCTATACAAGAGTGAAGGTGATCCTCATCTATCCTTTACACTTTTTCTTTTTGGCAAGCACTATATGTTGGGGAAAGATCCAGATATATATATCCACTCGGATGTAGGTTATCATAAAGTATTATTGTTGACATTACCCTTGAGGTAAAAAGGTTGGGAGGTGAAACTATAAGCCCCTATCTTTCTCTGTGTCCGATTGAGGCTTTGAACCCATAAGTATCGCGTGAGTGTTAGCAATTATAAAAGGCTAAAAGATGGTTGAGTATGTGGACTTGCTATACAAAAGCTCTTACATTGACTCTTTCCGATATTATAATAAATTGCAATTGCTTCAATGACTAAGATCATAGTTTTTTGGTTTTCAATAAAGTTTCTAATTCATACTTTACCTTGTGAATGAATTGTTACTTTGGAATAAGAAATTATATGACAACATAAGTTGTTGTTTTAAAGATTATCATGATGCCCTCATGTCCGTATTCTATTTTAGCGACACCTCTATCTCTAAACATGTGGACATGATTATCGATTCCGGCTTTCGCTTGACGACAAGCGAGGTCTAAGCTTGGGGGAGTTGACACGTCATCATGCTTTTATATTGATATTTATTGCATATGGGCTGTTATTACCTATTTTGGTACAATACTTATGCCTTTTCTCTCTTATTTTACAAGGTTTGCATGAAGAGGGAGAATGCGGGCAGCTAGAATTCTGGACTAGAAAAGGAGCAAATCTGAGAGACCTATTCTGCACAACTCCAAAAGTCCTGAAAATTTACGAAGAATTATTTTGGAATATAAAAAAATATTGGGCAAAGAAAATATCAGAGGGGACCCACCAGGAGGCCACAAGCCTGGGGGCGTGCCCTACGCCCCTGGGCGCGCCCCTGTGGCTTGTGGGCCCCCTGGCAGGCCTCCGATGCCCATCTTCTGCTATATGATGTCTTTTGACCTGAAAAATTAGAAGGAAGCTTTCGGGACGAAGCGCCACCGTCTCGAGGCGGAACCTGGGCAGAAGCAATCTAGGGCTCTGGCGGAGCTGTTCTGTCGGGGAAACTTCCCTCCCGGAGGGGGAAATCATCGTCATCATCATCACCAACGATCCTCTCATTGAGAGGGGGTCAATCTCCACCAACATCTTCACCAGCACCATCTCCTCTCAAATCCTAGTTCATCTCTTGTATCCGATCTTTGTCTCAAAACCTCAGATTGGTACCTATGGGTTGATAGTAGTGTTGATTACTCCTCGTAGTTGATGCTATTTGGTTTATTCGGTGGAAGATCATATGTTCAGATCCTTAATGATATTTAATACCCATATGATTATGAACATGAATATGCTTTGTGAGTAGTTATGTTTGTTTCTGACGACATGGGAGAAGTCTTGTTATAAGTAATCATGTGAATTTGGTATTCGTTCGATATTTTGATGAGATGTATGTTGTCTTTCCTCTAGTGGTGTTATGTGAACGTCAACTACATGAAACTTCACCATGATTTGGGCCTAGGGGAAGGCATTGGGAAGTAATAATTAGATGATGGGTTGCTAGAGTGACAGAATCTTAAACCCTACTTTATGTGTTGCTTCGTAAGGGGTTGATTTGGATCCACATGTTTCATGCTATGGTTAGATTTATCTTAATTGTTCTCTCATAGTTGTGGATGCTTGCGAGAGGGGTTAATCATAAGTGGGGGGCTTGTCCAAGTAAGGACATCACCCAAGCACCGGTCCACCCACATATCAAATTATCAAAGTAATGAACGTGAATCATATGAGTATGATGAAAACTTGCTTGACAATAATTCTCATGTCCTCGGGAGCACTTTGCTTTATATAAGAGTTTGTCCAGGTTTGTCCTTTGCTACAAAAAGGATTGGGGCACCTGCTGCACATTAGTTACATTTGTTACTTGTTACCCATTACGAATTATCTTATCACACAACTATCTGTTACTGATAATTTCAGTGCTTGCAGAGAATACCTTGCTGAAAACCGCTTTTCATTTGCTTCTGCTCCTCGATGGGTTCGACACTCTTACTTATCGAAAGGACTATGATAGATCCCCTATACTTGTGGGTCATCAGTGACCTAGTATCTATTCTTGAGGAGAATCGCCTTCTGAAAGCACAACTTGAGAGAGGACTCGTGACATGTGCTCAAGGACAAAAGAACCTTAATGAGGTATTGAGGCGACACAATGAGGTGGTTGCCAAGGAAGGGGCTGGATTTGACCCAAGCATAAGCAAGAAGAAAAAGTCCTCTCAAAAGTGCACCACACCTCTCAAGGAAACATTTTTGTGCATGAAGGGCACAAGGAGAAAGGTAAGGTTGTGAATGGGAAGGCCACTAGGGGCATGCCCACTCTAAAAAAACCAAAGGAGTTCATGCCTCCATCCTATGTGCTTCGTAAGACGAAGGATGGATAAGTTTATGCTCAATTTGTTGGTCCTCGTAATGTGTTCCGTTTCTATGCTATTTGGGTTCCTAAGACTCTTGTGACTAACTTGAGAGGTCACATTGCAAAATGGGTGCCTCTAACCAAGTCGTGAATTGTGTGTAGGTTGCCTTCTCCAATGGAGTCAAATGGGTGATCGATAGTGGATGCACCAACCATATGACCGGAGATAGAAAATTGCTCTTTGATTTCATGGAAGCTATTCAACCATTTATGAGCATTGTGTTTGGTGGAGGATCAAAAGGATAGGTACTTGGGTTGGGCAAGGTGACTATCACAAATGACATGTCTCTTGCAAATGTCATGCTTGTTCAATCCCTTAAATGCCATTTGATTTCCGTTCATCAATTGGCTTCCATTAGTTATGATACACTATTTGGACTAACAGATGTGAAAGTCTTTAAGAGAGATACTCTCTAAGTGGCCTTCGTTGGAGAGTTGGATGGCAACCTTTACATGGTTCATTTCTTGAAAGAGACTGCATTCCATGCAACTTGTCTAATGGCCAACGCCGACAAGGGGTGGTTATGGCATCGCCGGCTAGCCCATGTCGGCATGAGAAATCTTCAAGATCTCTTAAAGGGTAATCACAACCTTGGACTAACCAATGTTCCTTTTGAGAAAATCATGTGTGTAGTGCATGCATAGTCGGGAAGCAACATCAATCAAAGCACCCACCCAATAATGGTGTATCTACTTCAAGGCCATTGGAGCTTCTTCATGTAGATCTCTTTGGGCCTCCTTCATGGGATAGTCTTGGTGGAGAAAGGTATGGTCTTGTCATTGTTGATGACTATTCAAGATACACATGGGTGTTCTTCCTCAAGTCCAAGGAGGATACAAAGATCACCTTCATTGACTTTGCCAAGCAAGCCCAACGCACGTTTGACAAAGAAATTTTGGCAATAAGAAGTGACAACGGCTCCAATTTCAAGAACTACACCTTGGAAGAATTTCTTAGTGACAAGGGGATTGAACATCAATACTCTGCACCCTACACTCCCCAACAAAATGGTGTAGACAAGAGGAAGAACCATACTCTTGTGGAGATAGCAAGTTCCATGTTTGATGAGTACAAGTCACCGCATAGTTTTGGGGCTAAGGTCATCAACACTGCATGCCATGCATCAAACCAGCTTTTCCTCCGCACAATATTGAAAAAAAAATCATTATGAGCTCCTAACCGGGAACAAGCCGAATGTGAAGTACTTCCATGTATTTGGATGCAAGTGCTTCATTCTCAACAAGAGAGAACGGTTAGGAAAATTTCAATCCAAAACAATTGAGGGCATATTTGTTGGTTATGGGCCAAAGTCTCACACCTATAGAGTCTACAACAAATCCAGTGGATGTGTTGTAGAAACTTGTGACGTGGTGTTTGATGAATTTAATGGCTCCCATGGGGGGCAAGTTGATCTGAGTGATGCAGGTGAAGAAGATCCTTCTCAAGATATCTTGATCATGGGTGTTGGTGCTCCTCTTCAAAAGGAACAAGAATCTCATGATGATGATGAAGAAGATGGGGGCTTCATTCTTCATCAAGCCCCTGATACCTCCAACGTATCTATAATTTTTTATTGTTCCATGTTGTTATATTATCAATATTGGATGTCTTATAATCATTTAAAGCCATTTCATATCATTTTTTGGTACTAACCTATTGACATAGTGCCAAGTGTCAGTTGTTGTTTTCTGCATGTTTTTTACATCACGGGAAATCAATACCAAACGGAGTCCAAATGCAACGAAACTTTACGAAGATTTTTTTATGGACCAGAAGACACCCAATGGGCCAAGGCAGCGCCTGGGGGTGCTCCAAGGGGAGCACAACCCACCAGGGCGCCAGGAGGCCCAGGCGCGCCCTGGTGGGTTGTGCCCACCTCGGGTGCCCCCCGGACTACCTCTTTGCTCTATAAATACCCCAATATTCCAGAAACCCTAGGGGAGTCGACGAAAATCAATTCCAACTGCCGCAGAGTCCAGAACCACCAGATCCAATCTAGACACCATCACGGAGGGGTTCACCACTTCCATTGGTGCCTCTACGATGATGCGTGAGTAGTTCTTTGTAGACCTTCGGGTCCGTAGTTAGTAGCTAGATGGCTTCCTCTCTCTCGTTTGATTCTCAATACAATGGTCTCTTGTAGATCCATATGATGTAACTATTTTTGCGGTGTGTTTGTTCGGATCAGATGAACTTTGAGTTTATGATCAGATCTATCTTTTTATATCCATGAAAGTTATTTGAGTTTCTTTGATCTCTTATATGCATGATTTCTTATAGCCTCGTATTTTTTCTCCGATATTTGGTTTTTTTTGGCCAACTTGATCTATTTATCTTGCAATGGGAAGAGGTGCTTTGTAGTGGGTTCGATCTTACGGTGCTTGATCCCAGTGACAGAAGGGGAACCAACACATATGTATCATTGCTACCAAGGATAAAACGATGGGGTCTGTCTCTACATAGATAGATCTTGTCTAAATCATGTCATCATTCTTATTGCATTACTCCGTTTCCCCATGAACTTAATACACTAGATGCATGCTGGATAGCGGTCGATGTGTGGAGTAATAGTAGTAGATGCAGGCAGGAGTCGATCTACTAATGTTGCACGTGATGCCTATGTAATGATTATTGCCTGGATATCATCATGATTATTTGAAGTTCTATCAATTTCCCAACAGTAATTTGTTTACATCTCGAGAGAAGCCACTAGTGAAACCTATGGCCCACGGGTCTCCTTCTCATATTATTTGCCTTTGCGATCTACTTTTTCTTTGCTTTTATTTTTAGATCTATTAAACCAAAAATACAAAAATACCTTGCTGCAATTTATTCTTATTTATTTTATTTGGCGTTCAATCTATCAATGTACTACAATTTTATTCACGTATGTTTGCCTATCTTGAGGCGCCGCTACCCGAAAGGGATTGACAACCCCTTTTACACGTCAGGTTGCGAGTATTTGTTATTTGTGTGCACGAGTTGTTTACATTGTGTTGCTTGGTTCTCCTACTTGTTCAATAACCTTGGTTTCATATCTAAGGGAAATACCTACCACTATTGTGCTGCATCATCCCTTCCTCTTTGGGGAAATACCGGCGTAGCTTCAAGCCGCATCAAAAGGAATTTATGGCGTCATTGCCGGGGAGGATCTTCAACATATACCAGGTTCCTAATCAAAAATCTCATCTCCTCGCAATTTACATTATTTGCCATTTGCTCTCGTTTTTCTCTCCACCACTTCACAAAAATTTGCCGTTTTATTCACCCTCTTTTTCGTTTGTCATTTTCTCATCAGATCCATCCTTTGCTTGCAATCATGAGTGATTTCGGTATGGCACCAACAGATGATGGCCTAACTCCTAAGATTGGACGTACGAGCAATCTGGATGCTAAAACTTTTATCTTGGGGCAAGGGAATGTCATGGGAAAGGAACGTATCCAAGAATTTTTCAATTGTGTGGGAAATCTAAGTCTTGATGATGCTCCTATACTTAGAACTACTAGATCCTATGCGGATGCTATTTCAACACTACTTCTGAAACTTGAAAGTAAATTTATCCGCACTCATCCTACTTTGCAGATATTGTTTTTTGAGCTTCCCGTTATAAAGAATCCTAAGGCTAAAAAGTTGGCCACTCTCATTCTTATGAATGAGTTTGACTATATCATACGGGGAGCTAGGAAAATCTTCGATTTTTATGGTACGAATCATGAAAAGCCCGTTATAGATGAAATTCTTTACAATAGCGATTATGCGTTAAGACATTTGCTTGGGGATAATAAAATCTTTGACGAGAATCTTAAAAAGAAAGTCCCCATTCTAGATATAATTCAACAAGTTTTCAATAATGTTAATCAACACTACTCTTGGATTGTTGCCCGAAATCAACGTGGTTATGATAATGGGCAACTTAATAATGCTAAGGTTTCTATGGATAATATGTTTTATGTTTTTTTACAAAACCCTATGATGAAAACACCTCTAAGGGAATTAAGAAGAAGGATGACAAAACTTAGATCCTTGCTTTATGCCTAGCTAAGGGTGTAAATCTATAGCACTTGTTGGGAGGCAACCCAATGAATAAAATTTATTTTTTATTGCTTTCTGTTCTTGAGTGTTTGAACAATTATACTACTATTATGATTGTTTTTTGTGTGGTTTAATTAGTGTTTGTTCCGAGTAAATCCTTTAGGATCTTCTTGGGTGATAGTTGTTTGATCTTGCTGAAAAAAACAGAAACTTTTGCGCTCGCAAAAATAATTTTCATTTTTAACCAGAGAGCGATAAAATACCAATACCTTTTGAAGTAGATTAATATACAAATTGAACAGGCTGTCCTAATTTTGCATAGTTTTTGGAGTTACAGAAGTATTCGAATTATCCAGATTGATACAGACTGTTCTGTTTTTGACAGATTCTGTTTTCTTTGCGTTGTGTGCTTGTTTTGATGGCTCTATGGTTTTCTTTCATGAGTTTTTTCCATAGAAAAGTTGGAATACAGTACATATAATGCAAGAACAAAATATGAATTGGTTTGCTATAGTACTTGTAGTAGTGATTTGTTTTCTTATACTAACGGATCCCACGAAGGTTTTGTTGAGTTTGGTGTGATTGAAGTTTTCAAGTTTTGGGTTATCTTACAATGGATGAAGGAATAAGGAGTAAGAAGATCCTAAGATTGGGAATGCCCCGGCATCCCAAGATATTATCCAAAGAGAGAAAGCAACTAAGCTTGGGGATGCCCCCGAGTGGCATCCCCTCTTTCTTCTAACGACCATCGGTATTTTACTCGAAGCTATATTTTTATTCATCATATACTATGTGTTTTGCGTGGAGCGTCTTGTATGATATGAGTCTTTGCTTGTTTTATTTTGTGTTTTAAGTCTTGATCCCTTGCTGGAAACACCTATTTGAGAGAGCCAAAATTATGCCATGACTTGTTAGAATTTCTCTCTATGCTTCACTTCAATTTTTATGAGCTATGGATTTTCTCTGGTGCTTCACTTATATCTTTTTGAGCACAGTGTGCTTTAGTATTTTTGAAGAAATTCTCTCTTGCTTCACTTAGATTTATTTCAGAGTTAGTAAAATTTTCAAGAAATTCTCTCTTGCTTCACTTAAATTAATTTGAGAGAAAGAAATATTATGCTCATGATCTTCACTTATATTTGTATGAGCTTATCAAAAGCAACACATGAAAATTAGTCCCAAAGTGATAGATATCCAAGAAGGATATAATAAAAACTTTCATGAAGATCATTGGACAAAATAAACTTGATTCTTAGTAATAGTTTTGAGATATGATGATGTGATATGTGAGTCATGTTGATGAGTAATTATGCTTTAGTAAGAATATTGGTGTTAAGGTTTGTGATTCCCTATGCAAGCACGAAAGTCAATAATTATGCAATGAAATTATATCCTACTTATGGTGCATTATTCGATGTTAATTATGCTTAATGCTCGCTTATGAGATTATTCGTTTCTTGGTTGGTCACTTCTCAATCTTTTGCTAGCCTTCATTTTGCACTAAGTATGATCACTACTTGTGCATCCAAAACCCTTTAATCCAGTTTTGCCACATGAGTCCACTATATCTACCTATATGCAGTATTCTCTTGTCATTCTAAGCAAATTTGTATGTGCCATCTCTAGTTTTCAAAATAAACTTCTCTTTTGTGTGTTCGTACCACTCGCAGAGCGGTGAGGGGTGGCTAATATTTTCCATGCTAGATGTGTTATTCTCACGATGAGTGTTTATGCACTTGTCATTGCACAAGAGTAAGACAAATGTATTAGGGATGCCCAGTCCCGAAATAAAAAATAAATTTACTTTATGTTATCAAATAATAAATTCCTTGGAAAGTGTTGGTATGGAAGGCACCCGTGGATACGGTTAGCCATGGAAAGTAAAGTATGATGGAAAAAGGAATAAACTTTATTTTCTGTTTGGGAATCGCCTATGATATATCTAGCATGGAAATTGTTGGGAACTCTAAGTCGTTTTCGTTGGTGGGAAAGGCACACCTCCCAAAATGTTTTTATCTCTCAATTTTTCTTTGAGCTCTGACACCTATAACACCACGGTAGCGCATCTACAGTAATCACACACTAATGGTTCCATGTCATCGCTATTAATTTACTAAACCTCACTTTGGTCCAGACCAAGTTCAAATTCGAAATTTAAAATAAAGTCAAAATAAAACTTCTTCAAATAAATAAACAAAAGTGTTCATGTTATTGCAAATATTCACTAACTGTTTGATATGAAGAAACCAACATTATTTAAGTTGTTAAAATGGCCCTAGAAATTAAACAGTGGACCAGTAGCCATTTTGACCGACCATTTCGATTTCTAAAAATGCTTAAACAACTCCAAATGCTCGGCGACTTTTTGTACAACACCAAAATACTGCAATGAAATTATGTGCCAAGTTCCACCCCTAGAAAAATTCATTTAGTACTCCAACTAAATGCAAAATAGAGGCTAGAAAAGAAAATAGAAAAGAAAAGTGAAAATACTAAATCCTACTGGGTGCGTGGGCTAAGAGTGCTACAGTACATGGGCCAGCCCACCTTGAGGCCTTCCCCTTCTTGTACAGTATAGAGGAGGAGACAGGGGCGCGCCGTGCCGCACATCCACGCCTCCATGGCCGCGGATGTCGCCGTGTCGATCATCCGCCGACACCCCTGAGTAGGATAAGAGCCCCCCGTTGTTGTAGACAAACCCTAGCACTCTGTATCCCCCTCGCTCGCCCTCCTCTTCTCTGTTTAGATCGCGCTGAGCCATTGCTGCCGCGCCATCATCGTCCTCGCGGCCACTGGCCTCCCAGGCGCCCGGGAGGATGTCCAGGAGCTTTAGCATGGACGACTCTTCTTCTGCTTGCTTCGATTCGCGTAGGGGCGCACCGGAAGCTCACCATCGCCCATCTTCTTCGCCACGACCGCCGACAATCATCGTCAGATGCACCGCCTCCCGAGCACCCCCGACCTCCTGACCACGTCCACGAGCTCCGTGGTGAGCCCCTCCTCCGATTCCCTTACTTCCCCCCTTCGATGCATAGCCGTAGCCGCCACCTTGTGCTCGTCGATGGCTGCATCCGTACTGTACGCGCCCTGCTGTCTGCTAGTGCCGTGCTCACTGTGTCATGGCCGCGTCCCGCGTCCCCCTGGGTTGCGTTGCTTGCTGCCTTGGGCGCACTGCCGCCCGCGCTGTCGGCGTTCAGGAACGACACCTATGGGATCCCTCGACGGAGTCCCTTCTACGGTTGGCGGGGCGTGGGGCTGCGCAAAGATCAGGTCTAGAAGATCAACGTGGTGGGATTTTTACCCATGTTCGGGCCACAAACGATGTATAAAACCCTAGTCCTGCTTTTTGTGTATTTGGTGTTCTTGAGCTCTTGAACTAGCTGCGGTGCGTGCCTAGTCCAAAAAGTCTGAATCCTTCCTCGTACGCCTCGGGCCTCCTTTTATATGTCAAAGGGGTTGCCATAGTGGCACATAGGAGGTGGAAAGTATGTACAGTGTACAAGTTTATGTCCTGACATCCTAGAACAAACGCATTTAATGCACCGCCTATGTGTCCTCTTGCTTTATCCGGGACGGCAAAGAAGCTCGTCCCGTCCGTCGTAGCCTCGCCTCGCTCTGACGTGCGTCCAAGCTAATGAGGCATGCAGCGCCACGTTGGCTGGCTGGCTGCTGAGCTAGTGCGGTGGCAGGGGCTTCATGAAGATCTTCATGCCACCACACAGGTGCTTGGCTAGTTGGCCCTGAAGCTGCATGCTGCCATGCAGGTGCGTGCCTAGTTGGTAGGCTGGTTGCCACGTCGGAACGGGCGCGGGGCAGCGAAGCTTTGGTAAGTGCGGGCCTGGCCTCGGCCCCGCAGACGCCCCCGATAAGGGTCTTGCCGGGGTCTCGTGGCCGTCCCCGACAAGGGTCTTGCCGGGGGGCTTGCGAGTGTCCCCGGCAAGGGTCTTGCCGGGAGTCTTCGGTCGTCCCCGGCAAGATCTTGCCGGGGGTCTTCGTCTTCTGGTTCTCATCTAAGCTTGCAAGCCTTTGGTTTCCACAAAGATCGGCATGCCACCACGCAAGGCACTCCCGAGCCTTGGTCTTGACGTTGTCGATGGCGTCATAACTCTCAGGCTCAAGGGTGGCGGTCTTGGTAGTGTTGGGCAAGTTGCCCCGGCAAGGCTCTTGCCGGGGCCATGCAGTACGTCTCTGCAAGGCTCTTGCCTGGGGAAGCCCATCTTGTCCCTTTGCTCTTTATGCTTCTGGCTTGGGTGCTGCCTCGGCAGCCTTGTATCTTCGCTTCCTCTGCCTTGCCGAGCCCGGCCGCAGGTGTGGCTACGACTGCCCGTGCACAAGTAAAGGAGTACAGAAGGGCCCCTACTTTTGTACACCGACAGGAGCCCCCGGGCCTGGGCGACACATGAGCGGTGATTGTTGTTGGGCCAGGCCAAAAACGGTGCGCGGGCACGCGTGGTAGAGTTTTAACTGCAGTAATCCCTTTGCAAGTTGCGCTTCCCCACGACCCGCATTGAGTGCGTGACGTGGGGGTCGTATGTGGGGCGGTTGCAGCGTGCTTGCGTCACCTCATGGTGAATACTAAAGAGGCAGCCCGCGTCTTCCCCATAAAAAAGAGGAAACTGCAGGGGCGCTGCTAATTTACCCTCTGCACCCTTTCCAATCTTGGAATTGCCTTTCCTCTCTTCTTCTCCAAGCCCGAACCGAAGCTTTCGCCTCTGCTCGTCACCGCCGCCGCCACACCCCCGTTGCTCTCGATCCCTTACCTCTTCTCAGCCGCCATGGCGCCCAAGACAGGCAAGGGCAAGGGAGTGGTCAAGGACGCCGGGGAGAAAGAGGCGTCAGAGAGCGAGTTGGTGGGGATGTAGACAGAATGCGCCCTCTTCTCCTGGACGGTCGATGCGCTCACCCTCAAGGAGAAGTTCATGCCCCTGTGGGGGACGGAGACGTCGGGGCACCCCGCCACGCGTATCATCCCCGCCCCCTTTGCCAAGGCCGGCCCAAATCGGTACCCCTCTTTGTAGATTACTTCTCCTGCGGGCTCTGCCCCCCTTTCTCCGGTTTCTTCAATGACATCATGCACACCTTCGGCTTCCATCTTTTGGATTTTACGCCGAAGGTCGTGGCGTGCATGGCCTTCTTCGCCCACCTTTGTGAGGGCTTTGCCGGAGTGCATCCCAGCACGGCGCTCTTCTTCCACTACTTCACCCCTCGCATCCAGCAAGGGGGCGCCATCTCTGGCTGCATCGCCTGGATCCCGAGGACCCAGAGAAAGGGCATGTACCTGGAGGGCGCTCAGAAGGAGAGGTGGGAAGAGTGGCAGGGCTGGTGGTGCTGGATTGTGGAGGAGGATCCGCAGGAGTTCTGTCGGGTCCGTCGAAAGCCACCGGTCCGCAGGAACGACTGGAGAGATGTCAATGCCAATGACAAGAAGATCACGGTCGCCACCACCAGGATCCATCGCCTCACCTCGCCCGAGCTCACTCTCGAGATGATCGGGGCCGACTTCATTCATCGCCAGATTGCCTCGCTGCAGAATATGGGGAGGCCGACCTGGGACTTCAGGAATGCGGCCAACATCATGAGGCTTCGCCCAGGTCTGAATCACGACTTCACGGGGCTGTAGCATGCCCACCTCTGCCAAAGGCTTTTTCAGCTCATGGTCGACGAGGGCGGCAGGGCCGAGAGGACCGGCAAGGCTGAGAAGACCGGCAAGGCTGGCAAGTCCGGCAGGTCTATGTTCGGGTTACCAGCGGAGGTGGTCCCGCTGAGCAATAACTCTTGCCAGACCACCATCATCGCCATGATGTCGGTCTTCAATGCGCATGGCCTCGACCCAACTTGGGCCGAGCCAGAAGCAGAGCTGGCATAGGAGTTCTTCTACAACTTGTCGGAGAGGTACGTTCGTGACGAGCCGCAACTCATCCGTGACACCACTGCGGAGGAGCTAGCATACATCACCGCCCGGGCGGAGGAGGCACCGCTTGCCGAGGAGGCTGGCAGCCTTGGCACCATGGAAAATGAGGCCGACGTGGCCGCAGAGGAGAGAAAGTTCGCCAAGTGGACGACAGCTGTCGGAGGGTCCAGCGGCGCCGGTGCTGGGGCCCCCCTTATTGAAGACGTGGTCGAGGAGCCGGCCGAAGAGGAGACCAAGGTGGATGACCCTCGGGCCCCGGAGAGAAAGCATGTCCTGCGGCGGGCTAGCTCCGGTGAGCCGGACCAGCCCGGCAAGACCACGCAGCGGCAATAGGCCCAGGCGCAGCTCACGCGCGAGACGAGGGTTGCGGCAGCAAAGAAGGTCGTGGCAGCCGCTTCTTCCTCATCCAAGCGGCGCAGGATGCCTTCGCCTTCCCCTTCCCCTGCGGGCGCTGCCCCGGAGGCCGACTTTGACCTTGGGTCCTTCAGCCCGAAGAGGAAGAGGAGGCCAGCAGAGGAGGACAAGTAAGAATTTCGCCCTTCTACATTTCTGACCCTCGGCCTGTGCCATCTTCCCTGACTTGACCTTATATTTGCAGCGACACGAAGATGCTGGCTCAGAGGGCGGCGGAGAGAGCCAAAGATTCAACGGGTGTCCAGCCCCCGGCGAGCACTCCGCGCATGCCGGGGTTGGTGGTGATCAGCCCAGATAACAGCCCTCGACGCAGCCCCCACTTCAGCCCCCAGCATGAGTTCATCATTCTCTCCCCACTGGCGGGCGTTGGGGCATGAACCCTTGGAGCTGACCTTGCCAGGTTTGCAGGAGGAGAGCGGCAATAGGAGGAGCCACTAAGGGCCACCCCCGACACGCCGCCCCCGTCAACCACACCACCCAGAGGGGTGTCACCGGCTAGGGCACCTTCCGCCGAGCCCATGTACATGGAGGAGGAGGAGGCAAGCATGGGTATCGGTGGCTCCGTCCCGGCAACGAACATCGGCGGGGAGGGAACCACTTCTGCCCAGCCCGGCATAGGTAAGCGGCCTGCCTCCCATCCCTTGCTATCTCTTCCATGCAATGTCCTCTCTTTTCTTTATTCCGAACTTTGATTTTGTCCTCCTCTTATTCTCCTTTCTGGGTTCCAGACCCTCCCTCGATGGACCAGGAAGATATCGACACCGTCATCGAGGAGGTCACCAGGGACGCCAAAGCCGAGGCCGCCAAGATCGCGGCTGACGGAGCCACCAGGTCTGCTGCCAAGGAGGCCGGGAAGGGGCTTGTCGGGGAGGCCGGCGAGGCCGCTGCCGGGGAGGCCGACAAGGCCACTACCGAGGAGGCCGCCAAGGAGCATGCCGGGGAGGGGATGGCCGATGACCAACCTTCCTCCCCCGCAGCCCCCGCCTCGGGCAGGTACTTGAAGGTGGGCGACGACCTGTTCATCCGCCTCCCAGGGACGGCGAGCGCTAGAGCCCCAGCCGAAGGGGAGGTGTTTGATGATGAGGCGCTCGCCACCGCCGGGCTCTAGGTTGTTGACGAACGGAGCGCCGGCGGTTCCGAAGAGGAACAGCTTCTCCGAGCCATGACCGCCAACTTCCACAAGCTCCAGGCGCTCCACCGTGCCCGCCAAGACAAAGTGAAATCCAAGATGGCGGCAGTGGACAAGGCGGAGGCGGATTTTGAGGAGCATGTCGCTCAGACGTAGGTCTGGTTTGGCTAGGCCTGGGAAGAACTGAGGACTGCCCAGGGTGAGATGGATGAGCCCAAGCGAGAGCTCATCCTGAAGCAGGCCGAGATCGAGAGGTCCCAAGAGGCGGCGAAGGAACAGGACGTCAAGGACGAAGCAGCCCGGGTGCAGCAGCAAGCTCTACTGGACACCTAGGAGGAAGACCTCGTTGCCCGCGAGCAGGCGCTTGCTGCCACGCTCCGCAGCAAGGACGAGGAGATCGAGAAGATCGTCGTGCAGTGGACCCAGGAGCTGGAGCAGAGGCACAAGGAGGCACTCAATGCTCTAGCCCTGGACCACGCCGGCAAGGTGGAGAAGTTGGAGCTGGAGCGGGAGGAGCTTAAGAAGAAGGTCTTGGAGCTAACGGAGGAGAGGTACATGGCCAACCGCGCTCTGGCGGATTCACAGGTCACCGTCTCTAACCAGATCAAGCTGCTCTCCGAGGCCAAAATCTCCATTGATGGTCTGAAGCTACAACTGGGCTCTTTGGAGGGGAGGCTTTTAGAGGCCATGGCCCGGGAGGAGAGCCTGAACAAGGCCCTCGAGACCGAAAAGTGGCTGCGGAGTGATGATGCCGCCGCCCTTAACAACCATGTGAGCGGCGTGAATATCTAGATCAGTCGTCTCATCAGCGTTGCAGAGAAGCTCACCGCACAGCTGGCCGTCATGGGCATGTCGGACGTCAGGTTCTCCCAGGAGGCGAGCATAAACCCCAATGCCAGGCTGACCTTGTTCTTCGAGCGTGTCCTTAACGCCCTGGAGTAGCCCTGCTCCAATCGAGCGACCTATCTGGCCAATGAGTCCCAAAGGCTTTACCGGGGTTCCCTAACCAAGGTGGCGTTCTAGAACCCCAGCGTCGACTTCGCCGACACGCTTGAGATATTGCCAGAGGGAATGGACCTTGCGGTGCTCGAAGAGCGTATCGAGCCCATTATCAGCTGTGTCAACGGGGTCAAGAGGGTGGAGGGCTAGCGCCGGGACTAGCCACCCCATTTCTCCCTGCCGCCGCGAGTTCATGCCCAAGACAATTTATCTTAAGTTAGAACCGCGGCAATCACTGATGTAATATAACTCTGCAGTACTTTAAAATGAAGCATGCCATCTTCCTGTTTGATCTTTCCTTGTATATACACACCCTATGCCTAGTTTGATAGGTTGGCTGGCGCGTAAATCCATGTTGTGGCGCTTTGAGGAACGGATCCTTAGTAGCCTGCCGGGGGGCGCTTGCTTCCGGGCAAATCACCTTGCCGTTCTCGGCGCAGCCACCTGATCTGTTGAGCGGACTCGAAATGGAACAAAGGCGTTGCCAATAACAGAAGGGTTCCCTTGCGTGCAAGTTTTCCATACAAGGAGCAAGACCATTCAAGGAAGATAACCTTATAAAAAGGAAAATTGCTCAAGGTTTTGTGTAACTTAGCTTTCCGTCGCCACGCGGATGGTTCTTGTGGCTGCAGACAGCACCGCCTCGCCTAGCTGATAGCACCAGAGCGTGGCTGATCGACGTCGCCTTCTTCTGTTGAGCCATCGCGACGAAGGAGTCGATGAGTTGGATTCAAAACCGGATTTTCACAACCTCAGTGCCCCTACCTGGCGCGCCAAAGACGTCAGCGTTCAGGAACGACACATATGGATCCCTCGATGGAGTCCTTCTACGGTTGGCGGGGCATGGGGCTGCGAAAAGAGCGGGTCTAGAAGATCAACGCGGTGGGATTTTTACCTAGGTTCGGGCCGCAAACGATGCGTAAAACCCTAGTCCTCCTTTTTGTGTATTTGGTGTTCTTGAGATCTTGAACTAGCTGCGGTGCATGCCTAATCCAAAAAGTCTGAATCCTTCCTCGGTACGCCTCGGGCCTCCTTTTATATGTCAAAGGGGTTGCCACAGTGGTACACAGGAGGTGGAAAGTATGTACAGTGTACAAGTTTATCTCCTAACATCCTAGGACAAACGCATTTAATGCGCCGCCTATGTGTCCTCTTGCTTTACCGGGGACGGCAAAGAAGCTCGTCCGTCCGTCGCCGCCTGGCCTCGCTCTGACGCACGTCCAAGCTGATGAGGCATGCAGCGCCACGCTGTCTGGCTGGCTACTGAGCTAGTGTGGTGGCAGGGGCTTCATGAAGATCTGCATGCCACCACGCAGGTGCTTAGCTAGTTGGCCCTGAAGCTGCGTGCTGCCACGCAGGTGCGTTCCTAGTTGGTAGGCTGGTTGCCATGTCGGAACGGGCGCGGGGCAGCGAAGCTTTGGTAAGTGCGGGCCTGGCCTCGGCCCCGTAGACGCCCCCGTCAAGGGTCTTGCCGGGGTCTTGTGGCCGTCCCCGGCAAGGGTCTTGCCGGGGGGCTTGCGAGCGTCCCCGGCAAGAGCGTCCCTGGCAAGGGTCTTGCCGGGGGTCTTCGGTCATCCCCGGCAAGATCTTTCCGGGGGTCTTCATCTTCTGGTTCTCATCTAAGCTTGAAGGCCTTTGGTTTCCACAAAGATCTGCATGCCACCACGCAAGGCACTCCCGAGCCTTGGTCTTGACGTTGTCGATGGTGTCATAACTCTCAGACTCAAGGGTGGCGGTCCTGCTAGTGTTGGGCAAGTTGCCCCGGCAAGGCTCTTGCCGGGGCCATTTAGGCCATCCCGGCAAGGCTCTTGTCGGGGGAAGCCTATCTTGTCCCTTTGCTCTTTATGCTTCTAGCTTGGGTGCTGCCTCAGCAGCCTTGTATCTTCGCTTCCTCTGCCCTGTCGAGCCTGGCCACATGTGTGGCTATGACTACCCGTGCACAAGTAATGGGGTACAGAAGGGCCCCTACTTTTGTACACCGACACGCGCCGCCTTTGGTTGTGCCCAGGCGCCCCACGCACCTGATGCTCTTGCCGTTGCCACTGCTCTTGCACTGCTGTTGCTCTTGCTTGCTGCACCGCTGCTGCTTTGCTAGTGTTGCCTGCTGCCCCTAGGTACTGCTGCTGCTAATGGCCACGGCTAAGGCCATGGCCGAGAGTGTGTGTGTGTGTGTGTGTGTGTGTCTGTTGTGTGTTCGTACGTGTGTGATAGGGTCGGCCCTCTTAGTGTTAGGTTAGGATAGTTGTTAATTAGTAGTTTATGTACATATGACATGTGGACCTCACTGTAAAATAAAATGATAAATTAAATTATTAGTGCCTAAGTCTATGATAGTCGGGACCCACCTTTACTGTTCACCTTTTGACCAGTCAAATGTCGATTGGGTCAACTCGGCTGATTGGACCCATCTTGGCCCACTATCAGCCTCTAGTGCACTACTGGGTGCACTGGACCGGGTGCATCTAGCTTTTTATGTGTATTTTCTAATTTAATTTAATTTCCAGTAGTTACAGAATATTGTTTAATCCTTGAAAAATCATAGAAAAATGTCCGTAACTCGGATAAAAAAACTTTGTACATGAAAGTAGCTTAGAACGATGAGACGAATCCGAATACGCAGTCCCTTCGTCTGCCGCACATCCCTAGCATAGTGAACATGCAATAACCCACCTTCGTTTCATTTGCTCGAAAACGTCAAACGCCGGGAATACTTTCCCGAATGTTTTCCCCCTTCGCCAGTAGCACCTAGTACTGCGTTAGGTCACCCCTAGCACCGCGTGTTGCCATGTTATGCTTTGTGATGCTTTGATTGCTCTGTTATTTAGTGTGTTCCCCCTCCGTTACTTCTTTTCGGTAGACCCCGAGGCCGCGGTTGAACCGGTGATCGACTACTTCACCATCGAGGATCCGAATCAGTCTGCAGAGCTTCCAAGCAAGCCAACCCCCCTTGTTCATCCCGATATCGCCTACTCTTTCCCTCTGAAAGTGCGTTAAGTCGACTAAAGGGGTTAATAGGCGATTTTTATGAATTCTTCAATGAGGAATTTCAGGGTGAGGAAATTCCTAAGCAAAGAACTACTTGTAGCGGAATAAGTACTCACATGCAGACATGACATAACATAAGCATGGACATCATGATGAATAGGAAACAAACACAGAGTACAGAAAGTGTAAGCATAGGATAAAACAAAACGAACACAAACAGACTGAAGAAATTGAACTGAGGAAATTGAGAATGTCTTCAGTCAAAGTCTTCAAATAGATATGAACAGGTACACAACACAATAATGAAGAAATGAAAGGGTTGAGGAAATAGAACCAGTTAGCTCAATGAAGACAAAGATTTGATAGACCAGTTCCAACTATTGTGATAGTTGTACGTTTGGTTAGAGTGGCTAGGTATTTAAACCTGAGGACACACAGTCCTCACTGTATTCTCCTTGAACTAAGATCACACAGACCTCGTCCAGTCACTCGTGGTAAGTCTTCAGGTGACTTCCAAACCTTCACAGACTCGGTCACTCGGCGATCCACAATTTCCTCTTGGATGCTCTAGACCATGATGCCTAACCATCTGGAGGATGCAAAGTCCTCAAAGGTAACAAGTGTCTGTTCCACACAGGAACAATCTCTTCAATGATGCTCAATCACTTTGGGTTTGTAGGTGTTTGGTTTGGGGTTTTGGGTTTTCCCTCACTTGATGATTTTCGCTCAAAGTCCTCGGAGGATGGGATGCTCTCAATGACAAGTGTCAGTTTCTCACGAAGCAACCAACCAACTAGTGGTTGTAGGGGGACGACTATTTATAGCCTAGGGAGCAGCCCTACATGATAAGACATGAATGCCCTTCAATGATATGACTGTTAGGTGAGTAGATATTTTGGGACAGCTGGCGCATAGCACAACAACGGTCGGAAATTTGAGGTTCAAATTCCTTAGGGCTATCATGTTCCTCACTTGTAGGCAATCCGCACTGGCGAACTCCTAACTCCTCAGTCAGGACAAATTCCTTAGATACTAGAAGAACTTCATCTCTGTCACTGAAGAAATTGACTGAACTGTATGAGATTTCCAATGGCTTCATTCAAATGGATTGGTAGGTGTAGGATTTTGAGTTGAGCATCACCTAGAAACCTTTCCTTAGTTTTACCTCGACCCCCTTTAACAGTACGGTGTTTCCTATGACTCAAGAAAGAGAAAATGAAACTACGAAAACAAAAGTCATCATGCTTCATGTTCCTCGTATGAATATCAAGTCTTCATGGTCACACCAATTTCTTCACTTTCAAAGTCTTCAGAAATCCAAAGTCTTCAGTTGAAGACATTCATTTTTAGGGGTCAAATTTCTCTGTAAATATCAAAGTCCTCATAGACTTATAGTCCCGTGTACACTCACAAACGCATTAGTCCCTTAACCTATAAGTCTTCAATACACCAAAATCACTAAGGGGCACTAGATGCACTTACAATCTCCCCCTTTTGGTGACTGATGACAATATAGGTTAAGTTTTCAACGGGGATAATCATATGAAGTGTAAATACTGATATTGAGGAATTTGATTGCAAGATATAGAAGAACTCCCCCTAAAGATGTGCATAGTGAGGAATTTGCTTTTGAAGCACTGCACATTTTAAGAGTAGAATCATGGAGATCTCCCCCTATATCTTGTAATTCATACACGCATTTAACATATGATATGAAGAATTTAAAATGCATGATGAAATATGGTGGCTGATGTAATTCAGCATGCGTTCATTATCATACATGAGGAAATAGCATGCAGAGGAATCATAGCAAAAGTATCACATCACCATCGTACTTAAGTTTACAACTCGATCCAGTAAATCTTCAGAAGAACAAGAGTTGTAACTTAGAAAAAAATGCACATATAAATAGACCCGCTTGAAGACTAACTCAAATTTCTCCCCCTTTGTCATCGAATGACCAAAAGGGACGAAAAGTGAGGACTAACACCCCTGAAGAATATCATCACTGAGTCGATGGAGGAGCGCCAGCATTCTCGGGGTCGGTTGTTGAAGTAGGGCCTACCGCAGTGTCGTCCAAATCTTCATGCTCATCCATCTCACGCGATGAAGAATAAGAGCTGGCCACCAAGTGAGGAACCTTGACCTTCTTGAATTTCTTCGAAGGTGGCTGAGACCAGTCAAAGTCCTGCTTGAAGCCCATCTTGTTGAGATCATCTTGACCGTAGAGATGAGATAGAACAGCCCAGGTGTGATCAAATACTTCATGGAGGTAGTAATGTTTCTTCTTCACTGAATTCTGAGTGATGGTCATGTTCTGAAGAATTGAACCAAACTGACGCTTGACCCATTTGTGGTTGTGATCGACCTTCTGGTGAAGACTAAGGAGAAGCTCACGATCAGTCATTACCCTTGGAGCTGTGGCTTGAGGATGTTGTTTTGAAGCATTGGCGGCAGAGTCATGAGTGGCAGAGTCATCATTGGTGGAGTAAGATGCAGCTTTGCGGAACTTTCCATCCAATGCACGAATGCCTTCATCAATAACAGCAGGTGCCTTGCCCTTCTCATTAGATGAGGAAATAGGTCGCTTGAAGACTTCAATTGGGGGCAAATAGATGACATGATTCTGCAAATCAGCCTTGTAATTGATTGAAGACCTTGATATGAGGAATCTCATAATCCAAGGAGCGTAAGGCTTCAACTCAAAAGGCTACAATGCAACATTTGCCAGAGTCCTCATGAAGAAATCATGGTAGTTGATTGGAACTCCATGGATGACATTGAAAAGCAAATTCTTCATGATGCCAACGACCTCTTCTTCATTCGTGTCGTGGCCTTTGATTCGACTCAACGTCTTGGTCAGAATGCGATAGACAATCCGTGGCACATACAACAATTCCTTCATGAGGAATTTGGTCCTTGGGGCTTGACCAGGCTTCAGCGGTTTCATCAGCACGTGCATGTAGTGAGCTGAAAGCTCAGGTTCATGATAGATCAGCTGCGCACCTTCAAGGGGAGGACTGACAGGCAGGGAATGAAGCAATTCACAGGCCGGTGCTTTGAAATGAGTGTTATCGGTCATCCAGTCCAACACCCAAGAATTCACATCTTCAACATTTCCTGTGATGTGCAGCGTCGCGTAGAACTGAAGAATTAGTTCTTCATTCCAGTCTACGATGTTGGTGCAGAAGTTGAGCAGCCTAGCTTCATGAAGGACACTGAGGACTGGTGTGAAGCAAGGCAGTGATTCCATGTCCACATGAGGAATATGTGCATGATCAAAAACTTTGTCCTTATAGAAAAGAAGTGAAGAATAGAAGTTGGCTTGGCTTGCAGTCCAGAAACACTTCCTTCGCAAACGAGCAGAGTCATACGGATTGTAATCTGTGAAGCATACATGCTCATGGAAGAAGTCATCAGCCCTGAATTTTTGCTTCTTGGAGAAGGGATTCTTCGGCTTGGGCTGAGGAGTGTCAGTCAAAGTCATCACAGCCTCAGGAATCACATTCTTCGGAACCACATGCTGAGGAATTTCAGTTTCTGCTTCAGTAGTAGCCTGGGTCTTCAATTCTTCATCAATATTAACATCAGCACTAGTGGCTGGAATTTCTTTATGAATGGACAGAGTGGAGTGATGATCTACAGAACCCATTTGAACTTCAGTGTGCACTAGGGACTAAGGGATTTGTTGCAGAGGCATGAAGAGCGAAGAGTTGGGGTGCTGACTATCCCAATAATCATCATTCAATACTTGAGTGCAGCACCCAATGTCCACGTCTTCATCTTCTTCATTCAATTCTTCAACGCCTGCTTCTTCAGCTGTGAACTGAGGCATAGGCGATGATATAATTGGGGTTGAAGGGATATCATCCGCTTCAATTTCTTCATCCAACTGCTCTGAAGAAGTAGCAGAAGGAACATCTTCA